>NC_071393.1:72147615-72850830 GCF_022682495.2 Desmodus rotundus
TAAATATCTGTTGAATGAAGTAATCAGCGCTTTAATATTCACCCTGAAGTTTATTACCTAATGACCATAAGACTAGCCTAATGGCCTCTAGGTCCACATGCAGGCATGAAGAACAAAGCAGAAAGGATTGTGGTGCCTATATCCAGAAAACCAGAAACCTTCAGCTTTCATTTCCTTGTATAGAACTGACTCATTCAGCCACCTGACTGCAAGAGAATTTGGAGAGTAAGTATTTTTAGCTGCACACATTATCACCCTGAAAAAAACAGAACTTCTGTTACTCAGGACAAAGTAAGAATAGATACCCGGTCCCTCAATATAGAAGACATAATGATAAGCAGTGTTAAATCCACAATACTGGTAAGAAAAGTCACCATCTCTGAGAAGACTGAAGTTTACCAAGAAAGTCAGGGAAGGAAAAAAATAACCGTAACACCAGGAAGAGTAAGATAACGACCGTGCAATAGGTCCAAACAACGTGCTCCGGGAAATCCAAGGCAGAAAGACAACATCTATTGGGCAGACCTGAATGGTTTAATAGACAAACCTTTTGAAAAGTTTTTTTCAATAGCTAAGATTCTCACAAGTAGGAATGGGCAGTAGGATGTTCTAGTGGTGAAAGTACCAGCAAAAGCAATTAGGCAGTATATCTGGTATCTGAGGGACAATAAATGTACGCCACAGTATCAGATATTCCTAAGGATCTACTTAGAGATGAAGCTAGAAACACAAATTTGGACTCTATAATAGGGGCACTGGATGCTGGATAAAAAAATTTAAACTTCAATTGACAAAGGAGAAAAATCAAAGATTTGGGGTAAGGAAAGGACAAAATAGATGTGATATTCCCCCCATTTGATTAAGATATAATTGTGAGATATTGTGATTTATAATAAGATATGTGTACAGTATTTGGTCTTCATCTCTGTTTCTGGTATAGAGCTCCTCAAACCATTGTGATTAATGAGAAAGTGACAATGGTGTCTTTTGTTATGTTAATTGGGTGACTTTTGCATTACACCTAAGCATGAAGGCTGGTTGTCAGGGGAACCAACCATGTGATTAGAAAATTGGAACTTTCATTCCCACACCTCCCCATCCGCTAACCCCCCACCCCCATTCCCCAGCCCCAACATCCTGGCAGGAGAGAAGAACTGAAGATTGAGTTCAATCACCAGTGGCTAATGATTTAATGAACCCTGCCAATGTGACAAAGCCTTCACAAACACCAGAAAGGATAGGGTTTAGAGAGCGTCAGGGTTAGTAAACAAGCGGAAATTCAGGGACCGCGGCCTTCCCAGAGAAGGCTTGGAAGCTCCATGGCATGGAAGCACCATACCCTTTCTCCACGCCTTGCCCTGTGCATCTCTTTCATCTGGCTATTGTGTTATGTCCTTTTACAAGAAACCAGTAATCCAGTAAAAAGAATGTTTCTCTGAGTTCTTAGTGCCTCTAGCAAATTAATCAAACCTGAGGGAGGGAGTTGTTGGAATCTCCTATAAATAGCTGGTCAGGCAGAAGCCCGGATGACCACCTGACTTGTAGCTGGCATGTGAAGTGGTGTGGGGAAAATCTTGTAGGACTGAGTCCTTAATCTGTGGGATACATATAATGCTATCTGCAGATAGACAGTGTCAGAATTGAGTTGAATGGTAGGACACCCAGCTGGTGTCAGAGAATGACTTGATGGTGTGGTAAACCACCTCTCCCCACCAAGTTGGAATTGGTAGTAAGACCCTTAAATTTTCACGTGACATCATATTAGTTTAAGGCGTAGAATATAATGATTTGATATAGGTATACACTGAGAAATGATTATAGATGTGGTACTTTTGAATTGCCACTAAGAAATAAGTTTCCAAAATGCTGTAGTTGTTTAAGGGAGAGGTCCATGTTCCAGGCCTGAACAAGAACAAAGCAGAAAGTTCTTAGCGTTATAATGGCTTTAACTTAATACTAGGGTGACAAGGAAAAGAAAGGCAGAGAGAGAGAGACCCTGCAGAGGAAGAACCATTTGGATGTGGCAATTGGTCAGATGCTAAGATTAGAGAAAAGGTGGAGACAGTCTCAAGCTTTACTGAAAAAGGGAGGTGATATCATTAACAGAAGAAGAGGAAGTGTTAAGGGGATATCTAAGTGAATCTCAGCCAACCCAAAGATGCAGCTTTAGAATGAATCCCCATGAACAAGAAGAACTTCTCTGAAGGAGCAAGCTTAGGGAGAAGAAACCCAGGGCAAACTCTTGAAAGGGGTTGGAGAGTGGAAAATTTAAGAGGAGCCAGTGAAAAAAAAAAGGGAGGAAATTAAGGAGGAGCTAGAAATGTAAACATCAGCAGGAAGGGGCCAGGGCCTTTCTGGCATCAAAAACAGAAGAAGAGATTGTTTCGTGTGTGCAGTACTCACTTATCACCTATATACCTCATCTGATCCTAAATTCCTTTAAAACAAGACGTGTCTGATTCGTTGTCCTGTTTCCAATGCATAGTCCCTGAGTAGTCAATGCCTGCCACTGAATAGTCAAATACAGCGGTGCTCCTTATCCATAGTTTCTCTTTTCAAGGTTTTAGTTACCCACAGTCTGAAAATATTAAAATTTTCCAGAAATAAACAATTTGTAAGTTTAAATTTTGTGCAATTCTGCATAGCTTGATGAAATCTTGTGCCATCCGTCTCCATCCTGCCTGGGATGTGAATCATCCCCTTGTCCAGCTTGCCCATGCTATACATGCTCCCCTCCCATTAGTCTCTTTCTATTCGTCTTCCTTATCTTAGACTGTCACCATATCACAGTGCTTGTGCTCGAGAAACAGTTATTTTACTTAATAATGGTACATCCATGCAACTTTTACTATAGCATATTATTGTCATTATTCTGTTTTGTTATTAGTTGTTGTCAATCTCCTACTGTGCCTAATTTTTGTTATACTTTATCAGAGATATGTATGTATATAGGTTCAATACAATTCATGGTTTCAGACATTCATTGAGGGTCTTGGAATGTGTTCCCTGGTAATAAGGAGAGACTACCTAATACAGAGGCAGAGAGGAAGGTTGGAAGAACAAAAGGGGGCTGGAAGAAAGGAGGAAGAAACTAAAAAGTTGGCTTGGTGATTTGGAGAGTGTTTTCAACAGAATGGTAGAAGTAAAAGACCCATTGCAAGTGGTGAGAGGCATGACTAACCCAGGATGGAGACAGTGGATAGGGACTGCTTTTTCAACTAGGTTAACAGTGAAAAGAATGGGGGTGAGTGGAGGAAAATCTGGTTTTTCTTTGCTTTTATTTTGTTTACTGTGGTGGGA
This sequence comes from Desmodus rotundus, assembly GCF_022682495.2. Taxonomy (NCBI): domain Eukaryota; kingdom Metazoa; phylum Chordata; class Mammalia; order Chiroptera; family Phyllostomidae; genus Desmodus; species Desmodus rotundus. Next base: position 72,150,916 of record NC_071393.1, read on the forward strand.
ATACCATTCAAGATATTATTTTGAGTTTTTCCTTCTGATATTTAAATCATTCAGGTGGCTCTATCGTCACTCAAAAGTCTTCTCAGCATCTTTTGTTGTTGTTCTCCCAAACTCTTAAGCCCTTAGGAGAAATTAGGACATTTTTTGTTAAAGAACTAGTTGCTTGAAGAAAAATCAAGGGAAACATATTTCCCACAGCCAGAGCAGAGGAGAAAATAGAGAGAAAGCTGTCTGCAGATTCCCAGCACAGAGTGCCAGTCCTGCCTCCCAGCAGCCCCACAAAAGGAGGTAAGACCTAAAGGGCAAGACCTGTGTCACCTGCCTGGGGATACAGGACCCTGGGCAGGCTCAGCAAAGATGCCCACATGCCAAGCAGGGTGTGTGGAAACAAACTCCTCAACGGTGACCCATCAGACCAGTGGCCGAGAGAACAATTGCTGCCTTCATCATTCTATCCCCATTCTCAAGCCTCCTACTGCAAAACTTCCACTGGGGGAAAAGAGTTAACCCTAAAAAAAGAAAGAACTTGAATGTAAAAAGTGTCAAATTACATTTTGATCAAATGAAAAAAGAAAGACATTAATATTTTTTAACCACATCAGCAGAATGGGACTTTGAGTCCGAATATTTTCCTAAGTTGCATTATAGAAAGGACAGAGAGGTAGGTTGTCCACTGAGTTTGTGGACTGAGCTCTGCTGGAGTAGGTCTGTAGGCAGAGGAGCAGGGGGCTTGAGGACAGTCAAGTGCAAAGCTAAAAGCACCACGCACATACAGCATGATATGGGCAGTACCCAACTGAGCCACTCTGAGAGCGAAGCCAAGGTGGGAGAGGGAGAAGTTAAGGAAAATCTTGTCAGATGGTTTCTATTTTTTAAGTAAACTTCAGGGCCAAATAACTGAAAAGCAAGAACAGAAAGGTTTGGAACAGCATTCCTGAGAAGTTGTATGAAAAGACAAATTGATTTGTATATTGGTCAACAATAAGGAATACCTAGTGGCCTTTCAAGAACATGAAGTCTGCAAAAATGGAAGTAAGTGTATGTTTATGCATTACTTTATGTGTTTATATTCTGCTTTGTTCAACAAAGAACAGAGAGGTTGCTTACAGGTCATGCACAAAAACAGTAAAATTTAAAAAAAACCAGAAGCAGAGAAAATATATAAATAGAAAATAGAATAGACTCACATGCAGAATATTAATAGCTGGGGTATTCTGTGAACAATGAGGAAAGATGGAAATCAAGTCATTAGCTGCTTATGGTACTGAGCTTTTTCAAAAAAGTGAAATCAAAATGGGATGGATAGACTGAAAGAACAGTGGGGAGTGAACTGCAAAATACAACTAAGACAAATCATAGGAAGAGACTGAAGAATAAACAGAAGCTTGTGATCCAAGTCTCTACAGTACAGACCATATACTAAGATGCTAGCTAGCAGAAGTACACTTAGAGACCACTGAAGACTAGCTGGCAATGGCATACTCTACCCCTGAAATCCAACTATTCCCAGATAGGTAATGACAGAATATTCAAATCAATTCTGTGCTTTTATTTTATTTTACTTTATTTTAATTATTGATTTGAGAGAGAGAGAGAGAGAGAGAGGAACATTAATTTGTTGTTCTCTTTATGCATTCATTGGTTGATTCTTGTATGTGCTCTGATTCTGATCAGGGATTGAACCTACAACCTTGGTGTATGAGAACGGTGCTCTAACTATCCGGGCTACATGGCCAGGGCCCAATACTGTGCTTTTAGCCATTGAGTCAATAAATACTTATTGATCATCAACTTGTAATAGGCTAAGAACTGAGGATATAAATAAATAAGACAAGATCTTTGAGGTATTCAATGGGGAAGTCAAGGAAAGCAAATAATCGCTAGGCAAAGTGATTAGTGCCCCAGTGGGGACATGGGCACAGCACTGTGGGCTTGGGGCTCAGTGCCATGCACAACTGCACTGCCTCCCCGTGGGAAGTCAGGAAAGCATCGCCAAAGGGGCCTTTGCCTGGTGTCTTGAAAGATGAGTTGGAGTTTCAGAGAGAAAATGTGACAGAATGATAATGTCTAAAGGTTCGGAGGCATGAGTGTGCTTTGCATGTATTGTAAATTAAAGGACATTCTGCATTGCTTTATCAAAGCACTTAGAAGTGAGTGGTCAATGCGGCTGAAAAGAAAAGGGCTGTGTGTGTCGCCATGTAACCTACTGGGACTGAGGAGGATTCGAGGTTTTTATCACAGAAATGAGAAGTTCAGTGATGTGGAAAGACAGCCATGACAGCAGCACGGAGAGCATGTTGGTGGTGGGAATGAGTAGTCAGGAAGACCCCTTAGGAGTCTTACAAGTAGCTCATTGGAGAACTAAACTGCAGTGAACTAATCACAGATCAGGTGTGCAGAGAGGTACTATAAAGGCTGACGGAATTCTCTGTAGAAATGTTCCACCTTGTTCACTCCCCGGGGGGCTGCAAAAAGTGTGATCTTTCAGGAGGCCACTGCAGTATCTCCATATAAGTTTCAAAATGTTTGTGCCCTTTGATTTTATAATTCCATGTCTAGGATTCTGCCTTAAGAAAATAATCAGATTCATGTTCAAGGATGTTCACCTAGTGTTATCTAAAACATAAAGACAACCTAATTTTACAATAATGGGAGAACTGTTAAATAAATTATAGGACAATTTATATAATACATGACTGTGTAGTCTTTAAAAATTTGTATTTTGAAATACAGATAAAATTTGTATTTTTAAAGACTATGCAATGGCATGGGAGAACCTCACAATAAAAAAATAAAAAATTGAAAAGGATGCAAAATGATAGTTTTATATAAATTTTATAAAGAAAGATATATATGAATTAAAATATTAAATATTAAAATTCACCAATATGTTCATTGTGTTCATCCCTGAGTGGTGAGATAATTTTTATGCTCTTCTCTTTCCATTTGTTCCAAATTATATTCAGTGTATATGTATTGTTTATATAATCAGACAGTTTTTAAAATAAGTGAATAATATAAAACAGATTCACAAATATAAAAAGAATTTGAGCTACTGGAAAACACAGATAGCTGAGAGAGAAATAAATCTACCTTGCAGCAAAAATGAAGCTAGCCTCACTGGTCACACCCTCCCCACCACAGGCATCGCCATTGCCAAAGACTGGGCATCTAATGATGGTGTCTTGTCACTTCCCTACCCAAGGAAAAGGCAACAGAGAGGGGAAAAGGTATCCTTTCAACACTATCATAGGTACACCCAAGACAATAGGTGGATCTCTATGAAGATATTCTTATTACATTTAGTGGCAGTCCTTTTCATTTTTATATCTTTTTTAAAAATTTAAAAAAAATTTATTGTTGTTCAATTACAGTTGTCCCCATATCTTTTATACAATTCTCAATATAAGGTATCGAGATCCTAAACTTCCAGAAAACTCAGATAACTAGATTTTTCCCTGTGATATACAGTGATTGCTACTTTTTATAACAACGACACTGAGGTGCTGTTAGGTATTTAGATACTTATTACTACCCCAAAACTCTTATGTGATGGCAGAGTAAGGGGAGGTTTCATCTCCTAATTCTTTAAAAATTAGTTCATATATGATATAATGGATTTAATTATCTAAAATATTCAATTAACCAGAGACCACCTCCCATTCTCTAAGAGTGCTAAATTAAGTAGAATTTACACAAATGCATCATTTCTTAATGAATTTAATAGCTTGTTGTTAGATGTGAGCAAACAATGTTATCCCCCTTGCGGAAATGTTACTCTCAACAAGAATCCATGCAGCTGAATGGAGCTAGAAGGATACAGCCATCCATGTCATGCATCTTTAAATTCACGACATTCACAACGATTAATTTCGAGTGTGCCCTCCATGCTACCCAGCAATCATAGAGCATTTTCCTACTTCATTTACAATGCTAAGACTATGAGTCCCTATTTTCTCCAATCTCAAACTTCCAACACCTCCTCCCCCATCTTCACTCTCAGCTCTTGACCTTGATTGCTATTTCACTGAAAAAAATAGAAACAATCATAAAGAGAACTTCCACAAGTTCCCACCAACACCTCCACCCACCCACCAGCATCTGGGCCCTATATGCTGCCTTTCTCCTGTTACCAGGGATGAACTGTCCATCTTCCTATCTGAGGCTAAACTCTCCACTTGTTCGCTAGATCCCAATCCTTTTAAATACTCAAGAACATTGCTCCAGATATTCCTGCTTTTTCTTTGTCCTACATTATTTTTCCTCTTGATCTGATTATTCCATCAGCATACAAAGTTGAGGTTATTTCTCTCATCTATTTTGCCCTCCAGGTACAAGTTCATATTTCCATTCTTCTTTACTGCAATTCCTCTGAAGACTTGTCTATACTCATTTCTCTAAACCCTATTCTACTATTTCCTCTAAAACCCCCTTTAACCAGGCTTTTGCCTCTTCCAAGCACCAAAACTGCTCTTCACCTACAGTGTCCACTTTTTACTCTAATAGTCAATTCATTTTTTTGACTCCTCAGGAATGTTCAACACTGTTGTTCACTCTCTCCATCTGGAAATATTTTATTGACTTGTCTTCTAGGACATCACTCTCTCTTGGTTTTCTTCCTACTTCCTAGTCTTCTTTGCTCATTTCTCCTTATTTTATCAATGTTATTTCATTATTTCGTTAACATTGCGTGTCCCAGGATTCAGTCATTGGCCCTCTTCTCTTTTATATATATATGTTCACTCCTTTAGTGATTGCACTTGTTATCATAGCTTAAAATTCTACCTATATACCAACTGCTCCTAAATTTATATCTCCAGCCCAGACCTCTCCCCCCACACCAGATGGGGGTGTCCAACTGCCTACTCAATGTCTCCACTCGGATGTCTAACGGGCATTTCTAACTTGACGCTTGATCTCCCTCGTAATAGACTTGCTCCTCCTTCAGTCTTCCTCTTTTTGCTTAGACCAAAGAGTCAAGCCCTGATTCCTCCTCTTGTTTTACATATTGGTACATCAGCAACATACGTCAGCTCTGCCTTTAAAATGTATTCACAATCTGATGACTGGTAGCCTTTTCTACTGCTTCCTCACTTACCCAAGTCGTTATTACCTCTCTCCTGAATTGTTTCCAAAACCACCTGACTAGGCTCCCCTGCTCCCTCCCCTGTGGTCTATTCTCATAAGAGCCAGAGAGACCCAAATCTTTACAATGCCTTACGAGGTCACGCACAATCTCATCCCAAACCTTACCACTCTGACCTCACTCACTCTGCTCCAGTCACACGGGTTTTCCTGTCATTTATCCAACACACCAGACACACTCCCTCCTAAAGACCTTACACTTGATGCTGGCTTTCTCTGTTCTTCCCCAGCTATCCCCATGACTCACTCCCTTGCCTCCTTCAGATCTTTGCACAGATGTCACCTGTTCAGTGAGGCATTTCCTGACCATCCTATTTAAAACTGCAACCCGCCCTCTCCACCAACGCACCCTGTCCCTTTTACCTGCTTTATTTTTCTTCTCAGCACTTATCCTCATCCACTGTATTATGCCTTTTGTTTATCTGGCTCAGGATTAGGCTGTGTTCACTGTTTACTGTAGCTGTAAGTGTCAGAGATTAAATTTTCCTCTGGTGTCCTTGTTTTTGCCTCCCTTGGTTTTTATAGGTTTCCCTAGAGAGTTCTTAACTACTGTTTGAGATGCACAGTTCTTTCGGCTGTTATAAAAAAAAGTCTTATTGATATGGTGGTGAGGTGTGGGAGAGAGAGAAATAGTCTACAGTTCCTGTGATTAGGTCTCAGTCTGTTACTGAGCCCGCGCCCCTGCACTGTGACCTTCACAAGGGCTTCTCAGTTTTGTTGTGGTGTGGTGTGTTTTCCCCTTAGGACAGACAGGAAGGCTGCAGGGTGCTTGAGTAGGGTATTTCAGTTCCCCTAGGTTAGTTAGTGAACCCCTGGGACTCTGGTAAAGTAGTTTCTCCCAAGGACAGGTCTTGGTGAGCAGAACAGAATGCCCTGGGCATATTTCAAAGTAGCCACTTTCCCCTGCCCTACCAGAAACACAAGGGGATTTTCTCCTCTGATCTTTGCTGTGAGAACTTGACAAAGCTCCCAGGCTCTGGAAGTAAAACACAGAAGTGTGGGGAGCCCCCCCAGGGTTTTTATCTCTCAGACTTGTCCACACTTAACCTCTAGCAATTTGTCATTTACACATCAGGTTTCCTACCCTCGCTGGGATGCTCTATATCTGCCTGTTTGTGTCTCAGATTTTGTGAGCAACAGTTTGCCCTGTGACCTCAGTTGTCTGATGGATCTGAGAAGAGTTGATGATGTTCAGTTTGTCCCAGCTGTTTCTTGTTGTGTGGACGACACAACTTCCCAGCTCTTTGTATGCTGCACCAGAAACTGGACATCCATATTACATCTTTTTATTCATTTTTTTTATTATCCTTCTCACCAGAATGTAAGTTCTATAAGGGCCAGGATTTCTGTTTGATTTGTTCACTACAACATCACCAGGGCTTCAAACAGTGCCTGCCTGACACATAGTAGGCACTCAGGTAACATTTCTTTGAAGAAATTGAATAAATGAAAAAAAACACCTCCCAGCAGTTTCTAGCACAGAAATTTCTTAGTTGGGACTACTGAACAAGGGCCCTCACCTCTATTGTCCCTCTACTTGAAAAGCTCTTTCTCATTCTTACTCCTTTTAACCTGGTTAACTCCTATGCTTTCTCCATCAGCCTCAGCGTCAGTTCCTCAGGGAAACCTTTCCTGACCTGCAGGTGAAGAATCAGAAGCATTAATAATCCAGTTATTCCATCTCACAGTTACTGTAATTAAAGATATGATTACTTCTGCCTATTTAATATTTCTACCCAACACATGATTATAGGTTCTTTAAAGGGAAGAACTATATCTCTCCTACTCGCTTTAGCATACCTAGCACCTAACAGGCTGCTTGACATACATTGGATGCTCAGTAAATATGTGCTATATAAATAAAGGCAGGTTATCCAGTCTCAGCAAGATAACTATATTGTCATTACATAACAAATTGCCCCCAAACTTAAGTGTCTTGAAAACAACAAATAATCATATATTATCTCTCAGAATTTCTGTGGGTCAGTAGCTGAGCATGGCTTAGCTGAGTGGTCTGGTGGGGAAGAGGGGGTAGAGAGGGAGCAGGGGGCCGTGTGCCTCTCATGAAGTTCCAGTCAAGATATCAGCCAGGGCTGCAGTTATCTGAAAGCTTGGCTGAGGCTGGAGGATGTGGGCCCATGCTGGATCTTTCAAATGGCTGGCAATTTTGTGCTGGCTGTTGACAGGTGGCCTCAGTGTCTGCCCATAAGAGTGTGTTTCAAGGCCATTTGAATATTCTCATAACATGACAGCTAGCCTCCCCCAGAGTGGGCAATCCCAGAGAGCACAAAAGGAAATGGTGATGCTTTGTTTGTTATCTAGCCTCAGAAGTCACAAATCATGACTACTGCCACATTCTGTTTATTAGAAGGAAGTCCCTACATCTGGTCCACATTTAGGTGGCAGAGAATTAGATTCTCCACCTTTGCAAGGAATTGCATCAAAAACTTTGTGGACATATTTTAAAACCAGTATATAGCTATGTAACAAATTAATGTATAAGGGGATGAGTAAGAATTTTATGTAGTGACTCAAAATCAAATACCCGAATTTTAGAATAGAGAAGGAAAAACAACTCTATAGTAGTTTGGGAGCAATATAATAAGGAATCAGTTTGAGAGCAATATAATAAGGAATCAATCAAATATAAGGAATCAGTAATAAGGAATCCTGACCAGTGTGGCTCAGTTGGCTGGGTGTCATCCCACAAAGTGAAAGATCACCAGTTTGATTCTCGGTCAGGGCACGTGCCTGGGTTGTGAGTTCAGTCCCCAGTCAGAGTACATACCAGAGGCAACCAATCAATGCTTCTCTCTCACATCCATGTTTCTCTCCCTTTTTCTCCCTTCTTTCCCCTCTCTTTAAAAATAAATTTAAAAAAATTTTTAAAAAGAATCAAACAGTAGATTAACATCTGGAGAGTTCTTTACCTTAATATCAATATAGATATAGAGGTATAATGTTCATAAATGCTTCTCTACCTGAGAATATTCTGGAGGAAAACATAAGACCTAATCCTAGATGGTCAAGGCCAATAGCCTGCAAAGATAAATAGATAGATAGATATAGATAAATATAGATATATACAGAGATATAAAGTATATCTATATATAAAATATTATACATACAAGAGAGATCCAGAAGAATCCAGAATTATCTTCTGGAGGGTGGGCCCCTTGTAGTACAGGCTTCCCCTCCTACATGAGTGTTCTAGGAACCAGTCTGTATCAGTGTACCAGCTGGCATTGTTGTGAGAGGCTGTGGTCAGCTTCAGTGAATTTTTTTTAAGACTTTTTCAACATCTTTGCCCATTTCATGATGGGGGATATATGAGCACACCTGCCCACACCACACTGAATGTTCAGCATTTTTTTTTTTCAGATTTCAGTTTATAATGTTTTACTATCACTTAATTTTTCCACAAAAGAAAACTATAGCATAAAAATTCAGGTATCAGAAAGATTCAAAAGACTGTTTTTGACTTTGTTCAGGTTTTGTTTCCAGGCACTGAGTGTGTCATACAGTTGTTGCCGCTGCTGCTTTCCAAAAGTCCGATGTGCGCTATGACTGACAATTACTTTTCGCTGGGTCTGGTCAATTTTGCAGGAGACCATTTTTGCTTTCACTGCATCAGTAACAAATGCTTCAACATCATCAGCTCCAATCTGAAGTTCCTGTTGCATTGTATCAAAAGAAATTTCTTTATTTTCCACTGCCATTCCCATAAAAGTAAGTAGTCTCATTTTTGCCATATTTTGTTTATGTAATAGTCCAAGTGAATTTATGAAGTCTTTATTATTCTGATAAAACTTGACATATGATGCCAATTTAGCACTCACAAATATGGTTAAAAGATCATGAATAAGCTCTCCTTCCAAAAACTTGACAGGTTTGAAAGTAAGAAGATGGTCAAAAAGAAATGCATTTGGATCTTTCAATGCTTGTACAATACACCTGTGGACATTAACTCAAGCCTGGGAAGCATTGTCCCCCATGTAACTTCCTAGCAATTTGACCATGACTTTTGAAGCAGCATCACTCTTCTTACAATCCACAGGTGCCTCATAAAGTAGTCTTAAAAGGGTGTGTGTTTTTTCAGTGGTGAGGTTCCAGTCAGAAATCCATTTTCTAACTTGATCCAGCTCGGTTGGAATATACTGGATGGCCCCACAAGACACTGCCACTTTAATGAGGCTGCAATACACTGTGTATCTTACCAGAGTATTCTTATCCATCCCATGGAAAAGGTTGCTTAGCAACTGCAGCCTCAGAAATGGGCGTTCACCTTCCCAAAACTTGACCAGCTTTTCACAGAGGTTTTCAATCAGAGCTTCCTGCTTTTCTGGCTCCAGGATCAATAGGAGGGATATCACACTGTTCATCATGCTTTCAGCATCTTTAGCATCTTCCTTCAGACATACATCACAGGCTTCAATAATCTGAGCTAAATCTACATGAAGTCCCCCTTCTGAGTTCTCTTCTGAAATTTCAGCTCCTTTAGAGTTCAGATAAGCTCGAAGCTCTGCAGCCTGATCTTCCTCACTGATGTAGATGAAGGCCGGGACACCCATTGTGAAGGCCAGGATGCGGCAGACACTCTACTCCCCAACAAAGCCGACCAGAAAAGGAAGCTGACGTGCTTAGTGGCGCCTGACAACCACTTCCAGGTCAATGTTCAGCAATTTTTTACCAAAAACAGCATGATCCCTGTGCCCCACTCTCCCTATTCACCCCATCTTGCCTTCAGTGACTTTTTTTTTGTTTCCCCAAATGAAAAAAGTCCTCAAAGGGAAGCGTTTAGCCAATGTGGAAGAGATGAAGCAAAAAACAGCAGAAGCACCGAAAGGCATTAAAATCGATGAGTTCAAAAACTGTTCTGACCAGTGGAAAAAAATGTCTCGAAAGGTGTATTGCATCAAATGGAGAGTACTTTGAAGATGACTGAAGTTTAAACATGTAAGGATAAATACACAATTTTTTATAAATAAATTCCATTTTTTGAGTCCCCTCTCGTGTGTGTGTGTGTGTGTGTGTGTGTGTGTGTGTGTGTGTGTGTGTGTGTGTATGGCTAAGCTAATGACTGGAATAGTTGCAAAATAATTGTACCTTCCCTCCTTGAGGGGTTACAATACCCCTGTAAACAGCTGCAAAAGAAAATCTTCAGTCCATTTACACATTGTTAGGATTGCTGGTGGAAAGTAGGGAGTGCATTATTTTCCCTGCCTGTTCATATCAGCCAAATATCTGATCCTAAGACTGGAAAATTAAGTGGATACTGTACAAGGTTAGAATTTGAAAAGACATAAATTCTTTAGCACAGGCCAAGGCCTCTAATCCACTTTTTGTGGAGAAGTTAGTCTCAGTGTCAGCTCTCTCTGGTTTGGGTATATGCTGTCTGACTGTGAAAAATCTCTCTCTGGTTTCAGTTGACTGTGGCTGTCTCCTTCCTTTCCTTTCCTGAGCCATTCTGAGCACGGAAGAATGGTTTGTAGATCAAATAAATAATAAATAGCTCACACCACATAAGAAATATGTGCACATAGAAATGGCAGTGATTCATAGTGGATAAAAAGTTCAGTTTAAAATATGTGTGTGTACCCCTGTGTCTGAGTGTATTCCTTTTTCATCTGAATTCCTACTAAATGAACATTTCACTTAAGTGAATTTTTCATGTAATAAAACTTACTCCTCTAGGTACTCAAACACTGTTACTTTAATTTAATCACTTTTAATGGACATTTTTGTAAAACTACTATAGATTATTCTATATTTGTAAACTAATCATGCTAAATGTTAAACTTAGCTTGGTGGTTCCAAGTTATCTTTATGATTATTTTAGGTTGTTCTGTATTTTACTAGGTAACCAAGTGCAACAGGAAGACTATGAGATTAGGAATCACAATGACTTCACCAAGTTCTTAAACCTCCCTGACACACAGTTGCCTCATCTGTAAAAAGGGAAGAATATCTTCCCTGGATTTCTAAGCAACTATGGTAAGTACTAAATTTATAACATATGTAAATATTACCAATATATTATTGACTATCAAATAGTAAATACTAAAATAAAGGACCAATTTAGCCCAAAATGTTATGCAGCTTTCATTTTGAGGTTTTTGTGTTTATTGTATACAAGTCATGATTTCTTAAAGCAGTTAAATTATGTTTAAAATTACAGTAAATAGTCCTGGCTCAGTTGGTCAGAACATCATCCAGATACAGAAAGATTGTGGGTTCGATTCCCAGTCAGAGCACATATAAGAATCAACCAATGAATGCATAAATAAATGGAACGACAGATGAATGTTTCTCTCTCTCTCTTCCTCCCTCTCTCTAAAATAAATTTTAAAATATTTTTTGATTACAGTAAATAGAATCTAAGTAAATAGGTTTCCCTACAGAAAAGATTTACTTTTAATTATATGATTTTTATAATACCCATTTTTTTGGCATGTGGAGTTCTCTTTTGCTTAGTTTTTCCTTCTTTGCTCTATCTAACTGGCTGAGTTTGCTAGAAGAATGACCTCTGAATAACTGAAGTGGTATAATCTGTATCTCTTCCTAGCATACATGCAAATGTCATGAATACTTTACATGATATAATATTTCCCATGTTGGTTGTCTGGGAGAAAGGACATAGGCATGTGAAAATATGGCCAGCCCTGACCACAGCCAAAATGGTTAAGCTTTCCAACCATTTGGAAAAGGGGTTATCTGACTACATGTCTAATATCATCATCAGATTTTGCTACATTAATTTCTAAAAAGCCATAGTTTTGGCCAGTCACATTACTAAACAGAGTGGATGGTATTTAGGGCATTATCTCTCTAGAGCAGTTGTGTAAGCAATGTGTATCTTCTCCAGAGTGAACCTTCGATCTTACCCTCCCAACTCCATCACAGAGCAAAGAGGACAACTGAGCTACGGAGGCTATAGGCTCCAAATTTGACAGTGATCCCGAAAGTCATTTCAGGGCAATGCCTAAGGGTAGTTTCTAAACATGCGCCCAGGGCACCAGAATCAGCTGGCAACCTATTGCTTGTTCTGACCTTACACTACTGAAGCCAAATCTCTTGAAGATGAAGCATAGGTATTTGCATTTTCAAGCAAACATCCAAGTGGGTCTTGTGAGGAGGTCATATTTGAGAATCACTGATCAAAACTGAGTAAGTAAAGGTGCCCACTGCTCTGCATTATCTCACTGTTAATAGAATGTTCCCCAGAGAGGTACAGGGTTCTGCCCTTCTCCCACCCCAATGACTACGCACCAAAAGTTAGTGGTACTCTGACTGCTAGTCCTCAGCAAGTATTTGCCAGGCTCCTACCCCATGCACTGTGATAGGGGCCAGGCTTACTGCCACAAATAAAGCAGAAGTGGTCTTTTTATCACTAAGCTTAAAGTGCTATGGTAAGAAGAGGGAGAGATGGTATATTAAGCAAACGATCACTCAAATTTCTATATATCATGGGTGCTATAAGGAAAATAGTGTGTTTAAGAAAGTATAAATAGTGCTTCAAATATTGATGGAATATGGAAGTGGTCAAAGAAGGCTTCTGTCAAGAAATAAAACTCAATTTGAGATTTGAAATAATGGGTACCAATTTGTAGCATGGGCAATCCAAGAGCTATTAACAGTGGGTGTACTAACCTAGCAAGGAGTTTCACTTTTGTATATGCTTGTCCTTAAACCGTACGTTCAGGTCCATCGAGCAGTGTGTCTTTCAACAGCTTAGGAAAAAGACAGAATCAGAAGGGAGTCCACAGGACCCGTGGGGTCCATTAAGAAATCCCATTCCTGGATGTTTATTTTATATTTATTATCAGTTTCCAACCTGGGGTTCTAGTAATCAGACTTTACACAGTTTGATCTGAAACAGTGGTTCCCAATCTTGGTTGTACATTGGAGTATCCTGAGGAGTTTTCTTTAAAAAAAAAATACTGATGGCTTGGCCTCACTCCTGGAAATTCTAATGTAATTGTTCTGGGGTGTAGTATGAACATGAAGATTTTCTAAAGTTCCACAGGTGATTCTAACATGTAAACAATTTTGAGAATCACTATTTAAAGGAAAAAAAGAAAATTCAGTCTGAATTGATCAATGAGGAAAGTCAATGAGCAGTTCAAATAATCTGTGTTTTGCATCCCTTTCCTGGAAAGCAAAGAACAGCTAGTAAAACTGACCCTTAAGTTCTTAGCACACGAACCAGTGAAGATGGACTCACTGGCTCTCTATTTCACATGTACATGACTCTCTTTGGCATTCGATCTGTTTTTATGAGGGTCTAGTGTGCTGGGCTGAGGAAAAAGATTAAGAATATCTTTTCCCTTAGAAAATGTGAAGTTCACTTGGGAAGAGAACTGACATCCACAAAGCAATAAAAATAAATATGGCTTAAGGTATTAACTGAGACAACAGAAGTGTAAGAGATGGGGAAAAAACTTCACTGAAAGCTGGGCAGATGGAAAGAGATAAGAGGATATGAGTCTTAAGTGATTGATCTTGGAAGGGGGAAAAGGAGTAAGCCCAGGCAAGGAAGTAGGAAAAACTGTGGTAGAAAAAAAAGAGGATAGGGAAGAAACCTGCCTTATTGCCCACAGTGTGGGCGCTCGGAGTAGGAGGAGATCAGATCTTTCTCCAGTTGAAGTTGGCCAATAACCAACAGCCATTATTACATCGTGTTTTCAAGAGAACCATTTTTTGAGGCATCTCCCCTTATAGTGAAGAAGACTGATTCTGTTTTTCCATTTCCTCCATCAGAAGTGACTAACCTTTGATTTTCAAGTACTTTGAGGTCAACTGCCAGGTTTTAAATTTTCTTAGTTTCTCAAGAACCTCCAGTCCTCTTGTCACAGTTAGATAAAATATCCTTTTGTATATTAATGGCATATGAAATGGTATATGACTTATTAATCATTGAGGTATAGGTTCTCTCAGATTACCTACCTAAAAAGAAATCAAATCACAGATTGCTATATTACACATTTACTAAGTACCAGGCACTTTGGGAGGAAATGCATATATATTAGCTCGTTTAATTTTTACAACATGTTACTAGGAAACTATTATCCCCATTTTTACAGGTGCAAACTCTAAAGTTCAGAGAAGGTAAGTGATTTGCCCAAGTTTACACAGTAAGTGTGGTGGAGCCCTGTCTGTGGCCCAAGTCTACCTTATTTCAAAGTTTAACTTGTAGGTTAATAATAGACAAGAAATTAAGATTCTCGTTATTACTTTACTACATCTTAGACCTCATGATCACCGTGCAGGAGAACCATCTGTGGCACTTTTTTAAAATATAGAAGCTTCAATCCCACTTTAGAACTACTAAATGAGAATGGCCCAGGCAAAGCCTGGAAATCTATATTTTCTAAACTCCCAGGTGATTATGATATGGAGTCTGGAAAGAGAACAAAGTCCTATTCATTGTGCAGCCTAAATGCTACTCCTATGCTTGTATGCGGGTCTGAAAAAGGCCCCTCACCTGGAAATGTGTATAGCATCTTTCCATTTAAACTGCTGGAAACAACCATAAGGAAAATAGTGACAATGCTAATTAAAAGAAGCAAGTTCGAGAGGACACCATGCTGGAGGAGCTCCACCAATCCCAAATGTGCTGAACTTATAAAATGTTACAATTTCTAACAGCCTATGGAATTGTTGCATTCTCCAAAAAGTGTCAAAACATATTACACTAGCCCTGTTGTTTGTGGTTTGCAATATGCTTCTGAAGCTGAAGCCTGCTTAAGATGAACCACTTGCCAGCTTCAGTTATTTTAGCATATATTTTTTGCATCCTTATAAATTATTTAAGTAAGGGCTGAGAGAGGTCAGATGATCAACACTACCACAGAAAATGTATATGGAACAGGCTTGAGCAGCACTAAATAACGACAATCTTGTTCAGCATAACCTTAACAGCTTTAAATGTTTTTACAACTAGCATGTGGCTATTGTAGGCAAAGGGATGGGGAAAAAACACAGTGGGGTGGGATAACCAGAAGTTGGCCTTTAGAGTATTTGGAACTAAAGTGGGATAGGTAGGTTCGGGCCAATCCTTTATCCTTTATTCTTTGGGGGGGGGCAATTAATGTTCATTGAGAGAATGAATCATTCTCAATGTAATTCAAGGAATCATTCTGAAATGATTACACTTAAAACTAAATTTTCTTGCATTTGGGGCAAAATTCAAGGGCTGTTAATGTAAAACGAGCCATAAAGGGAATTCAGCACTTTTCCATCTTTCTTAAGGACTGAGCCACTAAATAGAAAGCAAAACTGAAATTAAGCTTTATGAAGCACCTATCAATCATTTGCAGGATTGTGGCTTATCTGAAGCTCTGTGTTAACTTATTGTTTCATAAGTAATTGAAAATTACTGAGAAATGTATTGATACCGAATATGTTTGACATTTCCTACATATAAATGCAAGAGAATATAAATAAATCAACTTCTGAAGATAGGAGGTATACCTACCATTGGATCTTACATAACAACTCATAACTACCCAGGCTTTCAAAAATAGACAAGGACATAGCAATTAAAGACTGTTTTGGAACACATAAACTTAATCCAAGCAATAAAATTAAGGCCATAAATTTTTTTGCCTACCAGATCCTACATATTCATTTGTTGTTACAAATGGTTTAATATAGACAGGGAGGGCAAGCTACCTAACATCTCCGTATTCTGTGATTCTCTGGGAAGTGGCAATTATCAAACACAGAGAGAAAGTGGAAGAGAGCGATTAACATCATAATTTCTTTTGCTTTATCAAGTCTGAATTGCAACAGACTATTTTAGTGTTTAGCTTTATACAATTAGAACCTTCTGCCACACGATGAGAACACACTGTTGGGACTTATTAGAGCAATCTCAAGTAGAAATATCTCAAAAGCATCAACTGAAAAATGGGCACGTACTTAACAGAGGAAGACCTAGGATATCACAGTATGGGAAATTACCTCTGTACATAAAAGAGTTTTACGTAAATACCTTTGAAATCATAGGCTTATGGTGATCTACCACTTACTGGTGGTAATTATGAAAGCACTACGCTACCTAGAGGATCTGCTAGGTGCTTCAGAATGTGACTACACCAAATCCACGCTTCCCAGTAATGATTCTTTGCTCTCAGTGAGTAAAAGACTCAGTTTGCAGAGGTGAAAAAGGCAAAAGGCTGAGTGATGTAACACATTTTAAAAAGTGAATCCCCCATTTTACATCTTAGTTCTATATTTATAGAATCATAAAGCATTCCATCTGGAAGAAACCTTAAAGATCATGAAGCAACTCTTTACAGGTGAGGAAACTCAGACCCAAAAGACTTAAGTGGCAAGTTCAAGGTCATATCCCTAGTTCATTGCTGACCTACTAGGTATATCATCAGTGCTCCAGCTTATTAGAGAGACAAAGAAAGACAGATTTCCCTTTCACATTCTACCAAATGGAAATTCTTTGAGGTTAACAACTAGCTCTTTTTTTATTTTTGGAAGGTGCTAAACCCATTGGTCATTCCCATATTAACACCTTGAGTACTTTAGACAAGCAACATCTAGGTGATGTTTATGTGGAAGTGTGAAAAGAGGGTTTGTTTGAAACCGTGGAGGGGGAGCAGAGAGACAATCACAGGAATGTAGCGGCGTGCTGAGCTTGCCATCACACTCGAGAAGTCTACCTTTGGGTTCTAGCTTCCTACTTGTATGACCTTAAGAAAGTTATTTAATGTCTTTGGGCCTCAATTGCCTCATCTCTATAGCCAGGATAATAAAAACTACTCCCAAGGTTATTATAAAGTTAGATTTCAGGTTTTTACATGAATTATGAAAATAACCAAGCAAAATGGCTTGGAATTAGTAGGCGCTCATTAAATGTTAGTACTCTTCATTTTTCTTTTCATTCACCACTATCCCTACCAAAAAGGTCTAATAAAATCAAAGTGGTTTTTAGACCACTAGGCCTAAATTTTCTTATCCATGAAATAAAGATAAGGCACCCTACTTCACAGGGCCACTGTGAAGGTTAAGTGTGATAGCGTCTGCACAAGTGTCTATAAAGTATTGGGCGGGCCAAAGAGTCTGTATGGTTTTTTTCCATAAAATAAAAAACACGTTTTTCATTTTCACCAATAAAACTATTGATTTGGATATTTTGCATATGTCAGCTATCTCCTGTGTGGTATAACATTGATCTCAATTGATGTCTCGATTAGATCACTATCAACTTCAACTGCTCTACCTGACCGTGGAACATCGTCCAGTGAAAAATTTCCAGCATGAAATTTCACAAATCACTTTGGACACATTTGATCAGCCACAGCACCTTCTCCATATACTGCAGAAACCTTTTTTTGCATTTCAGTTGTGTTTTTACCTTTCTTGAGATAATAAACCATAATATGCTGAAAATGTTGTCTTATTTTCTTCCATTTCAATATTAAAATGGCTACACAAAAATTCACCTATTTTAAAGTGTTTTTTTTTTAATGCCTGCTGATAGGACAAATGTCACAATACAATCTAACAAATTGTTTTGGATGACATTAAAGACAACTAAGCACTACTAGAGCCATCTTACAGAAAAAACCAAACAAACTTTTTGGCCAACCCAATATATACTGTTATACACATAAGGGTTTAGTACTATTGTTGCTATTAGCCAAGCCACATCCCAATACTCCAGACTCAATACTTTCTTTTCCAAGTACCTGACACTCTTCCTTCAATCCCTAACTTGTCCTCTTGTCTGGTCACATGAACAGTCCCTTAGAATTTGCCATGGGCTTGGGGTGTGTGGTGCTGCATAGTAAAGCCCCATATCTCTTTTCCACCCACTGTGATCTGTCCCTCCATCCAACTCCTGCACAGCACGTGTTTATTATCTCATTTGACACTTACCATATATTGTTAGGATATTTTCGCACATATATTTGGATTCTTCTACTAAATTACTGGACTCCTGAAGGACAAAAAATGTGGGTTTTGTTTTTTGTTGTTTCTTTTTCTTTTTCTTTTAAATACAAACTCCACAAGTCTAGCAGAGTACTTTGATTGGAGCAGGCTCGCAATAGCTGTCTGCTGAGGGGTCAACAAATTACAGTATTAAATGTGGCCCACAGCTTTGTTTTAGTTACTCTGCTTACATTAAATATTTCCAGAAAACTTAGTGGATTGAAACAACCATTTGTTACGTTCATGGAATCTATAGGTAGGCATTTGGACTGGGCACAGTGGGAATGGTTTGTGTCTGCTCCTAGATATCTGATACTGAAAGGCTTGAAGGCTGGAGGCCAAAATCACCAGAAGGCCCATTTGCTCACATTTAATGCCAGCTGTCAGCTAGGAACTTAATAGGAACTGTTCACTGGAACATATGTACATAGCCTCTTCATGTTGACCTGGGATTCTTCCACAATATTGTGTGTGCAAAAAAGATATCTAAGCAGAAGCAGTGTCCTTTATATGCCCTAGCCTCAGAAGTCACACAGCATCACTTCTGTCCTATTTTACTGGTGGGAGGAAGAGATCACGACCCCATCCAAGTTCAAGGGAGGGAAAATAAAATCCATTTCTTGATGGCAAAAGAGGCTGGTTGTGAAGGAGCATGTCACAATGGAAATAATGCTGTGGAAATTTTTCAAAAACATACTCTGACACAGCCTTTGTTGTTCTGATGAAATAACACCAAGTTTATCTGTGTTTTATTTTTAATGGGCTGTCTTCCTCTTAAAGTGTCTAAATAGATGGCATGAAATCTAGAGGTCATTTGTTTTACAAATTGAAAGTCATGGAAAAGACTTGGGCTTAGTAAGCATGGCTACTAAGTAAACACCCCTCTCTAGTGATCGGTCAACTGGATATTCAGTGACAGAGCAATTGATTACTACTTAGGGTATAAGTGAGCAGTCCCGTACTTGGCATTTGGTTGAAGCTTCTTTTTCCTCCCCCAAAGGTGCCTTATCCATGATTCTACAGAGCTGGCTCCCTGGTTGGTTTCCCTGACTGAGAGCTGACTCCTTCTATAGCTCAACTAACAACCTGTCCAAGATGCTGTCATACTCGATAGCTCATTGATGGTTGCATGGCCCAGGGAGAGTAGAAGACTGTTTTTCAAGTTTATATGTTCTTTACTTTTCTGTGAAAGATCCAGAATTCCCTCTTATCAATACTTTCCCACACCTAACAACTAAAATACAAACAAACAAAAATGGATAAGGTGGCAAAAATATAGATATTACAGACCAGAGTATGAAAAAATAATCTGCAGGCATGTATTATTGTAACAGAGAAGCAGGTTTCTCCAAGAAAAGGTGCACAGTAGAATTTCTACATGGTCAGTTTAATACAGAATATTTGTTCCCTTCCAAGACATACAGCAAGCAAAACCACGGGAGAATAAAGTCTGCATTCCACTCTTCCTCCCCACACCTATACAAACACACACACACACACACACCCCTCCTTTTAATGCTCTTTCCTGCTCTGTCCACCCTTAACAGCACTGGCTACCATGATAGCTAATCACCCAGGCCTTCTGGCCTGCGAAGAAAATTTCTTGAGCCGTATACATATATGATTTTTCTAGGCCACTCACCCAGCTTCTCAGGGTCCTAAACAGTCTGCTCCACTGGTGCTGGTGAATTGATTGATTAATTACTTAATTAATTATTCCTCCCAGGTAAACTATTTGATTTTGGGATCTTCTGTGGAACTAGATCTTTGGACTTTGAAAAACCAGTAGCAAGAATCGACAATACTTAGTAAAAGCCTTTAAAAAGTCTTAAGACTTTTGTCTTAAGAAAATCTTAAGAAAATCTTTTGACCCACCGGTTAGACTTCTGGGAAATAATTGAACCCAAATGTGTGTAAGGTCGATGTAGTGTAGATGTTTAACACTATGTTATTCATCATAATGGATAAATAAAGGGAAAACTTGGAATAATCAGAATATCCAAAAATTTGAGAATAGTTAAGTAATGACTAGGAAGCTACGTAATGACATAATATGCAAACATTTTAAATAATACATTAAATATATATTTATTGGCATGAAAATTCTTTGATACACATTATAAAATATAAAAAGCAGGTCATATAGCACAATATAGAGAATCATCTGGTCTTTGTAAATATATTTTTATATGTATATATTTTCTCATGTATGTATCCTTCCAGGAAAATCCTGGAAAAAGTATACGCCAATGTTGTGTTACAAAACCTCTGGCAGGTGTTTTGAAATTATTTTCATTTTAATTAGTTTTGCTTATTTGAGTTTTTTATTTTTACCAATGATGTGTATTATCTATATTCCTTTTCTAGTTTAAGTAAGTTAAAAAATAGTGGTAAGTCAATAGAAAATATATCTTAACCATATAGTTTTGCATTTCTCCTCAAATTTTATCCCATTACCAGCCATCCATTTTCTCCATGGATGGTCTAAGTTTTAAGAGATAGTAGGTAATTATATTACTGAAGTATTACAAGTGCACAAATCTTACAGCTCAATATGCCCATTACAGTAGATAATTATTTTAAAATGAAAATGGAGGTCAATGTCTGTACCTAAGACAAAAGATAAATAAGAAGTAGAAATTTTAGTGCCAAGATAATGTCTCTTCATTTCCCGAATTCAATCAGAGCTCGATTAAGGGACTGCCAGCCAGGCTGTTTTATGGGGAGTCACCATACTAGGGAGCAGTCCACCTTTGCTGATAATGTAATGAGTTGGAGAGTATTGTTTTTACCAAAAATTTTCTCGGGAAGAGTGAAATGTGTGGCTTGAAGAAATACTTGGAAAAGGCAAATACTAGGATGGGATGTGAGACCTCCTGAGGGACATGCTTAGGCCTCGTTTTCTAAAGAGGTGGGTCAAGTTAACATCAGTGTTTCTGATTTGCTAAGTGATATACATGAACTTCAGGACAGTGCTGAAGTGCCTGGACTTAAGAAAAATAAGCGAGACTCAGCTTTCTGTGGTCTTCCTTCCACACTTTTCCCCTGCAGAACTCAGACTCTCCTCTACTTAAAATATTTAAAGTAAGTTGATTTGTCAGGGTGACAAATTTTTGGCCTGCCCAGAAACTCACATGCTTCATTCAAACTTTGAATCCAGCACAGAAACTCTCACGGCTCAAAGTCTCATCAACAGTACCCAGTACTGGAGCTTCTGCCTCCAAATGGCATCTTCACAGGACTATATTTATAACCATTAAGTAACCTACTATCAAAATCCCTTAATAGTTCCCACTAATAAGATTTTGTTGCCCAAGTGTAAGAGGATGGGCTATATTCTCCCCTTTTGTTTCTTGTGAATTGTCCAAATTACCAGCCCTTAGTATCTTGGTTCTATATAAATAAAATTTAGGTAATATTATTAGATTTTCTAGAATCATTGCCCTTTGGAAATAGTGCCATACTCCATACAGTGGTCTGTTGAACACCTTCTACATGAGCTTAAAGGAGCTGACAAGCCAATAGATGACAGCCTGTCTAATGGGTGATGACTGACAGAGAGATTCACAGCATGTCTGGAAGGAGATTAGCACCACCTAAAACTCTGGAGAGTGTGAACTTTGAAGGAAGAGGACGATCACTGGACAAAAGACAGGGAAAGATCATTTCCCACAGCAACATCACATGTGCAATTTCCTGAAGTTTGTTCTGTAGAACACCAGTTTAGGGGTGGGGGGAAAAGGCAGAAAACTACTTGAACAACAATTAAAATTTTTTTTTTAAATATAGAGATGATAATAGGTGTTATCAGTAAAAGACTCTGACAAAAATGTGTGAAAAACAATCAGTTTAACATCAGACAAACACAAAACTAAGAATGTTCTATTATGAACAACAGAGAGAAAAGGCTTCTTCAAAAGTGTCAAAGCCTGAAAGACAAATAAAGGTGGTCAGGCAGTCGCAGCAGGGGGCCTGTCCCATCTCCTGTCAACAGAGAGCCTGCTGCAAGGAATGCAGTTTGCCCATAGCCTCCAGCTGCTGCATCTTCTAATTTACTGTACTGTTTATACTGAGACCACCCTCCCCATAGGCTGCTCCCAACTCCACTCTCCCTGCAGGCTGCTCCCAACCAGGGGTTGAGCGTGGGAGGACAACTACCGCTGGACCATTCCTGCCCAATGTAGGCCTCCTCTAATGGGAAACTTTTGCTCTGGGGCTCCCAATGGACCTTGTGATGGATCTTATATCTTGTGTCTTCTGTATCTTGACTATGATGGTGGCCACAACAATCTATACATGTGACAATGTTGCACAAAACTAAACACACATATATAAATAAGTGTAAGTGAAACTGGAAATATCTGAATAAGGTCTATGGATTGTATCAATGCCAATTTCCTGATTTTGCCATAGTATTACAGTTACTCAAGGGGGGGAACTGGGTGAAGTATATTGGTATCTCCCTGTAGTATTTCTTCCAATTGCATGTGAATCTACAACTATCTTAAAATTAAAAATTCTCACACACACACTTTAATCTTTCCTAATGGGTTAACATTTACTTTCCCAAGGAACAGATGTATATTTTAATGGCACCTAAAGGAGACAATGCCTTTATCCAGAAGAGCAGTTGCAATAGCTGGCTGCCTTTCTATCTAGGCTCAACCCAGGGGAAAGATATTTTTATGCAGGCAAGTCTTTTGGAAATGTTCACATCTCACGACATCAGCAGCTGCCTACTCCACCCACTTCATCTTCCTTCAGTGGATTGAAACTAAAAGTTCATTCTTATTCATGAAGAGCTGTGCTTAGCCTTGTCCAACTTGGTAACTGACTATTTGCACATTTCCCTGTGTTATAGAGAAAAACTTAAGAAAACTGTCTTATTTTAATTTTTTGAAGGTGAAAGAAAAGTTCTATTCTTGAAATGTATGTCTAGGATGTCAAAGCACGAGAAATAAAAAGGCTGAATTCAAGTGGGTTTGTAAAAGCTTCCTCCCTCATTCTCCTCTAGGCTACTATGGAGGAGTAAAAGGCTTTTTCTCAGTTGGCAATCAATCAATAAATATTTACAACCTTTTCAACAAGATTTTTCAACCATTACTGGATCATTAGAGAAGGCTTCGAGCTCCCTGGCCCCTCAAAGGCTTTAGGGATTCAGCTGCAGAAAGATGAAACCACACAGAGTTAACAGAGCTCCCACTCTGCTCCCTGACTTCAACCGCAGGTAGCTTTTAAGACTCAATTTGTGGTTCTGGACAAATGGGTTGGACTAGACTGGGAACCCAGAACAGAAGCAAATGAAAAAAGCGATAAGCAATTAGAAAATTCTAGTTAATTTTAGAAACGACTTGATTATATTAGACCTGTTTTAACCCTCCCCCAAAGGTAGGTTAAACTACATAAAATAGGCATTTTTGACTATTTGTGCTTCTTATATGAATAATTGAAAATGTTCTGCAATTAGTCCATTTAGCAATTTGCCTTTATAAATAACCCATGGGCCGAGATAGTAAAGGATCTACTTAGAATGCTGATTTTATTTATTTCCTTGCACATCTCTCAGTGGTTCAGCAGGCTAGAAACATCATACTTACTCACAAGACTGCAGTCTAGGAGTTCCATAATTCATCACTTAAAACCTCAGAGAGTGGGGAGAGGGGGTACATGGGAACTCTCTGTAATATCTGCTCAGTTTTCTGTAAACTTAAAATTATTCTGTAAAAAATAAAATGTGTTAATTAAAAACAAAAACCTCATAGGGAACCAGACAGAGTTAAGGTGACAAATATATCTGAATAATTTCCTTACTTTATATTCTGATATCCTGGATTTCTTTCCTTTCAAGCAGGTATAACAGAAGCCACCTGCCATTATTCCCCACCCCACCCCCAAAATCTGCTGGTTCTGTTTTGAAAGGAATCTATTAAAGGAGGTGGGAAGAAATAGCTGGAAGAAGAGACCCTGAAAATGTTTGAAGGGAGAAAGGGGGCACACCCACCTGGTTCTAAGGGACCTCACTCCTCAAGAGAGCAGCTGGATGGGACTGGCTGACGTAAAAGGCAAGAAGAGAGAAAACCCTGGGAAAGACCCTCGAACATTGAGTCCATCACCCTCCTTGCCTTCGGTAATACAGAAAATGGCCACATCCACTGGGAATAAGAGAAAGGCATCCTGCACTGGCATGTGGAAAGTTTAGGCATCTGACTGGGGCAGACAAGACTGGCACACAGTTCTGTGGCCCATGGCTGGCTCAGGAAACACTGGCGTTGCCAGACAGAGCAATGAAGTGTGTAGAAAAGACTGTATTTCCTAAGACACTCATTCCTCAGGGATTCCCCTCTCCTGACCGAGTAGAGGAAGGATTGGATTGAGTCAAAAGTTCCCACAGGGCCGGGGCAAGAGCAGCAGAAACATCAATTTGCTACAGTAGGACGTCCCAGCTCTGCCTCATGACTGGTATGGCCTGAGGGAAATCCCTGTTATGTAAGTAGCTTCTGAAATGACTCACCACATCATGCAGTGTTGTTAAAATGCTGTATCCTTTGTCATAAAAATCCCCATTAATTTTTGTAAAAAGTAAACTTACTTTCAGAGAGTCAGATGATGCGACCCATTTTAGAAAGAGTCAGGAAGGAAAGGCTCTGCCATGCACATTGCAGCGTCCTCACGTTCCAAGCCCGAAAAGACTCTCCAGGGACATCAAACCAATCGGATCTAAAACCCTGAGACTTCTGCCTCCACTATGTTCCCATTACATGGCCTTGGGCGAGAAGTTTCACTCCAAGGCCTCCTTTTCAACTGAATATAATACGAGGATAAGATCTTCCCAGGAGCAGCCACCACATCTCTGTGCCACTGGTGACTCTCTATTGTTCGTGTAAATATGGACAGAAAGCTGAACTGCATAGGGCAGAGCTTAAGATGTGAGATGCCAGAATCTAAACTGAAACCTCAGATTTTTAAAGTGATTCACGTGGACTTCTCAGAAATGTCAGTTAATTCCATTTCCCCAATCCTAAAAGGCCCAAGGGTATGTAGCACGGTAATTTCCTATCCTGGGTCAACATGGAGGAAGGAACATCTGGGGGTTTCCACAGTTCTTTTACAGGTCGTGGATGTGCAGATGATACTGGGATTCCCAGCAGCCACCTTGGTAATGGAGTACGAGGATTGCGTTTGGTGTGTAGGATGTGCAGGGTGACCACAAACCTTCAAGGTTACAAGAAGTGATTTCCCGATCCAGACATGGCGGGTGATTGCTGGTCCGTATCCTACTTCCCCAGATAAAATTAGGATAAACGGATAAGGCCAAAGTTGTAGACAAAACTCCAAGCGCTGCTCTTCTCGAATTCCCTGCTGTGCCCAGGCTTCCAATGGGCCCTGTCCTGTTGCCTTTACACAGACCCAGCTCACCTGCACAGACACACAGGAAGCACCCCCGGGCCATGGCACTCACCTCTGGAATTCATCTAGACCATTTCCCTTAAAGAGATTGAGAAATTTGCCCAAGGTCACACAGCTGGGAACTGGCAAACTGGGGATTCAAATCTAAGTTTCACTGAAGTGCAGAGCCTACGTGATGACGATGGCATCGTTAACTGTGGCTGGACGTGCTCCTTTAAAGGAAAAACAACGCTGCCCGTTTGGTTTGACAGGTGACCTGGTCCAGGCTAAGAGTGCTAGTGTTCAAGGAGCTTATGATAAAACACACAGAGACTCTCAGCCCAGGTGGCTCTATAAATTTCAAGAGTTGTCATAATTTTAACTGCCCGAATATATCTCCTCTGCCCATATCTCATACTGTATGGGTCGCCAGTTACTAAATAGAACTGAAGTCAGCTAATGTGTATTTTGTATTTGCTATGTTCACTGCAGTTAACTGGGTGCTATATAAGATTAAAAGAGTAATAAAACATATTTCCTGACCTGGCGGTGTGGCTCAGTGGATTGAGTGCCAGCCCACGAACCAAGGGGTCGCTGGTTCGATTCCCAGTTGGGGCACGTGCTTGGATTGCAGGCTGGGTCCCAGGTGGGGGGCACATGAGAGGCAACCACACATTGATGTTTCTCCTCCTCTTTCTCCCTCCCTTCTCCTCTCTCTAGAAATAAATAAAATAAAAACTTTTTAAAAAATTCCTTTAAAAAAAAAACATTTCCTGTCCTCCAGCAACTCAGACCTAAGGGGCTGGAGGTGGGAGTGAAAAGTAAAGCAAAAACACAAATGTCGAGGGTCAGATAAATTCCATGAGAGGGAAACCAAGCCCAGCTTGGTAATGCCTATGCTAGGTGGAAGCACAGGCATTACCAAAATGATTTTTCCTCAAGTACATGAAGTTCTTTGTCATCGAGTTAACCCTAAACTCACCTAATAAAAACTTCCTCAGCTGACTTCACCTCAGTAGAAGTTGCCTGAAAAAGTCTTAACTTGCTGTTGCCATAAGCCCCTCCTTCTGCCACTTTTCTAACAGAGGAGCAGAATTCTCCTCCTGAGTATTCTTAACATGTTAGGACTCAGTTCAGATCGTTTTGAGAACAGCATAATTGGTAGGAATGTGATCAAGGGCCCTATTCACTAGGAATGTACACACAATTTACGTGGCCAAGTTATGACGGTGTTGGTAGCAGAGTCTCAAGTCACGTAGAAGCAGCTTGAAGATTAATGCAGACAAAAAAAATTATTCATTTTTGTCCTCAGATTGTTACAGCAATATAGTGAGGCCATTCTCTCTGCTGGACTTGTGTCAGCACTTCCCATCTAACCCTGTTTTTTCAAGTCTTGCAGACTTGCTGTGAAATAGCCCTATGGGTCTGTAATTCCAGAGACAGCTTTGTAAGGCCATTTTGATTAGATTTTTGCAAGTTTCCCTGTCTGAGCTGTCTCATTACATGGTAGACAAGGAAGGTTGTGCAATTCTTAAGCTGTTGTGTCTCTAAAGTGAAATGGAATTGCTAGTTAGGAATCAATTAAAAGTCAGTTGCTTTAATCCTTTAGAATTATATCAAAAACACCTCTGAGCTATATAAAAATTTTAGATGTGAAATTTTCATGTCTCATTATAAAATGTGAAGGTGTTGTACATTTTGTCTCATTCTCTCCTTCATGCTTCTTCACATGCTTATTCTTACCTTCAAGTGATATGTTTCATTCTGGTGTTGTGATAATTCAGAGGCAATGGGTACCACTAAGTTTGGTTCCAATGAAAAACACACAGATAGATTTCTCATTCTTCTTGGCAGTGCCAGGAGTTGGTGTGTGTTTTCAGAGATAAATCAACAAGGGAAGTCCACAGATTGGAATGTTTTCTTTCAATCTTCTTGCCTATGGTTTCTGCAGACTGCAAAGAAAGGCAGTTTGGTGCAGTGGGAAGTGCCTGAGCTCTGAGTCACCAAACCTAGCATTGAATATCAGTGTTACCACTGTGACCAAGGGCATGTTGTACGAACCCTGGTCTCCTCAATTCCTAACCAGTGGAAATAACATTTCCTTTTAAGGGACTCAAGCACTTAGGATTCACTCATCTATTTATTCAATAAATATTGGGGGGGGGGGGGCGTATTTACTATGTGACAAGCACATAAACAATAGAACTGCAAATACAGTCCCTGGCCGGGTGAAGCCCACAGTCAGTCAGGGAGACACAGTTGAATCTAATCACGACCCAAATAAATGTAAAAATTTAGAGTTATGAAATGGTACGTACCACAAACGAAAGACATGTGCTGCTTTGAGGGCCTATCACCCTCACCCAGGGAGCCAAGTGTGGATGTTTGAGCTTGACCTAAAGGATGAGGAAGCACTAGCTAGGCAGAGCTGGGGTGCCTGGGAAAAAGCTACTCCAGGCTGAGAGATCAGCATGGACAATGGCCTTGCAGCAGGAAGAAGCTTGGCGCCCAGCCAGGTGAATGGAGGGAACGTGGAGCCAGAGGAGGTGAAGTAAGGTTCAGAACAAGGTTTTGCAGGTACAATGATCCTGTTTATAGCACCTACTTTAACTCTCAAAAGTGTCCCCATTTGGATAATCATATGATCACACTACTCATAGGCCCCGTTAATTATTTTGACCTTTTTTTTGAAAGCAGAAAAAAATTTTAAGCATAGTAATAACATGATGGTTTTAGAAAGCCAAAATACAGAGACTGCATCCCTACCTGAGTCTCTCCATGACTGTGTATTTCATATTAACCTCATATGGAACACTACCCTGAAAAAAAGAAAATACTTTCAATTTATCAAGGTATAATGCAAATAACTATTTTCACAAATAGGCTCCTAATCAAGTTTTCATAATCAACTTTAAGGTATGTTCAGTGCCACATTAGTCAGGTTTCTCTAGAAGTGTGTGGTGTGTGTGTGTGTGTGTGTGCACGCACGTGCTGGAGACCCAGGGGAGAGTTGCCATTCTAGTCCAAAGGCAACCTGCTGGCAGAATTTCCTCTTATTTAGGAGAGATCAGGGTTTTGTTTTTTTTTTCTTTAAAGGACTTCAAATGATAGAATGAGGCCCACCCACATTAAAGAGTATAATCTGCTTTATTCAACATCTACTGACTTAAATGTTGATTTTATCCAAAAAACACATCTTCACAGAAACATTTATAATAATGTTTGAGCAAATATCTGGATACCATGGCCTAGCTAAGTTCATACACAAAATTAAGCATCACAAACACCTATTGGTACAGGTGACTGAATAAGTGAGTGAATGGTTTGTGGAGAGCACTTTGCCTAATCCCAATATCCTTGGGGTCTGCTCTCCAGTGAATCAACTTCCAAAGATGTTCATGGCATCTCTGTGCCAGGACAGCAGCTCAATCAAGACAGTTTCTAAACAGACAAAGCAAAGTTTTAGAAGAAACACAACCAGCCTTTGTGTTTCCCTGGATCCCCACCTGCCACAGGCCCCATAGGTCCCACATTCCAGGGTGGAGTGCTGAGATGTTCCAGGAAGAGGTGTGGCTGAGAGACCTCCCCCCTTGAGAGTTTCCCACCTTGGAAGAATAAGGCAAGGACTGTTTAACTTGTCAAGGAAATTCCCTGAGGGAGACATTAACTTTCGAACTTCCCAACTTCAACAAGGAAGTTATAAAGACTGACATCTAAGAGCTGAAACTCTTCCCCCACTCTGTCCTTAAAAGAGAAAGGGGGGGAAAAAGAGACTTCTCACATAAGTAGCTTCCCTGTGATACTTTTGTGCTTGTGTGAAGAAATAGGACCTCTGTATACTGTAACCATCCCAAATGCATTTGTGAATCAAGTTATAATTTCCTCATGGCATTATATCTAACTTTTCAATTCTCCAAACCCCTCCCATATGCTCTTGAAGAAAAACAAATGGTTCTCTATCCAAATATCCCTGTACTCAAGAGGATAAGCAAGAGGAAAAAGTCAGAATTCAGAGGGTATGAGGAACTTTTTGAAGGCATTCCATCTAATACCACACTCACTATTTGTTCTCTTTTTTTCTTTGTCTTTTTATAACCCAAAGAGGGACAACATATTTAATAAATGAAAGAGAAAGATTTTAATGACAAGAATCATTATGCAGACTAGCTGATTTTCAGCTTCACTGTAGACAGAACAAGAGAGGATGAGTTTAGACTTAGCATTAGTGATTGGGGTTATACAGACCTGTGATACTGAGTGAACTACAGACTAAAGGGGGTGTCTGAGAGAGACTGTGGGCCCTGCTTCCTGGAAAGATTAGTCTAACAAATGGGGATTTTCCACACCAGCAATATTAGGGCACACTGGTGTACTAAACATATTATCAGTGTGTCTCAGCAAGGATCTTTGCCTCACATACCACAGAAGCCAGTTGCCCCAGGCCTATAACTGTCCAGAGGCCCCAAACTCTTTCCTTCCTTCTATTACTCTCAGTTCAAAACATACCCAGGACTTTGTGTTTGGATTGCCTGCTCTGAGGTGTGCCCCTACCCCAATAGCCAGTGTCCCTGGTGTTAATTAGATTTCTTCTCTAAAGTGTACACAATACTAAACAAATACTAAGACTCATCTGTGTTGATACATACCATACACCCACACATCCCAACTTAAAATATATATATAAAAAGCAAATCATTCTAAATAATGTTCTATAACTTTTTCTCCATTTGTAAAAACATACTTTTTCTTTTTCCAAATAAAGGAATACATTGCTCTATGGAAAGTTATCCTATTTCTCCCATATTAGCCAGTCATTTAAAAGTTGACACAAGCCGGAATTTAAAAATTCTTCATCAAAGAAATGCTAACTTTAATTGAGGAACTAGCTAACTCCAACTTGGTTTACTGTAGATAGTAAATCTATTTTCTTCTCTAGAGATAGAATGAGCAGAAACAAACAAACAAAGAAACAAACTACTAATCAAGTCCTGGCTGGGTAGCTCACTTTGCATCATCCCAATATGCCAAGGTCATGGGTTCAAACCCTGGTCAGAGCACATACAAGAGTGAACCAATGAATGCACAGTTGGGTGGAGCAACAGGTTGATATCTCTCTTTCTCTCTCTCCTCCCCTTCTTCTCTCTCTCTAAAAATCAATAATTAAAAAAATAATATTTTTTAAAAACTACTAATCAGATTTAAGTAAGACAAAGGAAAAGTAGGAGAAGTAGGAAAAGGAGGTGAATTGTTTATGTGACCATTGTTTTCATCCTATGATTTACCACAAAAAAAAAATAGGTCAAAGGACAAATGTTTCGTCAACTCCTTTGCTCTACCAATGTGGCTGTTCTTTTTTTCTTTCCTTAAGCACCTCCAATCAATTTCTACTTATGACCGTTAGCTCTCATCTTCACACCCTTCTCACACTGTAGAAGCAAACCTGGACACTTTAGAAATGTATAAATTCAACATAGAATGGTTAAATGTGATATTGACCACATCTTGCTAAGATAAGGTAATGTTTCTCTGCCTGAAGTTAGGATAGGATGCTCTAACTATAAATATTCTGTCAAAGTTCATCTGTGATGGCTTAAACTGAGTTTGACTAAGTGATATTTCCAAATCCTGGCATATTTTTTAAAATTGTACATTCATTTGTAAACATTTGGGAAGATAGTACCTTGTAGGTATGAGGGAAAGGAAATTTTTTTCATACCATAGAGGGTCTGATTTTTGTTTTGACACGATAAATCAGGAATCAATGCCAAGTCTAAGTTCCTAGAGAGAGAGACTTATTGAATTGTGTCCCTTCCAAAGAGTGTATGTTGAAGCTCCAACCCCAAAAGTGACTGCATTAGCAGACATGTCCTTAAAGCCAATAATAGAGGTTAAGTGAAATCATAGGGTGAGAATCAGTGTCCTCGTAAGAAGAAGAACCCAACAGGAATATCTGTCTCTCTCTCTGTGCATGTAAAGAAGAGGTCACATGAGCACACAGCAAACAACTACCCTGTACAAGCCAAGAGAAGAGGCCTCGAAATTAAACCTATCTTTCCAGCACCTTAATGTTGGAATTCCCAGTCGCTAGAACTGTGAGAAATAATTTCTGTTGTTTAAGCCACCCAGTCAAATTTTGTTACGGTAGCCCTAGCAGACTGAGACAGGGATCGAGTTCCCAACTGGGAGGAGCAGGAGATGGGCCAGGCCTATAAGCCCAGTAAGCAATTTGACTAGCTAGAATAGCCCATGGTTTAGGAAACACGAGGGAGACATGAGTGTGTATAGAAACATGACCTGTGATTACAGTGAACTCTGAGAACCAAGCCAGAAGCTCAGCTAGTGCACAGCTCAGTGGTTTAGAGCACAATATGACTTGAATCTCTGTTCTTTCCAGCTGTGTGGCCTTCAGCAACTTTTTCTGAGCTTCAGTTTTCTCATTTGTACAATGTGGATAAAGATAGTCACTATCCAATACTTACTGTGAAGAATAAATAAAGTATATAGGTAAAGAGCTCAGCACAGTACCTGCTTCCTAGGAAGCATGTACTTAAATTACCCAAAGCAATACAGACAGCAGATAGGCCAAGGTTGCCACTGAACAGCTAACATGGCCAGAGGGCAGAGGCAGAGCACAGCACAAAGTGACAACTCAAAATGGGAACCTAGGAACAACATCTCCAAAGATAGAACAGCTACCAGGAACCGCAATACTACAAAGTAGGACTGTTGGACCCAGGTCAGGGGCTGGCTGCTTGTTATCTGTTCCAAGCTGATGTGGAGAGATGTACAGGTCATTACTCTAGCAGAAGGCAGAGTCAAAGAGTGTGAAAGCCAGAGTAATTACGGTTAAGGGATGTGGATAAAAGATACTAAACCAGCCCCGGACTAGCGAGACAGAGACAGCACCAGAAGTCCTAAGCCTGAATGTCAAGGGGAGAGAGTTGTTGGATCCCAGTGAGACCTGCTCTGTAGGAAAGAGCCCCAATAGGAGCTTTGGTCTTTTCTAGAAGAACACAGCTCCTTCTAATAACTTGAGGCCTAGCAGGAAGGACTTTGGGGGGTAAGAAGATTTATCTTGCTTTTCTGCTGCCTTCTGGATTCTTGCCAGTACCTCCTATCAGTCAAACCCAAAAAGAAGCCAAAGGCAATGGAACCAAACCCAGTTGATTCAGTCCATATACATTAGCCTCCTGAGACTCAGAGTAGAAAAGAGCAGGGTGTCAGTCTCTGAGGGCTCAGAGAATACACAGTGCAAGGAGCAAAGGATCATGGGAGTATACTGTTTCTCAGAATGAGATAGGGTCTGAGGATGTCGTTCTTGGAGTTGAGATTAGGTGTCTTTGTAGCCCTCCTCAGTCTTACTACTGATTCAGCAGGCAGAAAGGAGCTGAGAAATCTCTGTCTCCTGAGGGGCCAAACACCCCTCCCCAACTCCCTCTTTCAACACAAAACTCCTCCTCTGATTATACGCTCTCTCCTGTTTCAGAATCTTTAGCACCTGGTTTCTGCTGGGGGTTGGGAGCTGGCTGCTCTTTCCTCCTTTAGCTTTTGACAAACTTAAATTAATTTCTAGAAATTTTATTTCCAGATGAGCTCCAATGACCCTATCCCATTATACCTAAGGACAAGTTTGAGTTGAAATGTTTTACAGTCTGGTGCATATATGGACATGATTCAGGGGGGAAAAATTAAAATCTTCTGCTTCAGCTCTAACCTGTATCCTAAACGCTCTACTTTTTTACTCTTAGTCACTTAAAAGTAATAAGATTTTGACCATATTCGTCTTGGAATGTACAGCAAAGATGTCGACTTTGGGACCTAGTCCCCTTGACTTCACCCCACCGGATGTGCACTCATGAGTCTTGCTGACATTAATGAATAGTTGTGTACGCACAGTGTGAGGATACGAGACACAACTAAGGGGCCATAGTGGTAATTTCTGTGCTAAAGCAAGACTGATAAACTTGGTCCAACAAAGGAACCAGTGGAGTAGAAATGTAGGCTATTATTTTTCTTTATCCTATAGGCAGACATTATATAAGTTCTGCTAATTAATAGGATCTTTTGGGCATCACAACCAGAAGAACTTTTTCCTTTCAAAATAAAATCTAACAGCACAGCAAACATATGCATTTTTGGCTGCTTTTCAAGGCCATATTTATTAACTAAGTGCTAGGGTGGAGGACGGTTTTCTTGCCAACAGGATTCATAGGACACAGCACTTGAAAGCACATCAAGGAATGGACCATTTCTGTGACAAGCACAATCACTGCCTGTAACTCCAACTTAGCTGGTGTTGTCAGCACTGACCACACAAACCACAGACTAACTGAAGGACTTTAGGCACCTAGGATTGAACACAGTCTCCCAGTATTATGAGGTGCTGGGGCCAATCCCCAGAGCCACTTGAGTTTAGAAAAAGTAGCCCCTGGTCAGACAGAGACCATTTCCGACTTCTCCCCACCATTTTGGACATAAGGATCTTCCTGGTGCTGAACTCTCCCACATCCTGTTGCTAGGAAGGAGTACTCTATTCACCAGAGAGCCTACACTACTCTGCACACCCTCTGCAAAACAACAGTCCTGGAAGAAATCCAATGACCTATGAAACTAAAGCAGGGAGTCTGCCAGGTAATTAAGACACAGGCAGGATTTTTTCAGGGTTTTTTTTTTTTTTTTTTTTTTTTTTTTGGTGCCTCCTGCCTCGGGCATGCCCACCCTCCCTTTTCTCTCCCAACTTACAAAGTCAGAAATTCTTCTTCCCTCAGAGTCAGCCTGTGAAGATGAGGTTGGAATAAAAGGTTGTAGTTACAGGGTTCATG
Source organism: Desmodus rotundus (assembly GCF_022682495.2). Classification (NCBI taxonomy): domain Eukaryota; kingdom Metazoa; phylum Chordata; class Mammalia; order Chiroptera; family Phyllostomidae; genus Desmodus; species Desmodus rotundus. The sequence goes on from NC_071393.1 coordinate 72,185,220, forward strand.
TAAGGTGACAAAGCTGGCACACGCTAAACACTTAGCATTATACAGCCACCCCGTAAGAGTGCTCCAAATCCATCAGTCATCATGGAAAAATTAGAAGCTTTACTGGATTCCTGCCTCTCCAAACAGATCTTTTGAACTTCTTAATGGACTCCATAATTCAGCATTTGAGAATAGAGCTTCAGACCAGCAAGACTGTCTCTATAACACACTGTCAGGCAACTTGGAACAGGCAGAGAGGAACAAGTCAAAACAATCAGCTATTTCATTAAGGGGATAAGATTAATCTTGAATGATGCCCAAGTCTGACTCATGTTGTCAAATATTATATATGATCTCTATGAGGAGGCCGTTTTCCCAATTCACTGAAACATCTGCATTTCAATAGGCTAAGTTCCATCCCCCCCTCCACTGCCCTTTAGGTGTTTTTGTTGTGGATTATATATTTAGTGAGTGATGCAATCAGAATAAGAATGCGTTCTACCTGTGCTTTGTACATGTTGTCTGATGATCACTGCAACAAGCTAGATGGCACGGAACCTTGGATTTCAACACCCTAAATTGCTCTGTGACCTTGGGTCTATTACTTCCCCTCTCCTGGCACCCACTGTAAAAACTAGGAGGAGCAAATAGTCTTGCCTCTTTCACTACTAGATTTGAAAAGTGCATGGTAACTGCCATGAAAACAAGCACTGGTCCAAGAGACCAATGCCCACGAAAGTTAGGCTGAGAATCCTGGAAAATGGGCAGCAGGCATAATTTAAAACAAAAAAAATGTTTTGCCTTTTTTTATTTGCCTTTGTGGTTAACTATGTGAGAAGCTATGTGTTTAAAGAGGGACTCTGAGTTTAATTTAGATTTTCATTCAGTGATGTGAAGAGAAAAAGAAGTTAGAGAAGTCTAGGAAGTAAAAAGTTTACATTTAATGTTGGTGGCAGAAAGGCTCACACTTTACCCTAAAATATATTCCACAAAAATCAATCATTTAAATGCAAAAAAAAAGATGCCATAAAAATACTAGAGTATCAATGAATATTTTTAGAACCTTGGAGCCTTTCTAAGCATCTCATCAAACACAGGTGTCATAAAGGGAAAACTGATAGATTTACTGCATTGTAAAAATTCTTTACAGGGAAAAAAAAAGATACAAAAGATACAGATAAAGTCAATGTGTCAAAGAAGTAAAGGCAATGTTTCATTTTTGCCTATCAGAAAAAGGCAAATGTCCTTAACATATGATGTACTCTTTAAAAATCAATATGAAAATCATGAATACAAAAATGAGCAATGGAAATGAACAGGCAACTCAGAAAAAAGATTCAAAAGACTCAAAAATGTATGGAAAGATGTTCCTCCATGCTCATAATTTTAAAAAACATAAACTAAAATAATGTAGACATAACAATTTTTTACCTACCACATTGACAAATATTTAAGTGCTTCTTAAATTCCCTGACTAGTAGAAGTGTAAAGAAATGGGCATTCCACATTCTAATGATTAGCGTGAAAACTCACTAAAATTTGGCAAATTGCTGACATATATTAAAATTTTACTTTTGAATTGGAAGTGATTCTCCTTCTAGGAATTTATTCTGCAAATATTCTCCTCAAAGCATACAAAGACTACATTAGCATTATTTGTCATAACAGAAATCTGGAAGCAGTGTAATACTCTACTGATCCATATGGACTGACAATACAGTCTGTCTCAGACATGTTCTTAACAAGACAAGTTCCAGAATAGTAAATATAGAGTACTTCCATTTGAGGTTAAGAAAGGATGTATTATATCCTTAGGATATCCTTGGATATGACTGTCGTATGTGTACATGTGTGTGTTTTGCGTAAATAGACTTTGTGATTAATCAGAATCTGGGCTCAGGTTTCAATATTAATCATAGAGTTATATGTTCCCCATATTTTAAATAGAGGTATTATTGAATATATTACCCATTCAGGACTTACCTTAAAAGGTAAACAACATCCTAAATTGTGACCCTTAGCTCATCACCCATCTTGAATCTCCATTGAAGAGGACATTAGAGGATTATCAGAGTGAGGAAGAAAGAGAGCTTGGACAAGTGGTGGCCTAACAGCGTTATAGTCCCATGAGTTCCCTTCCTCGTGGAGGAGGCTGAATGGAGTACCTAGGGAGCAGAAAAGAAAGGACGGCAGGGCCTGCCAGAGGGAGAAAAGTCATCTCACTGCCGTCTCATTGCTTGCCAATCTGCAAAAATTCAGAAGACTCCCTTCATGCTGCTCCCTCCATGCTGCTCTTACAACAGAATGTGGTGAGGGAGCTCTTGGGTGAACTTCTCTGTGTTCCCTAGAACTTGGGGGCACAGAATGAGGTGCCTGCCTCTTGCCTAGAAAAAGCTAAAGGCCAGAGGTTGCCAAGTTTTCCTGTGAGCTAAGTGATCACCCTGGAAGGTAGCCAGGGTGGTGTCATTTTGAAAATGTCTTACTCCAGAGCCCTGCCTGCTGGGGCAAGATAATCCCAGCAGAAATATTCTGAGAATAGGAGAGGAATCATAAGACTGCACTTGAGGGAGAGTCACGAGAGGCTGGGCTGAGAGAGCACCACAGAGAGCAATTCAGAGACCAGAGCACAGCCTTTTACTGGGCAGAAGTCTTTGAAAAACCCACGGCACCATCCCACGTAAGACAAAGTCAGCATTAGGTATCCACCACATAGAGGGCAAAGATATTGGATAATATAATACCCACTGAGCCAGGTCTTGCCCTTTGAAACTTCCATGGGTTATGCAGTCCAGTCCTGGAGGAGCCAAGGGCAGCAAGGTTCCGTGCGGGATCCAGAGGAGTAGAAAGGCAAGGAGGAGGAGAGTGAAAAGCTACATCCCACACTCCCCTTTCTCCATGCAGGCTTCTGAACCAGGATCAGGCCTCAGCTTGAAGGAAGAGGAGAAATTTTAAACTAGATGTAAGAAAGAACTTTTGATTTTGATCAGAGTGCCCTTTTAAATATATTTGAAAATAAAAGACTGTTTTAACATCTAAATGTGTTTGGAAAAGCCACAGTATCTGCCCAAGATACTATCCAAGGATTGTGCAGGGAGATCTGTAGAGTGAGTTTGAAGGTCTTGGGTTAGAGAAAGAACAAAGCTACTTTTTAAATTTCACCCCCATTTAGTCTAGTCTGTTAGATATACTGTGCCACATGCATTAAACATTCCCAAAAAGATAAACAAGAAGCTCTTTGCTGTGCTTACTCAAGGTGAGCGAATAGGGCATCACACAGGTGGGGACCTTTACTTTCATTCATCATACTTTTTACATCTTTTACAATGAACATAAATCACTCTTAAAATTTAAGATGTTTTAAATATGGACCTGATACACATTTTGTGGCCAGATGAATTTATGAAAACTCTTTGCCCAGGGCATTTAGAGTATCTTTCTCAGAATCCTCTCCTTCACCTTTAATGCAGTTAAATTAACTACTGCCTACTTGGCCAATTCAGCTAGGATTGGGTGGAGTTCCCTGGCCACCTAGTTGGCCCCATAGTGCACAGAACCTTCTGGCATCTATCCATCAAAGTGTGCTAGAGAACAAATAGCCCTGAGAGGGAGTCTCCCGACAGCCAGTGGTGTGGCCGGTCAGTCTCCTGGAACTAGGTGCATCCCCAGGTGCTTTCCTTGAGGCTTTAAAGATGCTGTCAGAGCTCCTGACACATATATAAGGTATCACAAAGATGCAAAAGAGCTCAGGTCTAAAGAGGTCCACTTTTTTAGCCAAGAGGCTCATTCATCCACCTGTTCATTTTTTGTTCAATGAATTCTGGCACCAAGTATTATGATTGACTTCTATGTAGAAAACAAATTGCTGAAATGCTGAGAAAAGGAAAGAAAAATATCCTTCAATGGCCCCTTTTTCTGAGAATTATTTGTTTACATCCGAGTAGTCCTTTCATGTCAAGTCAGTGGTGTGTTTGGTCTATATCCTCATAAATGCTCACGACTCTGGCAAGGTAGTTTCTTGCCTTCAGATTAAGTGGTCTGAGAGAGGGCTGCTCACCTGGTGGCTCCAATGAAGAGATAGAAGGAATCAGGGAAAGACCATGCTTCAAGGCCTAAGCCACAGACTTTGAGTAAGTGTAGCAAAAAAGACAGCCCATCTCAGTTTGCAAATCTTTGTCCTCCGTTTCCACAGAAGGAAAGCTTATGCACTTCACTATATTTACCCTCCTAAAAACTGATTAGAGAACTCTATCCTCCAGGCTCAGGGAGAAACAATCGAGGTCTTCTTTCTGTTTGCACTGGGAAATGCTGAGGAGGCTGCGAAGAAAAGGGGCAGAAGAGACAGAAGCTGACCTGCCAGCTTGTCCAGCCCCAGCTCTGCCAAGGCCTCTTTACATACTAGCACTACTATGGGGTGCTGGCTGTGTTGGCTCTTTCTCAGCACCTGTCATTCATTCCTGTGAGTTCCAGGATAAGGATCACAGAGATCCAAGACAAGGTGAGAACCAAGGATGAGGAAGGTCAGACATGAGGAACACATGAGTCTGGATTTCTGGAGGTAGAATCCAGCTCCATGGCTATGGGCCAGGATGACAGAGGTAATTGAAGTCAACACAAGGCAGCAGAAGGAAAAGAGTCATGAGGGAGGGTAAAGAGTGTGTCAAGAACTGGATTGTTTCTAAAAAGCAAAGGCAAAGAAGAAACTTGAAGCAGAGGCAACTTCAATTTAGGATTGGAAGCCTGCTTCCTCTCAGTGTGGTCTCACTTTACCTAGGAAATGGAATCTGCTGGGCCATGCCACAAAGCCCCCATAAGTAGCTATACTAGGGAAACGGCTAATGGGAGAATTAACCTGGATTTTGGAGCCTGTGTATGAAGATGAAGGTAGATCCTAACATAGCTCTCTCTGGCTAGTTAAATACCGCCATAAGACTGCTGGGAAAGGAAATTACACAAGGCTGAAATATAACAAATAATTAACAATGCAAAAGAACACGCTCTGAAAGGTAAGGACAGGAAGCACTCCATAATCCTATAAATTATTCCTGTTTATTGAGTGCTAAAAGCACAAGTTCCAGACATATATAAATAATATATTTGTATAAATAATTGAAAACACAAGGAAAGTTACATAAGCAGGAACCGAATCTAAATTTAGCAAGCCCCAGTTTAAGAACCTCTATAAACGATGCTTCTCACTCAGCCCTATCGCTTTATCCAGAGGAAAATCAAAATGAGAAACATTGTACTGTATTGTATGGAACTGGCCACAGCATTTCCTTTTGCTGGTTTGCAGTTTCCACATCTAAAAAATGGGGGGTTGGAGGAGGTCGGGGGGAGGAATATTAATAAATGAGTTCTAAAATCCCTTTCAGCTCTCACAACCTATTACCTACTTAAAAATTGCTAGAATATTCATTAATTGGGATCCTGTTAATACTACTATTGTTCAGGATAATAACTTATTCCAGGCTTGATTTTCTATCTTTATTGCAAAATCCCCTATGTAAATGCTAATGTCTCTGGGCGTCCCACACATCTCTCAGTTTCAGTTTTATAATTCATGGCTGGACCTATCCTTAAGCAGCACTTTCTCTAGTAACATTGGTAATCTTTGTTTAGTGTTAAGCTAACAAATTACCATCTTTGGCTAAAAGAATATACTGTAACTACAACCTTAATTCATGAATTAGCTAATTGTTTCTCCCTACTTAGGACATTAGCTTGTTGTCTGTTTCAGCCAGAGGAAGACTTTACATGGTGCCAAAAGCTCTGGTATAAATTAAATAAATGGGCTTCGCCCCGGGCTGGTGTGGCTCAGTTGGTTGAAGTGTCATTGTATGGACTGAATGGTTGCAGGTTCGATTCCTGGTCAAGACGCATGCCTAGGTTGAGGGTTTGGTTACCAGTCAAGGCACATGTGAGAAGGCAGCCAATGGATGTTTCTCTTTCACATCAATGCTTCTGTCTCTCTCTCTCTCTCTTCCTCTCTCTCTAAAAGCAATGAAAAAAAATTGTCCTCAGGTGAGGATGAAAATAGGGGCTTCATTTTCTAAGTTGTGGGAAATGCAGGAGTATGCACTTCCTGGTCTTCTTTCTTCTGGCAAGTGTTTCCCTTAATTCTAGGGACAAATAATCAAGTAGCCACCAGGTTAATGAGAAAAGAAAAAGTTTAGGTGCACTTTCAGTTTGGCATACTTTTTCCTCTATGACTCTGATTAGATGCAGAGATAACAGTTAAATCACAACAATTATCATTTATTGAATAGCAACCATGTGGCAAGCACAGGTGTCATCTCTAACCTTATGCCATTTTGGCAAAGTACATGTTATTATCTATACCAGCAATTTTCAACTGGTGTGCTGCGGCACACTGATGTGCCGCAAGAATTTTTGAAACATGCAATTCCTGTTTATTCAGGAGCACTGACCTCTTTTCCCTTAGACTGTCAAATTTAAAAAATGACAAGAACCAACACAACAATGGCTGTCCAGTGTGAATGAATCAAAATTATACCTATTTTTTGTCAGATTGGCAAAAAATAGATTTTTTGGTGTGCCACAGAATGTTAGTAATTAGTTTATGTGTGCCATGAGATGAAAAAGGTTGAAAATTGCTGATCTATACTACTAGATACTACTACTATAGATACTAGTATCTGGGTATTTACAGATACTATTGTACTATAGATGCTTTACCTTAGATATTATTATCTATACTATTAACCTTTGAGTCTCAAAGGTTAAGTAACTTGTCAATGGTCACAAAAGAGACAGAAATAACACTTCAACCTAGATCTTATCTGACCCCAGAATTCTCACACAACTTCTGAGATCCCTTTCGAACATGCCGCCGTGCTAAGGCCATGGACCCTGGAGACAAAATACCTGAGTTCCAACCCTTAATCCAGAATTCACCAGCTCTAGGGGTTTACACAAGTTTTTGCGCTTTTTCAGCCTTTGTTTTCTCATCGGTCTATAGTAATAGTACTTACTTATAGGGTTAGATGATGCAATGTTACAATAATAACGCAACGCAAGTACCTTCCTTAGGAAGTAATAATCACCTTCCTTGGGAAATAATAAGCACTCAGGGCATGGTGGGAGTTCTGACTTTTACTGTTGTTTTTATATTGTACTCCTTGTGGAAGCAGAATTAATTCAAGTTCTGAAATGAAATAGAGGCCCTACCACAGTAGCCATTAACATTAGGTGCCAAATAAATTTTTTTGTTAATGATTTCTATAGTTTGCTTAATAAAGTACATTCTGTCTGGGCAAAGCATATGTGCGCATTTATTTTTATTTACATTCCCTGCAGTCTCTTTCTCTCCCCTTATGTACGTGCACACACATGCACCCATATGTGTGTATGTTCAATAGGTTATATACAGGGTAACCATTTATTTTTATTCACGTATCTTAATGATGCCACAATGTCATGGAAATGTTTTATTTTAGAGTTTATCATATGGTATGAAGTAGCATTTCTGCATCTGAAATTGATATTAAATAGTATCAATAAAACACATATACTTTGAAGATTAATAAAGAATAAGTTTTGGAGAAAATGTCACATAGAAAAGTTGTGTGTGTGTCCCATACCGTTTATTTGTTATGCAGTTATGATGCTGCCAAGTTCATCATTTATATTTCGGGGAGACAGCAATTATTCTTACAGTATATTCATTTTCTATTGATAAATATAGATGATGAACAACAATTGTTCCCTCCCAAACTGCTCAGTCTAACGGAAAAAAACAATAATACCCCATAATCAACTTGCTTTCCTATTGTATGCATGTTCAAGGCCAAGACTGGCCACAGTTATACTCTCTCAACCAAAAAATCACAGATGTTTGAGGCATTAGGGGTTAGGAACCCTGCGTAGAAAGTTGGGAAAAGGTGTATCTCTCTCCCAATCCCATTAAGTGTAATACAATAACCTCCCTGTGAGTAGCATGTTATTCTCCTTGAATAAAGAAGACAGTGAGCTATGTGAAAACAATGACCTTTAGGACCTTTGCACTGACTATTGCCTCTTCCTAGAAATGCTTTACCAAGGGACAGCCATGTGACTGACTGTCTCACTTCCTTTAAGTCTTTCCTCATGTTACCTTCTCCATGAGGCCTATCCTGGTCAGTCTGTTTAAAACTGCAACACTGTCCCCTCAATACTCTCGATTCCCTTTACCCTGCTATAGTGTTTTATTTTCCATAGTTTTTAATTAACTGATGTATTAGATTAATACTTATTGTCAATCACTTCACTCTAAAATGCCCATGAGGGCAGGCACTTTTGACCATTTTGTTCTTTATTATATCCTAAGACCCTAGAGAAGTCTCCCTAGAATATAATAGGTGCTCAATAAATATTTGTTGATGTCAACTGATGCTCCTGTAGATGATATTGATGATAATAATAACTACAAAGAAGAGACATTGTTCAGTGCAGACAGGTACATTCCTAATAAAATACAAAACTGTTCATCTTTAAACAATGGGAAATTAAAAAAACAAAATTTCTTTGCAAAAAAAGAATGAAAAATTAATCAATTATCTGTCTCAAATTGCATTGCAATTCTCCAGGCCTTTTTTAAAGGCTTTTAAAAAATTTGCCTCATAAAGATCCCTAGGATTCTGTGTTAAGATGCAATGAGGGCATTTCACACCAAATACACACCAAATTGCGGTGTAAGATAGTTGTTCCCTTACAGCAAATATTTTATGCGAGGATACTGTTTCAGAATGTGGTGCCTGTCTCCATGTTGCATTCATCTTTACCCCCTGGTATAGCGGTTCTACCCAACCACAATTAAGGATGGTGCCTCTGGTATTACTAGAATATTTCTACCTTTTTTGACCACATAACTGACATGTAAAAGGAGAAGAAATAAATTGTATTATGACTAACACAACTTCACATCCTTATTTATCCTTCCCTAATTGTTTATAGGCTCCTTCCCCTTAATGTTGACCGATAGTTACAAATCTCTATCTTTATTATCATTTTCCATGTACATATATAACTAATAACTGGATTGATAAATCTAAAAATTAAGCACTTGATCATTTTTTGACAAAGTATGCATGTTGTGAACTTCAAAACATTTCAAGACTTCTGACTTAACATTTCTCTTAGAAATTAATTGCTATCTTCACTAGAATGAATTGAATCTAGATTGGGGTTGATGTTAAAATCTAAGTGACTTCAAAATGTAACTGAATTTGCCTGGCTGGTGTGGATCAGAGAGTTGAGTGCCAGCTTGTGAACCAAAGGGCCACCGGTTCAATTCCCAGTCAGGGCACATGCCTGGGGTGTGGGCCAGGTCCCAGTAGGGGATGTGCAGGTGGCAACCACACATTGATGTTTCTTTCTCTCCCTCTCTCTCTCCCTCCTTTCCCCTCTCTAAAAATAAATATATATATATATATAAATAAATAAATAAATATATATATATATATAAATAAAATCTTTTTTAAAAAAGTAAACCAAACCTAATTCTAGAGACAGGAAGCATATATGCCCTTACCAAACATGAATCTAAAATCACTAGAAATGTTGAACAGCTGTTGTAACATTTGGAGCTCTCCCTTAGCGTCGAATCGCTTGTGGTGTTGAACAGAGTATTACTAGGACAAAAGTTTAAATCTCATGCAGAGGTAACAGAATTAAATGTGTCCTCGGTGAATGATATTTTTAAGAATTTTTTTCAAAACCGCTCCACGCACATAAAACCATCCAGTCCTAACTGACCATCGTCACTGTGATTTCCTGATCTAACTAAGGCTTCTTTGTCTCCAAGTCCATGCTCTGACTGCGACTGTCACTGAGTCACACAGCCTGCTCCAGGCACAGAGCCAGCGTGATTACAACAACTGCTTGTGGGCAGCAGAAGGTGGTTGCAGGGCCCTGCCAAGGGCTCGCCAAGCTTCTGACTCTGGGGCGTAAATTTTGACTGCCATTCACAAAATGGACAATAAATATCTGCCTAACCTAGCAAACCAACACCTTGGAAAATACATAGGAACATGGAGTTCTATAACCGGGGCACAGCAGAAGTGATCAGATTGATCATACTCTGGCCTGGTAATAAGTAAACACGAGCCCAACCACATTCCTCAAAAGCACCATTTCTGTGCACGTAATACATTCACAATCTTATTTTCTAGGGTTACAATTGTGGCTTGATCAATTGTTAATCCCAGGTGCCTATATATACATGTAAAAGTATTTATTTAACTGAAGTGGAATGAAAATAACAAGTCATTTAGAGGCAGAAAGGCACCTGCTTATTAGTCTCATACATGCAAAAAGCTAATTCAGGGATGGGGGAATATAAGTATCCTTTCAATCTTTAAAACTGAACTGAATTGTTCAGTTTTAAATTAGTTTCTTTTAGGTTGATGAAAACTAACCCCTGTTTTTTCAATTCTCAAATAATATGGTATTCTACTAATGTATTAAGACAATCAAAAATTATTTATGTAAATAAGGTGTCCTGACCACTTAATGACAACTATACAGGACATCACTCTGTATTTATTTTCATGTTTTCATGATTCCCTTTCTGATTTCCATCTAAAACATGACCTAGAACATTAAAATTCTTCAAAATCCTGGAAAGAAACAAGCCTTTTACAATAATTTATCTTTTGCCCTGGACTGATAGTACATCTTTGTTTCATTTATATAGTTCCCCTGACAAACCCTTATTAAACTGAGTGCGTAGTTAGGCATTTGTGGGAGAGAAAAATAGACTAAAATATCAATAGCTACCATACAATGAATACTTCCTAGGCTCCACACCTAAGTTAGTGCTTTACATGTATTATCTCAATCAAACAAGCCGATGGGGCTGCTACTGTTCTTACACCCACTTTTCAAAGGAAGAACATTAGAGAGGTAAAGTAATGTACTCAAGGTCACCTGTCTAATAAGTAGTGAGCTGATGTTCAACCCTTGGTTTTTTGACCCCAAAGCCCAGTTCTTTCCTGTTCACACACAGAGGTGAAACCAAAGGAAGAAGATACATTTTCTTATTCCAACCAGCAATTTGTTTTTTGTTTTTTTTCTTTTTCTTTTTTTAATATACTTATTGATTATGCTATTACAGTTGTCCCATTTCCCCCCCCTCACTCCACTCCATCCTGCCCACCCCCTCCCTCCCACATTTCCCCCCTATAGTTCATGTCCATGGGTCATACATATAAGTTCTTTGGCTTCTACATTTCCTATACTATTCTTACCCTCCCCCTGTCTATTTTCCACCTATCATTTATGCTAATTATTCTCTGTACCTTTCCCCCCTCTCTCCCCCTCCCACTCCCATTGATAACCCTCCATGTGATCTCCATTTCTGTGGTTCTGTTCCTGTTCTTGTTGTTTGCTTAGTTTGCTTTTGTTTTTGTTTTAGGTGTGGTTGTTAATAACTGTGAGTTTGCTGTCATTTTTACTGTTCATATTTTTATCTTCTTTTTCTTAGATAAGTCCCTTTAACATTTCATATAATAAGGGCTTGGTGATGATGAAATCCTTTAACTTGACCTTATCAAGATAAGGCCAACCAGCAATTTGGATGGCAAATGAGACATGTGTACCTGAGACAACCTAAATGATTCTAAGGGAATACAGAAAGAAATATAAGATGGCATAAGCAAAGGATCACTTTCTAGTAACGTAAATCAACTTTCTATAAGCAAAATAGAAATTGGGAAAGTCAATCCCAGGCCAGAAAGAATGTGCAATTTTTAGTCATCCCCACACTTCCTCCCTCTAGAATATTCATCTCCCAGCTCAGCCAGTGTTTTCGTACTTTTGTTTTGCAGCTGGGTGTCCCCCAGGGTAGTCTGCTTTCCATAGTTTTCTGGTCTCAGTAGAAATATATCCTCCTTCCCTCTTAGTGAAGTCAAAGATGGAAGTTTTCAAAAAGGATTCTATTAAGAAATGAAGGGAGAAATGACCAAGGCAGAGGAAGAAAAGAAGGAGGAAGGGAGAAGGTAAAAAAAAGAAAGAAGAAGAAAACAGTAAAAAAACATTTGAAATTATGAAAATTAATGGTTACAAATGCCTGCCAGATCCTTTTGTTTGTTTGTTTTGCTATTGTTGCTTTGTTTTGTTTTGTTTTGTTTTCTGGTCCTTAGTAAAGTTTACTCAGAAATCTGTCTTTTCAATTTAGTAAATTCAAAGATCTCAAGTTTCTTTGTCTTTGATGGAAGGGGTGGGGGGTAGGTGACAGCTAAGGTTTCTCTTTGCTTATTGTGCATATATTACTTTATTTCACTATGGGGATAGGATGAAGGTGCTATCATCATCAGCTTTTACAAAATAGGAAACTGAGGTTCAGAAAAATGCAATTCCTTTTCCAAGGGCCTTAGCCAATCAGAGGCAGAGAAGAGCACGATTTCTGACCAGGCTCCTACTCTCACAATTTTACTTTGCAACCCTCAGAACTCTCCCCTTTTTTGTCCTCAGGCACTTCCTTCTACCATCAGTCATTTGCACTCTCTCCTCCACCCATAGCTTCTCCAGTATTTGAAGCAAAAGTTGACCTTAGAATAGTATACCTAAGATTGGGGTTTAGAGGTTTACATATAAAGACTTTCAGAATACTTGGGTTCAAATCCTTATGGGTCATTTGTATGTAACTGTGTGATCTTTACCTTCCTGGTGAGATTTTCTCACCTGTAAAATGGGATGAATAATTGCATTATCACCTTACAGGGTGAGAACTAAATATGTAAATACAAACCTAGGTGAACTGATTAGAGGGCAGCGCCTGGCTCAGATAGCTCTAGGTAATTACAGTGCTGCTATTAGGGAGGTTGTTGCCTGGGAAGGAATAAGAAATTAGGACTTTAACACTCTTCCTAAAATATGACATATCAGTACTCACCGAGTCACTCTGCTACTGATGGGTCAACTCATGATTTGGGACAATAATGGTAAACAGCAAGGAATACCCAGAAGATAGAAATAACTTGGACTTTCCAGTGTCAATAAAATCTGTTACATTGATCTTTGAAGTAATGGTTCATCTGGAAGAAAAAAACCCTGTTGTTAAGAGATAAACTGAACATATTAAAATTGTATTTTATTTGAGCAAAAATCAATTCAAATAGGGTAGAGACAAACCAGAAGTGCTTAAGAGTGCTTCACCAACAACAGCTAGAGACGACTTTTTACTTTTTTCTTTTGAACACAAGCAGCACAGGCAAAGCAAATAAATCATTTAATTGGCTACAGTTTAAGCATTTTCCTTATTTGGAAAAACCTGGTTGGCTATTTGTGATTAGTTGTTTCTTCACTTTGAGGCATTTTAGACTTAGGTTTTGGTGTGCTTGCGTAGGCTCCTCAGGCATTGAAGCCATCTCTGTCTAATGGCTTCTTTGTCCGATTACACACTTTGTTGGCCATTTCCTTAGTATTTATATTTCTTTGAGCAAAATAGAAACTACAGATAAAATTATTTATCTCAAGGCTGGAACGAACTGCTGAGTTGATGGTTCAGTGCTTTCACTCTGCTCAGCCCCAGCCTTCCAACTACCCTTAACTCCAACACAGGTATTACGAGAGCACACAGAGAGAAGGACAATCGAAAGCCCCAAATATGAAGTATTTCCCTAAATGGATTCTTTCTCTTAAAGGAAAATGTTATTCTTTTATTAAAGAGATATCTATCTATCAACATATAAAGATAATTACATAATTTGGAGGATTGGGAAAAGGCATTTTTTAGTAATGACCATTTAAAGAGAACTTCATTGAACAAGCTATTGCTTCAAGTGAGGTTCGTTTTCAATGACCTGAAGGATTTAAATGGGTCATTTTAAGGCAGATGGTTGTTGTTGAGATAAACTGGTTAAGAATAGATACCAAGTCTTTGACATAAATAATAATCCTATAAGCAAAATTAATATTCCTGCTATAATATATATTGAGTTTACATGTGAATCCTAACTTCTCTCTTATTTATAGAACTTTCCAGTTATTCATAGAATATTTGGGAAATTTCATTTTTTAATAGGTTCCTCAGGCAATTCTGACACGCACCAAAATTTAGAAGCCACTGACATGCTTTTTAATGGTACCCCATGGTACCTTGTAAGGACATGATAGTATTTATTTAATCAATCTGTTTTTCTGGGACATTCAGATTTAATCTAAGTTTTCAACATTGTAGATTATGTTGTAAAGATCATCTTTGTAACAACAATTAACATTGATTGCATGTTTTCTATGTGCCAGCCACTATAATACACATTTATTTTCTTAAGACAAATTCTTAAGTGGAAGAATGACTAAGATAAGTTTTGAGTATTTTTAAGGTTTTTGATGCCCATTACCAAGCTGCTACCCCAGAAGGTTTGCTTTGTGGCCACTTTTGAGTGGGAAAACACCAACAGCCATGTAACATGAAGGCTAGCATTCAGTTCTGAGCTCAGTAAGCACCCACCAACAGTGCCTCATTCAAGACACTTAGAAAGATACAGCACAATGTCCTGACTGGAGCATCATATCTTAGCTGCCATTGTTGCTAAAAGTAGCACTCCTGAGTGGTTGCTTCCAGGAATACCTATCCAGAATCCAGTCACAGAGACTGCATGCTGTTTCTGGGAACAGGCACATTTCACATGCTGTCCCTTCTAGGACCCATCAAGGCATAGTCATCTCCGGTAATCAAGGGAACAAAGGGTAGTGTGGATATACTGGACCCAAGATGATTTTTTGTAGAATTCAATATGAAAGTGTTCTGATATCAGACAAAAAAAATATGCACAGACCTGTGTACCCAGGCAGTTACAAAATTAAAGCAGGCCTAAAAAAATTAACCAGGCAGGGATATTGGAGCTATCCAGGGAGCAAAAATGAAATGCCTTTCCCTCTTAGATTTTCTCTTAGATTTTCATGGAATAAAATGCATGCAAACTGCCAAGTAATATGAATACATGTCCATACTATATCTTAGCCTTCTAATGTGGGGAGAAAGAACTCATTTGGAATATGACAATTTTCCATGTAAAGCCAGTGTGAGATTTCTTGGCTACCTAAATAGATATTTTAAAAATCACAGCAGCAATTCATTATAATGCTAGTACTGGGAGAAAAAGCCATCTTGTTTTCAAAGAAATTTGGTTTATTTAATGAATATAATTAGATCAGTTAGGGTCTATGTACAAATAGTGAAATGCTGGGCTAGTCACCCTTGCATAAAACATAGCGAAGCCACATGCTGTCATGAAAATGTAGAATTTTGAAACTGAAATGGATTTTACATTTCACTGGCTTATCCAATCCTTTCAAGAATGTAGTAAAAGTGGGGATTATAAATAATTTCAGTAGAGATTGTCTAGTCCCCACTTTTATTTTATTAATTAGGAAATGAAGGCACAGAGAAGTTAAGTGAACTTCTGAGGTCACATAGCTAGCAAATGGAAAGAGCAATGCATGTCTGACCATACACCAATACTCAAGTTAGTGTCCATTCCTTTATTTTCTTTCACTTTTGGCATTCCCCCCAAATTTCCAAAGTATCTGTGATCATTGTATATAAATGTCCCTCCCTTGAGGCAAAGTAGTAAGTGAGGCATCACAACTACTAAATAAATGGTGAAAACAACTCTGTTTTTTCCAAAGCCTTGTGTGTATTAAATCTGTATCTTGTGACTAGGGGTCTATCAGAGCAATTGATCACTCTTCATACAGATTTTAGAAAAGCTAATGTAGGAAACAATTGGCATGTGGGAAAGCAATGAAGAGGCAGAAAGAATGGGCTCTGGAGTTTTCTATAAGAAGAATAGGAATAGTGATTAAAAAAAAAAAAGAGCTGTTTAAGAGAAGGGAGATCAGAAGACAATCTGTTTGATGTGAGAAACAGTATCGTGAGGACAAAGAAAGCCTCCGTGGTTGCTGTTCATGGATGTGAGCAGCCTGAGCACCTGAGACCAGGTCTGGCTCGTAGGAAAAGCTTAGCAAACATCTGCTGAATAAAAGAACGTGAATCTAGCACTCAGGAGACCCGAGATCCAGTTCTGCCTTTCTCACTAGACTGGGCCACCCACTTTTCTGAGCCTAATTTCCATTATCAGTGACATGAAAGGCTTGGACTAAATTATTTCTGTGGTAAATACAGGTACTTTTTTCTGCTGGTCTCCCACTCAGTTGGGGTCTGCCCCTATCTGAGTGATTATAATGGGATCATACTACTAATCTCCAAGTTAGTTGGATCTAACTCTACCCTTCCCAAGACTGGTCCAAACATTGGTACTCCCAAGCTGGGCCAATATAACTTTTTTTCAAAGAATTTCAGAACTGGAACCAAAAAATTAATACCGGCCCCCTTCTGGTGGCTGAAACTTAGGAAATGCAAACGTGCAACTGGTTGCTGGCTGCCTCCCCCAATTCTGTCTGAGCAGTAGAAGTCTGCAATAGATGGAAGAAAAAAACAGACACAGAGGTTGAGCAGGGAGACAGAAACAACTTTTAAATCCATGATCCTTGTTGAACTGGAGGCCCAATGCATTTCTCTCCTTTTGGTAATTAGATGCCTTAGAATCTTCACATTAAAAAAATTAAATCATTCACTTAACCATTTAATTATCTATTAATTGAGATGAAAATAGTTACATCCAATATATTCTAATATCTCTTTTATGTCCAAAAGTTGAAGGTTTTAAGAATTATGAAGGCTACAGGGCGGCCAGTTAACAATATTATACTTTGACAGAGAGCAATTTAAGTGGAGCAGACTGGAAAACAGAAGATGCTCTGCAGATGGGACATTTCCTAGAATGGGGATCAAAGAAATATTCCCACTCAGGCCATCAGGGAGTTAAATTAAGTATTATTATCTTATCTGAATGTGAGGGTAAGTCATGGAGAAACAAGACAGAAGGAGATTATTTCCAGTTTCAGGAAAGATAAGAGACATTATTTAACATTTTTTATATTTTCTTCACCTCAGATTTGTCCCAGGTCTGATACAGTTCCATCTACATTAAGGGAGGAAGCACGGATACTGGTAAAAAGTGAAACAAGAGAATTGTAGAAGCTTTACTGACATTGTAAATCAAGTTAAATGAAGTAACTAAATGGTATGTTTAGATTTAGCCTTCCTGCATATGACCCATGTCCCCAGGATCTCCTCACTGTGTAGTATAATAGTTTTTCATTTTCACTGAGTGACCCCAGCATGCATTTTGTTGAGTGATTACTATACAAGAAGTACTGGAGAGGAATAATAAGCATAGTTCCTTGTGACTCTCAGATAAAGGCCTTCGTAATGAGATGCTCTGGAGCTTCAATCTTGTGCTGTGGATCTGCCTTGTCACCCTATATATTTACCTTAATGATGATAAGAGGCAGAAGTCTCTCCCTCTCCCCATATTTTTCATGCACTATTCTCATAGATGAGGGTCGTATTCTCCTATTACTGTTGTGTCATTTGGTTTAAGTGTCGATCTGCACTGGGATTGGTATGTAATACAGATCTTACAATAGCCATTTCTAATGGAGCTGCTGAAGAGGCACCGATAGGCCAGGTGTCCCAGTTTGACACATAGCAAGGTACGAAACCTACCCCTCCAGTAGTCTCCAAAGGGGTTGGGAGAATCCCAGGAAGTACACAAGGTGATGATCCATTGAAGTATAGGAATAAAGCAATAGAAGTTTTATTTTTACTTGTTTTTTATTTCATTAATTTTTAAATTTTATTTTGGAGTCTTTTATAATGATTATAATAAAATTATAATTTGTTATAAAATTATAACAATTTCCAATGCCACTATATTAATATAGTGGTATATGTATATAGTTTATATATTGATTTTATTTGGTGCTGCCTCTTAAAAACTACCAGTAGGTATATATTCTATTCTTTGAATCATCTTGGGAATAGGGGTAGTGAGATAAGAATTATATTATGCAAATGATGCTAGACCTGGTAAGAGTCAGAGAACATGAATTCAAATACTGATCTGCTTCTTACTAGCTTATGTAAGCTTGAGCAAATAACTTCACCTTTTTGAGTCTTCAGTTATCACATCTGCTCAATTGGTGTATCAGGCTTACGTGAGACAATGTACATAGGACTGGTGCATAAAACCTAAAATAGTATATAAATCTCAAATATATTATTATCAATTTTTTGAGAATCTCTAAACATATCACATGTTATCATTAATAAACACATAAAAGGTAAAATTCAGATTTGTAAAGAAAGTTTCTTAAGGAAGATTCATCAAAGTATCTTATTCTAATTATTAGGTAATAAGTATACCTCAACCAGTTGCATCAGAATAAAGGTTTTCCTTTCTTCCATTAGTATCTCAACAACACTTGCTCAGTTTCATTTCAATCTCTGGCTTTACAAAGAAACACCCAAATATCATTCACACATGACCAAAGGCAGAAAACGCTGGCAAGGAATTACACCCAAATATTTGGGTTTGGACCTTTATACAACTTTTGTTCTGCACCTTTTTTTCTTTCTTTCTTTCATGAATGGCCTGGTCACACAGGAAGGAGATGGAATGAAAAAGTGGAATTTGGCTGGGAAAAAAGTTCCCACTGTCCTCGTACTTTTATTAGAGAACAAATTCTCATACCACTGGAGGGGAGCTTTAACCTGAGCCTGGATCGCATTGTCTTACAGAACAGGGCTTCT
This sequence comes from Desmodus rotundus, assembly GCF_022682495.2. NCBI lineage: Eukaryota > Metazoa > Chordata > Mammalia > Chiroptera > Phyllostomidae > Desmodus > Desmodus rotundus. The sequence goes on from NC_071393.1 coordinate 72,203,860, forward strand.
CAACCTTAGCGCTATTGACATATTGAGCTGGATAGTTCTTTCTTGTGAGGGGCTATCCTTAGTAGCATCCCTGGCCTCTACTTACTAGATGCCAGTGGTGTTCTCTTTCTCCCTGCCTCAGTTGTGACAGCTAAACATACCTCCAGATACTACCAAATGTCTGAGAGTGGGGGTGCAAAATCAACCCTGGTTGAGTGCCACTGTCCCATGATGCTTCCCCGCAATCTTTTCTACATGTTGATGATAAGGTGAGTCTAATCAATCAGGGGGAACTTGAAATCCAAATTTTACTCTTTCTTCTGGAATATTTTAAGGACACATTTAGTAAACATTTGGCCTCCAGCTTATTTTATGCTTGAAAGCTCAAATCAGATGAGTGTAGAGTCAATCTCATCTTTCCTTAAAGAGTCCATGCCTCTACAGTGTTTGTGAATCTTACAAGTACAGCAGTGGAAGATGCCAGGACAACGTCCCCAGGTTGGAAGAAGTAAGCCTGAATGTGGGTGTGAAGGGGTGGCTGGGCCAAGGGCTTAGGAAACATGAGGAATGTACCCACAATGCAGTGCATTTCATTGGTGTTGTTATGAGTAAGTTCTTTTAAGTTGGCCACTGGTTTGGTGGCAAAAGAGAGTTAGGAGGTAATGTTTCCCATTTCTTTCTTATCTCCTTCCTTTTCTTTTTCATCCTTATTTTTCTTCTTTTTTTTCTCCTCTTATCTCCCACTTTTTTCTTTTTCCCCTTGTTCATGTCCTTCTTATAGTTCCTTTCTCTTTTTATTTTGGTCAAACACTGGCCACGGTAGTTTAGCACTGACTGTGAGTGGGGCTCTGGAGCCAGATGGCCTGAGTTTTAATCCAGGATCTGCTACTTTCTTGCTATGAAACCTACTCAAGCAAGTTATTTAACTGTGTGCTTTCGCTTCCTCACCACTAAAACGGAGATGATACTAACAGTAACTATCCCGTGGTGAGATCGGCAGTAACATATGTAAAGTACGTGGAATAGTGCCTAGTATGCAGTAAGTGAGCAATAAATGTTAGCTATTATGATTATCTTCATGTCCTCCCCCAAGGAAGAATAGGTACCACATTTTTATATAAAAGAGCCTAGCAACAATTGCCCATTTGTATTCATGGAGTGGATTATTCTGTATTACTGGTCTGGAAAAGGAGAAAGTTATGTATTGGTCTCATAACACTTTAAGGAATAACGCTGGTTTTATTTAACATCTTTGTGTTGGGGAAGCTGCGCCAGGGGAATACTATGGACAAATGTACATTTCATAGTAATAGCACTTAACTAGTTCCATTAATTTCTCCCTGATGCATTGTTATTGCTAGTCTGAATAAAATGTATACAGTATTTCTGTGTGACTGGAGAAAAAGCAAATTTTCAAATTATATAAATAAAAACAGAATCTAATACAGAAAAGATAATTGTGAAAAGCCTTTTAAAGCAATACTTTTATTTTTATCTATTATTTTTTTTAGAAAACACAATAACCCACTGATAATAATGTTTTATACACGAGAATTTTAGTAACAGTTATTTCATGATAATATTTAGCTAAGGGTACAATAAATCTTGAGATTTCTTCATCTTGATATTGTTTTATGCTTTTTAAAATTATTTTTTAAAGGTGTAGAGGATGACCCATGTCCACATGAATTTCCCTCAAATATCGAGGAGGCAAGAAGCAACTTCTGTCAATATTGTTGAGGGTATAATAGTATAAATTTGGGTAAGATAAAAAAATTTTAGAAATGAAGGCCCCTGTTTTGTTAATTTGATATTCAAAACATACACAGGAACCTAAGAACACTTTTTGTAATCAAATAAACACAACAAAATGTCCAGTATAGAATGTGTACATGTGTCATTCATAAAAGACAGAGAAGTGGAAGGCCCCAAACTGCACTGGGATGAGTGAGAAAAGAAGGAGAACAGGTGACCTTGGGCGCTTAGCACACAGAAAGCAACCACAGAGTTCTTGTGTTGGCAATCAAAAAGAGGTGCATTATGTTAAAGATCATTTTTCTCAGAGAATATAGGTACTAATTAGGAGATTGCTCAAATATACCAAAAAGGGCCTATACACTAACTACCAGAAACATAACTGAAAACAAATAAACCACCTACATACACAATCCATCAGGTCACTGTATGGTAACATACTCTGGGGAAAATGAGACAGGTGTTGGTGAAAAGGGTAACATCTAAATAGGCTGACGGGTAGGGAGTGGCTGTGAAAGCTTTATCCTCATGGGGTTTCATCTTCAGCACTTTGGCCTTGTTGTTATACAAAAATGTACAAAACAGAACCAAACATTTATTAAATCTCTCTTGGCTCCTATTGCCCCTTTGAAGGGTGAAGTTATACAACCATCACCATTTTTTTTTTGTATTACATTTTTTTTCTTGAACACATGGGTGAAGCCATTTTCAAGAATGGCTTTTCCTTTCGTTGTTCTTGTTTATGTTTCACAATGATGTTTAAAGGTAACTCACCTACTGTTCATCTTGTTTTATGTGAAGCAAAATCGATTGCTCCCATAGCACTTCATTCATAACTCACATAGCACTTACCATGGTAATGGCAATTCACCAATTTTCTTCTTTACTAGACATAAGTTTCTTGAATCAAGGACTGCTTCAATTCCATCTCTATTATTGGGCCCAGCACATAAAATTAATCCATCAGTTAATATTTCTGATGTAGACATCTTCTGTAACTTTATTGAAGATGGATCCTTTGAGAGTTGATCTTAAACCACTCTCTAGTGAATTCTAATGATGGTTTCTGAAGGTTTTCTCTATCCTTTACTGACTACTATTGGTTTTATAAAACACCAATATCTGAAGTAAAAGTGCTAAACAATCACCTTTAAATTAACTACATTTTGAGTGATTTCCAAGGAAATTTGACACTGTAGACATGTGAAAGTGAAAAAATAAACTGGAATCATACATAAATAGAATTTATGAATTTGAATGAAAGCTTGGCAAAATCTCTAATGTTATTTACACATTTGAATAGGTAGGAGATCCAAAGACATAAGTTGAAAACAGAAATTAAAAGTTGTCCTTTTGGAGTAATAAATTACTATTTCCATATAAAATAACATTTGATAAGCACTTACCAGACATTCACTTTACAAGTTATTGTACAAAAATAATTTGATACATATGAATATTTTGGTTCAATAAAAACTTGGAAATAACAGATAACTGGAGACATTAAACAAATACATAGTTAAGAATAGTATCATGGAATATACCAAGAATAACAGTTCCAAGATGCAGGCTACACTAAAGGCTGTAGAATTGTACGAAGCAATTTTTCCTCCCATATCAATTCTAAAAAGTTTTATGGAAAATACCAGGAGATATGCTTCAAATAAGCAAAGACAATAAAGCAAGTAAAGAGAGACTGCTCTAAGTCCTTGGCACAGTCTGGCAGGAGACCCAGAAGGAAGACAGGCATGGTCCAACAAAGGAAGGAAACTTGAAGTAAACAAAGATCGGCTCAAACCCAGAAGACAATAAGGGTGTGAAGTGTTTTAGGGCTTCCTGATAACGCACTTTAGATGTGAGGGTGGCATTCTCTAAGTCAGTGTTGTCTTAGAATTTCAAACTTTTTGGAGAATGAAAATATTTCTTTTTGGTGAGGTTAGGATTGGCCACATGTCACTGGAACTTAAGTTTAAAACTAATTTTAAGCACAGAAATTTTCAGGGTGGTGTATATTTTAGATTTTATCATACAAAGATATGAAAGCTATTATCATAGGATTCCACAATGGACATATTTGGGAATGCTAATAAGGTTAGCGTCATTAGAGGGAACAACAGCAGTTATTTTTATTACTTGTCATGGCATGTATTCATACAACATCTTGTATTTTCTAAATGTTTCCTTTTGGTTTTCCATGTCTCTCCAGCTACACTGCAAGTTTCCAGAGAGCAGGCCTCCCAGTAGCTAAAGTAGTCTTGAGGATTCTGGTATCTAATACAGTCATGCCTTGGCACTTGTCACCTTCAGAACTCATCAAACCCTGTGCTCGTCACATTTTGACAAGAAAAAAAATGTTTCAGCACTGGGTGCTTGCTCAGGACTTGTTGCATTTGGTAGACCTTGTATGAGTCACCACACTGCCCATCCTCAGCACTCATCACTTGCTTTGTACTCTTTGGTTTGGGCACTCATCACAAGTTCCAGAACAAAGTAACGATCAGTACTGAGGTGCCAATATCCTGGTATTCCTCCTCTACTCTCCAGCACCGACTAGTGCCCAAACTGGTCTTTTATACAGACCCCTGCAACAGCCTTTTTACTGGTCTCCAAAATTTTACCAAATATCTAGGAAGACATGGAAAACCGAAAGGAAACATTTATATAGCACAAGGTATTATACAACACAGATAATAAAAATGACTTTCTTTTTACTCTAATACTAACATTTCCTTTATAATGCATATAATACATATAACCTCTATCACCTAAATGTGTGTATTCCTTCCATTATAACTGTTCAACTATATATTAGGTATACTCACATGCACACACGTTGCCAACACAGATAGAGGTCTGGAAGGGTCAATGTCATATGTAAAAGGCAGGCCTTAAGTCTTGTTTTGTTTTTAAACTATAGTAGAGCAAACAGAAGTTACAACAAAATGCAAAGTTTTAATACTCCCTGAGAGGGTTGTGTAGAACTACCAGGCTTTCCACATGCCTAATAAAGTATGATAAAATCCTACTAAAGTGTGATGTTGCAGAGTGGGAAGAGGAGGAACTCTTCAATAAGTCAGAAAGAGAGAGTTAGAAAAACAGGGTTTTTTTAAAAAAGGAAAATTGGGATACTTGATAGAAAAGAGGGATATGGGAAGGGGTGGGAAAGAAGGGTCAGCCCTCAAGTCATCTAGGTTTAATCCAGGGAGCAGAGCCAAAGTGCTGTTCAGTGGTCTAAATGATAGACCAGAAAGAAGAGGCTAAAAGCCAGCTGGAACAAACATCCTCTTGAGGGGGGCCAGGAAAAGAGCTGGAAATGATGGTAGGTCTTTCTCACTTTTATACACTTGAGGGTTGGACAAACCTGAAGAAAAATATACATAGTCAAGATTAGGTAGGGCCGCTACTAGAGAGAAAGAGATTATTTCCAGCAGGGCATCGTAAACCTTAATGTGCAGATGAATCACCTGGGGATCTTGTAAAAATGCAGATTATAACTGAGTAGGGTTGTAGGGATTTTGGGGTGGAGTCCAAGAGTCTGCATTTCTAACAAGCTCTCAGGTGAAGCTTTGCTGCTTTCAATAGGAAGGATTTACAGTACTCAACATGAACATTTAAAGTATTTTTATAAAATAAATACATCGATGAATTAATGCTTCCCAATATAGATATGTCCCGTAGGTTTACCAGAGACTTTAATTATGAAATTATCCTTCCTTTTACCCTGAGTTGATGGCAATGAAGACAATCTGAGGTCAAAAGAGGGAATACAGTGTCCCAGTTCAAATCTGACATGTACATATTTGGGAGCATAATCGTTGTTAGATGTCTATATTAATAAGACAGCTACCTGTGTTGTTTACAGCAACACATCTACACATCTGAGTGCCCAACATAATATTCTGTGATGACGAAACTGGCCTATATCTGAACTACCTAATATGGTCACCATGAACCATCTGTGACTATTCAGCACTTGAAATGTGGCTAGTACAACTGTGGAGTAAATTTTTAAAGGTTTTTTTAAAAATAAATTTTATTCATTGATTAGGAGAGAGAAAGAAACATCAATTTTTGTTGTTCCACTTATTTATGCATTCATTGGTTGATTCTTGTATGTGCCCTGACCAGGGATGGAACCCATAACCTTGGCCTATGGGGATGACGCTCTAACCAACTGAGCTACCCACCCAAGGCAAGAGAACATTTTTAATCTTATTTAACTGAAAATAAATTTAAATGGCCGCAGGGCTGGCTCGTTGCTACCAGGATCATCAAAGCTGGTAGAATTCCACAACACGACTAGATGTTTTTTGCCTCCTACTGGAAGTAGTCTTCCCATCAAGGCCCTAGAATTAGTTACCAATCCACAAAAGAGACACCAGAGGTTTTCATAAACTGCTTGAGGCCCACAGAAGGCAGCTGATAACTGGCAAGGATTTAATCTTCTCTTTATCTAAAGTATGGCTCTCCCGCACTCCTGCCAAGTCATCCTCCACAGTAATAATGACTTGAAATGGAGAATATCCCACCAAGGATCCCATCTTAGACAAATTATATATAATACTAACACACACACAGGCTTTTGAAGGAGAAAATTTGAGTTTGAGCTCTAGCCACATCCTTACTAATGTGTAACCTCTAGTAAGTCACCTAAGCTCTCTGATCTTTAGTTCCTAATTCTCTTGTTAATTGGAGTTGATAATAATACCTAGTGGGCAAGGGTGTTAGAAAGGTAAGTTCCTGAGGGCCCCAAGTTTTACAGTCCTATAAAATGGCTAATTATTTTTACTCACTAAAAGGAAGTCAAATGCCATATTTAAAACAAAACCCAAGGAATTGCTTAGACACTTTGTTGTCTTTGTTGCTGTTATTGTGTATCGCTTTGGTGTTCCCTGCACATGGTATTGGAAGTCTTGCCTCGTAATGGGATCTCACCTGCAAAGAATAAGCATGCCAAATCTATTTGCCAGAACCATGGTAAGGGAGGAGTGCTTTATTCAGTAGTGTGGGGCCTAGTAAGCATCCTCCCTGCTAAGATTATACTGAAAATAAAGGAAATTGCAGACTGCTCATTTCCCTTGTACTGGTTGTAATCTTGTGGAAACTTCCTGTAAAAGGCAGTTATAGCATTAAAAGTAAACTGATTTCACACTCACCGGATACTACCAGACCGACAATTGTAGTCCTTTGGGAAAAAAATAAAATAGCATACTTCTCCTTTACACTCTATATTAGTTTAGAAGAACATGGAAACCCTAGCGATATAGAAAAAGACTCATGCCAGAGGCAAGGAAACTATTTAGAAACATGGTTACCATTTAGTAATTCCACTGAGAGGCAGAGCTCATTAGCCAAGAGACTGGTTACATGAAAAAAAAAATCATTCATTAAACAAAGTACAGCATGAAAATAGTATTCTCTTTGATCTAGGCACATATTAACTACAGTTTTACAATATAAAACTTTAATAACAACTGCTAAGGGGGAATGTTAACGGTAGACTTAGAAATGGAACTGTGTATATGTATTTTATATTCTGTGAGAACCTCAAATGTTGGCATGGCTGTTTCCTCTTTTGGCTTTTTCAAGTACACGAATATCTGCTGAGAGCTTATTAGTGCAAGGCACGATGTGAGTGAAGTGCTGAACTGCAGTGGTGTCCAAGTCACAATGGGAAGCCAGCGTGGGCTCCTGACTCGCATCACAGTGTCAGTCAGTACGGCTTCTACAGCTTCATTTATATCTATATGCACAAAGCTTTGGCATCATATTGCACTTGAACAGCTTCCATTACTTAAAACTAATGCTGATGAGAACACCAAAAAATACAAAATGTTGCCTCTGCCTTCAAGCCACTTAAAATGTAACTGGGAAAACAAACATAAACTCACAAAAAGTTAAACAGCAAAAAAAAAAAAAGAGAGAGAGAGAGAGAGAAAGAGAATTAACACAGGTTCAAAATAGTAAAGACAAAAATAAAAGAAGAATTAGAGATGACAAATTCTGAGTTCATAAGAAAGATGATCACTATGGACCAAGTGGTCTGTCTGGAAAGGAGAGAGCCTTCCATTGGAGAGCTCCATGCCTTCTTCCAGTGCCTCCATGAGGACAGGCTACTTTGTGGTCCTTGTGGACTCTGGTATGATACCTACCTGGAACTCAGAACGCACTTGTACCTTCTCAACATTGATGATTTCCTACAGTGACAATTACTTGGCAATTGTGCTCATGGCCTATGGATGCTTGGATAATTAATCATCTGTAACAGGTTAAGCGTTAAGTGGCTGTGGCTAATTCTTAACCTCATGGCAGTAGTACTAAGAGCCACCTATAAGCACAAGCTATTGTGGCCAGCTCCTTCTCACAAACCCTCCTGAGAAAATACATGGGAGCAAATGCAAGGAAGGGTCCCTTACTCTTCTGACCCTGATATGGCCACAGAATCCTTCTTGACTACTGTTCAATCAGCTGAATGGAGTTGGAACATAAGGTGAAATCTTAACCTATATATCTTCTCACATAGCTTTTCAAGACTTGTTGACTCCATCTTCCTCAGCTGAACCAGTTCTCTGGCCCTTGACCGGTATCTACCTTAGCCTAAGATATACTTGTGCGTGTGTGTGTGTGTGTGTGTGTTCTGTTGGAAGAGGCTTAAATTAGAGATGTGTTTGGAGATGTGATGACACAAGAGGTTGCAAGGAAAGGCAGTAGTCTGTGAATGCTAAGAAGGACCTGGCATACTTCTGAAAAAAAGACAAAAAAACACAAACAGATTTGTCAGTCCCATTACAGATCTGTGATCACAATGTCTGGAGCCAGGTCTAGAGTCTACATTAAAGCCCTATTTGTAGTGTACAGCTGGTCCTCAAATAATAACACTTTATTCAATGCCATTTTGTTATAACACATGAAATTAACTCTTTTTATATCAATTAGCCTTTGGTAAAACTGGTTTTGTTATAAATTGTTTCCCTTAAAGTCATAGAACCTATCAATGGTAAGTGAGGATTTACAGTACTTTAAAAAAGAACTCTTTGGGGGTTATGTCTTGGTCATGGGGTTGGGAACAACCTTAAAAGCATTAATTCAGGCTGTTGATGATATCTTTCCCCTTCGGGTAGTCACTGTGTGTGAAAGTGGACAGCATAATGCCTTGCAAATGACAACCAAAATGGTTTTCGTGTCTTCTCCCAAAGCCTGTTACTGATAATTTCCCTAATGCACTTGAATTTCAGATACAAAGTTTTTCAAAAGAAAGTGAGGTTTTGCAAGGGATCCAATGTTCCTTTTACTTATAATCATAAGTCTGAGAACTATCATTTACTGATGACTTACTAAGGGCCGGGGTATGTGTCTAGCAAGAGTGGTACATAGAAAAAGGGCCCGACTTATTTATTGAATGAACAAGGCCATTGAATGCTCTACATTAAACCTTCAGAACAACTGCCACTGCCTGTCATGGAGTTTACTATCTCCATTTTACACAATCATAGTAACTGCTAGGACTTACTGAGCTCTTGATCTGTTCTAAGTGCCATTTATATATATGTATATATATATATTCATACCTTATTAATCATACAACTCTGTGAATTAGGTACTAGTATCGCCATTTTACACAGGCTGAGCTTAAGTAACTTGTCTAGAACACAAATTTTAACTGATGATACTTGATTCAAATCTGAGCAGCTGAAGCAGTCAGCAGTACTGGAAGGAGAGCAGGCCAGTACCAACAAACACTCCCAGTTACAGGTTCTTAGTAGGAACAAGATTTTTTAAAAATCTCATGTTCAGAGGTAACAGAGGTAAGATCTGATTATCCCAGATCCTCTCACCCCTTCCTGTCACTAACATTACCCCTTCCTCACTTGGAGTAAGGACAATGCTGCTCCCGCTGAGGCAGGAAGCAAGAAACCTCAGAAATTAACAGAATGCTTTTTTGGGGGGAGGGGGTTAAGTTGACTGGTTTAGCTCCTTTATTCATTTACCACACATTTATTAAGCACTTACTATGGGCAAAACACTGTTAACAAGCTAGTGTACGCGCTCCTGAGAACAGCAATTCTGAAACTTCCTGGAGACAGATGAAGGAGTGCTGGCTTGTATGGGAGGTTCTCCCACTTTCTTCTTCCTCAGGAACTGTTCCACCCTTCAACGTGGCAGGAGTACCAACCTTCATTCGCAGGTTGCACAAACCTGAGAATGAAGAGAAAAGCACTGCGCACAGAGCTAGATGGACTACCTAGAAGAGATGCGTCAGAAAATCTGGAGCCCCCTTAGTATTCAGTCCCCCAGGCCGGATCATATATAGACTGGCTTTCTAGGTAGAGAAGAGATAATAGAATTTGCGAAGCCAGGGGCTCAGAGTCCTCTGGTTCGGGAGCCCCTATACTCCAGCCTGCAACCTAAGCAGGTTTTTGTACAAAAACCTTTTGAGATGACTGCATACATTGTCCTCTAACAAAGCAAACGTGACAGCTGCCTATTCAATTCTCGTTCCGCCTCCGTTCAGAGGAGTTCGTGCCACAGAAGCATCTTCTGCGCTATAGTTATGCAACCTCTCTCGCCGCGGGTGTTATTTCCTGTGCTTCTGGCTGCGCCAGATTCATGTAACACGCCTACCCTGGGCTTCAATGGAAGTGGTTCTCCATTAACAACCATGCTAGCTTTCGGAGATGAATGCTTTGCACAGCATACCCCTTGCGCACTAAGGATCCAAGGTATTAAAACCAACTCTTTCTCTAACACACGCGCACACACACGCCCGCCGTGCAAGCAGCTAGGACACTGCAGCAATGCAAGCAGAGGACAGCAGGCGGAGCTCTCTTTGTACAGTCCCTCTTCTAACCCCCACCAACTAAAGATGAACTCACGCCAGTTCCATTCTTTGCAAGAAGGCACACACACATACAACATATACACACATACACACGTCAGATCAGAGTGGCCTCCAATATTCTCCTTGCGCACACTGTCATGTTAGCTTCTTCGTTCAGGCAACTTAGATATTCCAAAACGAGTAACTGGGAGCACTGTGCCGCAACAATGCAGCCTCCCAAGCAGTTCCCAGTGCAGCTCACACCCCCGCCCCCTTTCACCGCGTGCCAAGAGTTTGGAGCGCGCGCACGCACACCGAGTCCGTAGCCTGGAATATCCCTCCGCCTCCCTCCTCCCTTTCCCCGTTCAGTGCCTCGACAACGATTTGGGAAATGAAGGGAGGAGGGAACTACTTTCCTGAAACTTGCTATGCTGCACACGACTTCGAGTTGCAGTGATTCGCCCGGAGACCGCAGCTTTTAGTCCTCCTACCCACACGCCCTCACACCCCAGGCACTCTGCTCTACAAACCCCCGTGGTCACTTTGGCCCTCGGGGGAAGCCGGAGGCCGGGAGAAGTCGCCAGGGACTACTTCGCCTCCTCCTGCGGGAGCCCCCGATTCAGGCGGCGGCGGCGGAAGGAGCGGGCGGCGTGAGCGCTTCCGCCGCCCCCCTCGCGACTCCCCTCTGGCGGGTGTGGGGAGGTGAGGAGCTGGCCCGCGGAACTGCTGCTGGGCACCGGCTGGCTGGGGACTTGCGGCCGCTCTCCTCGATCTCAAGCTGCTTCTCGGAACCCTGCTCCTCGGGAGTGGCTGCTTTTCGTAGGACCGGGTGGGAGCAATCGGTTTGCCTGCTACCGCCGCACACGCTCCCGCCGCCCCCTCTTCCCCCTCTGGAGTCGTCCCGGCTGGAGCGTGTCTGGAGGAATCCGCCACCGCAGGCCCCTCGCCCGGTTCCGCTCGTTCTTGAGGTCCGCCCCACTTGCTGCCGGGGGCCAAGCGGGTAGCCTGCAGCGAGGCGGGAGATGGTGGGGTGGGCTCTGGTGGGACCGCGCCGCCGCTGCCTGGAGCCTGGGCTCGGCACCCCTGTGCCGGCCCCCACCAAGCCGAGCTCTGCTTCCTCCTCGCCGCATCCCTGAGGGAAGCGCCGCCTCTGCTCGGGCTTCTTCGTCCGCCCGCCTGCTCGCCCGGTCCTTCCCTGCCGGACCCCGGCGCACTCCACCCCAGTGGCGGGAGGAGCAGCTCTCCAGTCAGACCTTGCAGCCCCCCTTTCTGTTTTCCTTTCCACGAACACTCACCGACCGCCTCGGATCACTTGGCTGGGCACTGAGGCGAGGGAAGACGCTGGGGTCGCCACGGTGGAGGTTGTTGCCGCCACCCCCCTGCGGGGGTGGCCAGGGTTCCCAGCTGGGGGGGCACCGTTCTGGGTGAGGCATCCACCATGGTGAGGCCCCTGAGCCGCTGCCCCCTCGCCCCCCCGGCCGTCGCTGCCTCCTGCCCCTCGGTGCTGCTGCTCCTCCGCCTACTGTTGCTCCTCCATCTCCAGATCGGATCACGGTGAGGGAAAGATGAGCGAGGAGACGGCGACTTCTGACAACGAGTAAGCGCCTCATTGATCTTGATTTCCAATCCCTCCACCCCCCCGCCCATCCCTCCTCTGCTGTCCCCTAGACCCCTCGGAGACCTGGGTGCCGGAAAGCTTGCAACCCTAGAGAGTTCGGTGCATCTTGTTCTGCAGATAACATTTAATTTCTTTAGCCTTTTAATTTCATGGCAGCAAACCCTCCACCCCCCATTTAGTAGTTTACTTCTGGGGAAGGGTATTGAGGGTTGGGGTTGGACGGCAATTTTAGGTCCAGGAGATGGAGTAATGTGGATGGATGGATGGATGGAGGCAGGATAGAAATTACCCGTTTGCCTGGAAGACCTTTGGCCTGTCCTTTTTCACTTTAACATGCCAATCAGCATACCCTGAATATCCATCCTGATTCCTTTATAGCTGTTTCACTTGCAGACTAACGTGTGGGAGCACCTTTTGCAGCAAACTGCTCTTGAATCTTAATTCGATGAGTCAGTGACTCTTAAATACCGATTAAGCCTCCACCCCCACCCCTCCTTTTTTAAACTTGTGACCTGTAAGGTTTTTGTAAAAAATGGGGCTAGGGGAACATTTTTAGAATTCAATAGGGTAAAGACACCTGGAGTGTGGGAGATGTTGAACTAATATATTTTACCTTTGTGAACATTGGACATGCCTTTTTCAGGTGCATAGAAGAATTCTGAATGTTAGTTTTCATCCCTTAGCTATATTAAAATACACCGTTGACGTTGACTTAACAGTATTTACATTGCTGAACATGTTGATGACTTCATTGGTTAACTTCTAGAGCATCCCGTTTAAAGATTTTATTTTGGCAATCCTTATATTTTACAAACAAAATACGTTGCCTTTTACATATTTTGCTTTAACGTAACAGCTGCTTGGAGAGATAATGGTGCGGTGACAGTTTTCTATTGAGACGCGATTTAATTGCATGCAAGATACTAGCATACGTTTTCTTGTAATTCAGGTTTTATCTTTTGAGGGTTGGAAAGAGTTAAGTGAGTAAGGGCTAGTCCTAGGATGCATTTCTTTAAACAAAGTGCATTCCTCCAGTCAGACCTTTTGGAGAGAACTTTAAAAGTCCAAAGCCTAGGCCTGTTAATAACATAAAATAGCTTGAGAAATTGCAACCAGCGTTTCTCGTTCCCGTTCCTCCCCCCCAACACACGCTTCTGATGAGCGGGTGTGGGAGAAGGTAGATTGCTGCAGTGTCAGTGCAGTCTAGAAGCAGAAGTGGCCGCCATGTTCTCTCTTTTTTTGTGAATCGCCTTCATTTGCATAGCACACTCTTCATTCATAAAAAAATAATTAAACATCCATCACCTTGGACATCTTGAAAGGATTTCCCAAGAAAAAAATGCGCAGCTTAATTATATTCATGTAGATTTTTCAGTTCGGTAAGTAAGGAGAATTCGAAGTTATAGGTTAAAGTAAAAACATAGGCACCCGCAAATAACTACCCTTGTTCTCAGAATGTTGACACAGTTATGTGGGAAATATCAGTTCTGGGAGGTGCTGGGATCACGTGATCGCCTCCATTCATAAAATACCTGGCTGTCCATTCACAGTGCAGTACACTGTCTCACTGCCTTCCGCAGATTAGACCTACTTTCAGAGAGATCGAGAAGTACTGTACCTCAGATAACGCCTAGTTAGAAGAAAAGCTGCAAAACATTTTGAACGGAATGACGATAATTTTTATTAGTATCTTTTAAGAAAGTACCTTGGATCAAAATGTCAAGTTTGTTTTAGAGCTGGGAAAAGACTAATTACCATATTTAAAGTAAAATACTGAATACCTCTTTAGCTGGATGCAGCTAACAGAAAAGCAAATGAGAAATGTGAATTGACACACAATGTAAAATACAGTTTCTAATTGGTCTCTATTTGTGATACTTGCCATAGACAAGTTCAGAGTGCAAGTTTTTGGTGTAACGATATCAGTGTGCTGTTACACAAAGAAATGAGTAAATATTCCCAGTGGTTTAATTTCTGAGATGTTGATATCTGAAGCACCAAATGGCCTTTTTTTTTTTTTTTTTTTTTTTTAAACACTGGGAGAGCTGCTGCTTTGTCTTTTTCTTTTTTTTAATTTAAAATTTTAATTGTACTTTTAGAATTCTATTCACCCAGACTTTTAGAGTTCTATTTTTACATATTTATCCTGCTTTATTGATAAGTTATTCCCTTGGAGCTTTGTTATGCTAGTTTTTGTAGGATAAAAATGTTCAGCATGTAGTATTTTGCTGTTAGATGTTGACTCTTCATGGAGACAAACTCTTGGGGTTTTACTTTTTATTTTTTTTTTAAATATTAGAAAGTGATGTGTTCATCCAGTAATCAGTTTTATTAAGGGCAACATTGTGCTTTACGCAAACCATAGTGAACTTCTTTGGAATGTAGGTTGGTTTTTTGTTTGTTTTTTTTTTTAATTTTATGTATTGATTTTAGAAAGAGGAGGTGGGGGAGCAGAATAGAGAGACGGAGGGGGTGAGAAAGAGGGAAAAAACCTGATTTGTTCCACTTATTTTTATGCACTGTTTGCAATAATTTATGCAAATTATTTATGTGTACTTTATCCAGTGGTCGATTCTTGTATGTGCCCTGACCAGGGATGGAACCAGCAACTTTGGCATATTGGGAGGACGCTCTAACCAACTGAGCTACCTGTTTGGGGCTGGAATGTAGCTTTTATTCCGATAACTTACGTATTTTATCTTTAATATATAAAGTAACATTTTGAAATGGCAATTTATTATTTATAATTATATATATTATGAAGAAACAAGAGATTATTATGGCAGATACCCTTGAAGCCTTAGCACAGTTTAAAGCTGCCCTGTAATGTGGATTTTATTTATAAAATCTTTATGTATATTTTTTCCCTTTTTCTTTTCTCATTATTTTAAAAGACAAAATTAATAGGAATTTAATTACAGTAGAGATTGTTCTTAACACTTGAATGTTTTTTCACCTGATTTGAAACTAGAGAAAAAGTGAAAATCACTAATATCTTGAGAAACCTTAAAATAACCTTTTTTAGCCATTATGGTAAAATCCAGTAAGGCCTTCAGAAGTCTCATTTTGAAATCCTCTTGTTACATACCGTATGATTTGAAATAAGTTCTTTGTAGAGAGAGAAAGGTTCCAGAAGTTGATTGTGAGTATATATTTAACCAAGAATTAGTGAAGGATCTAGTACGTGTAAGACTTGGTAAAATTCAGCTTTTCTTCTCCAACCTTCAGTAGGAACTGGAAAGGAATTAAAAGTGCAGTTTAAAAAAGATAATTTCCTCCACTCAGGAGTATTAGTTTATTTCAGATAATGTACAAAATGGCCTTTAAAGTGAATACATAATAATTTGTTTGCATTTCTACTACTAAGATAGTGTCTTAACATTTGATATATAAGCATGTCTTTCCTTTCCTATGATATTGATGAATCATACTCATTTACTGGATTTTTTACTATGTGCCAAGCACTTCAATAAATGCTTTACCCATGTATTATGTGATTTGGGTATATACATGTATTTTCAACAGAATGGAATTGTGCAGTAGATACTATTATAGCTTAATATTTTGTGACTCTTATGTCATTTCTTTCTAGAATACTATAACTTTAATGGCTACATTATATTCAGTATATGATATACATTGGTTTAAAAATATCTACTATTTTTGGATATTTCTGAACAGTGCTGCATTTGATCCTGAGTTCTGTCTTCATCCAAGTATATTATAGTTTTCCCTTGAGATACTTTAGGAATGGAGTTAAAAGAGATGCAAAATTTTGATTTTATTCTTTCATCCAAATTGTCCTCTAGAAAATAAAAACTGAGTGTATGAGAATGCTTATACCTTGAAATGGTCTCTCCAGTTCTAGAAAGAAATTTTTGCCAATTTTGAATAAGGACATGAGACCTTGTGCCTATTTTTAAAAGGTGCTAGATGGTAAAATAGATATTAAAAAAATTGTGAGGTTGTTTTTGGGTAACAGAACTATTTTAAAATACTCTATTTAAATAGAACTACGGTGTATGTGATCATACAAAAGTCATTTGCCTATAATTTATTTAATTTTTATCAGCCTTTATGCAGTTTGGTATAGTGTAAAGAACATTGGACTTGAGATTGGGAAATGCATTGCTGTCCTAGCTGTCACTAATTTATTCTGTGATTCTGGGCAAATGACAGCCTCCATGGGCCTCAGTTTGCTCATTTGTAAATCAAGGCATTTGAACTAAAGCGTTATTATCAGCACTTCCTGTACTAACTTACCCTAAAGTAATACGATGGTAGACATATTGCAAGTCACTAGACTTGTGACATACATATTTGTTAATTTTACTATGTTGTTTTTGAAACACTTGAGCAAATGAAAGACTTATTATGGTAGGGATTTGATAGGATGATGGCTAAAACCATGAATTTTGAAGGACCAAGATAAAAAAAATTTAGAAACAATTGGTATGTTAAGAATTTTTAAAGATTTTCTTATTTTATAGCCATATGTCTTTGATAATATGTCATATATATATATATATAATAGATGGAGAACTTTGTGGTGTTCTTTTTAAGTCTCCTTTTAAGGCCTTTGGGTTTAAACACCAACTTGAATGTTTCTAAAAGGAATACTTATATACTAACAAGGTATCAGCCCTCTTGTTTTAATTGGCCAAGAAGTGCCAATAAAAAGTAAGTCTTTTCATTTGGTTATTCATACAAATCTTGTTACTCTAACACTAACAGATAATTTAACCGTTTAAGAAGTTAATGTATAATGTGTTTTTTATTTTTTTAGTATTTAGATTTAGTTTGCTGCTTATGGCAAAAAAATTTTTCATAGCATCTCATTTTCGAAGCCAGATCCACAGTCATTACAAACTCCTAACATGTTGATTTTTGTGTTTTGTGGCACTCACAAAAGTTTTGAATGAGAAACAAATACTGATGTATTTTTTGTTTAAACATTGTTCGTTAGTAGCAGATCATAGACTAATGTGTTACGTTGCTTGAGACATAGAGTTCTTAGAATTCAGACTACTAATCTCTGACTGAATTATGAATTACATTCATAATTGAAGGAAATACCAAGAAACCATAACAGAATTAGAAGTCCTTGTGATAGCAATTGTATTAGTTCCTGAAGGTTGCCATAATAAAGAACCACAAATTAGGTGGCTTAAAACAACAGAAATGTATTGTCTCATGGTTCTGGAGGTTAGAAGTTCAAAATCAAGGTGTTGGCAGGGCCATGCTCCTTTAGAAATCAATAGGGGAATCCTCCTTTGCCTCTTCCTAGCTTGTGGTGGTTGATGGCACTTTGGCATTCCTTCGCTTGCAGCTGCCTAATTCCATACTTTGTTTTCATGATCACATGGTGTTCTCTCTGTTTGTCTCTGTCTTTACATGGTCATTTTATAAGGATACCGTTCATTGGATTAAGAGCCCACCCTACTCCAGTATATCTTCCTCTTAACTAATTATATCTGCAATGACCCTATTTCCAAACAAGTTCACTTTCTGAGATACTAAAAGTTTGGACTTCAACATTATTTATTTTTGGAAGGATATAATTCACCTAAAACAACAGTAGAAATCAATTTTGGTTTTTTGGGGTTTTTTTTAAGCAATTACTGTCCAAGGTTTAATGGGTATATTGAAATAGCACTTATTATGGTCTCTAGTATGGACTTATTATAATTATTAAACTACTGCTAGAGCTTATATTTTAATGTTAGTAAAGAAGCACCTATATTTTGTATTACTGTTTCAAAATTTAAAATATTTTGATAATTATGTCAATGTAATTGGTTTCTTTTATAATCTCATGTATTTATTTTAAGGCTTTAATACTGTTCTGAGAAGGGGGCCATGGGCTTCATCAGACTGATAGAGAGATCCATGGCACAAGAGGTTAAGATCTCCTGCTGTAGAAGCCTGAACCCAATGATATGTATGTAAATTGGAAGATTAAGAGAACATGAAGGATAAGATGAACAAGTTCAACATACAGCTAACAGTTCCAAAAGAAGAGATAATGGAGGAGAGGAAATATTCAAAGATAATAGCTGAGATTTTTCAAAGTAGCAAATTAAATCCAATTCAGTGAACTAAACACAAAACAAAGCCTCACAGTCAAACTGGGTTTATTTGGAGATTGCAAGAATGGATTGACGTAAGAAAATCCATGTAGTTTATCTCATTTGAAGATTAAAGGAGAGAAATGATACAGACTTAGTAAGTGCCAGAAATGCAGTATTGTCACTTAATCTTTGTGCATAATATGGAAGGAAGTAAATGTCATAATTTATAGACTTATAATATGTGTTCATACATACAGATTTATATTATTTCCACTCCCTAGAATTTTAGACTTTTTAATTTTTCTTATTTAAAATGAGAGTGTTAGATTTGATCGACTTTAGGATTTTTTAGTTCAAGAATTCTAGAATCCTAAGTGATTTTCTTTGTATTTCTGAACCATATTTAATGTAGCATTCCTGTTACTCATAATATAGAATTTACTGATGAAGGTTTCCTTGTATCTGAAATTTTTGAATTATCTTGGGGGGCATTTTCTTTCTACATTTAGAATGCAAAGAATAAGCTTTAGTAAATTCAGTGATTGGAAGTAACATTTAAACTGATTAGTGTTACAATTTTATTTGAATAACAGGGGTTATAATTTAGGTAAAGGCTATTATTACTTGGAAGTAGAATGTAATTGTTTTGCTGGTAGTATTTAATGATACTATTGCATATGATTAAACACATCTCACTTGTTAGTTCACATGTTCAGAGATTACCTTTGCAAGTACCTGATGTTTGTTACTTGTTAATGGCTTCTGTATTCGTGTCCTAGGATTACAAGAAATTTAGATGGAATTTAGTGAATCATGACTTTTCTGATGCTGCTTTTTCAAAGTTATTATACCTTTCATCACATCAGAATGTTTTGGTAACTTGGGCATAAAGTCGCCAAAATTTTTTTTCCTGCTTTATTGTTAATTACATTGATATTTTGAGATTGGAATCAGGGATCACTTTTGGGTTTGCCCCCATAATAATATGTGCCAGCATTTCACAGTTTTAGTGGCTGAGTTATGTATATGGATTTCTTAGAAGTTTTTCAGGACAGATACCATTAGTAAATTTTTCTTTAAGAATTTCAGTTTAGTGATATTTGAGAGCCTGCTAGACACTTGACTTTTCCCTTAGCCTTGGAGATACAAAGATAAGTAAAACCTGATAACTGCGTTCACTATCCAACAAGGGAACTACATCCTTCTGAAATGTGAAGAGTGCTCTGCTTATGAAGTTCTTCAAGGCTATAGGGAGAAAGTGATTCTCTCTGGGGGTGGATGGCAGGGTGTGAGTTAGTGTGTAAAGGAAGGCTTCAGAACAGATGTGGCATTTTAGGAGTCAGTCAGAGATGGGCTAGAAAGGGAAAAGTTATCCCAAAAAGAGAGGGGAAAAATAAAACAAAAACAAGCACAGAAGGTTTGAAGAAAAGCAACAGATTTTTTGGCTAAATATGTTTGGAGGAGTGGTCGGAGATAAAAAAAAAAATCTGGGGCCAGTAAGTAGTCTATGTATCAGCAATCTTGGGGCAAAGAGTGTGATGGCTAGGCCTGGAGCCTGAGGTCCACAAGATAAATGTGACAGAAGCTCTTGGAAGCTTTTTCAAAACTTTTTTGAAAAGTTGAGGGAAATTTATTAGTAACATTAATTTTGAACATAATTCCCGTATATTTTTCAAATAAAGCACTAAGCATTCAAAGAAAATTTGTCCTTTGAGCTACCCTCCCTCTTCACTACAACTCTCAGGTCAGTAAGGGTAATAGTGAGAAGCACCAGCTTAAGTCTTTATCCTGTAGTCAGTGGGGAACCATTATTTTACGTAAGGAAGACATACCAAATTTGTGTAGAAAGCTAAATACCAGGGCTCTTTCGGACAGGTGACTAGAGGGAAAAGAAAGGAAAAGAAAATGAACTCCATTTGAGGAGGAAGATGTAATAATGATCAAGGTAAAGAACAGCTGGAAATAGTTCATTTGGAACTGTTGAAGATGAATTTGTAAGGCAATTCAGATTTCCAGTAAGTATGATTTATGACTGGATGTGAAGGGAGAAGTAGGAAGAGTGTGGGATGACTTCGTTTTAAATTTGGGCTGCTGTGATGCCCTTAAAGAAAGTGGGAGAAGGAAGAGAAGTTTTTAAGAGGAAAATAACTCAATTTTGATCTTTTTAAATTTGTGGGTACCTCCTACACATCAATGAAAATGTCCCATAAGATGTTTTAATTATAGGTTTGGTGCCCAAAGAAGGTTAAGAGGGCAGAGTTAGAGATGACAATTCAGCACGTATAGTAGTTGAAGCTAGTGGAAAATTGCCCAGGGAGAATATTAAGTAGAAACAAAGTTGAATACTTAGAAATAGCAGTAAGAAGAGACATCAAGAGTCTTGAGAGGTAGGAGAGTTCAGAGAGAAAGTGTTTAAAACAAAATGGGAAGTGATGAAATGGAGACAGTAAAGAGTAATGTTATACTCTTAGGGGGAAGTTAGGAGTTGAGATGATTTGTTGAATGTGGTGATGTCAGTTCTGGAGGGGAAGAAAAAAAAGAGATTTAAGGAAAGATGGGTAATTGAGAGCAAGGCCCAGGAAAGGAGTCTACTAAACTGTTTTACTGCTTGTCAGACACGGTGCTAGATTTAATCCTTCTAACAACCATGTGAGCTAAGTATTATCCATAGTTTACACATAGAGAAATCTGAGACTTAAGAGAGGTTTAGTTAACTTGCCCACAGCCACAAAAGGGGGTGTTAGAACTGAAATTCAAATTGTATAGTGTTTATACCACATTGTACTCAAACACTTAATGGCTAGACTTGATTGTAAACAAAAAATTAATCTTGAAGTGATAGGTAGACACACAATTGACAGCCCTTTTGAGGGACTGGAAATGTTAATAAGTTAAAGGACACATAGAGAGGAACTGGGAAAAATTGAAAGCTTTTGATCAGAGAACAAAACTCCACAGAGTGATGACACATGAAAGAAGATTAAAGTAGAAACAAGTTGTTGGAGTGGAGGAGTCAGGATCTGCTCGTTTATTTTAAATGGTCAATAAATAATGTGGCCGTTCGAGTTGCTGGGTAGGTATGAAGAGATGAATTGGAGAGGAATCCTGAACCAACACCAGTGTATTTAATGTGCATGTGGGATGAGGGACTTAGAATGGTAGTATGAATGCTTACATCTGCCTCTACAATTTAAAGAGACAGGATCTTAGAATTGTAGGTTGCAAAGGAGGGTGTCAGGAAGAAGGAACATGAGAAAAGGGAGGGATTTTCCTGGGAGGAGTAGAGATCATTGGAAATGATAAGATCTCTCATAATGGCCCGATCAGGAATGAGAGATGTTGGAAATTAGAAAGTAGAAAGAAACATAGACCTGTGAATAAATTATCCAAATTTGAATTTTATTAAGAACTTTAAGGTTTCTCAAAGTCTAACCAACATGTTGACTTTATCCAAATAAATTATATTGTCTCTGACAGAAGATTTTGTATTCTTTGGGTACTCCAATACTAATGGTTGGAAAGGCCTTTTCAAAACAAAATTCACTGATTAAATTTCTACAACTTGATGTTCACAATGAATTAACATAATTCTGCGGTTATTGCTGACTGTCATATTTAGCCTTTGACATAAACTGTCCTTGTGCTTGATTCTCCATCTGTACTATCAGGATAATGTGTCCCTACTTTAGAGGGATGTTAAGATAAATGTAACCTCCCCTCCCTCGAAAACATTTTTTGATTAGAGATAAGAGAATATTAAAAAGAACTTTTAGTTCCTGAGAAGAAACGTACTATGTTCATGAAATAATCAGTGCTTACTTTCACTTAGGTAGGGTTACTTTTTGAAAAAATTAGGACCTTTATGCTTGCAGTTTGTTGGCTTTTTTGAAAGAATCAAGTTGTAAACTTTTATTACCGATTAAAAGTAAGGTTCTTACAATCTCAACTTGACCAGATATGAAACAATTTAAAACTCTTTAAAGGTGTATTATTAAAAACCAGGCTTTAAAAAAAACACGTTTGTCATTACCGAAGAAAGATGTCTGTATATAAATATAATAAAAATCCCATGCTGCATAGATAATGCAGATAGTTTTAGTTATCTGGTCAATAGGCAGAAAGTAAGCACTTACGGTCTTCAGCTCCAATCTTTTCTTCATTTCTTATTGCTGGGATTTCGTATTTACTTCTTTTTGTTGAGTGACTAAACCAGATGATGGTATAGATAGTAAGCTGGCATTTACTCAGTCCTTCCCTGCTCAGCCTCAGCTGGTGGATCTGCTACCTTTGTTGTCTCGTTGCCATCTTGTGGTTTAGGGTTTTCTGCGTTTCTGCGTCAGAAATCGAAGTTGCAGCAGTACTGATGTTGAGCTGACCTTGGGTCTTATCTCCTTGATTTTTCCTTCCTTCCTTCATTGCCGTCCTCTCTAGGCTGACTTTGGTGAGGAGGGCCCCTGTGGAAATATGGTCTATAGCCCTGACACATATTCTGTCTCACTGGTCTACCTTGTTCTCCAGCATCCTGGTTGTTAGCACCCTCAGTTACTTCTCCCTGTACAGGCGGGATGGAGTACTATGGTTGACACCCATGAGGTCTCACATGTAGTGAGGTGGGACTAGGGCTGTTGGGCCTGGATTTCAGAAGCACTCTCTGATCCCTCGTTCTTCTTTACCCCACTTTCACTATTCTGGTAATTGTGTGGAGGGCCCCTGCAATGTGGATAGTGTCTATAATGGTTCCAGTCTGCTGCGTATTTACTGCTTTGCACTGGAACTCCACCAGGGCCTGCATTTGCTGCCTTTTCACCCTTTTGTCCTTCAACAACATCAGACTCCATTGTCTCTCCATCTCCTACACCATTGAAGGTACTTCCTGGGGTTATTCTGCTTTGTGGCAGTCCGCTGTACAAGTATATTGTCCTTGGTATTGTTCCTATTGATGAGACCCTATCAATTTCTTATAATGAACCATTTTACTGTTCCTAAACCTTCGTTGGGATGACCCTCTTATGCCCGTCAGCAGGAACCACCAATGTGGTGCCAGGCTTGGTGTCTGCAGCACTGAGGGTGGTGATGGTGGTGATGACGACAGACAGTGGGTGACTATTGGGGCTGGCTGCAGCAGCTATGGCTCCTCCTGGATGTGATGGTACTAGGCCAGCAGTAGAAGTAAGGCTCCTCGATGTTCTCTGGGGTCCACTGTCCTTTTGGTAGGGGTACTTTTTGAATTTTTTAAAAATTGATTTTAAGGAGAGAGGGAGAAACATAAATTTGTTGTTCCACTTATTGATACATTCACTGGTTGATTCTTGTATGTGCTCTGACCAAGGATTAACCTTGGTGTATTGGGAGGATGCTCTAACCAACTGAGCTATCTGGTCAGGGCAATAGGGCTATTTTTTTGTTTGTTTGTTGTTTTAATCCTTACCTGAGGACATGCTTATTGATTTTTAGAGGGACCTGAAGGGAAGGAGAGGAGAGAAACACTGTTGTGAGAGAGGAACATCCATCAGTTGCCTCTCATGTGCCCTCATTTGGTACGAAACCTACAACCTAGGCATGTGCCCTGAACCAGTAATGGAACCTGTGACCTTTCTGTTTACAGGACGATGCTACAACCAACTGAGCCACACTAGCCAAGACAGGACAGGTTACTTTTTTAAAAGGATGTGACCTGCTGGAAAATTTATATTTCAGTTTAAATGTTAAAATGTAGCATTTTAGAAAAACTTAAAATCTAAAAATTCCAATAAGAAGAAAATACTATAAATCCATATTATGAACATTTTTTTCCGTGTTCTGAGCAAAGACTGAGTAAAGAGGATATAACAAGTGTTGGGTAAAGTCCTAGCTCTAGCCAGTCTTTTTGTTTGTTTGGTATTTAATACAGGTATTATAGTTAGTTATAAAAGGAGTATTTTTGTAGATCTTATTAATGAAAGCACTTTTAAGTACCTGAACACGTTTTGGAAGTTTAAGTAGATTTGACTTCTGTCATTTTCAGTGGAAAAATCCATCTTTCTCAAATGTAGGAGCTTTCAAAAATATTATATGAAGAGCAAAAATCTACTTCCATGGGAGAGAAGGGGAAACGAAGATTTTTTTCAGCTTATTAAAGATTTAGATGCTTAATTTTATGCAACTGTAATCAAACGTGGATCCCTATTAATAGATTAGGTTTATCGATATTAGTAGGGATCCTTGTGATAAGTGATAGGCTAGGTCTGCTAGTTAGAAGCTCATTGCTCTTGATTTAATCTGTTATCTTTAATTGGGGCAGCTATGTAAGGTCTGTAAGTTGGTGTTTTAGTTCATTTTACAGTCATCAACAACTAAAGCAAAGACTTGTTTATATTTTAATTTAGCCTGATGTTTAGCCTTATTATTCTAAAACGGTATAATTTGTTAATTCAGAAATAACTGCCTTAGATACATAATTACTGAAACTTGGGTTAGGAATGAATTTGAAGTTAACTCAGTATCTTAAATGAACATAAGTCAGGAACTTAAAATATGGTGATTAAAAATTGTATGTACTTTTTTGTGAGGGTTATTCGAGTCAAAAAGCAAACTTAATTAACTTAGTAAAAATGAACACATAACAAATAACTTTAATAATGTCAAATTAAGATATCCTTTAACTCTGTATTATGATCATTTTTTAAAGGAAGGGGAGAGATAGATGAGTGAGTGAGACGGGTTAACCTCTAACCACCTTAGTTTTCTTTAGCAATTTTTCTTAGTCTTGATACTTCAAGAGAACAAACTTAACTTCAAGGTGAGTCAAAAAGAAAAAGAAATGTATGTACCTTATGCTAAATGGCCCCTATTGCAGATGAGTCTGAAATTGTATAATGTGTACTAATCTATCCATGGGCCTCAGCATACATCAAATAAAAGACTACTTTGACTTACAATTACTGGCTAATTTCTAGTCATGTCATTTGTGTATATACCCTTTCTCAAATAGATTTAGCTAGGTAATGGTGGGAAAACCGAAACTTAGCTAAATCCTTTTAACTGACTGTTATGGTCTGAATGTTTGTGCCCCTAGACCCACCCCAAATTCCTTTGTTGAATTCCTGACCCCCAATTAATATTAGGAAGTGGGGCCTTTGGGAGGTGTTTAAATCATGAGGGTGGAGCCCTCTTGATTGGGATGTGTCTTATATGTAAAAAAGAAGCTCCAAGTAGCCCTGGCCAGGTAGCTTAGTTAGTTAGGGCATCGTCCCCGATATGCCAGGTTTGTGGGTTTGAACTCTGGTGAGGACACATACAAGAGGCAACCAGTGAATGAATAGATAGGTGGAACAGCAAATTGATGTATTTCTCTCTCTTTCTCAAAAATCAATAAATTATAAAGAAAATTTAAAAAGAGAGAGGCTCCAGGTAGGTCCCTAGCCCTTTCTATACCATGTGAGGGAAATGAGAAGGCCTTGGCTGTGAACCAGGAATAAGGCCTTAATCTGATTGTGCTGGCCTGTTAATCTTCAAATTCCCAGCTTTCAGAACTGTAAGAGATACATTTCTGTTCTTTATAAGCTACACATTAGTATTTTGTTATAGCAGCCTCAATGGATTAAGACCCTGACTTTTTTTAATGTTTATTTTGGAGAAGACAAGGAGCAATAATTACATCAAAGAAAGAAATCAATTAAAATCCAACACAATTTTCAGTTGCTTCTAGATCCATGTGTATATATTTTATTTGTTTTAGTAGGGTATGTACGAATATTTATTATTCATTTTTACTTGATATACATAATATAAATAATTTCTATGTTTATACATAGTTTTTTAGTAATCACAATTTTTTTTCTAATTTTATTGTTGTTCAAGTACAGTTCTCTGCCTTTCCCCCCACCCCAGCCTAACCCCCAGCCCTCCCCGCCTCCTTCCCATTTTAGTAATCATAATTTTAATGCCAGTAATATTTCATCAAGTTGTACCATAAGTTTTCATAGCTATTATCTTCTTAGTGAATACTTTAGGTTTCTAGCTCTTTGCTATTATAAATAATATTGCAAGTATTATTTATTGCAAGTATTGCAAGAAGTAGAATTATTTTCTTTTGTTCAGTTAAATTCTTAGGATGAATTATTGGAGTGAGATAATTTTGTCAAAGAGTATAAGTGTTTTTTTATTCTTGATACAAATTGTTGCTTCCAAAAATTCACATTTTTTAATATTGTGGATTATTTATAAATGAAATTCATTTTCATATTTCTTACATTGCATTTTTGTTCTTTAGTAACTTGTGCTTTTAGATACAGCTCCTAGTACATAATTAAGTAACAGCTAACAGTCATTTCCAATACAGAGGTTGGCAAAAGTATGTTTACAGTTGTGAGTCAACAAAACAGAGTTTATTCTTATATTATTTATCATTGTTATTTATTATTATTAACCTACTTTTGCCTACCCCTGTAATACTACTGTTATTACCCTCACTCACAAAGATGAGGAAACTGAGATTTAGCAAAGCTGAAAAATTTGGCAAACATTACATATCTGGTAAAGACTCTGAAGCCTTGCCCTAAAATGGTGGCTTTTTAAAATTTGGCTCTGACAATAACAGATACATTATACCTTTTGACAGTGTGTGTGTGTTTGTATGCACACACAAAACCTTTCCTAAAACAACTTAGGAGATTTCTGGCCAAGATGAAGGCGTAGGTAGACACACTGAGCCTCCTGACACAACCAAAAGAAGGACAACAATAATTTAAAAACAAGAAACAACCAGAACTGAGAGAAAATCGAACTCTCTGGAAGTCCGACAACCAAGGAGTTAAAGAAGAAACATTCATCCAGACCGGTAGGAGAGGTGGAGACGAGCAGCCAGAGCGGAGAGGACTTGCAGCAAGTGGGCAGCTGGCAGACTAGGGGACAGACCACGCACCCCAGAGTTTCAGCTCGGGGAAATAAAGCCTCAAACCACTGATTGAAAACACCTATGGGGGTTAAGGCATCAGGAGAAACTCCCAGCCTCACAGGAGAGTTCGTTGGACAGACCCACAGGGTCCCAAAACATACACAAACTCACCCACTCAGGAAGCAGCGCCAGAGGGTCCTGGTTTGATTGTGGGTAGCGGGGGAAGTGACTGAAAGCCGGCAGAGGGTGGAGCAAACGCCATTGCTCCCTCTTGGACCCCTCCCCCACATACAGCATCACAATGCAGCCAGGTGGGCTGCTCCACCCTGGTGAACACCTAAGGCTTCGCCCCTTACTAAGTAACAGGCTCACCAAGACAAAAAAAAAATGGCCCAAATGAAAGAACAGATCAAAGCTCCAGAAAAAATACAACCAAGTGACAAAGAGATAGCCAACCTATCAGATGCACAGTTCAAGACATTGGTAGTCAGGATGCTCACAGAATTGGTTGAATTTGGTCACAAATTGGATGAAAAAATGAAGGCTATGCTAAGTGAAACAAAGGAAAATGTACAGGGAGCCAACAGTGATGGGAAGGAAACTGGGACTCAAATCAATGGTGTGGACCAGAAGGAAGAAAGAAATATCCAACCAGAACAGAATGAAGAAACAAGAATTCAAAAGAATGAGGAGAGGCTGAGGAACCTCCAGGACATCTTGAAACGTTCCAACATCCGAATTATAGGGGTACCAGAAGGAGAAGAGGAAGAGCAAAAATTTGAAAACTTATTTGAACAAATAATGAAGGAGAACTTTCCCAGTCTGGCAAAGGAAATAGACTTCCAGGAGGTCCAGGAAGCTCAGAGAGTCCTAAAGAAGCTGGACCCAAGGAGAAACACAGCAAGGCACATCATAATTACATTAGCCAAGATGAAACAGAAGGAGAGAGTCTTAGAAGCAGCAGGAAAAAAGGAGACAGTTACCTACAAAGGAGTTCCCATAAGACTGTCAGCTGATTTCTCAAAAGAGACCTTACACGTAAGAAGGGGCTGGAAAGAAGTATTCCAAGTCATGAAAGACAAGGACCTACATCCAAGATTACTGTATCCAGCAAAGCTTTCATTTAGAATGGAAGGGCAGATAAAGTGTTTCCCAAATAAGGTCAAGTTAAAGGAGTTCGTCATCACCAAGCCCTTATTATATGAAATGTTAAAGGGATTAATCTAAGAAAAAGAAGATATAAAATATGAACAGTAAAATGACAGCAAACTCACAGTTATTAACAACCACAGCTAAAACAAAAACGAAACCAAACTAAGCAAACAACTAGAACAGGAATAGAACCACAGAAATAGAGATCAGGTGGAGGGTTATCAACAGGGGAGTGGAAGGGGGAGAGAGGGGGGAAAGGTACAGAGAATAAGTAGCATAAATGCTAGATAGAAAATACAGGGGGAGGGTAAGAATAGTATAGGAAATGTAGAAGTCAAAGAACTTAATATGTATGACCCATGGACATGAACTAAAGAGGGGGGAATGTGGGTGGGAGGGGGTGTACAGGGCGGAGGGGAGTGAAGGGGGGAAATGAGACAACTGTAATAGCATAATCAATAAAGTATATTTTTTAAAAAACAGCGTAGACTTACTGTGTGATGACATAGGCTGACTTTTGTACTCCTGTTCATTCTCAATTAAAAAATGCTGGCCAAGATACTTAAAGTGAAAAATCCCCTGTCCTGAACTGCAGTGCAGTGTATGGGATGTTATCTTCTAAGGATGTATCTCCTTACTGGTACTAAAGAGTACATTTTTGTTCAGCTTATTATTTCCTGAAATAAGAGATAATACTCAAAGTTACAGGATCCTTGAGAGTGCACTTAAAGTCGAGGTCTGAGAGAATTGCAGGGAATTCAGATGTGAACTACTTACTATAAGCTAGAGTAAAGATAAGTGTTACATCATTGCTTCTCAAATTTCTTCATTGAAATGCCCCAACAGATAAGGGAATGCATTCCAAAAGCAGCCTTTAAAAATAAAAAGTATAGAATTATTTTGAAAGATAATAAACTATCAAAGATTAATGTGAATATGTCATTCTGATCAATAATGTGGTTGTAATTCTAATTTGAAATGTCTTAATATTATTTATGTTTGGGAAAGTTGGAAAGCTCTTTATCCACAAAAATCTTTTGCGCATTTCCATCCTATGGCATTATGTGCCCCTAGCCCATGTGGCACATTAATGGAGGTGTACTCTCTTGACAGAGGCAGCGTTTGGGATATACCTAGAGCGTGCTCCTGAGACCAGGGAGTGATTGTGCACTGTAATTATAGTGGCTGCCATTTTCAAACAAGAAGTAGGAACATACTGATTCGGCAAAGATTAATATAAACATTTTGGAGTATAATAACAATATGATCACACTGTAGGAAATTTGGAAGATGACGGGCAATACATATAGAAGAAATTTTCTTTTGTGGACATATTTATATTAAAAGTATTATAAAGGCAAAAATATATAGAAGAAATCTTAAATTTAAAATGGGTTGTTTCTGTAAAAACTTCAGGTAGGTCATACAATTTATATAGACAGTGAATTACCTGTGTTGGAACATTAGCATAACTTTTGGAACAGTTATACTAATTGGCAGTCTATAAGAAATCTGCATTGTTGTGTAGAAAAGGAAACTCAAATTCTCATCTCAATTTTGCCATTTACGTATGTGACTTAGAGCAAATCTTTTCATATGTGAGAGCATCTCTGCTAATGAGGACAGTAATCTTTTTCCATTTAGAAATTACTTTTTCATGAAAATTACATATAAATGGATTTATGTGTATGATTTTGATTTACTTACTTATAGGGGAAAAGGGGGTTTTCTAGAGGATTGGAATAAAGAAGGCAGACAGGTATAGAAAAGGTTTCAGGAAAACCTGAGGGAGAGGAAAAAAAGCTGAGGAAAATGAACCTAGACTTTAGATTTGAAATGTCTAGGCCTGTTTTCTGAGATAAATGAGATCTGTAGAAGGTGTAGTTATGTTAAAGGTTGTATAACCTACGTATTGGGAAGTTACATAAAATATCTACATAGTTAAAATAAGTCCTAGAATTTGGGTGGTGGTGTATCAAATGAACTGGAAAATGCCCTTTCAATATATTGGTTGTAACAAAGCAAATTCATAAGGTTGCTGAAATCATGTAATAAGCAGGGGGAGACCCCAAACATCTGTAAGTGATCAAGGGATGGAAAATGAGAGTTCATTATCCTAGACCCTTTAGTTTTAAAAGCTAGGTATTACTGATACTCTGTCCATTATTTGGTCATGCTTTCATTATTGCTTTATTAATGAAGGTAAGGTAATTATAAGAGTTTTCGTAGACTCTAATGTTGAAACTGTCTGATGCACAAGCACCAAATGTTGGCAGTATGCATTCAGATATGGCCTTGGTATCTTAACTTTATTTTCTAAGTTTTTAAGTCTCTTCCTCAATTGCAATAATAATTTTATTATCTTAGCTTGGGAGGTATTCCAGCCTGTGTTAGAACATCTCCAGCCTTTGAAATCATCAAAGTATAAAGGAATTGTAGAAAAAGAAAACTTATTTTTACTACTAGCTTTTAATTCATTCTCTCACAGTTCTTTCAAATGTTTCTATTGTTTTACTGAAAGGCACTTTTTTTTCTGTTAAATTTTTCTTACTTCCATTTGCTAGTACTTGGGCCTTTGACAATCTAAAGCTGCACTTGCATTAGAACTTTCTGTGATGATGGAAATCCTCTGTTTGTGTTGTCCAGTATGGTGCCTAATATGTGACTGTTCGGCTAATGAGTACTTGAAATGTAGCTTGAGGGAATGAAGAACTAAAATTGTAATTTAATTTAATTAGCCACATGGGGCTAGTGATTTCTGTTTAGATAGTATGGATCTTATGTGTTTCTAATTCTTGAATCCCAGCAAATTTTTGAAAACAACGAATGACATCTTTTTTATTCAGTTTTAGCCAGTTTTTGAGGAAAGCTAAAAAATTTTTAACATGGAGTTAGCTTGAGGTAATCCAGCTTTTTCTAAAGTGTGGAACTTGCCCTGTTATGTAAGACAATTTTAGTTTTATCACAGACATGGCATTAAATTAAATTGACAAGTTATTTCTTTCTCAGGACTCTGCATTTTAATTGTTGTTTTATTTGTGCATGTGCATTTTTAATAAGGAAGGAGTAATATTCTCAACCTCTGATAGATGAGCCAATACTTTGATTTTTACTGTATTAAAGCTTTTGATACTATGCATTTATGGCTTATGATAGTTTGGGTTTGTTTTTTTTTTTTTCAACTGCCTGTAGTGATTAACATCTTTTCTTTTAGGAACATTTTTTTGGATAATCTATATGGGTACACATATAAAGCAGAATGTTGATGAAGGTAAAAACGAGGTTGTTACATACTTACCTAGTAGGAGGAGAATTGGATTGGTAAGGAATTAGCCCTGTGGGGCCACTAGTTTGCTGAGGCAGTCTATTTTAGGTAAGGTTTCTGCTTTGGCAAAACGGGAAGAGGTTGGTTTAGAGTGAGAAGCGATTTAAAATTTTAAAGTGTCTTTTGTTCTGTAATAACTTCTGATCATGTTTTATTAAAATCCTCGCCCAAGGATGTTTATTGATTGGGGGGGGTGGAGAGAGAGGGAGATGGAGATGGAGATAGAGATGAGAGAGAAACATCCATTAAATGCCTTCCATACCACCCTGACTGGAGATTGAATGGTAAACTTTTGAAGTATGGGATGACACTCCATCCAACTAACTGAGTGAACCGGCCTGGGCAAGATCATAACATTTTGGATGGTAGCTAACATATTGAGTACTTTGCTGTATATCAAACATGAATTACCTTATTTAATCCTTTACTCCACATATATTATACTTAACCCTCAATAATCCATTTGAAAGAACCTCTAATGCGCCAGTTATAAAGTAAGTCACAGACTATAATGTGCAGTATTGAAAAATATAGTAATATTATAATAACTATGTATGGTGGCAGAATTATTGTCATCATTTCATCAGTATGTAAATGTTGAATCAATATGCACATATAAATATTGTATGTCAACTATAATTAAATAAAATAAAAATTTAAAAACCCTTAGGTGGCTCTGGCCACGTGGTTCAGTTGGTTGGAGCTTCCTTAGGTGCACCGAAGTGTTGTAGATTAGGTCCCCAGTAGGGGCACATGGGCTAGGGTGGGGTAGAGGCAGTGTGGGGCAGCCTCTGGATGCTTCTCTCATAGATGTTTCTCTCTCTCTCTTCCTCTCCCTACCCTTTCTCTTTCCCTGTTCCCCCTCCTCCCCTCCTTTCTCTCTCAAAATCAGTGGGAACCTGTCCTCAGGTGAGGATTTTAAAAAAAAAACCCTCTTGTGTACAGAATTGAATGAATCTTTATCTTGGTTCATGCTGTCATCATTGGTCTGTGTATGTACCTCTGAAGTCTCTTATTTTAATGTTTTATTTATTTGACAAATACCCAGTCACAGTACAATCTAAGAATCAGAACCTTAATGATAACACACATCTACCCAATGTGCATCTCTTATATTCCCTTGTCTTCTCAGAGGTCACTGTAATCTGAGTTGTGTGTTTACCATATCCTTCCTATTAAAAAAAAAGTTTTATCACATAGATGTATGCCTAAACAATATCTCATTGTTTAATTATATTTGAACTCTATAAAAGGAATATCTTTACTTATATGTGAACTCCTGGAACTTGATTTTTCTCATGCATTGCTAAGATGTATCATTTTTTGGTATTTTTGGTGGGGGTATACTTTTTTCTTTAATCCATTTGTACTACCATATAATATTCGATTTTGTGAAGTTACCACTCTTGTGTAAGGGTATTTGGATTGTTTCTAGGTATTTGCTATCATGAACATTATTACATTATATAAACACTTTCACAACATGCTTATACCTGCTAAATGTTCTCTTGTGTGTATATTTAGGAGTGAAATAGTTGGATTGCAAGATATGTTGTGAATTTTCAAGTTTGTAAGATAATGCCAAATTGTATCCCAATATAGTTCCGATTTGTACGTTTACTATCAATGTAATAGAATGGGTATAAAATTGTACTTAATGGCATTCTTGATTTCCATTTCCTATTGAAGATAATGTTTGCCAAAATTTTTTTGAGTGTTTACTATGTGCCAAACAGTGTTCTAAATACTTTATACTTTATAAAGTATAAAGCACTTTATACTTTAATGTAATTTTAGTTAATTAATCTATTGCTTTAAATTAATTTTAATTTAATTAAAATTAATAACTTTATTGATTCATTAAAATTAATGACTTAATTTATTAAAAGGTAATAGATTCTTTTAATGCCACAACAACCTTTTGGGTAGGTACAATTATATCCATTTATAGATGAAGAAACTGAGGGTCTATGAGGTTAAGTGAGTAAATGAAAGTTGGGCTTTATTTATCTTATTTTTAAATATATTTTATTGATTATGCTATTACAGTTGTCCCATTTTTTTTCTCTCCTTTATTTCCCTCTGCCCTGTACCCTCACTCCCACCAGCATTCTCCCACCTTAGTTCATGTCCATGGGTCATACATATAAGTTCTTTGACTCCTGGATTCCCTATACCATTTTTAACCTTCCCTTGTCTATTTTGTACCTAAAATTTATGCTTCTTACTCACTGTACCTTTTCCCCCATTCTCCCCCTCCCTGCTTATAACCCTCCATGTGATCTCCATTTCTGTCAATCTGTTCCTGTTCTAGTTGTTTGCTTAGTTTGTTTTTGTTTTTATACTTTTAGGTTTGGTTGTTGATAGTTGTAAGTTTGTTGTCATTTTACTGTTCATATTTTTGATCTTTTTCTTAGATAAGTCCCTTTTAACATTTCATACAATAAGGGCTTGGTGATGACAAACTCCTTTAACTTGACCTTATCTGGGAAGCACTTTATCTGCTCTTCCATTCTAAACGAAAGCTTTGCTGGATAGAGTAATCTTGGATGTAGGTCCTTGCCTTTCATGACTTGGAATACTTCTTTCCAGCCCCTTCTTACCTGTAAGGTCTCTTTTGAGAAATCAGCTGGCAGTCTTATGGGAACTCCTTTGTAGGTAACTGTGTCCTTTTCTCTTGCTGCTTATAAGATTCTCTCTTTATCTTTAATCTTGGGTAACTTAATTATGATGTGCCTTCGAGTGTTCCTCTTTGGGTCCAACTTCTTTGGGACTCTCTGGGTTTCCTGGACGTCTATTTCCTTCACCAGATTGGGGAAGTTTTCCTTCATTAGTTGTTCAAGTAAGTGTTCAATTTCTTGCTGTTGTTGTTCTTCTGACACCCCTATAATTTGGATATTGGAACATTTAAAGTTGTCCCAGAGGTTCTTAAGCTCCTCTTCATTTTTTTTGAATTCTTGTTTCTTCGTTCTTTTCTGATTGGGTGGTTATTTCTTCTTTTGTTCAAAATTGTTGATTTGAGTCCTGGTTTCCTTCCTGTTACTGTTGGTTTCCTGAATATTTTGCTTTATTTCACTTTGGGTATCTTTCATTTTTCGACTAAGCTCAATCAGTTCTGTGAGCATTTTGAGTACCAGGGCTTTGAACTCTCCTATCTGATAGATCGGTTGGCTACCTCCTCATCGCTTAGCTCTCTTTCTGGAGTTTTGCTCTGTTCTTTCATTTGGGCCATATTTCTTGGTCTCAGCACACCTGTTAAGTTGTAAGGGGGCAGGGCCTTAGGTATTCCCCTTGGCGGGGGAACTCTCCTTGCTGTGCTATGGTGCTGCCTGTGGGGGAGGGGCCAGGGAAGGAAGAATGCAGCTCACCTGCTCCACTCTAGCCCCTCTTTCCAACATACCCTCCTGTGAGACTGGGAGTTTCTCCCGTCACAGCAACCCTGTGCCGTAGTCCACAGTCAGCTCTGAGTCTCATTTTCCCATTCAGCCAGCCCCGCCTGTGTGTTTTGATGCCTCACCACGGGTTCTCTCAGCCAGCCCTGCCACGGCGTTCTCTGTCCGCCTGCCTTACCAGTCTTGATTTTCTGGCACTTCTGGTTCTTTATTGATTTTAGATTGGTTGTTATCCTCCTTTTGGTTGTGCGAGGAAGTGAAGGGTTTCTACCTACGCCTCCATCTTGGCCGGAACTCTTCCAGAGTTGGTGTTTGTGCCCGGTCAGGTAAGGCTGCGGAGTCCAGCCTCTATGTTCTCTCTCCCTTTCTCCCACCAATCTCTTGGCCTCTAT
The DNA here is from genome assembly GCF_022682495.2 of Desmodus rotundus. Classification (NCBI taxonomy): domain Eukaryota; kingdom Metazoa; phylum Chordata; class Mammalia; order Chiroptera; family Phyllostomidae; genus Desmodus; species Desmodus rotundus. The sequence goes on from NC_071393.1 coordinate 72,239,237, forward strand.
GTACTTGCGATGGTGAGTGTTGGTTTTTCTTTTCTTATATTGTGTATTAGGATTGTCCGTTGTGTAGTCTTTCTTCTAAAAGCAGTTTCTTACAGAACCTTAGTTTTCCTCAGTGCTAGCATGGATAAAATGGCTCGAGATGATTTCTAGCATTTTTGGCTCTAGTACTTAGTATTTGATCTACTCTCCTATTCAGTTCATTATATTCAGAATAATCTGTTATTGCCATTTCTTTCTTTTTGTAGCATTAAAATGTGAAACAATATGCTTTATTCTATTTGAACTTAATTCTTTATTTTTAATACAGTATTTTAAATGTATTAAGTAGTTTAAAATTCTGGAGTGGATTTTAATGTATACTGGTCTCCACATAAGCTTTTGTACATAATATTGTGAACTGAATGAAATTTTTTCCTTCAATATTTCTAAGTAATGTCCTCAAGGTAGTTCATTATTAAGCCGATCATCTTTTTTATCAGCTGCTAGATGCTCATATGTTTTGTGTTTTACCTTGTAGGTACTACTTTAAGATAACATTACTTTAAAATTATAATTTTGTGGGGGTGGTTAGGTGGTGAAGGGATGGAACAAAAAGGAAAAAGGACTCATGGACATGGACAACAGTGTATTGATTGCTTGGGGGAGGGGGGTATAAGGGACTAAATGGTAATGGAAAAAATACAATAAAAATTAAGTAAAAAATAAAATTATAATTCTAATGTAGATGGTAATTTATTTGCTTAATAATTGTGGAGTGACAAAGTGCTAGACCCAGTAGGGCACAGGTGGCAAACCCAAGGCCTGCGGGCTGAATCCAGCCCTCCACCTTGTTTTATCTGGCCCAACACCTTGTTTCTACCTGGCAGTAGTGCCGAGTTCTCACTTAACTGTTGAGGAGTAGTTACATTTATACATTCCTAAAAATTACATTCAGCCCTTTGAAGGCAACCGTGAGGCTGATGTGGCCCCTGGTGAAAATGAGCTTGACACCCCTGCAGTAGGGTATTATCTAAACTCAGATGTTAAAGTGTTAAGGTTCTCTAAAAACAGTGCCTAGGCCTATTTTGTAGACAGAAGCCTTCTGATGGATATGTATTAAGTGTATGCTGCAAGGTTTAGTGGTAGATAAATGTTCCAGTAAACTGGTCACAAAAGGATCAATCACGCACATGTGTTGGAACGGTTGGCTGATACAAGCAGCCAAACAGATGGAGATCAGGATGTTGCATCATTTATTATTAGTCAAATTTAGTCCATTTCCTGGATTTTACATTGTCCTTAGGTTTGGCAGTCATTAATGCTGATACTGAATGAAATAGCTATAACAAACATCTATTAAGCATTTATTACATGCCAGAGAAAGGATCGTAACTACCATTTTTGAGGTTTGCTGTGTTCCAGGTGTTAAGAGGCTTTGGGGATGTAGATGAATAAAATCCACATCTTTGCCTACAGGAGTTCTCAATCTGATATTAGAACCAAATGATATGTTCTTTGGTAATGAAGGACTTGGAAACATTGATTTCCTGCTAGGGGAAAATAACAATTTTCCCAGAAGAGGAGAAAAGCTATTAAAAATGAAAATTACTACTTTAAAAAAAAATCTTCACCACAGGATATGTTCATTTTGCAGATAGAGGAAGGTGAAGGGTGGGGAGGTGGTGGGAGGGAAAGAAAGAGGGTGGGGGGGGAATGTCGATATGAGAGAGAAACATCAATTGGTTGCCTCCTGTACACCCTGACTAGGACCTAACCCCAACCTAGGTACACGCCCAGACCGGAATCGAGCTTGCCCTTCTGGTGTGCGGGATGTTGATCCAACCAACTGAGCCAATTGTTCAGGGCAAAAAATTACTACATTTTGAAGAGGCATCTTTACGAATTATGCTTAACTTAGTATATATATATATATATATGTGTGTCAGTAGTCTTGTGATCTGACAAAGTAGATAGTCTTAAGTGTCTGATTTACTTTGAAGTTGTGTGGCAGGATAGATTGTGTTAGAAGGGTGGCAGGTTTGGTGTCAACAACTTAGAGCTAAGGATGAGAGGAATATTGTGAACCTAGTCTTTTTATAACTTTACCCTCTGTGTGGTAAATAAAATTTTATATATGAATGATATTTTTTAAATTTATGCGACATGTGTCTTCAATCTTTTTTTTAATTATTATTTTTTTCACTAAGCAAGAGCTCTGAAATGAGTGATTTGTAACTAATTAGTCCAGTTGGTTTAGTCTAATGTAAGAGCATGAGGTGTGTCATTCTAAGTCACATAAATGGTCCAAACAGCCTAGATTTCTGATTGGAAGACCAAGGCACATTTTAGGTGAAGGACACTGTTGTGGCTCCAAACTTCACAATTAAATTATCATAAACTTACTGAACTATAATTTTTCTCCCTTTCTTCTCAGTTATTTCTACTAAAACTTAGAGATTTTTATGGGTGAGAGGCCAAGGTAGGAGTAGTGAAGGGATTATGGAAACCTGTGGTCTGTCAAGGTCTCTTACCAGCCCAGGTAATCTTGAGAATCTTTTTAGTATTAGAGTGGAACCTCGGTCTCAAACTTAATTCATTCCAGATGGCTGTTCGAAACAGGATTTGTTTGAACACAATCTCCTTTGTCGCCTGAGAGATCTCATACAGATATCAGCAAGAAAGGATTGTTGGATCCAGAACCCAGGTTTTTTCAACAGCCAAGACATTTTTTTCAGTGAACAACTCGGTCGAGAGCTGAATTGTTTGAGATGGGAGAAGAGCTGTTGTTCAAAGATAAGTGGCAGTTATTGATAAAATAAAAATAAGCTAGTTTTCCTTCAGAAAATTTGTGTGTGTATATATATATTCATTTTCATTTTGAAATAATTTCAGACTATATAAAAGCAGGAAAAATATACAAAGAATATCCAGATTTTTTTCAGCTGGCTTTCCAAAACATTCACCTCTAAATAACATAGTCAAATCAGTCAATTAACATTGATATAGTATTGTCTACTGACCTCTAAATTATTTAAGTTTCATCAGTTATTCCACTGATGTTCTTTTTCTAGTTCAGGATACAATCCAGTATCACATATTATATTAAGTATCCATATCTCCTTAGTCTCCTTTAATCTAGAACAGTCTTTCTTTCATACCTATGAAAACTTTTGAAGATGGCCAGTTATTTTATAGAATGTTTCTCAGTTTGGGTTTGCCTGATGCTTGCTTTTGATTAAATTCAAGTTAAGCAATACCCTCTCAGGGGTGTCCAACCCACGGCCCAGGATGGCTGTGAATGTGGCCTAACACAAAAATCTTAAATTTACTTAAAATATGAGATATTTTGTGTATGTGTGTGATTATGTGTCACAATGTATTTAATGAGTGGCCCAAGACTACTAATCTTCTTTCAGTGTGTCCCAGAGATGCCAAAAGGTTGGCCACCCCTTCCTAGAGTGATGGTGTCCTCATCCTTCAAATCAGGAGGTCCCTGATACTGATGTATCCCACACTGATGATGAGAACTTTGATCATTTGGATAAAAATGATCAAAGTTCATTGAATTTAAATCCACCTTGTGATCTTAGGCAAGTCTTTTAATTTAAGTCTCTTTGCTCATGTGGAATATGGGTCAAATACTGTAATTTCAAGAAGCTATTGTAAGAATTAAAAGTAAAAACAAAGTGCTTTAGTGTGTTCAGTCAACACATATCATTTAATGGTTATATAGTATTACTAAAATTATGAAGTGACAGAGTACTTAAAAGCGCACATAAATATATATAAATCTAAATGCCATATATATTTATGTAGTATATATTTAAATATATAAATCACTAAGCCATTTGGATTAGCTTTTCTTTGTAATAAGCATCTTCTGAGGAGAGAAACTTTGAGACTATGTAAACACCCTATTTCCTGTTACACACTTGCCCACTATTTTTAACATTTATTGTTGATTCTTGCCTGCAACAATTGTGATATTTGTCAAATAGCGATTTTCTACTTCCATCATTCCTTCCACTTTTATTAATTGGAATTCTACAGACGAGTTTTCTCTTCTCCCCACATTTATTTACTTATTTCTGTCGGTATGGATTATAATCCTTCGCTATCATTATTTTGACACTCTGTTGTCTCAGATTTGGCCATTGGGAGCCCATCAAGGTGACTTCTGTGCCCTTTTAACATGTTCCTTCATTTTTTGAACACTTCTGTTTTGGCTTCACAAGATGTTATAAGCTCATCTTGTATTTTCCCTGCCCCAGCTTTAGAGTCATCCTGTTTATCCAAGGAACTCTCTTTCCATTTGTTGGAAACTATATTTAGAAATCATTACCCAGTGCTAGGTGTGCTCATTGGCATTGGGATGAGGTTGCTGATACCAACCCTATTTTATAGATGAAGGAAACTAAACTGAAGGTTTGTCATTTTTATAACCCCCAGATAAAAGTGATAGAGTTGGTATATACACTCTGAACCTGTGAGTCCAAAGTCCAGGTTTTCTACTTATTCTCCATAGTATTCCTCCCTTACACTTGCCTTTTCCATCAATTTTGTTATTTTTTTTTCTGGCAAGGACAGGGCATAATCTAATTTTAACATTCAAGAGGATTATTTGCTAATAATAGGTATAGCTGTTTCAAAACAGAAAAGTAATTGCAATTCCAAAAACATTTATTATATGCATGCTATGGGTAATGCAGTGTGCTAGACATTGGTGGTATGTGAATATATATAATTTGGGGGGGGGGACATTTTGTTGAGAATTTTTGTTTACTGTGACTTCTTTTACCCTCTATATAGTGAAGGGGTAGGGATAGGTGGTGTGGCTACTGTAAATTAATTCATTATCCATGAATCCAAATGGCTTAGTGATTTATATATTTAAATATATACTACATAAATATATATGGCATTTAGATTTATATATATTTATGTGCTGCTTTTAAGTACTGTCATTTCATAATTTTAGTAATATTATATAACCATTAAATGATATGTGTTGACTGAACACACTAAAGCATTTTATGTTTTTGCTTTTAATTCTTACAATAGCTTCTTGAAATTACAGTATTTGACCCATATTCCACATGAGCAAAGAGACATAAATGACTTGCCTAAGATCATAAGGTGGATTTAAATCCAATTTTTGCACTCCCTACTATGTTAAGTACTGTTTCTGTTATATATTATGTTCAGGCTTTTAGAGTATTCCTTAGTTCTGATGTTGAGGATTTGGTGAACAAGTCTATTCTGTATACCTTTGCGGGGACTTTCGAGTTCATTCTGTCAAGATTGAAGGCCCAACTCTGTAACTTAACTAGTTTTTGATTTTGGACTTGTGAAAAAGTGTGTCTGTAAAATGAGGATAATAATTATACCTGCTTTGGAAGGTTAGTGTGATGATTAAATGTAATCCCTGTGAAGCATTGAACTGTGTCTGCACATAGCAAATGCTGAAGTGTTAGCTACTTATTACTGTCGGTAGTAGAAGTCCTACTTAATTGATTAAAAGGAAACATTAAAAGTTCATACTATAGAATAAATACTAAATGCTAATGTGACAAATGTTTATGGTGAAATAACTGGGATGATTTTACAAGTCTTGGTATTTCATGGAATCAAATTTAGAATGAGAAAGAATTTTGATGAAGTAGCATCTTGTCTCTAATTTTTGGGATGAGGGTCCTAAGCCTAGAATGACCAAATAACTTGCTGAAAATATTACACTTGCATGTCAGTCTCAGGGTACACTTTGGCTTCATGACTGTTAATTCAGTGTTCTCTCCACTATTGATTTTTCCCCCATCATATGTCACTGGAAACCCCAATTTCTATTAAGAGAAGTAATTTCATTTGGGAATGTCGTCTTTGTGTTTAGGAATCATTGATATCAGTATCAACACTGATTTCTAAAGCATAGCCAATGTAAGTCAGAAGAGAAGTATATAATTTACCTTTTTAAGGGAGTGTGATAAGCATAATAATGCTTTTAGTCAGAATCCCTTCAATAATATAGGCTACAGGTCAATGAAAAAGCTTCTCTAAAAGCACATCATTCAGATTCAGATGCTAGCCACTAGGGTCTTGGCATGATACAGGTTTTTTAGCTTTTGGGTGAGGTGCTTATTGGTTTATTTTTTTTAGAAATGTAAAAGAGACAGAAAAATACAAAGAAGATATCAGTCATCTGTATCCTTATTATCAAGAATTAATCATTTATCTTTGTCCCAGGTTTCTAAAGAAAATCTGTTGTTTTTGTGGTAATTATATCAATAATGGAATTAGGCTATTAAATCTATTTTACCTAAAGATAGATAAAAAATGAAAATATTGTGATGTTTTATTCTCGGTTATTTAGGACATTTGGCTGGGCACTGTGCTCATTAAGTTAGTGAGTCTGTATGTGAAACTACAAACTACATTTACTTTTATAAGCAAGAATATTGTTTGTAAAACCAAATGAGTTAGAATGAATGCGAATTATTTAGCATCTCTTATGACTAAAGGAACTATATTTACATTGTGAACTCATTTGACCATTTTTCAGGAATATAATCGTAGAATGGATAGCATATTAAAGGGAAAGCAATGACTCACTTTGCTATTAATGAGCTTAGTTCATCACCTAACATCTGTATGTAAAAGGTTATTTTTTCCCCATACATACATAAATTGTGATAAATTCATAATATACCAGTATCCTGAGATATTTAGTAAGGTAAGATGAGGAAAAGTCATAGGAACTTGTCAAGTGGAACTTGGAGAACAACTGATTAATGAAAAATATTAGCTATCTCCAAATAATTGAAAGCATCATAAAATATTAGGAGTAAACTTACCTTGTCCCTAAGAATAAAGCTGGAATCAATAAATGCTGGTTTAAAAAGTGAAGGGATGTAAATATTTTATACAAAAGACAGTTTCCTAATGATGTGATTTGACTGATAATGGGATGGACTGTTGGGTGAAGTTGAGGGTTTCTCAAATTGTTGGTTATTTTCGGTCCAAGACAAAAAGGATTGAGCATCTGTGTGTAGATCCTTTTAAAGTGAGTGCTGTGTTCTTTCAGGTTCCTTATAAGTGCCTAGGTCACATGCTTTTAATTTTTATGCATGTAATACACTACATATGTTTTTGAAGTATCCACTTTGTTAAAAATGTACATTTTTGTATAAAATTAAAATACATGGCTTTAGAGAAATACCTTATCGATTGAGATTTATGGCTGAAGAAAAAATTGGCAATAACCATTGGTTTTTTTGGTTAAAGGAAAGTATGCATACTTAGTTTATTATGTTCACACAATTCCTGAAAATTTTAAATGTAAAGTTGATGCTTAGTTCTGCATATTTTCTTCTTTAATAGATACCATGAGCTCTTAGAGGGCAAAAAGAGTGTTTTTGTGACTGTTTTAAATTTATGGAGTATCTCTATGAAATCTACCTATGGAATGAAAAAGCTTTCACTTGTTTTAAGTGATTGATTATTGATGCTGCTTTCTGAATTGTCAGATTCCAGTGGACACAAGCATTACTCCATACCGGTTCTATAATACATTGGGAGAGTGCATATGGATGTACTACTCTATATGCATTCAGCATTCCTTTTTCTGCTCAAGAACCCATGGGTACTGTCTTTATTTCATTCCAGCCATGTCCACGTAAAAGCTACTGACTTACGCAGATAAGCAGTGTTCCAATAGCTTGTGTTTTCAGACTTCAGAAACTTAGAAATTTTTATCTATGCCTATTTCTTAGTATCAATGGGAAATGAATATGTACATCTTTACTGTAATCTTTTATTCATTACAACTTTTGAAATTAAAGTGTATAGGTATAATTTGTCTCATAATGATTAAAATTCATGTAGTGATGATGGTTGATTTTATTTTGCCATTGCCTGCCTGCCTGCCAGCCTGCCTTCCTATTTTCTTTCCTTCCTTCCTTCCTTCAGATTTGACTTACTTATTTTTAGAGAGAGGGGAAGGGAAGGAGAAGGACAGGGAGAGAAACATTGATGTGAAAGAGAAACATTGAACAGTTGCCTCTCGTATGATCCAGGACCAGATTGAACCCTCAACTCAGGCCTGTGCCCTCACGGGAATGGAATTGGTGACCTTTCGCCATACTACTTGGGACTCAACCTCTTCTCTTCTCTTCTCTTCTCTTCTCTTCTCTTCTCTTCTCTCTCTTCTTTTTTCTTCTCTTTCCTCCCTCCCTCCCTCCCTTCTTTTTCACTTTAGTATGCCTTGTAATTTTTTTTCTTTATACCCAGACTTGATATACTGGGTAACAGGAACTGCTGTAAATAGGCCTTTAATAATGTCATGGTAGTATGGGGGTATGGGAAGTGCATTATTGTCATATTGTTAGGTCTCAGTCTCCCCCTCAGCTTTATTGAAGTATGATTGACAGAAATTATTTATACTTCAGTCTGTATAACATGATGTTTTACATTGGAATGATCGCCACAGTCAATCAAATTAACATCTCCACCACAGCAAGTAGTTGGCATTTTTTTCTTCTTTTTTTGTGCTGTAAGAACATTTAAGATGTATTCTGTTAGCAGATTTCAAGTATATAATAACAATATTGTTAATAACAATTACACCACTGTACATTTGATCTCTATAACTTACTTATTAGGTCTTAGTCTTTTTGTGCTCTTGTGTCTCTGGATTGTGAATTTTTCAGGTGCTTTTTATTTCCCCCCAACCCTTTTTAGGTAAGTCAGGATAGTTGGAGGGGGCTGTAGTTGAGTATTTCCTTTCCCCTAGATTAGTTAGGTGCTGACAAAACTCCAGGACCTTAGGCTGTGGGTAAATAAATTCTATTGGGGGCAAACTTGGTTAAGAACAGAGTGTTCTGATATACTGGGTTGGCCAAAAAGTTTGTGTGGTTTTTTTCTGTAAGATGGCTGTAGTAGCGCATAGTTGTTTTTAACTTCATTTGAATCAATTTTGTTAGATTTTATTGTGACAGCTGTCATATCATTGTGCATTAAAAAACTAATCAAAATTGGTGAATATTCATATAGCCATTTTAACATTGAAGATGGAAGAAAATACCCAACATTTTCAGCATATTATGCTTTTTTATTTCAAGAAAGGTAAAAATGCAACTGAAACGCAAAAACAGATTTGTGCAGTGCATGGAGAAGGTGCTGTGACTGATCAAACATGTCAGAAGTGGTTTGCGAAGTTTTCATGCTGGAGATCTCTCACCGGACGATGCTACACAGTCGGGCAGACCTGTTGAAGTTAATAGCAATCTAGGCATTAGTTGAGAAGAATCAACATTATACCACACAGGAGATAGCCAACATACTCAAAATATCCAAATCAATAAAGTCATTGGTGAAAGTGAAAAATATGTCTTTTATTTTACAGAAAAAACTCTACAGACTTTTTGGTCAGCCCAACATTTCAGAGTGCTTCCTTTTCCCCTTTACTTCTCGAAGCATGAAGGGTTTTTCTCTGATATTTGCTGTAAGGACTTGGTAGATCTCCAAGAGGTAAAACTCACAAAAATGTGGGGCACTTCAAGGACTGGGTCTCCTTACAGTTTTTATCTCATTACTACCTCAAGTTTTCCTACCGTGGCATTGTTTCCCACAGATGTCTACGCTCTCCAGTAAGTTGTGGTTTTCTGTATTTGTTTGCCCGTATCTCCAATCTTGGGGGCAACAGTTTGTCCTGTGACTTTACTTCTCTTATGAATCTAAGAAGAGTTACTGATTTTTTCAGTTTGTTCAGGTTTTTACTTGATAGCCCAGATGGGCGGCTTCCGAACTTCTTACAGGCTGGATTGGATATGGAAAGTCCTTCTTACTTTTCTAATAAATAATTTGCTTGTGTTTTCTTAGGTAAACACTAATATAATTTATAAATAGGGTAACTTTTAAATTGACATTTATATTTTGTTTCTCTTCCTCCCTCATCTTTTAATCATATTACCGTAATTTTAATTTTTTAAAGCCTTCCTAGTAATATCTTACATCTGGCTATAATAGAAACACCTCAGGTGTATCACTTCGATATGTGGTAGTATTTATTGGGACTTTAACAGCTTTTACCATGTTAAGGAGTATCTAATATTTCTTTACCTAAAATATTTTCAATAATTAATATTGAATTTAAAGTTTTTTGTTTGTTTTTTCAAGCATGATTCAAGGTAGTGAAGTTTTTCTGAAATAGTGGCTCTCAGTTCCCAGTTTATTTCCCTTTTCAGCATTTGAATCTTGGTGCAAGCTATATAAAAGTGATACAGTCCCATTTAATTAAGTTTATCAAATTCATATTTCAGATTCTATTCCTCCTGTCTGTTTTTCTGTATTTTTTCATATTGCACATCATTTTGTTGTTACTTGTGTTGTCTGTAATGCTATTTAATAATGCTATTTAGATGGTGAACTCCATGAGGAAATAGGAACTCTGCATAAAATAATCTTCTGACAGGAAAATCATTCTTCCTCTTCCTTCACTTTTACCCTTCTCTCTAATTTACCTCTGCTCATCCTTCAGCTCTCTTGATTCATAGTGTACCTGGTTCCTAGAAAGGCCAATCATTTTGAGTATAATAGAATTATGGTGGAGGGAAGCTGGGTGTTGAAGTAGTTTAGATTGGGTGTCCACTTTGAGGAGGATTCTGTTAGGTGATACTTCAGGAGGCAGGCAATGGAATACCCAAGGGGAGCACTCACATAAAGGACAGAGAAGGTGCTGAGAGCGAGGGTGGAGGGGGTGTGGGGGAGGTGGATGAAACTGTTTAAGGAATAGAAAGAATACTATTGTGGTTGGAGATAGTATAAGTGAGTTAGGAGAGAGTCGAAGAGGTATAGTCTTATAAGTTATGGTAAGGAGCTATTAATAGATTTTATATCCCCAACCTTTGTGGCTCAATTGGTTGACTGTCCTGCCACAAAGTGAAGGGTCACTGGTTTGATTCCTGGTCAGGGCGCATGCCTGGGCTGCAGGCCCGTCCCTAGTTGGGGCCCTTGGGAGAGGCAACCAATTGATTTTTCTCTCATACATCCATGTTTCTCTCCCTCTCTTTCTCTCTCCCTTCCCCTCTCTATAAAAATAAATAAGTAAATTAAAAAATATATTTTATATTACCAAGCTGTCTTTAATCAGTATTTTGCTTTGACTGGAGTTTTTGTGTAAGCACTTTCCTTTGGAACTTAATTTTTAAGATTATATTAAGTCCCAAGACTCGAGTAGCTAGTTATATTGCTTGAAGTAATAGGAAAGAAATTATTCTGAATAGAACTTAATAGTGACTACCTTTCTGTTAATTTATTCAAAATTAAGATTAGTTTTATAGTTTGCTAATGTTCCCAAATATGGCTACACATCAGAACTACTTCAGAAACTTAAAATGCAGGTCTGCTAAACCTTATCCCTTAGGAATCAGGGAGGGGACCATGGGAATCTTTGTTTTTAAAAAGTTCTCCAGATAACGTTCATAGAACTAATCCTTAGACATGAATTTAGGAACCTCTGAGCCAGTGGAATTTTTATCTAGAACATTCTGGCCATGATTCCTGGTCACTTTGTGGTCGTTAGCAAATGAATTTTCTGGGATTTTACAAGTTTTATATTTCATGTTTAGGATCAAAGTGTATTCTGAAATGAAAATGTATTAAAGTGACATTTAGTTTAAGGAATTCAGGATAAATTACTAATTGGTTAATTGCTCTTTATTCTTTCTTGCATTCTTTGGGAGATCCTAAAATACACTATGTTTATTTATCTAGTTTTCTAGTTAAAAAATAGGTAAATGCAGTGGTAAAAATGGATAAAACCAACTTATATTTCTGTTGAACTAAAAAATACCATCATTTCCTTAACACAAGATATAAAACCAGTTCACATATAAATGAGCCAGTATTTAAAAAATCAAGAGATTTCATATAGGCAGAATTTCTAGCTTCTCTAAAAAGATCAAAACATTCTCATAATACTGAGCCTACATTCTTACAAGGCAGCTGCTGGAGTGTAGAGGGTTAAGTGTTCCCTTTACATGGCTACAGTCTCCACTACCACAAGTGTCATAAACCCTGAAAGCAGTAATCTGCTCATTTATGTTTGTTTTTACCTCTGCTTTAAGATCTAAGGTAATACTAAGGTGTCAGTATACGCTGAATCTGAATCTTCTGTGAAGTGACTAGAGATAGAAAATGCGACATTTATTTATAAACAAACATTTATTTATAGCTATTAAATTCCTTTAGAAAAGGCAGACTATCCCACTTAAAATGATTTGACTTAACAAACTGATATTAACAAAATGTGAACTGTTAGTTTATTCTTTTATTGGAGAAATGAGTATTCCATATTTATTGGTATGAATTGATTAGTACTTTTGCATTCAAATCATACTTCCAATAAACTAGTGTTCTCTCTTGCAATTTAAGACAAAACTGTTGTCTTGACTTTTATTAAACTTTATTCTTCAGATTTTCTTGCCTATCTTGAGTCTCTGACCCCCATCACTGATTCCTCTCTTCTTCCTTAAAAGAATGGTTTTAAAGCTCAATTTCAGTGGTATATTCTACTTTTCTTTGACACAGGCTTCTGATTCACTCTTGAAGCTTTCTTCACCACAATTAATCACTTGTTCCTCTGAACTTTTGATGGCAGTTTAAAAAAAGTTACTGCCCTTCTTATTTATTCAAGTTACTTGTATAGGGAATTCTCAAGAGTCCAGGGACTGTATCTGTGTATTATTCATCTTTGGATACTTTCTGTTTAAAATATTTGGTTTGTAAAAGACATCCAATCCTTCCATCCATTTATCAAACATCTGTTATGTACTAGGTTCTGTTGAATTACTTATGCTTTCCATTGCTTTTAAGTTACTTCCTTTGAGTGTTCTTATCACACTTGGCATCTGAACTTTCATTCTATATTGAGGACAACTTCTTTTCTATGTCCTTTACACTGTGTGTAGCACCACTGGATTGAATCTTTACAAGCCCGTAGTCTTGGAGTTTATCTTTAACTCCTGTATTTTTTAGTACCCTCCTTTTCTTCCATAGTATTTCTTCTGTCTGAGTTTTGTTGAAAATAATAAATATAGGATTCTGCCTGCTACTTCTATCTATAAAAGACACTGCTCTATTCACAGGCTTCGTTATTGAAATAGCATTTGGATTCAAATAGCATCTTCCTAGCTGCCTTTCTGTCTCTGCTTCTGACTATTCCAAACTTTCCTGATCCTATTTTTCAGTATAATTATTTTTGGATACTAATTTAATGATATTCCCCCTGCACAGAAGCCTGGACCAGTTCCCTTTTGAATACACAATGCTTTCACCAGTAGATTCCTGTTCAGTCTCAATCATCTTTGTTGTCTTCAGTAATCTTTCAGCTCAAGCAAGAATAGCATATATGTTGCATATTCTGTGTCTACTTTCATGATGTGCCACTCACTTTAAATGATTTTTTACCTTATTTGAAAAACACTCCCATGTTCCCTTCTTCAATAATGTAGTGACCGCTGTTGTTTTAGTATGCCAAGAGTACCTTGAGTCTTCTTCTGTTAAGAGTGCCCTACTTTTCTTTGGCGAATCATCCCTTCTTCATTTTCAGGCCTTTTGATTTAGTTGGGCTGACCCTCTGTGGGATGATTGGTTCAAGAATTATCCAGTAACCCGGGCCAGAGAAATCAGAGACAATGAGACTCAATTCCAGCACTTCTGAACTCTGAGAAGAGATACTGTGACCGTAAGGATTTTGTGTACCTAGAGCTAATAGGGTGGGGAGATAAGTAAACTTAACCAGAACCAACTTTAAAATGAAGTCAGTTCTACTTATTTTAAAACGCTTTTGGTTCAAAGCATTGTTAGTGCACTTGAAACAACATCATATGCAGGGATCCTGCTGAATTGCATATTGACAGTTGGATATTGTGTCCACTTGCAGGCAGAGGTGTGTGTGCGTGCACATGTGCAAGAGAGATTGCTGTTTAACTCACTCTGCAGGAGTCCAACAGCTTCTTCGAACCCTGAAGAAGGAGATCAAAGAATTTATTTTTTAGTAGAAGAGTACATATAAATGTAAATCCTGTTTTTTGTCCGTGAATTATATAAACCATTCATTTGCTTGGTTGTAGTGATAAAAAGCACAGGCTTTCTATTCAGACCTTTGTTTGATCCCTTATTCTATCACTTACTATCTACACCATTAAGTATGGAAAAATTGAGGGGTTAAGGAAATCTCATTAAGAAAACCTAGCTCTGAAACTAAATCTGAGTTATTTTAGTCTAACTGGAGAAGTATTATTGAGAGAGTGTCTTTGTTTTGATTCTTAAATGGATCCCTGTTCTTTTGGTTAATTGGCATCTGCCAAGACTTGATTCAGAGGAGCGGATGTCCTGCCTTTCCACTTTTAAATAAATCTGCTTTGTGCCAGCACAAAATTGACTGGCGGTAAACTCTCACCTGCGCTCTTTCCCTACTCTAGATGTTCTCTCAAAATGTTCTATCACAGTTCACTTTTTAAATAAAATGCTGTTTGAATTTTGTCTGCCTCTGTGAGTGCCATTTTAGGTGATGCTTTGTTGGAAGATATCTTATGTGTTAAAAGCAGCAGTGTTTTCAGATTTACAACTCAGAATATTGAAAAATGACTAGTTATTTGTTACTAATTTTTAAAGTTAGAATATTATTTTAATGAATAAATTACATATAATCAAGCAAAATCAATATTTAACTGATAATAATAAAGTGAATTACAATAAAAAACAGGTCTTTAACTAAGATATATATGTAAATGTGTTCCCATAAACTTAGCAGTTACTTAGCACCTTTACATAGTAATAAACACTACCAAATCTATTCTTTCTCATGGAAAAAATGACTTTGGTTAACTTTTTAAGCTCTGGTTCTCTGGAATCTTGATAAAGATTGTCCATTGTATTAGGCATCACTATACATTGGTAAATACCACATGGACCTGAAGGATTGTGAATGAACTACAGTAGTACCCCCTCATCCATGAGGATACTTCCAAGAACCCCCAGTGGATTTCAGAAACTGAAGATAGTACCAAATCCTATGTCAACTGCTTTTTCCTATACACTTATACCCCTGATAAAGCTTAATTTATAAATTAGGCACAGTAAGAGATTATAACATTAATAATAACCTAGAACAATTATGACAGTAAAAATAAGAGTTACTTGAACACAAACACTGCAATACCAAGAATGCCTATTCTGATAACAGAGATGGCTATTAAGTGACTAAAGGGAGGGTAGCACATACAGTGTGGATATACGGGCAGAGGGTTGATTCACATCCTTGTGGGAGATGGAGCAAGGTAGCATGATACTTCATCACACTAACAACCACACGCAATTTAAAATTATGAATTGTTTTTTCTGGACTTTTCCATTTAATATTTTCAGATCGCAATTGACTGCAGGTAACTGAAATCTTGAAAGTCGAAACTGTGTATAAAAAGAGGGGACTGCTGTATGTACCTGGTGGAAAACCAGAGCTTTGGTCTGTCCTGAGTGTGGTATATTCCTTTATCTGTGTATATCCCTTGCCAGGACCTAAAGAAATATGACCATAGGACTGTTACAGGATATTTTAGTCCCTGTGTGGAGCATGAAGCTTTTAAGCCTGGAGTGATTTTTACCCATGGGGTTTTATTTTTTCATAATTGAACTATCAGTTAAGGAGCTAAGGAATAATAGCTAAATTGCTATGAGGGCTCCTGCTGAGGAGAAGTCTTGAAGTTGCCCTACTGTGTTTTTCTGTTTTTGTTGTTTTTGTTTTTGTTTTAAGTGAAGGATGCTAAGTAGCCTAATTCAGGTCGTATGGACTTTGATTATTTAGTTCAGCTGAAAACCATCTGTTAAGGGTGGACGTTGCAGATGCCTTTTGGTATTATCACTATCTGCATGTGAAATATTGTTTATTAGTTGTAGTAACAAGAGAGTTGTGATAGAACAGGTAAATGTGGAATGTCAAGTTCTTGCTCTACATGAGGTACTATGGATGGTACAGGGCAGTTTAAGATGTGGTAAAATGGAGAAGTTTGAAGTTAAATAATAGAAGATTATGTTAGAGGAATCAAGGGTAGTAACTGCCTAATGAAAAATATACATGATAAATACATTGAATTCATCAGAAGGAGAATCCTTATTGCCGCTAGAAGCCAAGACAAGAATTAAATGTGGGTTTTTAAATACAAAGGAGTAAAGAACAATCCAGGGGAGAAAATGCAATCAAAGGTAATAATCGCATATATTTATTTTTTAGTTTGTAAAAAAGGAGAAGGTAGTGGGGATTAGCTACAAGTGTATGCTAGAAAGTGAGCATTCCAGATAGAGTATCTTTCAATGTAAGCTTACCCAACAACTTATTTTTGTAAGTTTCCCTGTCCAATATGGTCGCTGTTAGCCATATGTAACTATCAGGCACTAGTCAGATTCAACATGTGCTGTATATGTAAAATGTGCACCAAATTATGAAGACTTGGTTGAAAAAATATATAAAATAGCTCATTAGTTATATTATTTTCTATTAAAATGATGTGATATTGGATATGTTGGATTAAATGAAATATTAATATTAATTTTCATCTGTTTTTAGTTTTTTATTTAATTAATTGATTTATTTTATTTTTAGAGAGAGGGGGAGGGAGGGAGAAAGAGAGGGAGAGAAACATCAATGTGTGGCTGCCTCTCATATACCCCCAGTTGGGGACCTGGCCTGTAAGCCAGGCATGTGCCCTGACTGGGAATTGAACTGGTGACCTTTTTGGTTCACAAGAGGGCACTCAATCCACTGAGCCCCACCAGCCAGGGCTGCTTTTAGTTTTTTTTTTTTTAATTGAGATGAAATTAACAAATTTAACCATTTAACAACTAAAACCATTTTTAAAGTATACAATTCAGTGGCAGTACATTCACAATGTTGTTCAACCACCATCTCTGTCTAGTCCCAAAACATTTTATCATCCTTAAAGTAAACCCCACAAAACCATATCCATTAAGCAATTACTCCCTTTTATCCTCACCCTTAATTCACTGGCAATCACCGATCTGTTTTATTGTCTATGGATTTACCTATTCTGGATATTTTACATAAATGGAATCCCATAATATATGACCTATTTCATACCTTTCTGTTTTTTATTTCCTCCAATTCTCCCTTGTTTTATGCATTTGGCTTTTTTATAGTATTTTAATTCCTTTCTAATTTGTTATTCTCTCCCTATTTTTTTAGATTTTTTTTTTAGTGGTTATCATGGGGATCACAATTAACATCCTAAGTTTATAACAACTTAAATTGTTACTAGCTTAACTTTAATAAGATGTAAAGACTTCACTTCTATACAGCTCTTTACTCCCTTTTATATTATTGTCACAAATTACATTTTATACATTATTGTAACTATTAATATAGATTTATAACTATTGTACACAAAAAGAAGTTATAACCAAAAATACCATAATATTTGGTTTATATTTACCTATTTAGTAACCATTACCAGGGTTCTTTATTTTTTCATATGGCCTTGAGTTCATGTATAGTGACCTTTTATGTTAAACGATTTAACATAAAACCTTGTTTAGCACTCAGAACTGATCTCCTACTGTCAAATTCCCTCAGCTTTTTAATTATCTGAGAATGTCTTAATTTCCCCTTTACTTTTGAAGGATAGTTTTGCTGTGTGTAGTTCTTGGTTGCCAGTTTTTTCCCAGTTCTCTAAATATGTCATCTCACTGCTTCTTGCCTCCATTGTTTTCTATGAGAAATAGACTTAATTTTATGGAGATTCCCTTGTGTATAATGAGTAGCTTTTCTCTTCTGTCTCTTAACACCTTGATTATTTATGTGTCTTGGTTTCTAGCTCTGTATCCTTTTTGGAGTTTAACTTCTTCGATGTGTAGATTTATGTCTTTCATCAAATATGGAAAGTTTCTTGGCCTTATTTCTTTAAATATTCTTTCTTTCCCATTCTCCTTCTTTTCTGATAACTGCCCATTACACATATGTGGTGCATTTTACAGTGTCCCACAGGTTTCATGTCTCTCTTCATTTTTCTTCATTTAGTTTTCTTTCTGTGCCTCAGACTGGATGATTTCAGTTTACCTGCCTTTAAACTTACTAATACTTCTCCTTGCTCAAATGGGCTATTGAAACTTTCCAGTGAAATTTTTATTCTAGTTACTATATTTGTTAGCTCCAGAATTTCTTATTCCCAGACTAGTGTGGCATTTTTAGAGGAACTCTAAACCTTCTTTTATAGAGTGAAATGTTATTTACATTGTGTAATCATGTACCAGTATCATCAAGTTCCTAAATTTCTACTACATTCTCATTTGAGTAATTATTTAAGTCACTTTGTGCTGTCCAGTTCTCTCCAACAGCACTCTTGATGGGTAGTCATAGGAGGAGCTGAGCATTCTTCATCTGCTTTTCTTTATTTCTGCATTCAACTATGTAAGTATTTATGAAATGCCTATTTTACAGAAATATTCCTAGGACTTACTTTCAAGCATTGGCCATATCCAGGTCTCTCAAAGTTAGTGATTTTTAATATTATGTGTGGAACTACTTCCTTTTTCTGAGGTGATTATTTTGCAGATTCATTTGGGTCCCTGACTCTTGACTCCATATCTTTTTAGCATCCTTGGTTTGTTTGCCAGATCCCTAAAGAATTGGCATTTTAGATATGCAGGGTTGCCAGCTTACCCTGTTATTCCTCTGTCCTTTGCCATTAAATGCTGAGATGTTATATGCATGGTTATATGCATTCTTGGCATGGTTAAGCTGTAATCTAAATACTTGCTAGGTGCATTTTAAAAAGTGAGTGCTCTTCACTTCCACTAAGTAAGGTTGCATGTACAGAACCATGGAAGGAGATGGCAACATATTAAAAAATTGTGGGTACTAAATGTGAGGGAGGGATCCTGCTGAATTCCTTAATGAAAATTGTCTTAATAATGTTGACAATGAAAGAATTACCTCCTTGCTGTGAACGCAATCTCCCTGAGTATGTTCTCTGACCAGGCAGAGCATTAGTCTCTCACTGAATTCTCTGGACATTGCCTGGAAGTAGTCAGAAAAGTATTACTTCATCTTTGTTACAAATCCACATGTTTTCATTAATATTTCTGGTAACACAGATAAGACTAAGCAATATAATTTTACTGAAGACACCGAGAAACAAGAGTAAAAGACTACTATGCCTTCTTCCTACAGGGTGGAAAGGAACTTCTCATATAACTACACACTGGTACACTCAAGGATATCATGTACCTAATTTAAATAAGAAAAATGCAACGGTGTTTGCTTTTTGCTTTTTGCTTTAAA
This sequence comes from Desmodus rotundus, assembly GCF_022682495.2. Taxonomy (NCBI): domain Eukaryota; kingdom Metazoa; phylum Chordata; class Mammalia; order Chiroptera; family Phyllostomidae; genus Desmodus; species Desmodus rotundus. Next base: position 72,258,564 of record NC_071393.1, read on the forward strand.
TAAGAATTATTAACCACAGCTAACCATCAAGATATCAGTTACTTGAGTCTCCTACTCACATCTTACATGATGAAAGCATTTAGAGAAGATGCCTAACTCAATGATACGAGGGAATACTTTCTGGAGAGTAAGAAATATAACTAGATAATGCATTACAATTTAAAGGTCCATACTCAATGTAGAGTCTGTAATAATATGTCTCTGTTAAACCTATGCCTGCTTTCAAAGGGGGAAAATCATTTTTTTTCTACCACCAGGAATCCCTATCAACCATAAATTTCTTTCTTGAAATATCCATCTAAGGTACAAGAGGACTCTGGAATTCCCTCTTCTGCCTGTCTACCCCTTGAGTTCTTATCTTCTCTCTTAGAACATGCCTATTTTTGTATATCCAATGTGGAATATCCAGTTTTCTCAGGTAGGACCTTAGTTGCTATCTCCTCTTTCACAGAGCAACCACTTTGTATAGTAAAATGAGCCAACATATCTTTAGAACAAATACATGCATATGATGTGATTTGTGGAATGTTCTATAGAAGTTTGTGGAAAAGCTGGGATGCCAGGCTATATTTGAACAAGTCTGTGTGTCTGGGGAAAACTACAAATTGTAAACTACTTCTACTAAATGCTTCCTTCTTCTTTTACACCCAGTCTCTGTAATAATATTTAATATTTGGATGATAATGTTTACTTAAAATATATTGTAGAGAACAAGATGTTTTGTTACTATAAATATTCCTCTAGGGAAAAATGTATAAATTCTTTTTGTACTGAACAAGTTTTAAGGGATTCTAAGTACCTTTTTCTTTTGAGGGTGTTACTTGGGGCTGTTTTGTTTTGGTACTATTGTAGTCTGAGCATCAGAAGTCCAGATAATTTCACTGAGCTAAAATCAAGGTATTGGTAAGGCCGCATTCCTTCTGGATGGGGGATCCAGGGAAGAATCGGTATTCTTGCCTTTTCCAGCTTCTAAGAGGACTGTATTCTTTCTCTTATGACCCTTATCTGTGTTCAAAGCCAAGTAGTGTAGCATCTTCAAATCTCTGATTCTCACCTCCTCGTCTGCCTCTCTTTTCCACTTTAATTGACATTATATTGGTTTTGCTTTCATTTTTGAATACTACCAAACACACTTTGTTCTCTTGGAAGTACAATAATTTTATGATTTACTTGAGAGAGGATGATGTAACTTCACTCAACCAGCATTACGTAGTTCATTTGATAGGGAAATTATCTTGATAAACCTGTAAATTATAGAACCTAAAAATTATCACAGAGCAACATTGACCTTTAGATCAAATATTCTTAATCTTAGGTTTGTGAACTTCTTGGAATAGACTGTGAATCCCCAAAGTTGTATTCAAATACAAGTTTTTAGCTACATGTGTATTTTTTTTTTCAGGGAAATAGTCCATAGCTTTAATCACAATTTCAGTAGCATTAGTCATTACCCTAGTACCTCAATTTGAGAACCATTTCTGAAATGGTTCTCAAAATGACTTAAACAGATAACAGACAAACAAAATGGTAACAAACAAACAAAATGGCTTAAACATACCTAGCTTTGTCTAAGGTGTTTCCTAAATTTGTGTACATTTCTAATTGCTGACTGGTCATTTATAATGTAATAACTGTTTTTAAACTTAATATTTCTAAAACACTTTTCTTTCATTTATTTTTCTCTTCTTTTCTCTCTGTTCCTCTCTCCTTTTTTTCTCTCTGCTGTCTCATCCCACTCTGCCTCTGGACTCCATGCTGACAGCAGCCTGATTTCAAGATGTTAAGTTTAACTTGTAATTTTTTTCTTTTACCTTTTCTGCCAGAGAGTCTGCTTATATCTCTTCTCATTTTCTTTAGTTCCCAATTTTTACATTATCTAGCTTCCTTTACAGATAGGTTTAGTATTGTGACAATATATCTATATAAACATCTCTATTTATTAAGATAGGTAAAATTTGTTATAACAACTTAGTAATCTCTGCCTACAATCTTTCCATGTTTTAAATTTTTCTGTGCTTTCAAACTGTGTAAATTTTTATTTAATACCCTCTTTTAGTAGGAAACTTATTTAAGTAAGGACATGATCGATGTATATTGGCAGTATCATTGTAATACTTTGCCAGTTTCTTTGTGACGATATAGTTGAGCACTATTTGAAGTAATGTTAAATATCTCAATGAAGTTTAAAAAAACTTGGAAGTTTTAAAGCATGAAAGCGTAGAAAGGTTTAGAAGTTGGGTTAAGCTTAGGAATGGGATGGGGAAGTTTTCTGGTGCAGATTCATGCTGGACCAGAATGGGCCCTAGATATCAAAAAAAAAAAAAAAATTATGGAGGTAGGTCTCTTAATTCAGCAATACTATACAACAGTTATGAAGACCTGGTTTCCATGCCCAGGAGAACAGAGAATCATATGTAGTTGAGAAACAAAGACCAAAGTGGATTTAACTTCTGGGCAATGGAAAAGGACTAGTGTGTGTTAGAATTCAGTAAATAATAAGTACTAGCTGTGTCTGGCATAGGTAATTTAGGGACTTTCTTACTTTCACAGAAAAAAAGAGTATTCTATTTGCTAAAGTGACTTCAAAACAAAAAAAAGGTTTTATCTCTTAATAAGGTGTAAAAGGTTTAAATGATAAGTATGTATGAGGTCTTAAAAAAGTCAACAGCACAAATCATAAAGGAAAAGATACACATTTCACCATGGTAAAATAAAAACTTTGTTCTTTAAAAGACAATATTGCCCTGGCTGGTGTGGCTCAGTGGGTTGAGTGCTGTCCTGCAAACCAAAGGGTCACTGATTCAATTCACTGTCAGGGCACACGCCTGGGTTTTGGGCCAGGACCCTCGTTGGGGTGTGCAAGAGGCAACACACATTGATGTTTCCCTCACTCTCTTTCTACCTCCCCCCTCTCTAAAAGTAGATAAAATCTTTTTTAAAAAAGACAATATTAAAAAATAAAAGAAGCCACAGATTGGAACGAGGTATTTATAATTTATACAACTGGCAAGAATTAGTATCTATAATATAAAGAATTTATGCAAATCAGCCCTGGCTGGTGTGGCTCAGTGGATTGAGTGCCAGCCTGTGAACCAAAGGATCGTCAGTTCGATTCCCAGTCAGGGCATTGCAGGTCCCCAGTGGGGGGCACACGAGGAGCAATCACACAGTAATATTTCTCTCCCTCTCTTTCTCCCTCCTGTCCCCTCTCTCTAAAATAAATCAATAAAATTTTTTTAAAAGAATTTATGCAAATCAATAGAACAAAGACAGACAACCCAGCTGAAAATTAGGGATAGGATAAAAAGAATGAAAATAGCAAGAGGGCTGATGGGTAGATGTATGATAGGCTTGGTAATAACACGGCAAGAGGTTTCTACGAGGGAGAAAAGAAACTGAAAAAAAGAGCCCGTTTGTGTTTGGCCCTCTTTTTACCTTAACTTTATTTAAATAGCAGTTGGGAATTTTAGAAAATAAAGCTCATGGTTACTATTAAGAATTTTAGATAATTTAGAACTCTTACTGTGTAGTTTTAACTTCATCATCAAGTCCTTTTGGCTCTTCTGCCAAAGTAGACCCAAACCAGTCTACTCCTCTCTGTCCATTATTATCCCCTTAGTCCGATCCAACATTACCTCTCACCTGGACTCCTTCATTAGTTATCTGAGTCCCCTTCTGTGGGTGAAAGGATATATTTGATATAATTGTTGAAATAAGACCACAGATTAACAGTTGAGATACAATTTAGATTTTGAACTAAATCAAGCAACATTTTACAATAAGAGCCCCCTTCATTTCTTTAGAATTAAAGCTAGGCTGAAAAAGTGGTTGTTATGTAGTTCATTGTTAAAATGAAGAGTAGAGCTTTAGATGGAAGTATTTTTTAAAATAATATTAAAGAACTAATTATTGTCAGACTTGACTTTTTAGATAAATCATTGGGAACAGATGCCTTTCAACTGAGTAGTTTAAAGAAGCTCAAAAATGAAATTTCTGAGTTTTGGGCAGTAAGAATATGTTGTCATAAATAGCTGTTGTGTGAGAGGCTAATAGATTGCAGATATGATACCCAGAGGGTAAAAATCCAACAAATTTTTGAATTTTAATTTCGTGATGGTCAGTATTTATATTTTTCTTTATTTTCCACATTTATTAGAATGGGCTTCTGTTGTTTACATGATCAGGAAAAAAGGTTTATTATTACTTTAAATGGAAGAATATGATTTGGTTTCTTGCCCTTAAGTCACTTTTATCTGTGGAGGGAATGACAAGTGCAGATTTTACTGTGCTACAAGGAAGAGTGTGACAAAGTTTGTAAGAGCTACCATTAGTCTTTGGGGGTGGTCGTATGTTTTAGACAACAAATTACTGCTTTTATTTGGGAAAAGAGAAGGACATTTGAAGGCGAGAAAGTTTGGGGATTAAAAACAAGTAAAAAATCAACCATGTCAAGAATGAAGGTTCTGTCAAAAAAATATAACATGATATTGAACAACTTGAATTTTATGTAAAGTATTCTAGTTTTAAGTCTTGAAGTTGAAAGCTGAGTTATTAAATTATAAACTAATGAAGACCATGGTCAGAGGAATACTAACTTACATAGGCTTTTGGAGTATTTTAAAGCTTGAAAGATCAACTTGAATAGGTAAGAGAAAGTTATATATTTGGTAAGGTTGAAAACATGAGATCCAAAAAATGTTAAATTAAATTACTGGCCAGCTTTAAAATCTCTTTTGTTGCATTAAGGTGAACAATGTATCAGGCAACTTTACTCCCCTAGTAAGGAAATACTGTTTTATTTGCTTTTTCTGAAAAGGACAGTGCATCTCTTTTAGGTGGCACTTACATAAAGTTAAAAAAAAAAAAAAAAGGAAAGGAAAGAATGAATGAATTGGGGGTTTTAAGAGGAATTATGTTAGGGATACTTTTGTATAAAGCATTTATATACTGTTAAAAACGACATTCTAAAATGTTTACAATATCTTACATAAAGCCAAAGAATGTTAAAATGTGGGTTTTTAAATTACTTATAGTTTATAAATATTAAAATAATTATTTTTGGAGAAACTCAGAAATGAAGGGTAAATACCTAATTTCACCATTCTAAAATAACTACTAGGTTTTTCTCATGTTTTTAAATAATCTTATGTACATTTTTATATCTTTAAAATATAAAATATGCCGAGAATCATTACAAATTGTAAATTATAGTTAGTAAGATTCAAAGATGATACAATAAGAGTCTGCCCTAAAGAGAATAACTGCTCTCATACTCTGAAGTCAAGATGTTCCCTGAGCTTCTAAATTGGGTATTTTACTTGTTGGGTCTTCCAAGTCTTAAAGAAACTAGTATTAAATTCTTAAATTTCCCAGTTTATTACATAATTAGACAAGAAGGAAGTCAAGATTCTATAATAAAATAGACACTTAAATGATTATTGGGAACTTGAATTTAAGTTTTAACCTATCTTTGTGACTTCAGAACTTCACTAAACTTGAAATGTGTTAAGCTTCAGATGCGTAAGTTTACTTTACATACATTTAAGTCTAACATGTCTAAGTTATGTGCTATCCTTTTAGTATATCCTTAGACTTAAGTTCTTGATAACCAAATGATCTTCATCTAGTATTAATTCTATTCCTACAAGTCAGTTCCCACTAGAATAAGTTTCCCTGTGTTCTTGGGATGCATGTTAGGTTTATAGTAGACGCACTTGTACCAGCCCATCCCAGAAGGATTCCAATTTGATATTTATGTCAGTACAGTCTTTATGCACCCAAACCTCCACTGACCAGTTCTCTGAGTTGAAGACTGGTAAGAATTGGGCCCAAACAAGAATTAGAGCCCCTGAAAAACTGCATAATAAAAAACCTGAGATAGAATGGTCACCTATAAAGCTGAAGACTTTTGGAGCTTCTGTATAAAGAATTATTTTGACACCAAAAATAGAGAATTATGGCTCACCATGTAAATTTGATTTTTCCCTGCCTGGCTTTGAATTACCAGGATGGCAGCTATATCAGTTTAAAATTTTTTGTGTGGTAATAATAATTAATACTTCTACAGTGTTTATTATATGTCAGGCATTGTTTATATTTATTCAAGGTAGCATCTGTAACTTCTTGAGCACATACAGCTAGAAAGTTGTTGAGCCAGGATCCAACTTATGAAAGTTTGACTTCAGACTTTTGACCCACCCACAACACAGAACAGCCTTAAAAGTGGACAGCTCTCTGACAGGAGACCTGTTCCAGAATATATAAAGAACTAAAAAAAATTAGTGACAGAAGACAGTGTAATAAAAACATGATCAAAAGACTTTAAAAAAGCCATATAAATGGCCAGTAAGCATATAAAAAGATGTTCAATATCATGAGTCATCAGGAAAATGAATATTAAAACAATAGGTTACTACTGTATATTCACTACAGTGAATAAAATTTAAAAATCAGAAAACATCCAATGTTGGTGAAAATGTGGAGCACTGAAGTTACCACACATTACTGATGGGAATGTATGGGGGATAACCACTTTGGAAAACAGTTGAACTAGTTTATAGTTAAACATACTACCCTATATGACCCACCAGTCCCATTCCTAGGTAAGGGAGATGAAAGCATATGTCTCTAAAACAAGACTTGTACTAGAATGGTTTTTAATAGCTTTATTCATAATAGTTAATAACTAGGATCAATCCAAGTGCTCATCAGTATAAGAACTAATAAATAAAATATGATGTATTTATTCTGTTGGAGGACTACCTAGCAGTAAAAAAGAATGAACTACTAATACAACAATGTAATCAGTGAAAAAATCAGACATAAAGGGTGCACGTGGTGATTTCATTTGATTACATTTATGCGATATCCCATAATAGAAAAAAAACTAATGTGTACAAGAACTGTTTGCCTGACATCAGTGTAACCTGGCGGTCAAGGAGAGTGGACTGGAATGTGTGTGCATGAACATGACTGACTTCACTGTATTAGTCAGTGGAGGAGATAGATGCTAGTGAGTGAGCATGTGTGCTTTGTGGCCATCCCATTCAAAATGACTGAGCAAGTAGAGCAACAAATCTGCATTAAATTTTGCCTTAAGCTTGAACATTCCTTCGTGGAAACCGTTGGGATGATTTAGAAGGCTGCAGCTATTAGCAGCTGATGATTGGCAGCGTCATCACAACAGTGCTCCTGCTCATGTCACATTTCATGCAGAGTTTTTTGCCAAGACATCAAATCATGCTGGTGATTTAGCTTCCCTAAACCCCACATTTGGTGCCCTGTGACTTCTGCCTTTTTCCAAAACTAAAATCACCTTTGAAGGGGAAGAGATATTGGACCATTGATAAAATTCAGGACAATAAAACAGGGCAGCTGATGGTGATTGGGAGAACTGTGTGAGGTCCCAAGGTGCCTATTTTGAAGGGGATGGAGGCGTCATTGTCCTATGTACAATGTTTCTTCTATCTTGTATATTCTTCAGTAAGTGTCTCCATTTTTCATATTACATGGCTGGATAACTTCTGGACAGATCTCGTATTTTAGAATTCAGAATGATGGTTATGTGATGGGAAGGAGGTTTAAAGGATGTTTCTGGAGTCATGAAAATCTTTTATATCATGATTATCATGTTGGTTTTGCAGACATGTACATTTATCAGAACTTGTTGAATTACATATTTAAGATTGCTATGTTATTGTGTATATTGTGTAAAGTATATTTCAGTAATATACATAAAGTAAAAAAAAGGAAAGGGGGAGATTTCAGACAAGGACTGACAAGAGAAATAACAACTGGCAACCTAAGAATTAGAACATACAGAGACACTAAGTAGCATAGAACTGTTATGATACATAGAATCTTTTTTAATATATTTATTGATTATGCTATTACAGTTGTCCCATTTCCCCCCTCTCACTCCACTCCATCCTGTCCACCCCCTCCCTCCCACATTCCCCCCCTATAGTTCATGTCCATGGGTCATACTTATAAGTTCTTTGGCTTCTACCTTTCCTACACTATTCTTACCCTCCCCCTGTCTATTTTCTACCTACAATTTATGCCACTTATTCTATGTACCTTTCCCCCCACCCCCCGCTCCCACTCCCCTGTTGATAACCCTCCATGTGAGAACCATTTCTGTGGTTCTGTTCCTGTTCTAGTTGTTTGCTTAGTTTGCTTTTGTTTTTGTTTTAGGTGTGGTTGTTAATAGCTGTGAGTTTGCTGTCATTCTTACTGTTCCTATTTTTTATCTTCTTTTTCTTAGATAAATCCCTTTAACATTTCATATAATAAGGGCTTGGTGATGATGAACTCCTTTAACTTGACCTTATCTGAGAAGTACTTTATGTGCCCTTCCATTCTAAATGAAAGCTTTGCTGGATAGAGCAATCTTGGATGTAGGTCCTTGCCTTTCATGACTTGGAATACTTCTTGCCAGCCCCTTCTTCCCTGTAAGGTCTCTTTTGAGAAATCAGCTGACAGTCTTATGGGAACTCCTTTGTAGCTAACTGTGTTCTTTTATCTTGCTGCTTCTAAGATTCTCTCCCTTTGTTTAATCTCAGGTAATGTAATTATGATGTGCCTTGGTGTGTTCCTCCTTGGGTCCAGCTTCTTTGGGACCCTCTGAGCTTCCTGGACTTCCTGGAAGTCTATTTCCTTTGCCAGATTAGGGAAGTTCTCCTTCGTTATTTGTTCAAATAAGTTTTCAATTGTTTGTTCTTCCTCTTCTCCTTCTGGCACCCCTATAATTCAGATGTTGGAACGTTTCAAGATGTCCTAGAGGTTCCTAAGCCTCTCCTCATTTTTCCAAATTCTGGTTTCTTCATTCTTTTCTGGTTGGATGTTTCTTTCTTCCTTCTTGTCCACACCGTTGATTTGAGTCCCAGTTTCCTTCGCTTCACTATTGGTTCCCTGTAGGTTTTCTTTTGTCTCTCTTAGCATAGCCTTCATTTTTTCATCTAGTTTTCAACCAAATTCAAGCAATTCTGTGAGCTTCTTAATTACCAGTGTTTTGAACTGTGCATCTGATAGGTTGGCTATCTGTTCGCTGCTTAGTTGAATTATTTCTGGAGCTTTGAAGTGTTCCATCATTTGGGCCATTTTTTTTTGGTCTTGGTGCTTTTGTTACTTAAAGGGGAGGAGCTTTGGGTGTTCCCCGGGGCGGGGTAACACTGCTCTCTGGGCTGTGATGCTGTATGTGGGGGAGGGGCCAAGAGGGAGCAATGGCACCCACTCCACTCTCTGCTGGATTTCAGTCATTCCCTCTGCTACCCACAATCAAACTGGGCCCCTCTGGTGCTGGTTCCCAAGTGGGTGGGCTTTTGCACACCCTAGATCCCTGTGGGTCTCTCCAAGGACCTCTCCCGTGAGGCTGGGAGTTTCTCCTGCTGCTGCTGCTCCCACGGGTGTTTTCACCCAGAGGTTTGGGCCTTTATTTCCCCCGCACTGGAGCCCTGGGTTGCGCAGTTTGCTTCACTCCCCACTGTATGTCCCAGTTTATCTATGTGTGAGTGTGGCCAAGGGGTGCTACCTGCCACTCTGCCTGCCCTGTTCTCCGCCACTCTGAGTCCGGCCCTCTGGGTTTATCTGTGGGGGAATGTGGGGCTGCAGGGTCTGCTAGTGCTCGGACTGCCTGCCCCTTTCCTCCCACACTCCGCCAGTCTCGGTTCCGCCACAGCAACTCAAGTCCTCTCCGCCCCTCCTACCGGTCTGGATGAATGTTTATTTTGTATTTCCTTGGTGTCGGACTTCCTTGCCCTTCGATTTTCTGTCAGTTCTGGTTGTGCAAGGAGGCGCAGTGTGTCTACCCAAGCCGCCATCTTGGTTCTCCCTCTGATACATAGAGTCTTAATTGATATTCATAATAACCAAGACAAGTTTAAGTTATATTCGGTATGTTTTTTGAAGAAGTCAACAAGGTATACTACTTCTAGAAAGGATTTCATCAATAATTATTATATAAAAGTTTTAGAACTAAAATGGTTAAATGTCAGTTATCTAGAACATTAGTAGGTGAAATACTTTTTAGAATTTATGTAAAAAATAGTTGTGGTTAATATTGACAAATAATTCTGAATGGAACTAGCATGTAGTCTGTTAAGAAGAGAGTCTGCCAAAAAGAAGGCAAGAACGGTTTCTATAGAACAATTTGCTTGCTAAGTTACTGAAACAGAACATTTGTCTTCATATGATTTGTGTGATTTATATTCGTAGTTGTTAGAAGAAATAAAAAATGTGGTGTCTGAGTTCAGCATTTTATTTCTAATATATTCCAGAAATGTTAGAAACTTAGAGGTGCCACTATGAAATGTACCAAAATGCAACAGTAATTTGTCCTGGTTATATTGCAGCAGGTGAATATGTATATAGACAAGTTTGATGATGGCCTGTGTAATCTGACAGTTTGTCCCTTAGGTTTTTCTTAGGTTCTTCCAGAGCAGCCAAATGTGCTTGAACTATTCAAATAATGAATTGAAATAAGAGTTCTGTAGCCTTTTACTATAAGGTTAGTCTTCAAAATAAAGGTTATCTTTTTAAGTTAGTTTGTGGTTTTTGACCTCTTTCAAGTAGGTTACGTTCTCTGGACTATCCTGAAAGTAGTGAATATTTTAGTTGCTACATTTTAACTAATGTGGTCTTTGGTTTCTCAAATAAGACTGACAGCTTGGCTGTGTGTTTTTTTTTTTTTAATGGAAAAGCTAATTTGTAATCTTTGCATCTATTTTAGTAATAGTTATGCACGAGTGCGAGCTGTGGTGATGACCCGAGATGACTCAAGTGGTGGATGGTTACCACTTGGAGGGAGTGGACTGAGCTGCGTCACTGTCTTCAAAGTCCCTCACCAGGAAGAGAATGGCTGTGCTGACTTTTTTATCCGTGGAGAGCGACTCAGGGACAAAATGGTAATTAATAATGCATTTATTGCTATAATTTTAAGATTCTGTAGAATGAATTATCTACTTAAAATTCTGACTAGTATACCACAATTTATGAGAATTATTTTTGCCCAGGATCAATGATTATGTTTCTGGAGCTCTTTTAATATTAAGCACAGTGAATTATGCCTGAGTTTTGTTGTTGTTGTTGTTGTTGTTGTTGTTGTTGTTTTGTTTGGGTTTGGGTTTGGGGTTTTTTGGTTTTTGCAATTGGAAGTACCATTAATATAAACATGTTAGGAAGGAGCTGCTTTTCTGGGTCGGTTTGATGGAAGAACATTCTTGGATAGTCCCCCCAGTTACTAAACCAGCTACATACACCCTGCCTCCCTTTCTCTCTACTATCTCCTAGATTGGAAGCTGGCAAGCCATAGTTCATAGGCCAAATCCAGGCCTGCCCCCCATTTTCATATTGTCTGTGAGTTAAGAATGGTTTTAGCATTTTTAGATAATTGAAAGTAATCAAAAAAGAGTAATAATTGTGTGACACATGAAAATTATAATATGAAATCCAAATTTCAGTGTTTATACATAAAGTTCCATTAAGAGACCATAAATATCTGGTCCCTTAAACAGAAATATTTTGCTGACCCCCACCCTAGACTTTTGTATTCTCAGGTACTTTCTCTTCACTTCCTATTAATTTAATAAGTCTAGCCTCATAAGACTACCAGGTGGCCGTCCTAGTTTTTTAACACTGTTATCCCACCCAGATGAGTGTTTTTTTCATGTATGTGTTTTAAAATATGAATCTTAACTTTTGATAATATTATATACTTACTTTTTAATTCGTATAGAAAGTTCTTTCTCCTTTATTTCATTTGTAAGCCACAACTCTAATCATGTCTGAAAAGCTGAGTAATGTTAGTGTCATTCCTGCATCAAGCAAAAGGAAAACATACTTAGAAGCATAATGAGAATAAAGTGCCAAAAATTTCTAAGACCCTTGAAGATAATTATAATTCCTTTAAATATGTACTTGTGGATTGGTTTGTGAGCTCATTTAGTATCTATGATGTTATTTCTATTGAAAATGTATTTTAAATTCCAAATAACTCTTTCATATATGAACTTTTTAAAAAGATTTTATTTATTTATTTTTAGACATAGGGGAAGGGTGGGAGAAAGAGAGGGAGAGAAACATCAATGTGTGACTGCCTCTTGAATGTCCCCCACTGGGGACCTGTCCCACAACCCAGATATGTGCCCTGACTGGGAATTGAACCAGCAACCCTTTGGTTCACAGGCTGGCACTCAATCCACTGAATCACATCAGCCAGGGCTCATATATGAACATTTAAAATAAATTTACTTTTAATTTTGGTTCTTGATTTCTGGATAATTTTCACTAATGAATTATTTCAGTAATTTAACTTGCCTTGTTAAACTAACTTTTCCTGTGCCCCAATTTCTGCCTCAGTGAAAGGGAGAGTTATCCTAAATCATCTTGAAAGCCTTCTAACTCCAGTTTTTTGTGAGTTTATAATTAACTCCTGACAGTGTATCTTAATGAACCAGAATGTAGTTTTAGGATTGTAGGAAACCCCATTCAAATTTAGGAGTATACCTAATCTAACATGTCTCTAAAACTTTAAATATTTAAAGGTGATTCTGGTTTGCAATAAGATGGTGGCTGGCATATGCTAATGCTAATTTAAAATAAGCCTTTGTAGACTTCTAAGAAAGTTTCTGGTGACTTGTTCTGTAGTATCATGCTTCTCGTCTGAGCTAATGGCAATTGGGAAATGTTTTTGGAGGAAAAGTTGTAGATTTTAGAAACAGTAAAATAGTAAAGATCTAAACATATTGGCTATATTAATGGACAGTTTACTTTAGTGTACTTTAATAAGGGACATAATCTGCATAACTAGGAGTGAGGCTGGTCAAAGACAGCTCAGACTGATGGATTAGGTGCTCGCTCATTGTGGCTTTGACATAAAGCTAAAATAATAAACTTGGGATTCAGAAAGGAAACAAATGTGTTCCCTATGACAGAAGTTAAAAAGAGCCCTTAGGTACAGAATCGTAACAGACATAACAAAAAAAGTACAATTTTCTGGTAGAAGCACTGACCTAGGAATCAGAACACCTGTTGTTTTACCTAACCATTTCTCCTTGAGGATGCTTGTTATTTGTATAACAGGAATAATAAATATATCTCAGTGTAGACATAGAAGAAAAATTATTCAGTTGGATGGTTGCCATATTTCGTGTAGAGATTAGCTATATAATAAAGCATTTTAGGTTATGGGAACTTGTGTGATCAAAGAGTCGATAATGCATGTTTTTAAATTGAAAACACCGGTCTTGTGGAGTGTCAGGACAAATGGGACAGTGACACAGTGACATTGAAATAAGCAGATAAATTGCCCCCCTCTTATGACCAAAATACTTCTGTGACGCAGATCCTGGCCGGCAGGATCTGGCGTTGTGATGGCAATAGACAAATACACACGGTCTACCAAGTCCTGTGGAGGAAAAGGGACGGCGCCGCCACTCTCTCAAGAGGAGAGCGCCCCTACCCTTGCCTTGACAGGCTTTTATTGCTTTTCTGAGCACATTACATTGAGGATGGTCCTCATTTACTATGCACAGGTTCACTGTAGGTGATTACCTTTTACAGACAACAAAGGACAGAATACTGCTAATTACTTCAAAAAGGAGGATGTTACAGCTCAAGGGGGAAAGTGGTTGAACTGGTTACACTCCATATTTGGGAGGTTGAGCACAGACTTTAGGAAGTCAAAGATACTCAGTAAACATTTGCTGCCTCAATTCAGGGTGAGGGAGTTTTAGCAAGAGCAAGTCTCATAGCAGCCTATGTACAATGCAGGCCTGATTCCCCACGGGAGAACCTATCCATGGACGTGGGTCCTGCCCACCAACCTCGCTCCCCACTGGCTTTTCCGAATGGGGGCTGGGCCACATTGCCCACGCTTGGAACAGTTTCCCATACTTCTGAAGTAATACAGAATTAAGTGTATATTCTTTTTCATTATCACTGCATTTTGGTATTATTAATGTCCATTTCTATAGATATTTTTACTGATTGGTTTTAATGCAGTTTTCTAAGTTCTAGGTTTCTTAATTTATCTAAGAAAGAAATACTCTGTGACTGTTGAGTCTATAAATTTATAAAGTTCTTCCCAAGTTGGTAGTTTCCCTTAAAATTCTTCTTGGTGAGCCCTGGCTGGTGTGGCTGAGTGGATTGAGCACCAGCCTGTGAACCAAAGGGTCGCTGGTTTGATTCCCAGTCGGGGCACATGCCTGGGTTGTAGGCTAGGTCCCCAGTTGGGGGCATGTGAGAGGCAACCACACATTGATGTTTCTATCCCTTCATTTCTCTGTCCCTTTCTATAAAAAGAAATTAGTTAATTTTAAAAAAATAAAATTCTTCTTGGTGAGTAAACTGCATTTTAATAATGTAACAGGTATTTGCTAAAAACTGTTCTTTACCCATTTTGTCTGTCAGTTACATCTTATAATCTTCTACCTTAGATGAATTTTAGAAATGAAGTAGGGTATCTGTCCCTCAAACCCCAAGAAAAACTTGCGTTCTTTAAGAAAGAATTGATATTAGCACTTGTGTAGCTAATACAAAATATTGATAGTATTTTATTTATTGGTTTGAGAAAGAGAGAGACATCAATTTTGTTACTCTATTTACTTATGCATTCATTGGTTGATTCTTGTATGTGCCCTGACTAGGGATCAAACCCACAATCTTGGCCTATGGGGACAGTGCTCCGACCAACTCAGCTACCTGGCCAGGGCTTAAAGAGTGTTTATAAGTTAAAATATCGGTAACAATAGTGAAGAAGAAAGTTGGCTTTTCTCAAGGGTGGGAAAGAAAGCCCTTTGGTAGAAGAGTTTTCCAGACTTTGATTTACAATTACTTGTACTAAAAATAAGTCTTTTACACATTCCAAAGGGTTAAATTTACTTTTTTTTTTTTTAATAAGAAAAGCAGCACAAATAAAGAGCAGCAGGCAGAATGGAGATTTCCCCCCCCCCAACCCCCCCCAGGAAGGCAGCAGCATTGTGTGTACCTGAAGCAGTACTCATTCACTTAGTGATTTGTTCATTCAGAGTAATTAGAAAGTATTTCCTATGATGTTTACCTATAATTTCCTTGTTTTTATGATGCTTACAAAGGTAGAGTTTATTTTATAGGTTACCCTTTTGATACTCTAAATTAGAGCCTCCCCAAGCTGTGTGCCATGAAACATGGTGGCCGGAGTCCCCGGGCTTGTTGCCTCTTAACCAGTAGCAGCTCCTCCTTCCTGGTTGCCTTCTAATATTATTTTTTTTTAAGTGTGTCTAAGGAAAATGTTGGAAAGCACTGCTGTACATAGTTAGCTTTCCATACTTTATTGATGACTGAGAAGGAATTCGAAGGGAACACCAGGCTTTGGTGTTGTATTCTAAGGTAATCAAAGTACTGCCTTTCTCGCAGGCACTTGGGGATGGAATGAATGGTCTTTAACAAGAATAGAGTCTCAGAACTGCTTTTCTTGATCTGTATGAGTTGTATCCTCCACTTCCTTCTAAATCTTTATAGCCTTGATTTCTTCATTTAATTCTTTAGTATGTTAATGTTATCCTGGATCACATATTTCTTAAATGCTAGTTAAAATTTAACTGTCATATGTATAGGTTATATTTTTTTACCTTTATAGCTGAATTGTATGTGATATGTAAATTTAAAACATTCTTCCTTAGAATCTTTAGAAGTAGCTGAATAAACTGTCCATAACAACATTAAAATTTTGCTAAAACATTTAGTACTAAATAGTTTAAAATTACCATGGGGCTCTAAATTTAGGTATTCCTATGTTTATATAGTAGGCAATAAAATACTGTAAATTTACAAATTTAAATTATGCTGTTAAAAGCATGTTATGTGCTAAGAGATGACAAAAAATGGAGTAGGCTACATAGAAAGATATGGTAGGACTCAGAACATTTGGATTACTTAAGATCCAAATGTTACTTATTAAGATCCAAATTACTTATGGAAACAAGAAAAAAGCACAATGCTATGTCAGCAAAGTTATGAGATAGCTGTCATTATAAACTTATAGTGACAAAGATAATAATGGGTAAAGATAATAAAGGTAAAAAATGAAGAAAGGGAAAACAAGAAAAGATTTCAAGTTTAGGAGGTAGCCAAAGAGATTAAGATAATGTTTTTTAGATTAATAAGTATAATTAGGTTGTAGATAAAAAGTGGCTTATAAAAATAAAAAGTGCCTGTAAAATAATAGCTTTACTGTTTAAATTGACACATTTTAAAAAGAGAGTTTCTTTCCAGTTATTAGAGCTTGGAACAAAATTAGACTAATTGTTTTCTAGGAAGAAAATAATTATAATATAAGAGTAGTTTTATTAACAATGAGACTCACCCCCTTTCCACCATGGAAAACTTTAAAAGACCAGAGAAACATCTTTCTGCCTTAGATTAGATTTTATAAAAGTACAGAACAACAGTTTCCTGCTTAGCTTTTCCCACGATGCCTCTGTGAATTATTGCATTGTGAAACCTCAGTCTTCCACTAAAAACCAACTGCATTAACCAGTTTTTCCTTTAAGATTTAGCAGCTCTGTCTCTTGAAAGATACTGGTTCTCCTATTTACCGTAATATCACAGGAGTGGGAGTAGAGATGGTATCAGTATTTTAAATGTGCTTTATTTATTTGACAGTGTTACCCTATCAACCATATATACAAATTCTTTTTTTGACACTGTCCCATTCAGATCGCCATTCTCTAACTTTCATTTTCGTCGACTGACCTTAGCTATTCCTTTCCATAGCCAACTTCTCCACATCTGAACCTCATCATTATTCTTGGCTAGTTTGCTTTGCACAGTCTTGACCTTTTGGTCTTCATTTCAGCAGGCTGCTTTCCTGGATCTGGTTGTTTTCCAGAACTGTTTTATTTGAGAAATTTTATAATTTCCTGTCATTTCTTTTTTATTCCCCTTCTCTTACTCTACAGTTTCATGCTTACTCGATTACTTTGTGCCTCTGATTTTATCCCAATTTCAGTAGATTCCTCTGGCTTGAGTATTTTTTTTTTCTTTCTAAATCCATTGTAACTTTTTTGGTCACGGTCATTTAAACTATTTCTTCATGTTTCAGTAGACAATATGTTGCTGAGTTTTTACATGGCTTTACCCTAAAATTTCATTGAATTCTATATTATTAAAAGAGAATATTCCCTTTTTATTTATTATTAGTATTTTTAATCCTCACCCATGGACATGCTTATTGATTTCAGAGATAGGGCAAAGGAGGAAGAGGGAGAAGGGGAGAAAAACATTAATCAGTTGCCTCTCATATGCGCCTGACAGGGGACTGCACCTGCAACCTAGGTATCTGCCCTGACTGGAAATGTAAGCCTTTTTTGGTTTACAGGATGACACTCCAACCAACTGAGCCACACTGGCCTGGGCAAGAGTGCTCCCTTTTTAAAGGCAAGTCTTTCCTGCAACAAATATGCATTGAGAAGCTACTGTGTGTTCACATTGTTCTAAGGACTGGGAATAACTAGATGAACAATGACGGAAATTCTAGTTTTTAAGATAATATACATTCTGGTGAGGGGCAAAGAAATATTATAATAAATAAGGGTAATAACATTCTAGTCAATTATAAGTGTAAGAGGAAAAACAAGTCAGGGGAAAGAAGTATAGGAAGCTTTTGGCGGGGAGGAACTTTAATAATCAGGCCTTTTCTTCCTTTGTCTTAAATCTGTCTGCCTATTCCCAAAGGCAGTCACTTCCATGATGTTGCCCATTTACCAGAAGAAAGCACTGAACTTAAAGAAATGCCTTCCTGTCTTTTACATTAGCTAAATAACTATAGACAGTATATTAAAAGTTTATGTATAGTGGCGAATGCAGACAGACAGATTGCTAGTCCTGAGGAAACAACAATGGCAGGAACAGTTTCCTTTTTGTTGTCACAGGTAAGTCATAGATGGAAAACTAGGAAAATTGAGTTAGAGAAAGCACTTGGGGCAAATCAGTTTTGCTATGAAGGATTGGAACTGGAAGGAATGCTGATAATAACAACAACATTCATCTAGTCCAAAATTACCTACTCATTTTAGGGTCAGTCCATTGAAAAGATAATAGATAAATTGTACTATTGATGACTTTTTTATATAACCATAAATTTTGTGACTTTCTTTTGGCAATTGTTTTTCAACAGTTAACTCTTTAATATTTCCAGTATTCCTGGAAGAAGGGGGGAAAAAAACCCACCTGTTAGCATATCCATTATCTTTCTTTGGAGTCATGTGATAGGTGTTTCCTTGAAAATTAAGATTTGTCATATTCCCGTATTACCTTCCTACTTGCTTTTATTTCTTTTTTTTTCCAGAAAACTTCAGCTTAACACTTAATTTCCTTTAGCACTCTACAGAATATACTAGACTTTCTCTTTATTACTCGATTGGCTTGGTTTAAATTAATGTCATTCCAGTTTTTAGTTACTGATTTATACTGGTTGCTCTGGTCTATCAGGCTCATCAGGATTATTTTGGCTTCATCTTTCTCCTTTGTACTTGATTGTGATATATTTCACATTTCTTCCATTACATTTCAACTGTCATTAAGTTGTTATAATAGTTATAGCTTCACTAATAGCTAAATTGAAACTCAAACTTTTTAATCTCTTTTTAGCTCTCTAAATATTCCATCACTACTTTTGCTCTATTAGGATCTAAATTATCATATGACTGTACCATGATTTTAATTGATTGGTTGATTGCCATTATTCTTTTAATTAATCAACAGCTGTTTGAATACCTTAACTTATTATATTAGTTTGCTTGTGCTGCCATAAAAAATACCATAGAGTGGCTGGCTAAAACAGCAGAAATTTATTTTCTCACAGTTCTGGAACTTGGGAAGTCCAAGATCTGGATGCTGATTGATTTATTTGATTTCTGGTGAGAGCTCTCTTTCTAAATTTCAGAAGGATGTAGATCAATCCATACCACTTCCTATTTAATTCTACTTTTTTGTCTGTTGATTCTTATGTGAATGTTATACTCTTAAGATTAGTTTTATGTAGAGTTTAATATCTGCTAATACTAATTTCCCCTCATTAGTCTTTACCTTCTTTTTTGGATATATTTTTGCTCATTTTTTTTCAGAACTCTATAAACATAGATAAAAATTTTTGTGCCTGTAGTGTATGGTTTGGGGGCCATTTCTGGCATCTTTTAAAGCTTATTCATGCAACTCGTCTACTTTATATGTAGTAGCTAGCCAGTGATAGTGTTGGCTTTTTTGTGTATATGTGAATTTAATGGGGTTTCTGTTGTTGCAAAGAAGTATGATGTTAGCTGTTGTTTCGAGACATCATTTATCACAATAAGGAAGTGTCCTGGTATCGCTTATGTTTCCCCTAACAGAATTTGATACTAATTTTTCTGAAATTTGGTTTTTCAAATATTCCACAAACTTTTTAAATTTATCTTTTTATAGAGATAATTATAGATTATTAATTGTTCTTGTATGGAATAATGTTTAAAAGATCCTGTTTTCCTTTTACCCAGTTTTCCCAATGGTAACGTTTTGCAAACTAGTATATCACAACCAGAATGAATAATCATATCTACACAATGCACTATACTCAGATTTTCCCAGTTTTGTGCTCATTTGGGTGCATATATAGGTCTACATAGTTTTATTACATGTATCCACTACCATAGAAAAAATACAGAGTAGTTCAGTAATCATAAGAATCCTTTCCCCTGTTACTTACTCTTTAATAAAGACACCTACCTCCCTCTTGGACTGGAAATCACTCACCTGTTCTCCATTTCTATAATTTTGTCATTTCAAAAAGTATTATATAATTGGAATCAGATATAACTTCAGGATTGGGTTGTTCCCCCCTCCCCCCATTCAGCATAGTTCCCTGAGGGTTTATCCAGGTTGTTGGGCATGTGCTCCTTTTTATTGTTGGCTAGTATCTATGACAACTACATACCAAAGTTTAACCCCATTGATTCGCTGAAGAAAAAGTAGGCTGCTTACAGTTTGGGACTATTGCAGATGTAGCTGCTGTGAACATTCAATACAAATTCTTTTGTAAACGTAAGTTTATTTCTCTGGGATAAATGACCATAATGCAATTGTTGGACTGTTTGGTAGTTGCTGTTTAATTTTGTAAGAAACTGTCAAACTTTTCTCCAGAGTGGCTGTACCATATTACATTTCCACAAGCAGTGTATCAGCAGTCCAGTTTCTAGGCATTCTTGCCAGCGTTTTGTGTAGTCACTATTTTTAATTTTAGTCTTTCTGATAGGTGTGTAATGATAGCTCCTTATGGTTTTAATTTGTATCTCCCTAATGGCTAATCATATGTTTATGTGTACCTTCTTTGGTGAAACGGCTGTTTATGTCCTTTGCCATTTTTCTCACTGGATTGCTTTTTTTTTCCTGTTGAGTTTTGAAAGTTATTTATACATTCTAGATACTAGTTCTTCGTTGGGGTATGTGGTTTACAAGTATTTTCTCCTAATCTCTTTATCTCCTTCACAGGTTTTGCAGAACAAAGTTTTTAATTTTAATGAAGTTCAGTTTATCAGTTTTGCCTTTCATGGTTCATGATTTGGGTGTCAAGTCTAAGAACTCTTTGTCTAGCCCTAGGTCCTGAAGATTTATCCTATGTATTTTTCCTAAAAGTTGTATAGTTGTTAATTTTTATATAAGGCGTGATAGTTATGTCAAAGTTAACTTTTTTTGCCTGTGAATGTCAAGTTTTTCCAGCACCATTTGTTGATAAGGTTGTTCTTCCTCCATTAAGTTACTTTTGTACTCTTGTTAAAAATCAGTTGAGCATTTTTTATATGTTCTCCATTTTGTTTCATTGTTCTGTTTGTTCCTCTGCAAGTATCACACACTATTATCATAGATGTATTATAAGCCCTAGTATTGGGTAGAGTGATGTCTCTTATTCTTATTTCTCAAGAATGTTTTAGCTATTCTGGGGTCTGTGCTCTTCACATAAATTTTAGAATAATCCCACCCATGTCTACAAAAATCCTTACCGGGATTTTGATAGGAACTGTTAAACCTATGGGTCAATTTGAAGAGAATTGACATCTTTACTGTGTTGAATCTTCCAGTCTATGAATGCAATATGTCTGTAGTTAGATCTTCTTTGTATTCTTTTTTTTCCCCCTTTGTGTTCTTTTATCAGCATTTTGTGATTTTCAGCATATAGATCCTATATACATTTAGTTAGGTGTATACCGCAGTGTTTCATTTTTCTTGGAGCACTCGTAATGGTAGTGTGTTTATAATTTTGGTTAGTGCATGCTTGTTGTAAGTGTATGGAAATGCAATTAACTTTTGTTTATCTTGTTTCCTTGCTGAACTATGAGTTTTTTTTTGTTAGAGTCCCTAGGATTGTCTAACATAGATATGTCATTACAAATATGAACAGTTTTGTTTCTTCCTTTTCAATCTGTATGCCTTTTATTTCTTTTTCTTTTTTTATTGCAGTTCTATGTTGAGCAGGAATGGTAGTAGTGGACATCCTTGCCTTGGTCAGATGTTAGTGGAAACACATTCAGTCTTTCACCTTGAAGTATGATTTTGGCCATAGGGTTCTTCAAATGCAACCTTTATAGAATTGAGATAATTCCTCTTTATTCCTAAATTGCTGATAATTTTTCATATGAATGGGTGTGTGAATTTGTCAGATGCCTTTTCAGTGTTAACAGATAGAACATGTTTAGCTTGATGACATGATAGATTACGTTTGTTTGTTTGTTTGTTTAAATATTGACCCAGCTTTGTGTACCTGGTTAAATCCCACTTGGTCATGGTGTATATAATATTTTCATAAGTTATTAGATTTGATTTGGTACTACTTTGTGAAGGAATTTTGTGTAATTTCATGAGGGAGATTGGTTTGTAGTTTGCTGTTTTGGTATCAGGTAAATTAGTTTCATGAAATCAACTGGGAACTGTTCTCTCTTCTGTTTTCTGAAAGAGACTATGTAAAATTGGTATTAGTTCCTCTTTAAATATTTGGTCAGATTCTCCAGTGAAGACCTCTCAATGTAGAGAGTTCTCTTTTTGAGAACTTTTAAACAAAAAATACAATTTCTTTACCAGTTATAGGACTATTCAGGTTAACATTTTTGTTTTTATAATATTTGATTTGCATAGAATTGGTCCGTTTTCTCTAAAAATTGCTAAGTCCTTAGTATCTTAATTATTCTTTTAAAGTCTGCAGGATCTTTAGCAATATCCTGTTTCATTCCTAAAATTGGTGTCTTCAGTTCTAATTGATCAGTCTTGCTAGAGGTTTATCAGTTTTACTGTTTTTTAAACTAGCTTTTTGTTTCATTGATTATTTTTCTTCTTTATTTTCAATTTTATTGATTTCTTTTTTTTGTTCATTTCTGCTTGCTTTGGTTTTTTTTCTTCCTCTTCTTTTTCTAATTTCATAAGGTAGAAACTTCAAGTTACTGATTTGAGACCTTTCTTCATTTCAACATCCACAGACTTTTTAAGCTTCATTAAATTTTTTAAATTTTATGTCTTTTTTGGTCTCCTATTCACAGCTGAAAATCTCCAACCATCATTATGTCTTTGGATATTCTTAAGTTTCTAAATAATTTTTGTGTCATATATTGCTGAATAAACGCATAAATAGAGGTTATGGCTGTTAAATCATTAAATCTTTGAGATCGATTCTATCAGAATTGTGTAGGCCCTTTTCCAAAGTATGCAGACCCAGTTGAGAGAGAAGAGAATTATTTAAGCTTAGGGTTTTGTTTTTTGTTTTTTGGGCTTTTTTCCCCTGGCAATTCAGAGATCTTACAGGTTATGGGTACTTGGGAAAGAGTCAAATAAAAAAGCA
Organism: Desmodus rotundus; assembly: GCF_022682495.2. NCBI lineage: Eukaryota > Metazoa > Chordata > Mammalia > Chiroptera > Phyllostomidae > Desmodus > Desmodus rotundus. The sequence continues at coordinate 72,281,398 of NC_071393.1, forward strand.
AGAAATATTATTGTGCCCAAGAATTTTATATGGTTCTTTAGTGTGGCCACCAAGAGGTAAAACAGTGTCCTAATTATTGTGACAGTTCCCTCCTCTTTTTGCTGTTGGTAATCTCTTCAGTTCTCCACAGGGAGTGGCCTTTTTGCTTAAGGCCCTCAGGGGTTGACCTGTTTCCTAGAGGTGCTGATGGAATCCCATTGTGTCTCACATCTTATTCCCTCCTCCCCTTTCTTTTTTTTAAAATATATTTATTGATTATGCTATTACAGTTGTCCCATTTCCTCCCCCCAACTCCACTCCATCCTTCCCACCCCCTCCCTCCCACATTTCCCCCCTCCTCCTCCCCTTTCATTCTCACTTCCTACTGATGCAGGTTCTTTAATGGTTGCAGGTCTAATGGTTTTCTGTTTTCTTCTCAATCAGTGAGTTACTTTTTTTTTCTAAGGAATTGGTCATTTCACTTAGTTTTTCAAATTTGGGGTCATAAAATCCTTACATTGTATTTATTATTTTCTAAGTGTTTTGCTGTGCCTTCAGTTTGGTCCCCATTTTCATTGCTAATACTGTTTATTTGTACTTTGCGCCATCCTTTGTCCACTTCCCTAGTCTTGGCAGAGCGTCAACTTTCAGCAAGAATAGTACAAGAACTCCTGTACACCCACTACCCAAATTTACCAATTTTTAACATTTTGTCACATTGGTTTTATCATTCTCTCTCCCCCAGTACACATACATTACACACATGTACACACATTTTTGAACTCTTTGAAGTCACATATATCCTGCCTTTTACTCCTTAATACTTCAGTGTATTTTTCCTAAGAACAAAAATATTTTCTTACACAATCACAGTACAAATATTTTATTTAGGAAATTTAACATAAATACAGTACTTTAATGTACATTCCATATTCCAGTCTTGTAACTGTCCTGATAATATTCTTATAACATTTTTGTTCCTTCAGTACAAAATCATGTGACATTTAGCTGTTGTGTGTCTTTATTCTCCTTTAATCTGGGGCAGTTTCTGTCTTTCCTTTATGAGTTGGACATATTTAAAGTCTTTTTTTAATAATATAGACATATTTAAAGAATACTGGCCTCCTTTCTTCCCTATTATGTGAGAACCATGCCATTGTTTCTTTTTTAAAAAGGTCTAAAATTCCACTCAACTCAAAACAGTATTAAATATAAAATTTTAATAATAATTAGTAAAATATATATTTAATAACAATATAATTTCATATATCATAGGATGCATTGGTGTCCTTCATAAAGGATACCATTTTTATATCATCTAGAAGACTGAAGTTCATGCGGCAGCTATTTGAGATACCAATTTTTGATTTTGGTTATCACATAATTTGAATTTGAAATTTTTATTTCAAAAATGAAATTTTCCTGGGATTCAGAATTATTTCAGAAAGTCACTGCTAAAATTGTTTAGGTTTGGTTACAGACTATATTACATTTTAGATAATACTATTTGTAAACATGTAATTACATACTCGTAAAGTAGCAACTATAATAAACTACATAGTACTTTGGAAGTACATATTTAATTTTACTCTGTTCTCCCAAATTACTAGTTGTTGTTAGTGAAACAAAAACATATTTATTGACATATTGGCTTGGTTTATTTTATTTTATTTTATTTTATTTTATTTTATTTTAATTTTTGGCTTGGACTATTTTAAATGCTTGTGGAAAACAAGTATAGTAATTTTATGATAGGAGTTTTGCTATATATTTCCCAAAATAATGTATTTTCAGAAGTTTTAGTTATTCAGTGGCCTTGGTGTTTCCTCCCCTGCCCCCCCCCCAAAAAAAAATATCCTAGAATTTCTTTTAGAAGAAGGAAAAATATTGGGAGATTGAAATATTCTCACTGTTTTTAGAATCTATTCACAAGCTCTTTGGGATCCTAAGTACCTTTATCATTTAAACTCTTTCCACTCCCATTCTGTGAAAAGTTCTCCCCTCATAGATAGATAATGACCTCCCAGCCTTCTCAGAGCAACTGTTCTATTATGGCCTAGTGATATCCCCCAGAGACCAACCTCGCCATTGCTACTAATACTTATTGAAGTTTTATTTCATCTCAGGCAGATTTGAGTATTCTGTATTACCTCATTTAATTCTTAAAAGTCAGATGGATAATGAGTGGTGGAAACTGGATGGGGACCCAACAGTAGCTAATGAAGCTGCAAAGCCCACAAGCTTCATTAGTTACTGTTCCAAACTCCTGTTACACAGTACTGACATTTTGGGAGGGGGGAAGAGGAGTGCAGTGTGCCCAGTTCCTGCACCTTCTATTATTCATACTTTAAATCATTTTATTTTGGACAATTTCACTCAAGTAACCACCTTTAAGTAACCGCCTTTCTCTTTTAACTCCTAGCCTGGTACCTTAGGGAAATCACTTCTCCCTCTCTCCCTTCATCTATATCAGACTTTTAAAATATTTATGCTAATATTCAATTTACTTTTCTTAAATTTAGACTTCACCTGTTCAGGTGTATTTTTATCATAATTAACATATAGTTAACCTTAATAAAGGAAAGAAAAAAATTTCTTTTTGTTACTACTAGGTTGGAAGACTTTATGACCTCATTAAAGTATTCATGGTTCCAAAAGTATTAAGCCAGAAAAGTATTTATACTTGTATGTCTTAGCCAACTTAGATGTGTTTAGATATGTAGTGGAATGCAAAGCTGTTCTTTCAAATACGCCTACATTGTATTTTTCCTCCTTCATTAGAGTCACCTTCCCAAGGCTGCCTCCAGCCAGTCAATTTGCAGCAATTACATTCTACTCAAACCTGGTCATGTTTGTTAGGATTTCAGAGTCTGAAAAAAATTTTTTTGATGCAGTCATTATTAACATTTAAGTGCATTTGAATCTGTTGCTTTTTCTAGTTTTAAAATCCTTCATCATACATTACATTTTTTGTTTATAATACATAATACTTCATTTCTAATCTCAACACACTGGTAGGTCAAAAGTTATAGTTAGATCTATAACAATGCAGATTCTAAAACATGACTGGTTCGTTCTCATTTGTTAACAAGCCACATTCTTCATGGATCTTAAAGATTTTTACTGATGTCAAATTATTTGGACAACATATATTCTTTTATAGTTACTCTTTTTGATTCAGTCTTATTAAACTTCCACTGTACAATTGCTATTTCCACAATGGATATCTTTATATTAATTCAATATAAAATGTCTAATTTGGGTAGAGGTGAGGGTAGGGCCCCTGATCCTTTAATTTATCTTTACTCTGTAATTTATAAATGTTACTCATTGTTAACCATGGAGGTTTGATGAAATTTATATACTTCCAGAACTCCTAACCCTAGAAATATATTCAACTATCAATTAGGATTAGTTAGAAATGTGTTTCATTTAACTGTATACAGAATATTTTTAATATTTGTAATGGCGATGGCATTTGTCTTTAGGATAGTCTTAACAGAATTTAGAATTTATTTTGTGCCAGATACATGTAAAGAAGCTCTTAAGAGTAAGTGTAGGTCATGTATTCTGGGAGAGTTGTAACCACTTAAGGACTATGTGTACCTTTCCTACATTGGTAATTAGTAGGTATAACTTTATTGGCCAGAAATAGTTTATCCCATTACCTATTTTTCCTGCAGAGTAAGTATATCACCTGCTGATGTTATTGGTTTATTATAATTGTTTGGCAAAAATGTAGCTGCCATTTTCTACAGTTTGGTTGCTTGCTAATTAGATACCAATCATGAATATGGTAAAAAAAATTAAACTCTGCTTTCTGTATGCTATTACTATTATCTTAATATACATAATTGATGTAGTTAATATTGCAGTGGACTAAAGTCAGAACACATTGTTTTGATATAGTTTAAGGGCAGTGGAAGGAGGGAGGCAGCAGAATGCACTAAGTTTTAAGAATCCTTCCAGCCCTTAAAACTTTTTTATTTTTCAGGAACGCAGATATAATATTGATCACATGATGCGTAAAAGTCTTTTGAAGACATTTTTTACTCTTTTTATTATAACTTTGATTATGTTGTCGATTTTCTTTTCTTTGAGTACAGTTATCCTTGTTACTTAAAGCGTACAGTACATTATCCTTAATGTCATGAGAGTGCATTTATTTTTTTTTTTTTTTATTGTTATGCAATTACAGTTGTATGCCTTTTCTCCCCATCCCTCTACCCCACCCCAGGTGAACCCACCTCCCTCCCCCCTCTCCACCCTCTCCCTTGGTTTTGTCCATGTGTCCTTTATAGTAGTTCCTGTAATACCCTCTTCCCACTATCCCCGCCCCCACCCCCCACCCCCGCCCTGGCTATTGTTAGATTGTTCTTAACTTCAATGTCTCTGGTTATATTTTGTTTGCTTTTTTCTTCTATTGCTTATGTTCCAGTTAAAGGTGAGATCATATGGTACTTGTCCCTCACTTCCTGGCTTATTTCACTTAGCATAATGCTCTCCAGTTTCATCCATGCTGTTGCAAAGGGTATAAGCTCCTTCTTTCTCTCTGCTGCGTAGAATTCCATTGTGTAAATATACCATAGTTTTTGGATCCACTCGTTTGCTGATGGGCACTTCGGTTGCTTCCAGTACTTGGCTATTGTAAATTGTGCTGCTATGAACATTGGGGTGCACAGATTCTTTTGGATTGGTGTTTCAGTGTTCTTAGGGTATAATCCCAGCAGCGGAATTACTGGGTCAAAGGGCAGTTCCATTTTTAGTTTTCTGAGGAAATTCCATATTGTTTTCCACAGTGGCCTCACCAGTCTGCATTCCCACCAACAGTGCACAAGGGTTCCCTTTTCTCCGCATCCTCTCCAACATGTGTTTGTGGATTTGTTTATGTTGGCCATTCTGACTGGTGTGAGATGATACCTCATTGTGGTTTTAATTTGCATCTCTCTGATGGCTAGTGATGCTGAGCATCTTTTCATATGTCTCTGGGCCCTCTGTATGTCTTCCTTGGAGAAGTGTCTGTTCAAGTCCTTTGCCCATTTTTTAATTGGGTTGTTTGTCTTCCTGGAGTGGAGTCGTGTGAGTTCTTTATATATTTTGGAGATCAGGCCCTTGTCTGAGGTATCGTTGGCAAATATGTTTTCCCATACTGTTGGTACTCTTTGTAATTTGGTGCTGTTTTCTTTAGCCATGCAGAAGCTTTTTATTTTGATGAGGTCCCATTTGTTTATTCTTTCCTTTATGTCCCTTGCTTTAGGGGATGTGTCTGTGAGGATGTTGCTGCGTGGAATGTCTGAGATTTTCCTGCCAATGTTTTCCTCAAGGACTTTTATGGTGTTACGGCTTATATTTAAGTCTTTTATCCATCTTGAGTTTATTTTCGTGTATGGCGTAAGTTGGTGATCGAGTTTCACTTTTTTGCACGTAGCTGTCCAGATCTCCCAACCCCATCTGTTGAAGAGGCTGTTTTTGCTCCATTTTATGCTCCTGCCTCCTTTGTCAAATATTAATTGATCGTATAGACTTGAGTTTATTTCTGGGCTCTCTATTCTGTTCCATTGGTCTATGTGCCTGTTTTTATGCCAGTACCAGGCTGTTTTGATTACAGTGGCCTTGTAATACAGTTTGATATCAGGTATTGTGATCCCTCCTGCTTTGTTTTTCTTTCTCAAAATTGCTGCAGCTATTCGAGGTCGTTTATGGTTCCATATGAATTTCTGCAATGTTTGTTCTATATCTGTGAAATATGTCATGGGTACTCTAATAGGGATTGCATTGAATCTATAAATTGCTTTGGGTAGTATGGCCATTTTCATAATGTTGATTCTTCCAATCCATGAACATGGTACATGCTTCCATTTGTTTGTATCTTCCTTAATTTCTTTCTTCAGTGTTGTGTAGTTTTCTGAGTACAGGTCTTTTACCTCCTTGGTTAGGTTTATTCCTAGGTACTTTATTTTTCTTGTTGCTATATCGAATGGGATTTTTTTCCTGATTTCTGTTTCTGCAGTTTCGTTGCTGGTGTACAGGAATGCCTTTGATTTCTGGGTATTGACTCTGTATCCAGCTGTTTTGCCAAATTCATTTATTAGGTCGAGTAGTTTTTGAGTGGAGTCTATAGGGTTATCCATGTACACTATCATGTCGTCTGCAAACAGTGACAGTTTCATTTCCTCCTTTCCAATTTGGATGCCTTTTATTGCTTTTTCTTGTCTGATTGCTGTGGCTAGGACTTCCAATACTATGTTGAATAGGAGTGGTGAGAGAGGGCATCCTTGTCTAGTTCCTGATCTTAGTGGGAAAGCTCTAAGTTTTTGTCCATTGAGTGTGATGTTGGCTGTAGGTCTCTCATATATGGCCTTAATTATGTTGAGGACTGCTCCCTTTATTCCCACTTTACTGAGTGTTTTTATCAGAAATGGGTGCTGTATCTTATCAAATGCTTTTTCCGCATCTATTGATATGATCATGTGATTTTTGTCTTTGCTGTTGTTGATGTGATGTATTATGTTTATTGATTTGCGAATATTGTACCATCCTTGCATCCCTGGGATGAATCCCACTTGGTCATGGTGGATGATCTTTTTAATATATTGCTGGATGCGGTTTGCTAATATTTTGTTGAGAATTTTAGCGTCTATGTTCATCAGCGATATTGGCCTGAAGTTTTCTTTCTTCGTTGTGTCTTTATCTGGTTTTGGGATTAGGATGATGTTGGCTTTGTAAAAAGAGTTTGGGAGTCTTCCATCAGTTTGGATTTTTTCGAATAGTCTGTGAAGGATAGGGGTTAGTTCTTCCTTAAATGCTTTGTAGAAATCTCCTGTGAAACCATCTGGTCCAGGGCTTTTGTGTGATGAGAGTTTCTTGATGACTGCTTCAATTTCCTTTGCTGATATTGGTCTGTTCAGGTTTTCTGCTTCTTCTTCATTCAGTTTTGGAAGGTTATATTTTTCTAGAAATGTGTCCATTTCATCTAGGTTTTCAAATTTCTTAGCATACAGGTCTTCATAGTAATTTCTTACGATCCTTTGTATTTCTGTGGTATCAGTTGTAATCTCTCCACTTTCATTTCTAATTCTGTTTATTTGGATCCTCTCTCTTTTCTTTTTGATGAGCCTACTTAAAGGCTTGTCGATTTTGTTTATCTTTTCAAAGAACCAGCTCCTGGATTCATTGATCCTTACAATTGTGCTTTTAGTCTCTATGTCATTTATTTCTGCTCTGATCTTGGTTATTTCCTTCCTTCTGCTTGCTCTGGGCTGTCTTTGTTGTTGTTCCTCCAGTTCTTGTAGGCATAGGGTTAGGTTGTTTGTGTGAACTGTTTCTAACTTCTTAAGGTAGGCCTGTATTGCTATGAACTTCCCTCTCAGGACTGCCTTTGCTGTGTCCCATAGGTTTTGGGTTGTTGTGAGTTCGTTTTCATTTGTTTCCAGGAAGTTTTTGATTTCTTCCCTAATCTCGTTCTTGACCCATTCATTGTTTAATAGCATGCTATTCAGTCTCCATGCTTTTGAGTGTTTTGGGTTTTTACCCTTGGCGTTGATTTCTAGTTTCAGACCCTTGTGGTCAGAGAAGATGCTTGATATGATTTCAATTTTCTTGAATTTGTTGAGGCTTGCTTTGTGTCCTATCATGTGGTCTATCTTTGAAAAAGTTCCATGGACACTTGAAAAGAACGTGTATTTTGCTTCTTTGGGATGAAAAGCTCTGTATATATCAGTTAAGTCCATTTCCTCTAAGGTATTGTTAAGTGACACAATATCTTTGTTGATCTTTTGTTTGGAAGACCTGTCCATTTTTGATAGTGGGGTGTTAAAATCCCCTACTATAATTGTGTTGCTGTCAATATCTTTCTTGAAATCCTCCAATATTTTCTTTATGTATTTGGGTGCTCCTATGTTGGGTGCATATATATTTACAATGTTTATGTCTTCTTGGTGGATTCTTCCTTTGAGTATTATGAAGTGACCTTCTGGGTCTCTCTTTATGGCCCTTCTTTGGAAGTCTATTTTGTCAGATATGAGTATTGCTACCCCTGCTTTTTTTTCCTGTCCGTTTCCTTGGAAAATTTGTTTCCAGCCCTTCACTTTCAGTCTGTGTAAGTCTTTTGTCCTGAGATGGGTCTCTTGTAGGCAGCATATGTGTGGGTCATGTTTTCTTATCCATTCAGCTGTTCTATGTCTTTTGATTGGAGCATTTAATCCATTTACGTTTAAGGTTATTATCGATAGGTAGTTATTCATTGCCATTATTTCCTACCTGTGTTCCTCTGTCTTTCTCTTTTCCTTCCTTTCCTTAAAGCAGTCCCTTTAGCATCTCTTGCAGAGCTGGTTTGATGGAGCTGTATTCTTTTAGACTTTTTTTGTCTGGGAAACTCTTTATTTGGTCTTCTATCTTGATTGAGAGCCTTGCTGGGTAAAGTAGTCTTGGTTGCAGGCCTCTGGTTCTCAGTACTTGGAATATTTTTTGCCATTCTCTTCTGGCTTGGAGCGTTTCCATTGAGAAGTCAGTTGCTAACCTTATTGGGGCTCCCTTGTATGTTACTTCCTTTTCCTCCCTTGCTGCCTTTAAGATCCTCTCTTTGTCTTGGAAATTTGCCATTTTAATTATGATGTGTCTTGCAGTGGGTCTCTTTGGGTTCCTCTTGCTTGGGACTCTCTGTGTTTCCTGGATTTGGGTGACTTTTTCTCTCCTCAGATTAGGGAAATTTTCCATCATTACTTTTTCAAACAGGTTTTCTATCCCTTGCTCTTCTTCTTCTCCTTCTGGTATTCCTATTATAAGGATATTGTTACGTTTCATGTTGTCCTGCATTTCCCTTATTGCCTCTTCATTCTTTCTGAGCCTCTTTTCCTTTTCTTGCTCCTTCTGGGTGTTTTTTTCTACTTTATCCTCCAGCTCGCTGATCCGATCCTCTGCTTCATCAAGTCTGCTTTTAATTCCTTCTACTGTGTTCTTCAATTCAGAAATTGTATTCTTCATTTCCGCTTGGCTCTTGTTGATATTTTCTATTTCCTTTTTCATGTTGATATAGTTTGCAGTGAGTTCATTGTAGTTTCCTTGTAGTTTCTGGTAGTTCTCTTTGAGCTCAGAGAGCTCAGTGAGTTTCCTGATGACCATTGCTTTGAACTCAGTATCTGATAGATGACTTGCCTCTTTTTCGGTTAGTATTCTTTCTGAGACTTCCTCCTTTCCTTTCATTTGGGAATTGTTTCTTTGTCTTCCCATTGTTTGTGAGGCTCTTCTTGTTGGCCTCTGCGTCTTAAATTGCTTTGTTCTGACTCCCTGGATTTATGATATGAACTTCTATGGTAGAATGCCAATGGGATTCGGTGGTGCTGTCTCCTTACTCTCCTGTGCTCACTGGTCTTGAGGTGACGTTTATGTGTTTAACACGGTCTAACTCTAGTCTTTTCAGCACTCCAGGTTTTGTTGTCTCACCTGTGGGAAAAAGAGAAAGGGGGGGCGAAAGAAAAGAAAAGAAAAAAAAACACACACACACACACAAAACAAACCAAAAGAAAGATGGGAAGGAGGGAAAAAGCAAATAGGAAAGGAGGAAAGGAAGGAAGGAGGGAAGAAGGAATAAAGAAAGATCGGAGGCAAGATAAGAAGGAATTTTAGCAAAAATTAAAACATAGAAATAGATAAAAGAAGGCAGGAAGAAGACATAAAAATGGTAAAGGATGGGAGGAAGAAGGAATGAAAAAAAAGAAAAAAAGAGAGAGGAAGAAGGAATTCAGGGGGAAAGGAAAAAAAAGAAAAAGGATAAAAAAAAAAAACAAAAAACCTTCTGTTGGCTTTAAACCGGTCAGGTTATTTCTGCTGGTGTCCTGTCTGTGCAAGGGGAGGGGGTGGTTGGAAGGATTGGTTTCACTTTTCGCTCTTCCTGGGTCACACTCTTCGCTGTTTTGTAGGTGTGGTCCCTGGCAGTCAATCAGTCCGTTGATCAGCCAATCCAGCCGCTTTGGCTTGTGACGCGTGCGCGCGCAGCAGGGGAATCCAGCCGCTTTGGGTTGTCAGATCTTTCAGTGTCCTCTATCTTTGGTCTCTGATCTTCGTATATGCTGGAATACTGTTGGCTGTTCGCTCTGCTCCTCAGATCAGCTAGGTATTTCCCTGGCGTTGAGGGGAAGTGGACTCCGCTCCCACCTATGTTGCCGCCATCTTCCCCTATTTTTTAATGCTACTTAAAGTTAGAGGCAAAACAACTTTCTATTGCGTAACTTAGAGGAGAAATTGTCATACTTCGAACATGGAGGCTTTGAGATTATATCAGACTTGAGTGATGCAGAATATTTTAGGAAGCATACGAGTATTTTTTTAATTATATTAGAAAGAACAGTGGGTACTTGTGCCGATAGATTGATTACCTGGTTTTTTAACAATCTCACTTCCCCGAGAACCAAGATGGCGGCGTAGGTAGACACACTGCGCCTCCTCGCACAACCAGAGCTGACAGAGAAGCAAACGGCAAGGGGGTCTGACGCCAAGGAAATACAAAATAAACATTCATCCAGACAGGTAGGAGGGGCGGAGACGGGCACTGGGGCGGAGAGGACTCATGTGGCTGTGGCGGGACCAAGACTGGCAGAGTGTGGGACGAACGGCGCAGGCAGTCCCAGCACTAGCAGACCCTGCAGCCCCACATTTGCGCAGATAAACTGAGAGGGCCGGACTCAGAGTGGCGGAGAATGGGGGTGGCAGAGTGGCGGGTAGCACCCCACGGCCCCACATTCGCATGTAGATAAACCGGACGAACGGCAGGGAGCGAAGCAGACCACGCAACCCAGGGCTCCAGCTCTGGGAAATAAAGCCTCAAACCTCTGATTGAAAACGCCCGTGGGGGTGGGGGCGGCAGCAGGAGAGACTCCCAGCCTCAAAGGAGAGGTCGTTGGAGAGACCCACAGGGGCTTAGTGTGCACAGTCCCACCCACTCGGGAGCCAGCACCAGTGGGGCCCAGTTTGATTGTGGGTAGCGGAGTGAAAGATTGAAATCCGGAGGAGAGTGAAGCGGGCGCCATTGCTCCCTCTCGGCCCCTCCCCCACGTACAGTGTCACAGCACAGCAACCAGCACAACCCCGCCCCGGTGAACACCTAAGGCTCCACCCCTTAAGGTAACAGACGCGCCAAGACAAAAAAAAAAAATGGCCCAAATGACAGAACACTTCAAAGCTCCAGAAAAAATACAACTAAGCGAGGAAGAGATAGCCAACCTATCGGATGCACAGTTCAAAACACTGGTTATCAAGATGCTCACAGAATTGGTTGAATCTGTTCAAAAACCAGATGAAAAAATGAAGCCTATGCTAAGAGAAACAAAGGAAAATGTACAGGGAACCAATAGTGATGCGAAGGAAACTGGGACTCAAATCAACGATGTGGTCCAGAAGGAAGAAAGAAACATCCAACCAAAAAAGAATGAAGAAACAAGAACTTGGAAAAATGAGGAGAGGCTTAGGAACCTCCAGGAGATCTTGAAACATTCCAACATCCAAATTATAGGGGTGCCAGAAGGAGAAGAAGAAGAACAAAAACAAATGAAAACTTATTTGAACAAATAATGAAGGATAACTTCCCTAATCTGGCAAAGGAAATAGACTTCCGGGAAGTCCAGGAAGCTCAGAGAGTCCCAAAGAAGCTGGACTCAAGGAGGAACACACCAAGGCACATCATAATTACATTACCCAAGATTAAACGCAAGGACCTACATCCAAGATTACTGAATCCAGCAAAGCTATCATTTAGATTGGAAGGGAAGATAAAGTGCTTTTCAGATAGGTCAAGTTAAAGAAGTTCATCATCACCAAGCCCTTATTATATGAAATGTTAAAGGAAGTTACCTAAGAAAAAGAAGATCAAAAATAGGAACAGTAAAAATGACAGCAAACTCACAGTTATTAACAACCACACCTAAAACAAAAACGAGAGCAAACTAGGCAAACAACTAGAACAGGAACAGAACCATAGAGATGGAGATCACATGGAGGGTTGTCAATAGGGGAGTGGGAAGGGGCGGGGGGAGGTACAGAGAATAAGTAGCATAGATGATAGGTGGAAAATACACAGGGGGAGGGTAAGAATAGTGTAGGAAATGTAGAAGCCAAAGAACTTATAAGTATGACCCATGGACATGAACTATGGGGGGGGGAATGTGGGAGGGAGGGGGTGGGCAGGATGGAGTGGAGTGGGGGGGAATGGGACAACTGTAATAGCATAATCAATCAATATATTTTTTTAAAAAAGACAATGAAAATATCAGGTCATAAGCAAACCAACAACACCCTAAATTCAACAGAATAAAACAACAAAATTCCGCAAACTAGCTGTTGCTTTATACTGACTGTGGCAGAAAGTCCAATTTTTTTTAAATTTAATCCTCACCCAAGGATATGTTTATTGCTCTTAGATTAATCTGAGAGAGAGAGGGAGGGAGAGAGAGAGAGAGAGAGAGAGAGAGAGAGAGAGAGAGAGAGAGAGAGAGAGAGAGAAACATTGATCAGTTGCCTCCTGTATGTGCCCCGACCAGGGGTCAAACCTACAACTTAGATATGTGCCCTGTACAGAAATCAAACCTGCAACCTTCTGGTGCACAGACGATGCTCCAACAACTGAGCCACCCAGCCAGGGCAGTCCAAAACAACAGATGGCATGATATCTTCATTTCTTGAATGTAACAGTTCCAGTACAATAATTAAAGAAGCCATGCAATCTAGAAGCATGTCTCCTCCTTTCCCAAAGTCGCTGTATGGAGCAGACATGCAGGGCCGCAATCCAGCTCCTTACCTACAGGTTCAGGGCCTCCACACCTAGCACCTGTCTATCTTAAAAAAAAAAAAAAAAAAAAAAATCTCACTTCCCGTTCCTAAATTCTAAATGGTTACTACCATAGTAGCCTTTCCCTAAGGAATAATTATTTTTATGCTACTTTAAATATATAACATGAACAGTAAAGTATTTTTGTTTCCTAATATCATTTTATAGATAAAAGTTAATAATACAAATTGACATATAGTTTACAATTAGTTGGTACACTTTTTTCATACAAGGTGATATGGCATGTAATCTCAGTATTTTCATGACTTTTAGGAATAACATTCTTGCATAAGTATTTGTGTGAGTCAAAAGCTAGTTCATTATTCTTCCCATTTCCTTGATGTATTTTAAAGCTCATTTTTTAAAAAATATTTTTTTTAAAGTCCACTAAAACTAGATGCCATTTGTAAACAAGTGGTAGAGATGAGTGTACATCATGTTGAAATTATATTTTTCTGAAAGAAAATATTTGGAAAACAACTTAGGAAAATTTAAGATGTATTAATTCAGTTATATTTTCATTATTAAATGTTAATTCAGTGATATTTTTATGTAATAGTTATAAGACCAAATTCACTTTTTTATGTCCTCTTTTTTAACGATTTTAATTTAGCCTTCTTTTCTGAAATACATACTGCTTTTTTACTGTTTATGAATATAGTAGAAATATTACAGTAATCTGTACAGAAATTTTAACTTCTTAATTCCAGAATTTAATTTTATTATGAATTTTATTATTTATATTGCAAAATCGTTGTTGTGACAAATAGTAAATCTCTACAAAATACCCTAACAAAGACCTAACACATAAAAGCCCTAGATAAGTATGAATTGTTATGTTATACAAGTAGAATCATCAAAGTATAGGAAAGAAAACTTGAGGCAATTTCATTACGTTGTCTCTAATAGGCAAGACAGAATCTAGTCACCTTCTTGGTTATTTCAGAATTAAAACTTATTATAAAAAATCATTAATTCAGTGATAAGTAGGTAAAGGTTTAACAATCAGCACTCCAGGAGGGAGGAAAAGGCAGTGATTTATAGCATTTACATACCCTGCCATGGCTGATTTTAGTCAATATGACATCATTGCATATGGAGTTTGGAAGAGAACAGTAGTACACCATTATTTGTTCTTTTGTTACTTGTGCCTTTGGCATCATATCCAAGAAATTATTGCCAAATCCAATGTCAAGCTTTTGTCCTGTGTTTTCTTCTGTTTTATTGTTTAATTCTTATTTAGGCCATTGATCCATTTGAGTTAATTTTTGTATATGGTTTAAGAAGAGTCCAGCTTCATTCTTTTGCATGTGAATATCCAGTTTTCCTAGTACCATTTATTGAAAAGACTGACCTGGAGAACATTATGCTAAGTGAAATAAGCCAGTCAGAGAAAGACAGATACCATATGATTTCACTCATGTGGAATCTAATGAACAAACTGAACTAGCAAGCAAAATAGACAGACTCATAGAGAGTAGGCTGACAGCTGAGAATGGGGTTTGGGGGTGGAGATATTGAGCTAAAAACTAAAAGGACTCATGGACATGAACAACAGTGCGGTGATTTTACAGGGGTAGGGGTGTAGGTGAAGTTGGAAGAGGTTATAAGGGGGATAAATGGTGACGGGAAAAATACAAGACTGTCCTTTCTCCCCCCAAGTGGTCTTCACATTGTTGTCAAATATGTTAAGGTATTTTCATTCTAGTTCTAGTTTGTTGAGTGTTTTTATCATGAAAAGATTTTGAATTTTGTCAGATAACTTTTCTGTGTTAGTTGAGACAGTCATGTTGTTTTTTCATTAATCCTGTTCATAATAATGTGACATATTATATTGATTAGTTTTCATATGTTGAACAATCTTTGCATTCAAGGAATAAATCCCTTTTGTATATAATCCTTTCAATATGCTGCTGAATTTGGCTTGCTAGTATTCATTGAGGAATTTTGCATCAGTGTTCAAAAGTAATATTGGGTTACAGTTTTCTTGTAGTGTCTTTGTCTAACTTTGGTATCAGGGAAGTGCTGGCCTCACAGAATGACTTTGGAAGTGTTACCTTCTCTTCAGTTTTTCCAGAAAGTTTGAGAGTATTGGTATTAGTTCTTTAAATGTTTAGTATAATTTACCAATGAAGCCATCAATTTCAGGGTTTTTCTTTATTGATTGAGAGATTTTTTATTACTGTTCAATCTCTAGTAGTTATAGGCCTATTGAGATTTTTAAATTTATTTCTGACTTATTTTATTTGGTCTGTTTTGTTTTTGGTAATTTGTCCATTTCATCTAGATTATCCAATTTGTTGCCATACTATTGTTCATAGTACTCTTATAATCCAATTGTAAGATCTTATTTCTGTAGAATCAGCAGTGATGTCTATACGTTCATTTCTGATTTTTCTCCTCTAGCTAAAGGTTTGCCAATGTTTTTATCTTTTTCTAATAGAACCAATTTTTGGTTTCATTGATTTTTCTCTATTCTTCTATTCTCTATTTTGCCATTGTCTTTATTTCCTTTTTCTGCTAGGTTTGGATTTAGTTTTTTTTTTTTTCCTAGTTAAGTTGGAAAGTTACATCATTGATTTGAGATTTTTCTTTGTTTTTTAAGGTAAGTGTTTATAGCTATGCATTATTAGCACAGCATACCATAAGTTTTAGTATGCTGTGTTTTTGTTTTAGTTCTCTTAAATGTTTCTAATTTCCCTTGTGATTTTTTCTTTGGTCAGGTGGTTGTTTAAAAGTGCAAGGTTTAATTTCCAAAATTAAATGACACAGTTATGAATTCTCCAGTTTTCCTTTTGTTAATGATTTCTGAACTCATCCCATTGTGATCAGAGAGGATACTTCATGTAATACCTATATTTCAAAATATATTGAGATTTAATTTGTGGCCTAACATATGGTCTGTCCTGAAAAATGACCCATGTGCACTTCAGAAAAGTATGTATTCTTAAATGTAAATGTTGTTGGATAGAGTGTTCTTTATATGTCTGTTAGGTTTAGTTGGTTTGTTGTGCTAAGTCCTCAATTTCCTTAACTTCTGTCTGGTTGTTCTGTTGGTTATTGTGCGTGGGGTATTGTAGTTTCCAGTTATTATCTTAGAACTATCTATTTCTCCCGTCAGTCATGCCAATTTTTGCTTCAGGAGTTTTGATGGTATACATAGATGGAAAAATGTTTTTTATATTCTCCTGCTTTCTTGTAACCTTTTTTTATTTTTTATTTGCATGGAATGTCTTTTTCTGTCTTTCATTTTGAACCTACTCATTTCTGGATTTAAGGTGAGTTCATTGTTGACAGCATATAGTTGGATCACATGCACTGATCCATTCTGCTAATCTCTCTTTTGGTTGGAAAGCTTAATTCATTTACATTTAAAGTAATTACTAATAAGGACAGACTTCTGTTGTTAAGCTATTTGTTTTCTATATACCTTATAGCTTTTTAATTCCTCATTTCCTGTATTCCTGTCATCTTTTGTGTTTAGTCAATTGTTTGTAGTGAAATGCTTAAATTCCTCTCTCATTTCCTTTTGTTTATAGCTTTGTTTTTTGTAGTTGTGGAGATTACAGTAACATTTTAAAGTTAAAACAGTAATTGAATTTATACTAGTTCAATTTTAATAACATACAGAGACTACTTCTTTGCAGCTTTATCCCTACCCCTATCAGTTGTTAATGTCACAAAATTACATCTTCATACATTGTGTGCCCAGAATCATAAAGTAATCTTTTAAATACATTACTCTCTTAAATTTTATAGATAACAATATTTGGGGTTAAAATTAGTTACACTAATAACTAGCTTTTACTTTAGTAATTGTTTTTTGTTTTCTTTAAATGTGTTAGTCTCTTAAATGTACAGAAACAAAAATTACTGTTACAAACCATTGTTACAATGATACTGCTCTTATGGTTGCGCGTGCATTTACCTTTATTGGGGTTTTTATTTCTTTATATAGCACTAAAGTTACTATCTACTGTCATTTCATCTTGTAGGAATAACTCCCTTGGCCATGTTTTGCAGAGTAGATCTAGTGGTAGCAAAGTCATCTTTTGTTTATCTGGGAGTGTTTTCATTTTTCCTTCTCTTTTGAATGACAGTTTTCCCCAGTATAGGATTCCTGGTTGACAGGGTTTTTTTTGTTTAGAACTTTGAGATATTATTAATCTGCCCATTATCCTCTGGCCTCCAGTTTCTGAAGAGAAGTCTGTGAACGTCCTTATTTAGGATCTCTTGTTTGTAATGATTAACTTCTCTTTCTTAGGATTCTCTGTGAATTCCTTTGAGTTCATCTCATTTGCAGTTTGTTGAGCTTCTTGCATGTTCATATTCATGTTTTTTTTTTAAATCAAATTTGGATAACTTTCACCCTGGCTGAGTAGCTCAGTTGATTAGAGCATTGTCCCCACACACCAAAGTTTCAGGTTTGATCTCCAGTCAGGGCACATACAAGAAGCATCCAATGAATGCATCAGTAAGTGGAACAACAGAATCGATGGTGTTCTCCCCCTCCCCCGAATCAGTAAATAAAATTTTTTAAAATTAAGAAGTTTTCAACCATTGTTTCTATAAATATTCTCTGTGCTCCTTTCTCCCACAACATGTATTTTGCTTCTCTTGATGGTGTTTCATGGGTCCTTTAGGCTCTGCTTGCTTTTCTTTTTTTTTTTCTTTTCCTCAGGCCTAATAATTTCTGTTGTTCTATTTTCAAGTCCACTGATCTTCTTTTCTTCCTGCTCATATGATTTTTTAATTCTTCTAGTGAGTTTTTTTGTTGTGGTTATTATACTTTTCAGCTCCAGAATTTCTTTTTAAGTTTTTTCTTTTTTATTGATATTTCTATTTTGTTCATACATTATTTTCTTGATTTTTCTACATGTATTCATTTAGTTCTTTGAGCACCTTTAAGACAGTTTTTTTAAAAATTACAGTTCACATTCAGTATTATATTAGTTTCAGGTGTACAGCTCAATGGTTAAAAACTTATGTAACTTACAAAGTGAACACCCCAATAAGTCTCATATGCAGCTGACACCATACATATTTATTGCAATATTGACTGTATTCTCTATGCTATACTTTACATCACTGTGACTATTACATAACTGCCAATTTGTACTTTTTAAGACAGTTTTTAAAAAGCCTTTGTCTATTCTGCTGGGGGGGATCTTTTTCAGGAGCAGTTTCTGTTGATTCCCCCCCTCCCCCTTTTAGCCAACCTTACTTTAGTGTTTCTTTGTATGCTTTGGTATTTTTTGGTTGAACAGTGGGTATTTGCATCTAGTAGTGTGGTAACTCTGGAAATCAGATTTTCTCCTTTCCGAAGGGCTTGCAGTTTTTGTTACATCATCATCATCATCAGTATCATCAGTCTCTGTGCCAAGGAAAAGAATAAGATATAAATTTAATGTCTTCTCATGTGTTTTCTGAGCCTTTCCCTGGGTATACATAGTCACTTTCAAATTTTTTCCATATATGTTGTTGTTTCTGCACATTATAGTCTTTAATGTCTGGCTTCCAAAATGGAAAAAGTGAAAAATGACATAAAAAATGGAGCTGCCCCTTTAAATATCCTGGATGTTACTTCATTCTGACAAGGAAGGACTTGCTACAATGAGAGAGAGTACAACAGCAGTGGCTACCCTCTTCTTTCTTTTTACCTCTATGACCAGAAGCAGCAGTCAGTGATCAGAACAGCACAGATACCTGATATTTGGAGGACAGGATCCTTTTTACCCATCCTGGCTCCCATGATTTGTGTGCATACTGCTCCAGGAACACATGCACAACTCCCAGCCGTGTCAGATGGATGGATTGCTGCTACTGTGCTAATAATTGAAATTGATGGAGGTTAACCACAGTTTACTGTCTATGCCTTCCCCTGGAAGTTACAAGCCTTCAATAGGCTACAGACTTCCAACACCATTACATCAGACAGATTCTGCCAATGCAAATTATTGTCTAGGTAGGAGGAGGACAGATTCCTAGTGATTCTTTGCCATCTTCCAGAATCCTTTTTAGTTTCATCTTAATTTCTGTATTGAGCAACTTTGTAAAATAGATTCAGTAGCAAGACCTCTGTATTAACATAGGGTTGAAATACTCTTATTAAAATATAATAGCTCTTTTTCTCACTCCAGTTTGTATTGAAGAGATGCATTTGACATATGTATAGTAATTTTTGGCCTTTAACTTTTGACAGGTGGTTTTGGAATGTATGCTTAAAAAGGACCTCATTTACAATAAGGTCACTCCAACATTTCACCACTGGAAGATTGATGACAAGAAATTTGGCCTTACCTTTCAAAGTCCTGCTGATGCTAGGGCTTTTGATAGAGGTATTCGAAGAGCTATAGAGGACATTTCTCAAGGTAACTTTTCTTGACTATTTTCTTAATTTGTTCATCAGTTATATATAGTAAAGTAGAGTTACTTTAACCAAGTCAGGTTTTGTGATATGTGATCAGGCTTTGAAAGTTCACTGTAGGTGAAGATAGAATAATGGGCTCTTTAGTCTGTTTATATTCATTACATCATAATATATATCAATTACATTGATTACTTTAAATAGTCCAGCAGCAGCAGCCTTCAGGTAATTCAGGTGTTTTCAGATAAGAGTTTAAAGAAGAGGGGAGCAGTCAGGTACTATTTTCAAAGTCCTTGTGTATATGTTATATCAGTCATATTCTTGTTTTGGTGATGATAAAGATAAAATTTCTAACGATCACATATAGGTAGACTTCAGTTATTCAATGGCAGAACACTTTTTTTTTTTTACCTGATTTCATTGTCAAGCATTAGCAGATACCACAACCCCATCTATCCCTTCGTAATATCTTTCCAATCTGTTAAGATGATTAATCCTAAAGTTTTCAGGTTTTAAAGAGAGGAAGAGTGTATTTATATGTAAGACTGGCTTCTATGTAATTAAACAAAAGAAATCACATTCAAACCCATTTCTTCCCCCAAAACAAGTCAAAACTTGATTTGTTTTTCTAATTAAGAAGGAATATTATCTCTATTCATAGCAGTGACTTTAAAATAACCAAGTCAAGATATTAGAAAACACTGTGATTTGTATATTTTGAATATACTGTCAGAGGAGAATTAGAAGAAATGAACTAATTATGAGACAGACCATATACAAGAACATGGAAATGCTTAGTAGAGATTTGTATTGATAGTGCTTGAAACAGTGGTTAAATAATCTATTTGATTACTTTAAAAGAGTAGAGTTTGCTAAATAAATAATCTTTGACTTCCAGTTCAGAAAAAAATTCTGTGAAATGATAGCAGTCATTTTATTTTTATTACGAGTACCCATAAGTTCTTTTTATGTCAGTGTTCTTGATGTTGGCTGCATATGTAAATTAACTGGGAGGCTTTTGAGAAATAGAATAACGGGTTCCCACTCCAGGTGAGTTAAGTCAAACTATTTGGGGAGTGGAGCTGATAACATTTCTTTCTTTTTTTTTTAAGTTCTAGATATTTCAAATGTGATGAGGAATTGTTATGCTAGTTGAATGATTATATTATGAATTTAGAAAAACAAATGAATATGTATCCTCAGATTCTTTAGCAGAGGTTGTGGTTCTCAAACTGCTGGAAAAAAACTTAAAAATAAAAAATGCATCATTATCTGTGCCTAGCCTCACAGAGATTTCTGAGATTACTGATTTGGTACTATGCTCCAGCATCAGTATTTTTTAAAGTTTCCCAGTTAATTTTGCTATTTAGCTAGAGGTTAAAAACCAGTACTTTAAAGAGAAAATCATTATCCAAACTCCTAGCCATGTAGAATAGACTGCTGTATTCAACTTGTCTTGTTATTTTTAAACATTATTTTAAACATACTGATTAGCATTATTATTGGTCTCCATATAGACTGATCATTTCTCTTCCTTAACCTTCTGTGACAGTAAGGAAAAACTATGAAACCCTTTTCAAAGGGCTCATCTCCATGCTAGCTATGTCTGTCAAGGTTAGCATAAACTCAGAGTTGATTGCTAGGAAAAATCCATCTTTGATTAATTTGTTGGAACTAAAGGCACTCTTGAACATAATGAAAATGCATATGAAGACATTGATGCACAAAGGTCAATGTAGTTGGCCATTGACTGTCAGTAGTGGAATAAGACTCTTTTGTTTCTTTTTCTTACCAGAACAAGTAAAATCCTACTTCTTGGTACTAAATACTGTTTCCTGGGTCAGAATATTTCAAAAATTTGAAAAAATCATGCATGGGCATCACCTAACACCAGGGGAGTGTGTAGTGCATGTGTTCTAATTAGCAGTTTGAGTATTTCAGAGAAATCAGTAGCAGGGCTTTCTAGAAATAGTACACTTTCACATACACACAAGTAATACAACATCTTTTTAGTGAGTAACTGGGAATTGACCTTCAGAAGAAGAAAACATCAGTTTATTCTCTGTTCTTCTAATAAAGGGGCAAGTATGAGTGACCAACATCTGACTGGTTGCCAAACAGTCCAGAATGATCTCTGATTAGTCTCCTATAGTAGTATTGTAGTGATATAATCAATTAGCCAATAATACTAAAATCTGAGACAAAAATTCTGTGTTTAATTAAACTTTTACCTGTTTTCTTAGGATGCCCAGCATTAAAAAATGAGACTGAAGGAGCAGAAGATGACTTACAAGTAAGTAGTTGGCTTGAAAGAAGTTTTTTAAACATAGAGGATATAGAGGAAATGACTTGGCTTTAATAAGTAAGCAACTCGTAAATTTTGAAGAAAATTTCTAAGACACTGTATTCATCAGGAAATACAGAGAAACAGAACCAATACATGTATGTATGTACATATAGAAAGTTTTGATTTGGAAATTTTATACATACATACATACATACATACATACATACATTTGTTTTGGTTTGAAGGAATTGGCTCGTGGTTGTCAAGTCCTAAATCCACAGGGTAGGCAGGCATGCTGGAAGTTCTGGTAATAGTTGATGTTTTGGTCTTGAGTCAAAAGGCAGTCTCGAGGCAGACTTTCTTCTTCTTTGCGGTCTTCAGTCTTGTCTTTGAGTGTTTTTATTACGAGATCTACCAACTTTATGGAAGGTAATCTTGACTCAGATTCTACTGGTTAAATGTTAGTAGGCACATCCGAAAATTATCTTCACAACAACATTTAGGCTGGTGTTTGACCAAATAGCTTGTCATCACAGATTAGACAAGTTGACACATAAAATTAACTATCAGAGATACCTCACCCCTTAGGCAGGGTACTTTTCTAAAAAATTTACAGAAAAAGAATTGTAAATTTTTAATAAACATATGGATACCCCTCTGTTTTATCTCACTGATAATCAACAGTAGTGTCAGTTAACATATTTTAGTTACCAAGTGACCAAAGGTTTAAAAATTGGTATTACCCCACACTGTGTCTGTCCATGAAATTGACAGTGATGGCCTGCTGGAGAAAATGTAGAAAGCTGTTCGGTAATTTGTATTAAAAAGCCTTTAAATTAGAAGCATTCATGCCTGTACATCCAGTGCATCAATTTCCAGTAATCTATACTAAAGAAATAGAGATGCACAAAAAAATTTTATACGCAGATTTTTGAGGGTGTATGTATAAAATATTGATAATAAAAATAACCAGAGAGAACCAAGATGGCGGCGTAGGTAGACACACTGCGCCTCCTCGCACAACCAGAACTGACAGAGAATCGAACAGCAAGGGGGACTGACACCAAGGAAATAGAAAATAAACATTCATCCAGACCGGTAGGAGGGGCGGAGACGGGCACCGGGGTGGAGAGGACTCGCGTGGCTGTGGCGGGACTGAGACTGGCGGAGTGTGGGACAAATGGCGCAGGCAGTCCGAGCACTAGCAGACCCTGCGGCCCCACATTTGCACAGATAAACCCAGAGGGCCGGACTCAGAGTGGCGGAGAGCGGGGCAGGCAGAGCAGAGGGTAGCACCCCGCAGCACCACATTCGCCCACAGATAAACCAGACGAACGGCAGGGAGCGAAGCAGACCACGCAACCCAGGGCTCCGGCTCAGGGAAATAAAGCCTCAAACCTCTGATTGAAAACGCCCGTGGGGGTTGGGGCGGCAGCAGGAGAGACTCCCAGGCTCACAGGAGAGGTTGTTGAAGAGACCCACAGGGGCCTAGAGTGTGCACAGGCCCACTTACTCGGGAGCCAGCACCAGAGTGGCCCAGTTTGATTGTGGGTAGCGGAGTGAAAGATTGAAAGCTGGAGGAGAGTGAGGTGGGCGCCATTGCTCCCACTCGGCCCCTCCCCCACGTACAGCTTCACAGCACAGCGACCAGCACAACCCCGCCCCAGTGAACACCTAAGGCTCCGCCCCTTAAAGTAACAGATGCGCCAAGACAAAAAAAAAAAAAAAAAAGGCCCAAATGACAGAACACTTCAAAGCTCCAGAAAAAATACAATTAAGCGAGGAAGAGATAGCCAACCTATCGGATGCACAGTTCAAAGCACTGGTTATCAATATGCTCACAGACTTGGTTGAATCTGTTCGAAAAACAGATGAAAAAATGAAGCCTATGCTAAGAGAAACAAAGGAAAATGTACAGGGAACCAATAGTGATGCAAAGGAAACTGGGACTCAAATCAATGGTGTGGACCAGAAGGAAGAAATAAACATCCAACCAAAAAAGAATGAAGAAACAAGAACTTGGAAAAATGAGGAGAGGCTTAGGAACCTCCAGGACATCTTGAAACATTCCAACATCCGAGTTAATGGGTGCCAGAAGGAGAAGAGGAAGAACAAAAAATAGAAAACTTATTTGAACAAATAATGAAGGAGAACTTCCCTAATCTGGCAAAGGAAATAGACTTCCGGGAAGTCCAGGAAGCTCAGAGAGTCCCAAAGAAGCTGGACCCAAGGAGAAACACAGCAAGGCACATCATAATTACATTACCCAAGATTAAATGCAAGGACCTACATCCAAGATTACTGTATCCAGCAAAGCTATCACTTAGAATGGAAGGGAAGATAAAGTGCTTCTCAGATAAGGTCAAGTTAAAGAAGTTCATCATCACCAAGCCCTTATTGTATGAAATGTTAAAGGGAGTTACCTAAGAAAAAGAAGATCAAAAATAGGAACAGTAAAAATGACAGCAAACTCAGTTATTAATGGCCACACATAAAACAAAAACGAGAGCAAACTAGGCAAACAACTAGAACATGAGGGTTGTCATTAAGGGAGTGGGAGGGGGAGAGGGGGGGGAAAGGTACAGAGAATAAGTAGCATAGATGATAGGTGGAAAATAGACAGGGGGAGGGTAAAAATAGTGTAGGAAATGTAGAAGCCAAAGAACTTATAAGTATGACCCATGGACATGAACTATAGGGGGGGAATGTGGGAGGGAGAGGGTGGGCAGGATGGAGTGGAGTGGGGGGGGAAATGGGACAACTGTAATAGCATAATCAATAAATATATTTTTTAAAAAATAACCTATCTGAATAGAATAGGAATGGTTGAATTAATTAAGGTATATTTTGTTATATAACTTAAAAATTTATTATTTATGAACTTCCTTGCAATATATTGAGTAATAAAAAGATGAAAATTATACGGTATTATCATTACTCAGCTAAAATGTTAATATTTTTATTACTTACTTTGGATTGTGGGATTCTGACCTACGTGGCTTTTTTATTAGTACTTTTCTGTATTTTTAAGTGTGCTGCAGTAACTTAATATTTTTAGAATGACACTAAAAGAATCCAAATTTGTATGCATATGTCATATTAATAATCATTTGTATTGTAAAAATAGTTGAGACCTAAAGACATGGGAAAATGTTTTATGTACATTTGTAGTCAGATTATAGAAATGTTTTCATTTTATTTGAGAAATACAGTAAAGTTTAAAGTAAAAACAAGTTGTGATCCATGATAACCACCATACATATTTTTAAATATAGCCTTTGGGTTTTTTCCTGTACACATAAATGTATACATACATGTATTATTATATTATTATACTGTAATCTGTTTTTTCTACTTAAATAACATTTTATGTTTTTCTAAATATGTTTTCAAGTTTATAATTTCTAATGGTCTGTTTGTGTTCATAATAGATACATCCTAATTACTAGTCCCCTATTGTACATGTAAGAGTTTGTGTATTTAAATAATTGAATCTGTTTATTTTATTGATGGTTAATTATTATTTTAAATATATAGTGAGTGGGAGTTAAGTATAAGAAGTAAGTAATAAAATGCAAAAAAATTCATTTTTTTAGTTAAGCTTTTCCAAGTTTCCATTTTGTTCTGGTATCAATCAAAATATGGGACTAGAAATGGGGGAACATGTTTTGAATTGCTCCCTATGCTGAAAGTAAATTTGATTATAATTCAGTTTTAAAAGGTGGACCAAAAAATGTGGACATCACTCATTCATAGGGTTGCCAGGAGTTGGGAGCCAACTAAGTGACATGTGACACACATACAGAAAAAGGTGGGGAGAGATACTAAGAGGCTAGCAAACATGTAAGGTAAATTTTTCTGAGTACCCTGTTTGAAAATTTTTAAAAAGCATCAATGTCCAGCCCTTGCTGGCATGGCTCAGGTGTTTGGAGCGTTGTTAACCAAAAGGTTGCAGGTTTGATTCCGGTCGGGGCACAAACCTATGTTGCAGATCCAGTTCCTGCTCTTGGGGTACATACAGAAGGCAACAAATGGATGTTTCTCTCTCACATCGATTTTTCTCCCTTCTTCTCTCTCTAAAAGCAATGAAAAAAAAGTCTTCGGATGAGGATTAAAACAATAAATGAATCAACATCTAGAATTAAACTACCAAAGAAAACTTTTAAAGTTACCTTATTATTTCATGATATGCCAAAGTTTTTGCATGTGCTTCTTATTTTGTAATAATATATTGGAGGTATAAAGTATTCTAATTTATTTACTTTATTTGGGTAAAGTAAATCCTTTTTCATAACTCACCTATCGGCTTGGGATAAATATTTTGAAATTATTTGACTGTTAATCAGATTGACTGATTTATGATAGTGGTTATGTCAGGTTCACTTTATTGGTGATTATTTGCAAAGACAACTAAAATGGTTTTAAAAGAGTAACCCATTATCTAATTTTTTAAGCCCAGAGGAGGTAATGATTGTTATATTTAGATCATAAATGTTACAGCATTAAACATCAGATTGGAGATTCTGTCCCTTTTGAGTATTTATTAATTCACTTAGCAAATATTTGAGCACCCTTTCTGTTTCAATAACTATGCTAGACATTGATTGTTTACCAAGGGACAACTTTCTGCTTTCAGTATAACCAGTATCCTCATCAGTTATTAGAAATCAACAGGAAAACGTTTACCTTCGTATTTCTTATCTGTCTTTGAAGGGTTTCATAACACATCATTACTTGGATTTAAAATTTTATCTTGCACATCTTTCCTGATGTTTAGTACAGCACCAGTCATATACATAGTTGGTACCCAAGAAAGGGTTATTGGAGAAAAATCTTCCAAAATTAGGATTTTTTTTTAACCTAAGCAATAAAGTAGGTAGGAATGTTGTTTTTATTTGGTTTCTTTCTTGGACTAATTTAATGAGCCTGTTAAGGGTTTCCTCTTTGTTTTTTAATGCTAGCTTATATTTGTTTTAAGATCAGTTTTATACTGTCTCTTTAACTGGAATTTTCAGTTACAATAGCTCGAAGTGCTCAGATATGCTAGATTGGTAACAAAACCTATAAAGTTCACCTCACGGCAGACTTAAGGTTGTAAGAGGAAAAGCTCTCAGAGTTCATGCTTTGGGGCAACAGAAAGATGACACGTAATTGATCTGAAGTGAAAAGTTTTCATATCTTTTCTTTTGGCTGAGAAGTAGTTGACTGACTTATCTTTTTTTAGAATTGGGTAATGTCATTTCTGAGCCAAAATAATTAAAGGCTTGTGATTTACATTTATTGTTTATAGCAGTGACTTTTAATCTTTTTCATCTCATGACACATATAAACTGCAATTCTACAGCATACCAGAAAAATTATATTTTGCCAATCTGACCAAAAAGTAATATAATTTTGATTCATTCACATTGGGCGGCTAATGTTATATTGGCTGTTGTCATTTTTTAATTTGACAATCTAAGGGAAAAGAGGTCAGTGCCCCTAACTAAATAATCAGGTATCACATGTTTAAAAAATTGTTGCAGCACACCAGTTGAAAATTGCTGGTTTAAAGTAATTTTGCTATGGACGAGGAGGATATAAATTGTTTGTGTACTAATTTTCAAATGTGGTAATATTTTAATGATGCTCTATATCTGAAAACTAAGTTATTAATGATAGGTTTTATTTACCTATCAAAATGGGTTTTATATTACTGTGATTTATCACCATTCTACATTAAGTGCTATTTTACATAGTTAAGTTCCCCCAATCTTAGTGTATTTTAGAGTTTTATTTATTATTAATAAGGGAGAAAAAAGTTATAACCTTTTGTGTAATGTTTTCTCATTGTTTAATTTTTTTTCTTGACTCTTAGACTAGTACATCTTCATGTAGAGTATCTGGATAGTTAGAAAATTATAAAGAAGAAATCAGGAATTGTTTATTCCCAACCAGAGATAATTGCTATTAATATTTTAGGTACTCCTGCCTAGTTTTTTATTTTTTTAATTCTTTCATGTTTTACTTAAATACATACTTCTTTTTAAAAGCACCATCAGGATCGATCTCTTCCATTTTTATTGTGTTTTTGTTAAGATTTTTGTTTGTGGTGGTGATGGTGGTGGTTGAATTTTAATAGGATAAATCATAAAATTTTGAACCCACATGGTTCATATTTAGCCATTGTATCTTGTAATAGTACTGCACTGATTATTTAACCAATCACATTTCATTCAACATTTATTTTCCATAGTCTTTTATATTAATTTTTGTTGGTATTTCTGAACGTGACCTGAGGATAAAATTTTAGAAATAGATTTGCGAGTTAAAGGATTGTATAAAGATTTATATAGTTACCAGGAACTGCGTAACTACTACCTATTAATTCAGATTTATAGACAATAAACAATTTCTGAAAATCCAATACTGCTTTTAAGTCAAACTAAAGTTTCATTAGAAAGGTAGTTCAGTTTTTCAGTTGCTTAATCTTGGGGCGGGGGACTTGCTTTCCTTTTTTTGGTGGTGGGGGTGACTTGGCATTATATCGTGTCACATTTCTCTTATTCCATTCAGGTTGTGTAAACAAAATACTGTGTATGCTATTAATGTTTTCAGACAAAGCTCATAGACAAATGTGAAATTAAAAACTCAAAGGCAGTTATCTTAAACTAATCAAAAGTAACTAATGAACTAACAGGAGACAGTCGGGGTCAAATCTAAAATGAATTGGTACTGGATTATTCATGGAATTGTTAGTTATTTTTTTTCCTTCTCTGTGCTAAGTTTGCATAATTTGAGTATATAA
This sequence comes from Desmodus rotundus, assembly GCF_022682495.2. NCBI lineage: Eukaryota > Metazoa > Chordata > Mammalia > Chiroptera > Phyllostomidae > Desmodus > Desmodus rotundus. The sequence continues at coordinate 72,309,635 of NC_071393.1, forward strand.
TTTTAATGCCAAAAATAACTTTGGTAGCATTTTCAACATATGCAGTGCTAAGATACAGCATTTCTTTATTGAAGAACATTTTGAAGTTCTTCAATCATGCTAAAATAAACTAATAGTATAATTATTAAAAACTTATATTGTTGGATATGATGCAGCCACACATTCTGTATCCTGTGATTTGTGATAATGCAACTACACAAATGAAGTTTTTTGAGCAATAAGTAGACTCTGATACCACTTTTTCGCACTTGATTATTTATTGGGAAATAAATATCCACTCAAAAAGGTTTGCAGAACAACACTTAGTTTTTCTCTGCTTCACAATTAATAAAAGAAGAAGAGACAAAGGGAGGAGAGAAGCAGAGTCTTTTTTTTTCTCCACAGCTGTCGTCTAGGCTCATATTCTGGCAGAGAGCTACAGTCAGAATTATTTTATTGTTTTACCCAGCATCCTTTTGCCTCTACATGCAAAATTGCTATAGTAGTCTTGCAAAAAGAAAAGGCTAAACAATCTCTTAGCAACCATGGGAGAGTAATTATTATACCGGCCTCTGAGAGTGAAACAGATTTCTACTGTACATTAAAATTGGCGTGGGTTACTTTATAGATAATACAGATGAGCTTATGCCAGCACAACACTAAAAACATTGAATGTGGGTATATATAATTGTGATATATAATTTTTTAAAAGCATCATGTACATATATGTACAGTCTTTATGCATATTATATATTAAATTTTCTGCTCTTGAGGAAGATTTTTGCCGTTTCCCACCACCTCACTTTTGATTATTTCCATATTCCTATAGTAATTGTTTTTCAAAGGGTTATAATCCAGTAAAAAACATTCAAACTTGACTATGAATACCTTTTATTCATTTATATCCAGATTGAGAAGGTATTTTGGTTATTATTAATTTTACTTATGGAAATGGTACAGGTAATCTTTTTGGAAAATAACAATACAAATGTTTTTCTTAATTAGACTGACAGTGATTGGCGATAACACCCACTATAGGCAGAGCTGTGAAGAAACGGTCCCTGTCATATACCACTGATGGATTTTCAGATGATACATAAGCTTGCTAGAGGGTGGCTTTGTAATATAATTGGAATATATGCATATCATTTATTCAGTAATTTTATTTATAGGAATTAATCCTAAAGAAATAATATTACCAGTGCACCAAGACGTATTTATAAGGAGTTGTGCATTGCTATGTACTTAACAAAATGTGGGAAGTGATCTAATGCCCATATATAGAATATTGCCTATAGAATACATGACAAAAAATACTGAACTTTGCAGCCATTTCAAATCACATGTATATCTTTACATATTGACACAGGGAGAGGTCCATTATAAATTATGAAATAAAAAAAGGCACTATGTGGATCTAAAATATAAATGGAATCACAATACACCTTGAGAGTAAACATAGATGCCTACATTAAGAAGTCTAGAAAGATATGTCAGGTAAAAATAGGTGTTATTTCAAGGGAGTTGGATTATGGGAAGAATTTTTTAAGTATATTTTATTAAGTATATTTTATTGATTATGCTATTACAGTTGTCGCAGTTTTCCCCTTTTGCCTCCCTCTGCCTGATACCTCCTTCCGTCCAGCAGTGCTCTCCCTTAGTTCATGTCCATGGGTCGTGCATGTAAGTTCTTTGTCTTCTCCATTCCCTATACTGTTGTTAATGTCTCCCTATTTTGTACCTACCAATTATACTTCTTGATATCTGTATCTTTTCCCCCATTCTTACCCTTCCCTCTCCCAGCTGATATCCTCCAAATGATCTCCATATGTATGATTCTGTTCCTGTTCTGGTTGTTTCCTTAGTTTGGTTCCTAGATTCAGTTGTTCAGATAGTTGTGAATTTATTGCCGATTTAATGTTCATAGCTTTGATCTTTTTCTTAAATAAGTCCATTTAACATTTCATATGATAAGGCTTTGGTGATGATGAACTCCTTTAGCTTTACCTTGTCGGGAAAGCACTTTATCCGCCCTTCCATTCTAAATGATAGCTTTGCTGGATAGAGTAATCTTGGTTATAGGTTCTTGCTTTTCATCACTTTGAATACTTCTTGCCAGTCCCTTCTAGTCTGCAAAGTTTCTTTTGAGAAATCAGCTAACAGTCTTATGGGAACTCCTTTGTAAGTAACTCTCTACTTTTGTCTTGCTGCTTTTAAGATTCTCTCTTTATCTTTCACCTTTGGCTTTTTGATTATGAGGTGTCTTGCTGTGTTCCTCTTTGGGTCCAACTTGTTTGGGACCCTCTGTGCTTCTTGGACATGTATGTCTATTTCCTTCACCAAATTAGGAAAGCTTTCTTTCATTATTTTTTCAAATAAGTTTTCAATTTCTTGTTCTTCCTCTTCTTCTAGCATCCTTATGATTTGGATATTGGCAATTTTGGAAATGTCCCAGAGTCTTCCTATTCTCTCCTTGCTTTTTTTTTTAAATATATTTATTGATTATGCTATTACAGTTGTCCCATTTCCGCCCCTTCACTCCACTCCATCCTGCCCTCCTCCACCCTCCCACATTCCCCCCCTGTAGTTCATGTCCATGGGTCATACTTATAAGTTCTTTGGCTTCTACATTTCCTATACTATTCTTACCCTCCCGCTGTCTATTTTCTACCTACAATTTATGCTACTTATTCTATGTACCTTTCCCCCCCTCCCCCCCTCCCACTCCCCTGTTGATAACCCTCCATGTGATCTCCATTTCTGTGGTTCTGTTCCTGTTCTAGTTGTTTGCTTAGTTTGCTTTTGTTTATGTTTTAGGTGTGGTTGTTAATAACTGTGAGTTTGCTGTCATTTTTACTGTTCCTATTTTTGATCTTCTTTTTCTTAGATAAGTCCCTTTAACACTTCATATAATAAGGGCTTGGTGATGATGAACTTCTTTAACTTGACCTTATCTGAGAAGCACTTGATCTGCCCTTCCATTCTAAATGATAGCTTTGCTGGATACAGTAATCTTGGATGTAGGTTGTGGCCTTTCATGACTTGGAATACTTCTTGCCAGCTCCTTCTTCCCTGTAAGGTCTCTTTTGAGAAATCAGCTGACAGTCTTATGGGAACTCCTTTGTAGCTAACTGTGTTCTTTTCTCTTGCTGCTTCTAAGATTCTCTCCCTTTGTTTAATCTTAGGTAATGTAATTATCATGTGCCTTGGTATGTTCCTCCTTGGGTCCAGCTTCTTTGGGACTCTCTGAGCTCCCTGGACTTCCTGGAAGTCTATTTCCTTTGCCAGATTAGGGAAGTTCTCCTTCATTATTTGTTCAAATAAGTTTTCAATTGTTTGTTCTTCCTCTTCTCCTTCTGGCACCCCTATAATTCAGATGTTGGAACGTTTCAAGATGTCCTGGAGGTTCCTAAGCCTCTCCTCATTTTCCCGAATTCTTGTTTCTTCATTCTTTTCTGGTTGGATGTTTGTTTCTTCCTTCTGGTCCACACCATTGATTTGAGTCCCAGTTTCCTTCGCATCACTATTGGTTCTCTGTACATTTTCCTTTGTCTCTCTTAGCATAGCCTTCATTTTTTCATCTAGTTTTCAACCAAATTCAAGCAATTCTGTGAGCGTCCTTATTACAAGCGTTTTGAACTGTGCATCTGATAGGTTGGCTATCTGTTCGCTGCTTAGTTGAATTATTTCTGGAGCTTTGAAGTGTTCTGTCATTTGGGCCTTTTTTTTTTTTTCTGTCTTGGTGCGCCTGTTACTTAAAGGGGCAGAGCTTTAGGTGTTCCGAGGGCCAGGGTAATGCTGGTCCCTGCACTGTGATGCTGTACGTGGGGGAGGGGCCAAGAGGGAGTAATGGCGCCCGCTCCACTCTGGCGGATTGCAGTCACTCCCTCTGCTACCCACAATCAAATTGGGCCCCTCTGGTGCTGGTTCCCGAGTGGGTGGGCTTGTGCACACTCTAGGCTGTGGGTCTCTCCAACGACCTCTCCTATGAGGCTGGGAGTTTCTCCTGCTGCCGCCCCAACTCCCACGGGTGTTTTCACCCAGAGGTTTGAGGCTTTGTTCCCCCCCCCCCCCCCGCGCTGGAGCCCTGGGTTGCGCAGTCTGCTTCGCTCCCAGTCATTCTTCCTGGTTTACCTATGCGCGAATGTGGGGCCTCGGGACGCTACCCTCCACTCTGCCTGCCCTGTTCTCTGCCACTCTGCGTCGGGCCCTCTTGGTTTATCTGTGTGCGAATGTGGGGCCGCAGGGTCTCCTTGTGGTCAGACTGCCTGCCCCATTGGTCCCACACTCCGCCAGTCTCGGTCCCTCCACGGCAATGCGAGTCCTCTCCTCCCGGGCTGTCAGTCTCCGCCCCTCCTACTGGTCTGGATGAATGTTTATTTTTTATCTCCTTGGTGTTGGTCCCCCTTGCCGTTCGATTCTCTGTCAGTTCTGGTTGTGCGAGGAGGCGCAGTGTGTCTACCTACGCGTCCATCTTGGTTCTCTCTTCGCTTTTTTGAATTCTTGTTTCTTCGTTCTGTTCTGGTTGACTGTTGGTTTCTTCCTTATGTTCCAAATCATTGATCTGAACCCCGGCTTCCTTCCCTTCACACTTGGTTCCCTGTGGATTTTTCTTTATTTCACTTACTGGAACCTTCATTTCTTTGTTTATACTTTTGCTGTACTCAGTGACTTCTCTGAGCATCCTTACCACCAGTGTTTTGAACTCTGCATGTCTCTGTTTCGTTAAGTTCTTTTTCTGGGTTCTTGTTCTATTCTATCATTTGAGCCATATTTCTTTGTCTGCTGAATTTGGCAGCCTCCCTATGTTTGTTTCTGTGGATTAAGTAGAGCTGTGCTTTGACTCTTTGTCTTGATTTATCTGTTACATTGTATGGGGTGGAGCTTTAGGTAATCACCAGGGCAGGCAACCGCTTCACTGCTGTGTTGCTCTGTTTGTGTGGGAGGCGTCTGGGAGGGGACAGTGCTGCTGCCTGGCTGCTGGAGGCTTACTCAGTACCTGCGCCATTTCCTGTTACTTCACCCACTTTCCATTTGCAATTGGCGCCCATCTGGTGGTTCCTAGAGTGGGCGCGTTTGCATACGTTCTAGGACTGTGTGGGCCCTTTAAATGGACTCTCCTATGAGACTGGCAGTTTCTTCCACCGCCCCAACCGCCACTCGTTTTCTACAGCCAGAAGTCTCAGGGCTTTATTTTTCCATCACTGGAACCCTGGGCTACAAGATCTGGCCCTGGGGCTGGGATTGCTCACTCCCCAGGTATCTTTCCCAATTTTTATCCACCACACATGAATGTGGGACCTCCTGTTCACCGCCACATGGCATCCTCTTTGCCCCAGCTCCCCATCTTTGCTCCTCCTACTCATGTGGATGAATATGGCTGCTTTAAATCCTTGGTTGTTGGAACTCCATACAGTTTGATTTTCTGGCAATTCCGGATGTTTTTTGTTTGGAGGTTGTGCAAGGAGGCAAAGCATGTCTACCTATGCCTCCATCTTGACCAGAAGTTCACACTGAACTGGGAAGTATTATTTTTGTGTAATTTGAACTTTTAACAATTACTGGAATTAATTCTTTTGTGAGTAAAGGTTTTGTGGTGGTGGGTTTTTTTCTGTATTTTTTCTATTGTACCAAATTTGCTATCAAGAGTCTATGTTAATATAATGTGATCCAGTTTGTGGATTTTTGCACATAACACATTATTTGTAGGGTATTCACTATGTGCCAGGCATAGTTTAAGCTCTAGGGATAAAACAGAGTCATTACTGGTTTATAGGAGAAATATAAATAAAAGAACACTTAGAATATAGGGTGACAGATAGAAGTATGTTTCAGGAAGTTCAGAGGAGACAGTGGTTAATTTGGGAGTGGATCAACAAAGACTTTGATGAGTTTATGGCTGAGGTTATAAAGGAATTTTGCTAGTGGAATATTGAAGATAGTCATTGTGGGCAGAGGAAATGACATGTAAGGATCACAAGTGTGAAATGTCAGATGGTACTAGAAAGAAACAAGTACATCAGTATTTCTGAAACAAAAAGAGGTGAAGATGAAACAGCAGTAGGAGCCGTGGTAAAAATTAGTAAAACCTTTGCATTCATTTGTTTGAACAGTTATCATTGTTCTTTTGTTCATTCTCAAAAATTCTTGTTCGTGTAAAAAAATTTCTTGTTCACTAAAAATTGAGAACAATTCATTATCTTAGAACTTAAAACAGCATATATATATATATGTACATATATATATATACATATGAGTGTAAGTTGTGAAAATGTGTAGTCTGTGAAAATATAGAATGCTGCTTATGAGTTTGTGAAAAATCACCTTGGAAAATAATTTTTATTGTGTAAACTGGAACATATGTAATCCAGCATTTCCACTCTTGGATATGTTAACACTTATAGCTATGTACTGTGAGGCCTGTACAAGAATGTTCTTAGCAACATTGTTTGAAATAGCAAAAAAGTGACTTTTATTTTAGGCAAATTACTTAATCTCTGAATTTTAGCTTCTACAGACAGAATAGAGAGGTAATATAATATTATGCTCTCTACTTCCAAAGGTTGTGGGATTAAATTAGTTAACCTTGTAAAATGCTCGGTACAATGTCTGATACATAGAAAATGCTTGATACAGGTTAGTTACCATTGCTACAAAGAAGTGAAAATGAATGAGCTGTTGTTCCATGTGTCATCAAGAATGAGTTTCACCAAAAAAAGTTGAGCAAAAGAATCAAGTTCCATAATGTCCCAAAAAGCATGGTATCAGTCAAATAAAATTTAAAAGCATTTATAACTAAGTATTGTCTAGGGATAATACTTGTGTGGTAAAACTGTAAGGAAGAATAAAAAAATGGGAAAAAAAACCTTCAAGATGATGTTTACCTGTTTGTAGAGATGGGGTTTGCTAACATGGAGAAAAACATAGGAGCTATTTGTTGTGTTGGTTATATTCTCTTTCTCAAGTTGTGTGGCAAATACTCGCCCTTCCTATCAATTAGACAAATAAGATCGTGACATGCTGATAGTTCTATACCTAGCTTTTATTCATTTAACAGTATCTTATGGGTGCTGCATGCAGATCTTTTTAATGTCAGCATAGAATTGTCATATATTTATATAATAATTTTTAAACCAATGTCCTGCTGATAATAGCCATAGGATGCTTTTCCTTTTTTCCTTCTTTTTTGTTAAAAATAGTGTTGCCATGATTATTTCTACATGTATCTGTAGATTCACCCTCTCAAAGGAGAACTGCACTCCCCCAACAGTGCACAGGTATTCCTGTTCCTCCATACTCTTGCCAACATTGCGTGTTATTTATCTTTTCCATCTTTCTAGCCTGTATAAAAATTGGCATTATATTTTTGTCTTTAACTGAATGTAATTCAATATCTTTTTCTATATTCATTGTCTATTTTTGCCCCTATGATATAAAATTGGACTATATCTTGTGTTTTCAGAGGGACAGATTTTCACAGGGATGGGTTTTGTGTCTGAACCTTTCATGTGTTTTCTGAAATTGTTCTCAGACAATACTAATTGCCTTTTATCACTAATATGTGCAAGGTCTCCTAATACAGTTTTATAATTGGAAATCTTAGAGGAGTTCTAAGTAGAAAAGCCAATCTTTTATATTTTTATGCTTATGATAAAATACCATTTTATATACTATTTAACACTAAATATTTCCCCACATAGTAGATACTATTCATAAACCTAAGTTCAAGTGACTGCTCAATATTCTGTTAAATAGGCATTGCATAATTTAGTTAATTAAGTTTTATTTGGGGGCATTAGGTTATTTCTTTATCAAAAATAATTCTGAGAAGCTGTTGGCTTCTCATGTGTCAGGTGGTGTCTTTCCACCAAATGTCCCCTCGGATCATCCAGAATTGTACTTATAGCTAGAACAGTGAGCAGATTGAGTACCTCACAGGACCAGAGTGGTCCAATAAGAGAGAACCCCTTTTGAGGTGTTGTGTTGCACAGAGGGATTTGGAGCCTGCTATTGGTGGAGTTCTCCAGGCTGATTGGGAAATTAAGCTAACTCTCAAGAAATCAAAGGCCACACTCACAGCTGCAAAAAGCCCTTCACTTTGAATGCCTTCAAAGCCATGAGGTGTGGTTGTATGAACAAGTAGATCTCATCTATCATCAGCTTGAAGAGGAGACACTTAAGCAGCAGGTCCAACAGCTCTGCCCATTACTGGGCCAGTTCAGTTATCTTATTCTTCAACTGGAGTGTACCCAAAACTAACCAGTCAAGTCTCTGTGTGCCTGGAGAAACTGGGCAGCTTGTATCTCAAACCTGAAGATTCAACCATCCTACTCTTTGAAGCAGACACAACTGCTCTACACCAGGCCATTTGGGTCCCTCAAGACCATCTACATTCCTGAGCAGTTGATGGCTCATATTAGCTCATCAAATATTGGATCTTTTGTGGAGCAGAAGTCAGCATTTAGCACCACAGCTGTCCTTTTTAGTGAATGGCTCCTTGGAAGCAAACATGCCAGTGGTCATCAGGCTTCTTACACTCCCAGCACCAATCTCCAGGACTGGCTTGCCCAAAATCAGACCTTGGAGAATAATCAGACTTCTGCCAGAGCCTGCGATTTCTTTAATAATGTCTGGGGCAACCTTTAAAGGGCTTGGAAAATGGTTCCACAAGAGGCAGCAACAAGAAGTTTCTGAAAAACCAAGTTACCAAAGGGGTAACAGCTATTCTACCACCAGTGCTTACTCCATAGATACTGAAAAAGGTTGAAAATCTAGAGCTTCTCAATCAAAGTGAGATGGATCTTTCTGATTGGCTGGTCACTCCCCAGGAATCCCAAAAGCTGGAAAAGGCTGGGAATGGCAGCTGTAAAACAAGTGAGAACTTTAAGCTCTTGTTCTACGTGTTCCAAGAGTCTTATAGAGTGAATGATTGGATTGTCAAGCCTGGTTCCTGTGCCAGTTGTTGGGGCAACCAGCCCTAAGGTGTGAAGATTGACAACTTGGGTGATCTGAAGTACTTGAATGACCAAGAAACCCTTACATGCTCCCAGCACGATTATTGAGGATTGACTTGTACAGAAGTGTCAGCACCCAGTATAAAGAAGGTCTGTCTGCAAAGCCAATGAGCCCTTGTACAGCTTTGCAGAGTGTATTGTGAAGAAAATTGTGAAACGGAAGCTGTTTGTAAATGGCTGCTGGAGAAAGAAGCAAAAGAAAAAAATGGTATGCCTGTGGAACCAAACCTGATTCTGAGATTCCCTGCTTAGGTATGTGGCTCTGTCCTTTGAGAAAAGAGGCAACATAACAAGCTAAGACGCCAAAGGCAATGGCTCTTTTGAGAATTGCTAATTCCTTTAAAGTGATAAGGAACTGTACTTTGCCAGTGGCTCATCACACCCTAATGCAAAAAAAGGATATCCCAAGAAAGTGCCTAGTACTGAGGACAGAACTGGCAAACAAAAGCTTATGAACCCTGTGGCCACTTCCTTGTGTCCCTTTAACACAGCTGACTGGGCCTTGCCAGGAAAAAAGACAGGAAACCTCAGCCAGTTATCCTCAGGAGAAGATAAATGGCTACTTACAAAGAAGGCCAAGGAAGTGTTACTTAATTCACCCCTACAGGAGGAATATAGCTTTCCCCAGACTGTTAACAACCTCCCAGCAGTTTGTGATCTCTTTTCCTGTATGCAAGCTGAAAGTTGATAAAGAAAGGTGGTTGTATCAAAATGGAGTACTAGAGTCAAGCAGCTTTTCTGCAAATTATTACACTTCCCATGATGAGCCAAGTGACTGCAACTTGCCAAACTATTGTGTTTCTGGGTGTGACCAGTCACCTTAGTTCTTTTCCTGCCTAATTTTGAACTAGTAAAGAGAAATAAGTCATCAAATTATGAGTTACTGTGTAAAAGAAAAGGGCTATTTGTTGATGCTGAGGTGATTCATTTTCTTCTTACAAAGTATTAACTCAATTCACCCCTAGTCTAGAAACACAACATCTTGTTGAATATTTCTTTCATAAGCCTCTATGGCTCCTTAGATTAGGTTGTTACTAGTACATTAAAGCACTGTGGTTTTAAAAATGAAATAGTTCTATAATCAAGATGCTGACTAAAGCTAGTAAACTTGCTTGAAAAAGTAATGATTCTGAGAAAAATATATTGTTCCTAAACAGTTTTTTTTCCTTGATACTAGATTCAAGAAGTAGTTAAAATGTGTGAATGTTTTAAGTTTTTGATACATTTTATTAAAACAGTTTTTCAGAAATGGTTATTGCAGATTTTACTCCTGTGTATAGAATTAACAGCGGATGAGAATAGCCATTTTTCTTATCACCGCTTTTTTAAAAATTTTGTTAATTTAATATACATCTGAATTTATAACTTACTGAAAGAGAGATAATTAAGTAGTAGGAAAATGCTCTTCCAGTTTAGGGTTCTCTAAAAATGTTAATTTGTTTCCCAAAATTCCTGCATAATATGTGCCTTATAAATTGTAGGACTGCAATTTCAAACAGTGAGGGTTTTTGGGCTTTGTTTTCATTATGTCAGATACCTGAAAAATGTTTTAGTTATTTTATAAGCTGAGACCCATTTAGGTGAGTAGTTGAATTCGCTGTGTGATAAGAAATATTTTGAGTGAGTTAGTAGGATAACTTTATCCTACTAACTTTTGGTGAAAAAATTTAAACTACTTTTAATACCCAAATACACAAAAATGTTGAATAACAAAACAGGAAACACTTGGGATATTTCTCTTTAAAAAATACATGTGTTTAGTCTTAATCAAAGTGAAATGTATTACAGTTTAATATATGGAATATAAGTAGAATTAACGCAATTCAGTATAGTAAAACACTGAATTATATAACCATTTTATGTTTGTTTAGGTACAGATTTTAAAGTAAGCTTTATTTGTATTTTATAATTCTTAATTGACTCTTCAATTAGATTAAAATTCAGTAAAAACAACCTGATCCAAATAGTTGTCACCATCAAAAGTATAGTTACTTTATAATTACTACTGATATAAGTATTGCAATTCATGCCATTTTGTAGTTTTTAATCTCTTTGATATCTTTTTTTTTTAAATCCTCACCTGAAGATGTGTTTATTGGTTTGGGGGGGGTGGGTAGAAAGAAACATTGAGAAAGAAACATCCATCAATTGCCTGCTGTACCCTCCCCCACCAGGGATTAAGCCCACAACCTTTTGGTTTCCAGGATGATGCTCCAACTAACTGAGCCACCCTGAGTACTTTAACTAACCCTGAGATTTTTAGTACAAATTGTACACCCATTTATAATAACTGTGATTCAGAGAAATGAATTGCTTAAATTTTATACCCTAATTGGATGAGGTTTCAACCTAAGCCTTTTCTCCCAGGGGTGTCCAATTTGTGGACTGCAGGCTGCATGTGGCTCAGAATGGCTATGAATGTAGCCCAACACAAAATTGTAAATTTTAAAACATGATCGTAATGTTTAAAACATCATGCGATTTTTTTGTGATTACGTGTTGCAATGTATTTAATGTGTGGCTTGAGATAACTCTTCTTCCAGTGTAGCCCAGAGATGCCAAAAGGTTGGACACCCTTAAACCTTTTCTCACCCGAGTATTTTCTACTATTGAGTTTCCTTAATTTGTTCAGTTACTCGAGTTATTTATTTTAAGAATTCTGTAAAACAAATAAATGTGTTCTTACTCTTTAAAATTTTAATCATGCGTTGTGAAAAAATGTTTGCTGGATACCAGTATGTAGCCAACTCCTTTCCAGTAATTTTACATTAAACGTTGCAACACATTTGGACAACAGCTATGAAATTAGCTAAATAGCAATTAACCGCCTTCAACATATTTAGTTTTAAATAACAGATTCTTATATATTTTTAAGTTTAATTTTGTGCTCCCTGATAAAATACCAGCTTTTAATTTTCAGAACATTTTCATATGTATTATCTTCTCACTAAGTCCTTGTAATAATCCATGTCATGAAACAGTTGAGGCACTTGGGTTCCAAAGAAATTAAATATCACAAGGTTACTTTGTTCCAGAAGAAAGACTAGAACTTGCATTTGTAAATTTAAAATATCGTAGCCATTTAATGAACTTTATGGCTTAATTTTAGAAGTAATACCAAAATTCTTAAATGTGTTTTATTAATTTAACAAAAGCTTATAAAAGTTTGTACCTTTAAAATAGTTAGTCCCTGATTCTAAATTAGTTTAGAATGAGCCTAAACACTCAGTGAAAGTGTTTTTGTCGTTTTTAATTGGCTGTCACTGCTTCTTCCCAAATAATTATATGGTAACGGGAATAGTTACAGCAAAGAGTCATCTCACTTCTTTTTTAAAAAAAGAAACAAAACTCTTTTAGGACTTTTTGTTTTGTAGTATGCTAAGTCTCACTTATTTAACATTTATTTCTCAGAAATTAGTGTTTCTAAAATTTTAAAAACATGTTTTTGACTGAGCACATTCCCTTCCTCTAAGTCTCATGTGATTTTAATCTTTTGAAATAATCAACAAGTTCAGGCTACTTAGTTCATTCACGACTCAACAAGGTCATGACTGCTATCTTTCTTCTGATTCCCTGTTACACAGTACAGCATAGTTCTTGGTACACATACCTTTCTTTTAACTTGCAAAAGAACACGTGTTGATTTATATTTTCTTCCTAATATTTTCTTTATTTTCTATATACAGTATCATTTTTAATTATAACTAAAGGCTTCATTATAACTAGATATCTCTCTTAGATGGCATGGTTAGTCTTCCAGTTCTTCCTAAGTCATTTTCTGTAAGAAAGCCCAGTTTGCTCATGAAGTTGATTTTTTTTTAATATTTTATTTTGACATGGCTCTCCAATCATGTACATTTGAATTTAGGGAATTGCTATTCATAGTGATGGTAGTGGTACATTCTTACTGATTTGCTGAATACTTGTTAGAGTGAAAGTATTTAATTTCTTATATCCTAGTAACTAATGAGTTGGGGTTTGTTCCCATTAGGCAACTGAAGAGGATACTCCCAGTTCTCTAGTGAAAGATCATCTTTTCCAGCAAGAGACAGTTGTTACCAGTGAGCCTTATAGAAGCTCAAGACCTTCTCCCTTTGAAGATTTGAATGCTAGAAGAGTCTACTTGCAAAGCCAAGCCAATCAGGTGAGAAGCTAAATATTTTCCAGTGTGTTACTCACACATATAGAAGTTGGATGTGTTAGACAAGGATGTTAAGGCCATCTGCCCTTTATTAGACAAAATTAACAAATAACAACAGAAACCCAGGAGAATATGATTTATAATGAATCAAATCCAGAAGAGACAATAAATATGTAAGCCATAAAGTCCCCTACAGTTGTAATAATTGAGCCATAAATTTGACTTTAAGTTTTTCAGTGACAGAGGTGAAAAGAAGGAATGTATCAGTTACAATTCTTGTACACTATGTGAATTCATGTAGTTAAAATCCTACCCATTCTGTCTACAAAATCAAAGGCCAATCAAAATGGTTTTTTAAAAAGTTTTAAAATATCTCATTCTTCTTGATAGATAATATCTGTAATGTGTATTAGTGTCCAGTGACATAGTGGCTGTACCTGAAGCCCAGCTGATTTTTATTGAATGATTCTCATTTGACCTGAGGACTTCAAACATGTAATTTGTTAGGAAAGAAATTTGCGTACACTATAGGTAGACAAATGAACAATATGGTAAAGCATTAAGTTTAACAAGTTATTATTATTAATTATTTTATACTATATGCAAGACCCTGTGCTTTAGAATCGACAGATAGAAAGGAAAATAAACCATGGTTTCTGTTCGAGTGTTTCTGGTGAGGTAATAGATGCGTGCTCCGAGTGTTACAGGAGCACAGGATAGGGGCATTGGACTCGTTGTGGAAGGTAAGTAATTGTTTCTAGGTATGCCTAAACTTCTCAAGGACAGGAACACTTAGCCAATTAAAGAGAGGGGCTGGTCATGAGGACTGGGGGGAAAGGACACCAGGAGTGAGGGGATGAAAGTTTTAGAGCAAGTATAATAGTCAGCTTGTTCTGCCAGAACAAAATAGCATTAAAAAGGTGTCTTAACAGAAATATCTTTAGAGTTTTGAAGGCTGGAAGTCTGAGATTAGGGTGCCAGCATGGTTGATTTCCTAGTGAGGGTTGTCGTCCTGGATTGTAGACAGCTGCCTTCACTCTGTGTCCTCACCTGGCAGAGACAGAGAGAGAAAACATTAAAGTGAACAAGCTCTTTTGTGTCTCTTCCTGAAAGGGCACTAATCTCATCAGACCAGGACCACAGCCTTCATGAACTATTTCCCAAAGGTCCCATTTCCAAATACCAACACCTTGGGCATTAGAGTTTCATATGAATTTTGTCAGGGCATGAATGTTTAGTTCATAATGGGGAGCGATGTAAAGCAAAAGCATGCATGATCTAGAGCAGGGGTGTCAAACTCATTTTCACAGGGGGCCACATTAGCCTCAGGGTTGCCTTCAAAGGGCCGAATGTAATTTTAGGACTGTATAAATGCAACTACTCCTTAACTGTTAAGCGAGAGCTCAGCGCTGCCGCGGAATAGAAACAAGGTGCCCGCTGGATAACACAAGGTCTCCAAGCCGGATCCAGCCTGCGGACCTTGTGTTTGCCACCTGTGATCTAACATAGAGAAAACCAGCATGGAGAGTAAAAAAGAGAGGCAGATAAGACAAGGGCCAGATTGTTGTATTTTTATGTTCCACAAAACACTTTGGGCTTTATCTTATTGTTGCTTCACAAACCTGGGTACACAGTCATGTACCAGAAGACACAAGAAACCACAGGTTAAACATAGTGTAGTTTTATGGAGTGTCAGTTTTACTCAAAGACAAAAACATTCCCAAGTGGTACCAGTTTATATTTCCACTTGTGGTGGGAATTTTCCCTGAACACTTGGTGTTGCCCATTTTTCCTCCAAGTTAGTCACTTGGTGAAGTAAAGTAATATTTTATTGTGACTTGAAAGTTTCCTGATTACTACTGATGTTGAACAACCTTTTTCCATTGCCTCTTGACCATTTAGAAATTGTTTTCTGAAGTTTCCGAGATTTTTCCACATCTTATTTCAAGTTATCTTTCTTTTTCTCATTGATTTATAGGCATTATTTTATTTATGTTAGAAATCAGTTTTTTCGTTGGATATACGTATTGTAGGTATGTCTACTTCTGCCTTGTGGTTTGCCTTTTCACTCTCTTAATAGTTTCTTTTGCTTGATAAAAATTATTTATTTATGATCAATAATTAATTTATTTAAGTACTTTATTCCACTATTTATTGTATTTTTTCATTACCGTTTATCCCCCTTCTACTCTCTTCCACCTCCACCCACCCCCTACCCCCACAATCACCACACTGTTGTTCATGTCCATGAGTTCGTTTTCTTTTTTGCTCAATCCCTCTCAACACCCTCACCCTGAGCTGTCAGCCTGCTATATAAGTCTTTCTCTATTTTGCTTGTTAGTTCATTTCATTAGATTCCACATATGAGGGAAATCATATGGTATTTGTCTTTCTCTGGTTTATTTCATTTAGCTTAATGTTCCCCAGGTCCATCCATATTGTCCCAAAGGGTAAATTTTTCTTTTTTTATAGCTGAGTACTATTGCATTGTATAAATGTCCCATAGTTGTTTTAGCCATTCAGCTACTGATGGACACTTGGGCGGCTTCCATATCTTGACTATTGTGCATAATGCTGCATTGAACATAGGCGTGCATATATTCTTTCGAATTAGTGTTTCGGGTTTCTTTGGATAAATTCCCAGAAGTAGAATCACTGGTCATAAGGCAAATCCATTTTTAATTTTTTCAGGTATTTCCATACTGCTTTCCACAGTGGCTATACCAATCTGCATTCCCACCAACAGTGCAAAAGGGTTCCCCTTTCTCTACATTCTGACCAGCACTCGTTTATTGATTTATTGATGATAGCCATTCTGACAGATGTGAGATAATATCTCATTGTGGTTTTAATTTGCATTTTTTTTGATGATTAGTGATGTTGAACATCTTTTCATGTGTCTATTGGCCATCTGTGTGTCCTCTTTGAATAAGCGAGGCCCTTTGCCCATTTTTTAACAGGATTGTTTGTTTTTGCAGGGGTGTTGAGTTTTGTAAGTTCTTCATAGCACCATTTTGAGCTGATTCTATAGTTATACCCTGGTATTGTTTAGCTTGTAATATATTTTTACAAGAAGGAAGGTGAATGAGTCGGCTTAGGATAGGTTATTATAGCATAAACAGCTGTCCATTCCAGAGTTACAGGATGGATGGATTAAACACAGAGGAGATAAAATGATGTGCACTTTATCCAACAGTGCTGCTTTTAGACCGAGCTCTTGTTCCAGTCTATCTTACAAGATTTTGACTTCCCTTTTTGTTTAGTGCTAGAGCCTAGTTTCATCATAGTTGGGAGGAGAGTTACTTGGTTAATCATTATAACCTTTGAGTAAGGAGATGCTTCTTGCTGCTTTGTGTACATTGGAGCTGTGAGTTTTACATTTCCTGCATAGACTTATTATTCTACTATTTTTCTTAAAGTCTATTTACTTATTAGATTCAAACTAGGCATTGGGGAAAAACTATTCCCTCAATAGACATTTGTGCAGCAATGGGTAAGATCTTGGGTTTTAGTCAAAGGCAGATATAACTTTAGTTCTTGGCTTTTTAACTTACTCGGAATTATAAAGCTATTAATTCTCTCTGTCTTCGTATTTCCTAATGTAAATAGCAATAATAATAAAACTTCCACAGTGTTACTTTATGGGTTTAAAAGTTCTTTTATAGGGGTTAATATCCAACATTTATAAAGAACATACAAAACTCAACACCAAAAAAACAATCCCATTAAAAAATTGGCAAAAGACCTCAACAGACACTTCTCCGAAGAGGACATATAGATGGCCAACATTCATATGTAAAGATGCTCAATGTCACTATCATCAGGGAAATGCAAATTAAAACACAATGAGATATTGCCTCACATCTGTCAGAATGGCTATCGTCAGTAAATCAACAAACAACCAGTGCTGTCGAGGATGTGGAGAAAGGGAACCCCTTTGCACTGCTGGTGGAACTGCAGATTGTTGTAGCCACCATGGAGAGTAGTATAGAGATACCTCAAAAAATTAAAAATGCCTTCTGACCTAGCGATCCCACTTCTGGGAATTTACCCAAAGGAACCCAAAAACACTTAATTCAAAAGAATATATGCACCCCTACGTTCATTGCAATGTTATTTACAATAGTAAAGATACGGAAGCAGCTCAAGCATTCATCAGTAGCTGAATGGATAAAACAACTGTGGGGCGTTTACACAATAGAATATTACTCAGCTGTAAAAAAGACAGTTGTGCCCTTTGTGACAGCATGAATAGACCTGGGTAACATTATACTTCATACTAAGTGAAATAAGCCAATCAGAGAAAGACAAATACTATGATTTCCCTCACATGTGGGATCTAACGAACACACTGAACTAACAAATAAAACAGAGACAGACTCATAGATGGAGAGCAGGATTACAGCTGGGGGGATGGAGGTAGGGAGAGGAGGGATTTAGCAAAAAGGAAAAAGGATACATGGACAACAGTGTGGTGATTGCTGGGTGGCGGAGGGTATAAGAGCACTAAATGATAATGGAAAAAATACAATGTACATTAAATCAAAAAATAAATAAAATGTAGAAATTTTAAAAGTAAAAATAGCAAAATGCCTGGCAGTACTATTTCATTGCAAATCTTACAGTAATTCTCTGTCTGCCCTGTTAAGTAGTGGGGTAAAATCCGAATAGGAATGGCATTGGAAACCCAGGCTCTGTGCAAGGAAGAACAGCCATTTACCAAATCACTTCAGAACATTGACCTTCCTTTCTTACAAGAAGTATAAAGCAGGTTTGGTCCCCAGTTCATGCACAGGCATTTGCAGCCCCTGGCCCTGGCTCAAACAAACCCAGGTCCCGGCACATCAGGAGGCAACCAATCCATGCTTCTCTCTTGCACAGATGTTTCTCTCTCTTCCTCTCTCCGTCCAAAAGCAATTTTTAAAAATCCTTGGCTGAGGATAAAAAAAGAAAATCTAAAAAAAAAAACAGTATTTCTGTTGTTTAAAAAAAAGTTAATTCATATTCATATACACATTGGTGTGTATGTCATATATGCATGTGATGCATGTTAGAACACCTATGTACCAGGCCTCTATTCTAAGCCCTGGCAATAGCTATGAGTAAGACTGATATGAGCCCCAGCCTCACAAAGGATACAAAAGATATAAAGGAATATATCCTTTTGAGCCATGAGGGAGATAGATAATAAATAATTTTTATAACCAGTATTATTTCAGATAGTAATAAGTGCTAAGAATCAAAGTAATTGGAAATAGAATAGTGGGAGAACAGAAAGGCCTATGTGGCTATAGTTTAGTGAATTAAGGTGATAATACTACAAATTACAGTTAGAGAACCTGGTAGTGTTTGGATAGTGTAGGCTATTGGGAGGGTTTGGAATGTTGTTCTGGTTTTAATGGAAGCTTTTCGAAGGTTTTTAATTTCTAATAAAGGCCTCATGTGCATTTTTAAAACATAGCTGCTATGTGGAGAATGGACAGTTAGAGTATGATCATGGGTGGAATTAAGACCAGTTTGTCTAGTTAAATGATATTGGTAATTTGAACTAGGTAGAGATGAGGAGAAATGGTTGAATTGAGAATAAATTCTTAGGAAGGGCAAAAACAAAAACAAAACCCATTTCATACTGGATTAGACATGGAATATGAGGGAAAGAGGAGTCAAGGATGACTTCTGAGTTTGAGGTCCAAGCAGCTGAGTGGGTGAAAATGCTGTTACCTGGGATGGAAAAGTTTGGGGAAACTATCTCTGTCACCACCAATATACCACTACTACTTCCTGCTCTTGTCAGGGAACATAAGAATAAGTGATTTGCCTAATCTCAAAGGGCTATGCGTTAGAGACCACAGGCATTTTACAACATGTAGCCACTTATATTCTGAATAATGTATGTCATGATTAAATAAACTGTCATGATTACTAGTGGCTGTAAAAGACATCACTTGTCCTGACAGCCAGCATAAATGATACAAAATTTTTAAAGTCAAGGAAAAATAAATAAAAGCAGTACTTTAAGTAATTAAAATTTTAAAATTTTGAACTAAATTTGAACCAAAAACTGAGAAATTGAAGGTAAAAGTATGACAAAGAATAGATGGTGTGGAGTATAAAGACAAATTTCCCAAACTGGTGTGGATGAGGAAATTAAAAGTGTTAAAAAAAAAAAAGTGTAAAATCTTAAAGAAAAACAGCTTAAAAAGGAAAACAATTATTTAAAAAACGAAAATTTTAACAAATAGAGCAGTAAGAGGGATAAATGATAAATTTAAGAACAATAAAAAGAAAAATATTTTCTAGACATTATGATGATTTGAAATAGTCTGAAAACAGCCCTGGCTGGTGTGACTCAGTGGATTGAGTGCTGGCCTGCGAACCAAAGGGTCACCAGTTCAATTCCCAGTCAGGGCACATGCCTGGGTTGTGGGCCAGGTCCCCACTAGGGGGGCTGTGCAGGAGGCAACCACACATTGATGCTTCTCTTCCTCCCTTCTCCTGGGTCTAAAAATAAATAAATGAAATATATTTTTTTTAATTGAAATAGCCTGAAAACATAAGTTGAAATATATACTGAAAGGTTTTTTTAGGTTCCGCCGAGGAAGAAATGCCAATCAGCCACAAAATTAGGCAGTACAGAGCTTTACTGGGGTTTGCGCACCCAGGCGAGGTTCCCAGGTCCGCAGAGCAGGGCAGGGGGGAAGTCGGCCCAAGCAGGGAATATGGCAGGGTTTTATGCACCAAATTCTGGTTGGCTCTCTTCGTGGGGGCTAGGGATTGGTCTCCTGAACAAAGCGGCAATCTATCATTGGTGGTTCCCTGGTTTGACATCAGCCGTCTCTTCCGGGTTGTAGTTCAGCTGCCATTTTGTCCCACCCCACCCATCCTGACATATACATCCTGAGATACTGTTTCTAATTTTGTTGTTGTTAACTATTGCTGCTTGTTTTAATGTAAAATAGGTGGGACAGAGCAAATAGTTAATATGTTTTATTGTTGTTGCCATTTATGTAAAACAAGCCATAAATTGGTATGGAATTTGACCTCTTAAATCTTTCGGGTTCCTTGAAAAGGATGACACAACAGCGTGAATTGTCCTCAGGTAGAGAGCTACAGGAACCGAGCAGGTCAGATCAGAACACTCGGCATTTCAGCCTTTGCCTCAGATTAGGTCCAGTAGTTGGCTAGCTTGTGGTGGGGGTGCATGTACTTGCAAGCATGTAGATGGGCTTGTGAACATGTGTTGGTTTTTGGTGGAAGGGGCATGGTAATCGATAGGATTGGTGGGCTGCAGTGTTGATCTGGTATAAAGACAGGCCTAATTCTAGAGGTAGCACTGCTAATTAATTCTCTTCTGAGTGAATTAAAGCAGTCTTTAAACATTTATTTTAATTATGATCTTACTGGATTAATGACTTAGTAGAACAGGCTAAATACTAGCAAACTTTAATGCTGTTATGGCCATGGGATCCCTCTTTTTTTCTAAGTAAAATTTTTAACCCTCCAGGAACTTTGGTCACTCACGGAAAGTGGGTCTCAGCAA
Organism: Desmodus rotundus; assembly: GCF_022682495.2. Taxonomy (NCBI): domain Eukaryota; kingdom Metazoa; phylum Chordata; class Mammalia; order Chiroptera; family Phyllostomidae; genus Desmodus; species Desmodus rotundus. The sequence goes on from NC_071393.1 coordinate 72,330,309, forward strand.
GAGTCACAATAACAGCGTGAATCCTGTCATCTAAATTCTTGTGATGATTATTCTAAGTATTTCTTGTGATAAGATAGTTTTAAGTTATTTTTACTTAACTGAAATTTTACTTTTCCTACTCACATCACATTTTATAGCTCCTTTCACTTTCGTATTGGCCATTTTGAAATACGTTAGTTTTGTCATCCATTCTCAGGATGATTTTTTTCTTCTCAAAAGACAAGTGAAGGCTCTTGTTTCTTTGATAGTATTTGATTGTCTGATTTGTTGTTCTGTCAAACACACGCATGTTTCTGTTCCCCACTACATTGGAACTGCAATGTATACTGATATTCTTGACCTTTTTTCCTCCAATGTCTTAGAGAAGAAATGGTATGTGAAGTAGTATAATGAAACCTGTTAGTATTCCTGCCAGTTGTTGTCCATTAACTTCTACAGAAAATAAAAATATTACTGAAAGCAACACTCAAATTTCTGAGAATCATTCTACTTTTACTTTGGGGAGGATGACTCTCATTTTCAGACTAGCTGTTAAAGTGTTTTATGTGTTTTTATTTTTAATGATTTATTCCACCTTTATAATTGCCTCAGGAAATCGAGAAGACTGTTAAAAATAAGAATGAAATTTTATAGTCCTTTGGTGCTTCACTAAGTGCTTTTGAGTCCAATATTTTATTTGAGCAAAGCCAAAATCTTTGATTTTTACCAGGGAAGAAATTCATGCATAGAATCATTAAGTGCCTGAACAAAGTCACTAGATTAGTAATTGTTAAATTATTGAAATTCTAATGTTATTTAGAAATGGTAAGTAAGCCTCTTTCTCCTTTTTATTCTAGCTCAGATTAAAATGTTTCCCTTTATGGTATATAGGCAGCTTTATGTTTCATTAAATCTGATGATTATAGTTTTTAATCTTTATCATAGCTTGTGCCTACTTTGTGCTGAGTACTGTTTAAAGTACTTATGTAATTCATTTTAATTCTCACAACAACCACTGTGACAAACTGCCTCATTTGGGGGGTAGAAATTATCTATAGTTTATGCATTTTTGTCTAAGCTTATTATGAAATATTACAAGAAATGCAGGAAAATGTATATTAAGATATTGGCACGAGAAGAGGGAGAAAAAAAGTAGTTCTAAACCCGTTTTACTTTGAGCAAACGGGTTGAGCAACCCGTTTTTAGCAGGACTAAAAGCAAAAAGTAATCTGCATATCCTTTTCAGGAATTGGGGACATCAGAACATTATCTGTAGTTATATTTGTTCATAAACTTCAAGGATTCTTAGGACATATGGCATTTTAAGTCTTGAAATACCCACTTGAACACTTTTAAATACTATACAAAATATGTTTTAACATCTTGAATAATGGGTAGAAAAACTCAGCCCCTGGGAGGAGAGGATTGAAATACACACATCTTAAACTAAGTCACTGATTGATACAGTTGAGCAAGAAGAGAAAACCTGGTGAATGTAACACAAACTTACAGTAGATTAATATTCATCATCCAGATCCTGGGAGTTTGCTTGTCCTACCTTCTTTAGCTGAGGGAACTATAAACTTGTAGGGTTTTTATTTTTCTGTCTGTCTTTCTTCCTTCCCTTCCCTTCCCTTCCCTTCCCTTCCCTTGTCTTCCCTTGTCTTCGTCCTGTCTTGTCTTGTCTTGTCTTGTCTTGTCTTTGTCTTGTCTTTGTCTTGTCTTTGTCTTGTCTTGTCTGTCTTTTTTCTTTCTTTGTGCGATTGATGGGAGGGAAAAAGAACTGAACTCTTCTTCCAAAACGGCAGTGACGGAGGTGGTGTGGTGGTTGAGGTAGTCACCATGTAGAAAAGTACAGAATGATGCTAGATAACTGCAGAGAGGGAATTGAACAGTATTTGGCAGGTAGCCCTCAGCATGGGAATTTTGAACAGGGCTTCAAAATTCCCATGAGCCAGCCAGATTATTTGAATCTGAATTCCAACTTCCTTACTATGGATACTTTTCTTTACCTCCAAGATTGATAAGACATAGAGAAACAAGGGTTACATTGTATGAGTTCGCATAACTAGATGTTTAAACATTTGCTGATGTCAAAATAAGTGAACTTAGTCTATTAGGAATTAGAATGGAAAGCCTATTGCATTCTAATTCCTAATAAATATAGATTTAATAAATAAATATTGCAGGAGTTTCTTAACAGGAATAATGCACGATTGCATTTAGCACAGTACTGTTAGCATTGTGTACCAGTTGTCCATTTTGATGTCACCCAAAAGATCTCACAGGGTGCATTTTCCTCAGTACAGAATCTGGCCTTCCAACTTGCAGATCAGAAACCTTATTTTGTCATGCTATCAAGGCTGGAGTCATCTTTCAAATATTAAAACAGTCAAGTTTAAGAAAGCGATATGTAAAAATCATAATATAAAATTTAACTTAAGCACTGACCAATGTGGTTCAGTTGTTTGGGTGTCCTCCCGCAAAATGAAAGGTTGCAGACTTGGTCCTCAATCCGGGCACATAGGAGAGGCAACCAATTGATGTTTCTCTCTCACATCGATGTTTCCTTCTCATCCTCCCTCCCTTCCCTTCTCTCTAAAAATAAATAAGTAAAATCTTTTTTAAAAAATTGTAATTTAAGCCATCATGTGGACTGTAGTACTCATAGCAGCTTGTTTGGTACATTGTCTGCATAAAGTAGATCTTCATGAGATACTGTATCATTGGCTAAAGGTAGCTTTGTCTGTGTATACACTCAACAGAGTAATTAAATGCTTTGAATGTTTAATTGCATTTGACTGGAATAGCTTGACAGACCTTTCTCTACAAGAGAGGAATAGCCTTGCCAAAATAGACTACCTCAATGTCAAGAAATATGACGAGTCTAAGATTTTACTTAAAAGCTTCTAAGTTAAAAGCTAACTTAAAAGCTATGAAGTTAACTCTCCAGATGCATGGATGCTGCCAGAAGGCTAGTAGATCAGGGACAAAGGACTTCATTGCTTACAGTACAATAAAAAACCTTGAGCTTCATGTTGTGTTGGTTCCCCTTGCCTCCCGAGGCCCATGGGAATGGTGCTGAGCTGCCCAGGTGGATGTTACACACACAGCGTGAACTCGTGAGCCTAGGGAACCCAAGTCTTTCCTGATGGGCAATAAGCCTGCCTGACTTTTGTCTTGGAGGGAGACTGCTTTTGTTATACGGGATACTAAACAGCCTAACTTCAAAGGGGAGACACTATATCTTTCAAGGGTTTCACTAAACACACATCTTTGAAAAGACAGCCTGAAACAAAGGCCTCTGCTCACTAGATCTGCAGAAGACCCACAGAGAATTGTCACTAAGACTGGCTTTAGGTTTTTTCCCTCCAGTGTTTGTTTTTGACTCCATGGGCTCTTTAAATCCTTTTGATGGATGGGTACATTCTTTAAAAATGCTAATGCTCTCATTCAGGTTTTAGTTAAGTCTAATACGCCTAGAAGCTATTAGGGCTTCTTTACTAAATTTTGCTTACTTTCAAGTTCCTGGAGGTCATTTCACTATAGAGAAATAAGAACAAATGTATCAGTGAGCTTATGATCAAAGATTTATGACATATTTAATACATAGAAAAGAAGACATTGTAATGAACACCCCCATTCCTATCTACTTGACTTCATCCCTAGAGGTTACCATTACCTTGGACTATGGTTGCTTAGATTTCCTCTGCTTTTTTGGTAGTTCCACCGCAGAATTTATGTTTTTTCTGCCAGTGGACATTTCAGTTGTTTCCATAATTTTGTTATTAGGCATACTGCTAGTACAGACTTTCTTGTCCCCAGCTATTCATGCGCAAGACTTTCGTTAAGGATGTATAGGAATGGGCTTCTGAGGTTGATGTGCTACAAAAGTCCCTGGGGTAAATTAGTCTACAGCAGCGGTCCCCAACCTTTTTGGCACCAGGGACCAGTTTCGTGGAAGACATTTTTCCACGTGGGCAGAGGGGATGGTTTTGAGATGATTCAAGCACATTACATTCAAGCTCACCTCCTGCTGTGTGGCCCAATTCCTAACAGGCCCAATTCCTAACAGGGTTTGGGGACCCCTGGTCTGTAGGATTCATGTGTTTTGTGAGTACAAGAGATGTATATTGGGGATTTGGAAGACTATAGAAATAGCTGTAGCTGTTCCTTTATAAACTAACTACATGTTCTTGTATATTATAATAACCTTGTTACTAAGTAATAAAATTTTCAGTGTCACTTCTCCTTTTTCAGTTTTATTTGTGGCAATATCTCCGAGTTCGTGGTTGCTTTTCACTCTCTGTAGGGGTTTGGTGAACAGACATTCTAAATTTTATTGCAATTGAGCGTATCATTCTTTTCCTGGTGGTGGTTTATAAATGCCTCCCTATCCTTATTTCAAAGATTTTCTCTCTATTTTGGTCTAAAAATTTTAGTTTCGCCCATAGCCCAGTTTAAATTGATTTCTCTTCTGTGAGAGCAATCCAGTTTTATTTTTACCATGTATATAATTAATTGCTTCAGCACCATTTATTGGAATCTTTCCACCACTGATAGGGAGTGCTGTATCTGTGGTGTATCAGGTCCCCATATTTGTTGAGACCCATTTCTGGTCTCTCTGGTCTGATCTGCTGGTCTGTGTTCCTGCCCTCAGTGTCACCTTGTCATCTGCTCCTTTTTAGAAGCACTTTAGCTCTATAAGAAGTCCTAATATCGGTGGAGTAAGTGCTTCTACCTTCTTGTTCCTCTATATTTGAAACAATTTTTGGCTGTTTTAGAGAAAATTTAGAATCAGCTTATCAAATTTGGTGAGAAATTCATTTGCAGCCTGCATTTTAATTGCACTGAATCTCTATATTAGTTTGGGGAGAAATTTAGCCTTATTCATGAACATAATCTGTCCCTCTGTTTAGCTCTTGTATGGCTCTCAATAAAGCCTTGCACTTCTTCATGGAAAAAAAATATATTTTATGAGATTTATTCTTTGTACCATTTTGTTGTTATTACCATTGTAAATATAATCTTTTTAAATTTTCATATGACCAACTTTGAAGAAGCATCTCCCATGGTTTTTTCTGCTAATAAATCCTTCTAAAAACCTAGAGCAATAGCAGTCACACTCCCAGGGTATTATTAAAAGCAGTGGTGAATTGGGGTGTGTCTTACAACATATCTGCTTAATAAGTGTAAAGAGTCAGCATGGTCTATTTGTCTCATGTAAAGGTTGTATGATTAATATTATTAGACTATTAACTCAGTTTCAAAGTGTGTTTTGGCGCTGTTTGTGACTTTTTGTCTGAGACAGTGAAATTGGGATAATAAGTCAAAAAGTGGACAATTTTACTTTTAAAAATAAAGCTCAGAAATATATTTAATACATAACTTGTTATTATATTTAGTATGAGAAATGAATATATTAGGGAAAAACAAAAATTTCCACATACTTTTCTATAATGCTCTTCCATTTAAAAAAAAAAAATCTGAACAAATGCTTGCTTTATTCAGGGTTTACTTTAAGTTTCTTTTTCTTCCTGAAGCTTTTTCAGACCATTTAATCATAGTGATTTCTTCCTCCATTAATTCCTGAATTCTTAACATATTTCAGCTTAAACTTTAGTTACATAACTTTGCAAGTTTATGCCTTATCATCCTACCTGTGAAGATAAGAGCTATTTTTCTACTTCATTGTGCCTTCCATAGAGATGAGTACTCTGTACTTGTTAGAAAATCAAAATATAGTTGAATATTGAAACTAAAAGTAAAACTGAGTGGGAAGTGTTAGCTCATAATTTTTCATACTGGGTAGAGGTAACTGGACATAGAAGAGTGGATAATAAAGCCGGATTAGAGAAAATAATCTCCACGATCCACTTCATCCCACATCAGTCCTTTAGTTCTGCAGCATAATTGAAATTGAAATGCTTTTGTTTCTCTTTATGTCTTATGTAATTAAACTACTAGTGAAAGTAAAATTTCAAAACTATAGGGAACAAGGTTGGGAATGAGATAACCTCTTTAGTTTTTAACTAATTTTGTTAAACTTCCTTCAATATTTAAGATACTAAGTAACTGGCTCAAGTTGGATATATCCATTTAAATTCCTTTTTGAATTGAAGTACACAAACTTTTTAATTCAGAATTCTATTTTTAGGAATTTGTGGTACAGATATACTTGGACATGTGCACTAAAGGTAAATGTATAAGGATATTTATTGCAATACTGTTTATAACATCTGAAGACTGGGAAAAGTGTGTGTATATTAATCAAACTAGTTAAATTAATTAAAACTCATTCATTCAATGAAACATTGAGCTGCTATTAAAAGAATAAGGTTAGGAAAAAGGCGAAACCAAAAAATGAAAAGAAAAATTTAATTTAAAAAAGAATAAGTTTATAATAATTAACAGAAAAGTATCCATGATGTATCATTAAGCATAAAAAAAAAAGCACAGTGCAAAGGGTCCTATTTAAAATTTTAAAGATCCACATATACGCCCGCATGTATTTGTGCATTTAAATTAATACATAACCATAAAGCAGAAGTTACCACTAGAGCAGTACATTTTTTGTAATTACATACATGACACATCATAATCATTCAGTTATAATTTATGTTGCAGTTCACTCTTGGCATTGTATATTCTCTGGATTTAGACAAATGTATGACTTGCACTGTCATTATAGCTCATAAGAAAATTACTGCCCTAAAAATCTGTGCTCCACCTATTCATCTCTTCCCCACACACGCTCATATAACCCCTGATAACCACTAATATTTTTTACTGTTTCCCTGGTTTTGCCTTTAGCAGTATACCATGCAGTTGGAATCCAACAATATGTAGCCTATCAGACTGGTTCCTTCTACTTAGTAATATGTGAGGTTCTTCTGTGTCTTTTCTTTTTAACACTAAATAATATTCCATTGTCTGGATGTAGCACAGGTTATTCATTCACCCCACAAATCTTGGTCGCTTCCAAGTTTTTTGCCAATTATGAATAAACTTAATACAAACAGTTGTGTACAGGTTTTTGTGTGGACATGAGTTTTCTAATTCTTTGGGTAAATACCATGTAGTATAGTTGCTGGGTCATAGGAAAAGAGTGTCTTTCATTTTTGTAAGAAGTAGCTGAATTGTCTTCCAAAGTGGCTGTAGAATTTTGCAATGAGTAAAGTTTAGTTTCTCTACATACTCACCAGGATTTGGTATTGTTATCGTTCTAGATATTGGCCATTCCAACACCATAGTTCCTCAAGGTTGTTTCATTGTAACCTGGATGAGATGCCTAGGAACTTAACTCTTGTTTGTATGTTAGCCTGTGGTAAAGTTGGTTTTGTTATGTCATTTAGCTGTAGCTCAAGAACTTATCAACGATGTTAAGTGAGGACTTACAGTAGCTGTGTAATGGTATCTCGTTTTAATTTGCATTTCCCTAATGATTTACGGTGTGGAGCATCTTTTCAAGTCATCTGTGTATCTTCCTTGGTGATGTGTCTGATGAGATCTTTGGCCCATTTTTTAATCAGGTTGATTGTTTTCTTATTGGTTTTTTTTAAGAGTTCTTTGTGTATTTTGGATAAAAGTCCTTTATTGGATATCTTTTACAAATATTTTTCCCCAGTCTGTGGCTTGTCATCTAATTCTCTTGACATATTTTACAGAACAGAAATTTTTAATTTTAGTGAAATCCATTTTATTTTTTCCACCGAATTGTATGTTATTTTTATTTAATCTTTATTGTATTTTTTCCATTACCATTTTTTATATCCTTTGTTGTCCATGTCCATGAGTCCCTTTTCCTTTTTGCTCAATCCCTCCACCCCCTAATATCCCCATCCCCACCAGCTGTCATCTGCTGTCTTATCTATGAGTCTGTCTCTGTTTTGCTTGTTAGTTCAGTTTGTTCATTAGATTCCACATATGAGTGAAATCATATGGAATTTGTCTTCCTTTGACTGGCTTATCCATTTTATCATTTATTTCTTTCATGTATCAACATTATTGACCTTGTATCCCACAACTTTGCTATAATCACTTACTAGTTGCAGGAGTAATTTTGTCAGTTGTTTTGTATTTTTTACATAGGTGATCATATTACTTGTGAATAAAAGCGGTTTTATTTCTTTCCTAAAACTATATCTTTATTTGCTTATTGCATTAGCTAGAAATTTACTATGATGTTTGAAAGGAGTGATGAGAGGGTACATTCAAGTTTCTCACCATTAATTTTGATGTTAGTAAATTTTTTGTAGATATTCTTTATAAGCCAAGGAAGTTCTCTGCTATCCCTAGATTACTGAATCATGAATGGGTGTTGGATTTTGTCAAATTCTTTTTCTCCATCTGTTGATAACATCATGTGATTTATCCTTTTTACTTTGTTGATGGGTTACATTAATTGATTTGTTTTTGTTTTTGTTTTTAATGTTGAACCAGCCTTGTATAGACTAGGATAAATCTCATGTGGTCGTGGTGTATAATTCTTTTTATACACTGTTGGATTCAACTTGGTAATATTTTGTTGAAGATTTTTGCATAAGTGCTTATTTGAGGTACTGTTGTCTAGCGTTATGTTCTGTTTTTTTGCAGTGTTTTTGTCTGATTTTAGTAATAGGGTAATGTTGCTCACAGAATGAGTTAGGAAGTATTTGGATCCTATTTGGATCTTCTGCAGGAGATTATAGAAAATTGGAATAATTTATTCCTTAACTAGTTGGTAGAATTCACCAGTGAATCCATCTGGATCTGGTGCTATTTTGAAAGGGTACTGATTCAACTTCTTTAGTAGATACGGGCCTGTTCATATTGTCTATTGAGTTTTGGCAGACAGTGCCTTTCATGGAATCAGTTTCATCTGAGCTATCAAATTTGTGGGCCTAGAGTTGTTCATAATATTCTTTTATTATCCTTTTAATTTCCATGGGATCTGTAGTGATATCCCCTCTTTTCATTACTGATATTAGTAATCTGTCCTCTTTTTCCTAGATAGACTAGATAAAGACTTTTCAATTTTGTTGATCTTTTCAAAGAACTGGTTTTTGAGTTCATTAGTACTCTATTGATTTCTAGTCTAATTCTTATTCTTTTCTTCTTATTTTGGATTTAGTCTTTTTCTGCTTTAACTTAACATTATTAATTTTAGATGTTTCTTCTTTTCTAATTATATGCATTCAGTACTATCAGTTTCTCTCTAAGCATTTGTTTCACTATATCCCACAAAGTTTGATAAGTTTTTATTCCATTTAGTTAAAAATACCTTTTAATTCCTTTTGAGATTTCTTTTTGACCCATGTGTTATTCAGAAGCATGTTATTTAATCTACACGTAGATTGGGATTTTAAAATCCCTTTCTGTTAGTTATTTCTACTTTAATTGCTTTGTAGTCTGAGAGCAAACATTGTATGAATTCATTTTTTTTTTAATTTGTTAAGAGTCTGGTTTTTGGCCCAGAATGTGATCTGTCTGGGTTAATGTTCCATGTAAGTTTGACAATAATGTATATTCTGCTGCTGCTGGATGAAGTAGTCTATAGATGTCAGTTATATCCACTTGGTTGATGATGTTATTGAGTTCCGCTTTGTCCTCAGTGATTTTCTGCCTGTTGGATATGTCCAGTTTCTGATAGAGGGGTGTTGAAGTCTACAGTGTAAGAGTGGGCGCCTGTTTGTGCCTCCTTGTAGTTCAATCAGTTTTGCCTCTGTAATTGGATACTCTTTTGTTAGGCACACACTGGCTAAGGATTGTTTTGTCTTCTTGGAGAATTGACCCCTTTATCCTTATGTAATGTCCTTCTTTATTATCATTGTTACCTTCCCTGGCTTTGACATCTCTTCAGAAGTTAATACAGCTACTCCCACTTTCTTTTGATTAGTGTTAGTGGTATATTCTCCATCCATTTACTTTTATTTTATAAATTTCTTTCTATTTACAATGTGTTTCATATAGACAACATATAGTTGGGTATTATTTTTTTAGTCACTCTGACAGTCTTGTCTTTTGATTAGTATACATATAAGCCATTAATGTTCAAAGTGATTATTGATATAATCACTATCAAATTTTCTATAGTTTTCTATTTGTTACTCTTATTCTTACTCTACTTTTGTATTCCACTTTTCCCAAAGTATTTGGTGGATTTATTAAATGTTTTATGTGATTCAATTTTCTCTTCTTTTTCACATATCAGTTACACTTCTTTAAGACTTTTTAGTGGTTGCTCAACAGTTTACAATATACATTTATGATTAATTCATGTCCTTTTCAAATAACACCAAACCACTTTACAGGTAGTGGAAGTTATCTTATAATAACAAAATAATCTGAAATCCTCCTTCCCATCCCTTGTACCCTTGCTGTCTTTAATTTTGCTATGTATAAGAACATATATATAAAATCATACATTATCAAATTACACTGTTACTGTATTTTAGAGAAAACTTTTTGTTAGATTAATTAAAATATGAAAAATAAAAGGTTTTATTTTCAATTATTTTTTTGATGTTCTTCCATTCTTATTTAGATTTGAGTTTCTGGCCTGTACCGTTTTCCTTCTCTTTAAATTTAGAACTTCTATTAACATTTCTTGTATGACAGGTCTATTGGCAACAAATTTCCTCAATTTTTGTTTGCCTGAGAAAATCTTTGTATCTCTCTCATTTACTTTTAAATTTTTTTTTTCAAGATTGTATTTATTTACTTTTGTAGAAGGAGGAGAAGGGAGGGAGAAATTAAGGGAGAGAAACATCCATGTGATAGAGATATATTGATTAGTTGCCTCTCACGTGCCCCCAGCGAGGGACCTGGCCTGCAATCCAGGTATGTGCCCTGACAGGGAATTGAACCAGTGACCCCTCTGTTCACAGGCCAGTGTTCACTCCACAGAGCCACAACGGCCATAGTATTCTCTCCTTTACTTTTGAAGGATAATTTCACAGGTAATAGAATTCTCAGTTGGTAGCCTTTTTCTCTCAACACTTTATAATGATGTTTCACTCCACTGTCTTCTTACTTGCATGGTTTCTAAGGAGAAATCAGGTGTAATTTTCATCTTTGCTCCTTTATGAATAAGGTATTTTTTTTCTGACGACTTTCAAGATTTTTCCTTTATCTTTGATTTTTTTTTTTTTTTTATAGTTTATGCTTAGGTGCACTTTTGGGGACATTTATCCTGGTTGGTCTTCCCTGAGCTTCCTGGATCTGTGGTTAACATTAACTTAGGTAAATTATCAGATACTATTACTGCAAATATTTCTTTAGTTCCATTCTTCTTCTGATATTTCTATTTCACATGTTACACCTCCATAGGTGTCCCACGGTTCTTTAATATTTTGTTCATTTCTTTCAATCTTTGTTCTCTTTGTCTTTCAGTTTTAGAGGTATGTATTGATGTATTCTTAAGCTTAGAGATTCTTTTCTCAGCCATGTCCATCCACTCTACCAAGCTCGTCAAAAACATTCTTTATTTCTCTTAGTATTTTTGATCTCTAGCATTTCTCTTTGGTTCCTTGTTAGGATGTCCATCTCTGCTTTCTTTGATCATTTGTTCTTTTTTAAAAATTTGTATTTACTGACTTGAGAGAGAGAAAGAGAAACATTGATTTGCTGTTCTATTCATTTATGCGTTCATTGGTTGACTCTTGTATGTGCCCTGACTGGGGATCAAACCCACAATGTTGGCCTATAAGGACGACACTCTTAACCAGCTGAGCTACCTGGCCAGGCTGTTCATTTGTTCTTGTATGCTGTGTACTTTATCCATTAGAGCCCTTAGCATATTAATGATAGTTTTAAATTCCTGGTCTGAATGTTCCCACATCCCTGTCACGTCTGGTTTTGATGCTTGCTCTGTCACTTCAAATTCAGCTTCCCCCCCCCCTTTTTTTTTAATAGCTTGACATGATGTATTGGATAAAAGTAACTCTTGTAAATAGGCCTTTAGTAATGTAGTGGTAAAGTGTGTAGGGAGAGGAAGCATTCCTATAGTCCTATGATTAAGTCTGTCTTTTAGTCTGAGCCATGCCTCTGAACTGGGAACTTCACAGGTATTTCTCAGCTTCTTCTCCTCTTCTTAGCTGTGTGGGATGGGTAGAGTTGACTGCAGTTGTATATTTCTCTTTCCTTGGGTCAAATAGGTTCTGATGATACCGAAGCAAGTCAGTCTCTCTCAACTCATTTCTCCTGAGGGCAGACTTTGTTAAAAACAGACTGCTCTCTAATTTTGAAATGAGTTTTTTCACTCCCTCTGTTAGAAGCATTTGGGATTTTTCGATATTTACCATGGGAATCTGGTTTAGCTTCTGCGGGTAAACTGACAAAAGTTGGGTGACTCACTGTGACTGGGTCCCCATAGAGCAGGGGTGTCAAACTCATTTTCATTGGGGGCTACGTCAGCCTTGCGGTTGCCTTCAAAGGGCCAAATGTAGAGCTCCTTGCCCCTAGTTAAGGAGTAGTTACCTTTACAGAGTCCTAAAATTACATTCAGCCCTTTGAGACAACCGCGAGGCTGATGTGGCCCCTGGTGAAAATGAGCTTGACACCCCTGCCATAGAGTATCTAACTCTCAAAGTTGTCCACACCGCACCTCAGCAATTCATCAATTACAGTTCAGCTTTTCCTCCCCCAGCACTGGTTTCCATGGCATTTATCGCTCATGAGTCTGCTCTGTTAAGCTGTTACTCCCCTTACTCTCCTGTCTGTCTCTCCTGTGTGGAAGCAATGGTTAGCCCTGCCTATGGACCCCAAAAAAGAAAAGTTGTTTTGTTTTGTTATTTTTTTCCTGTTCAGTTTTTTTTTAAACTTGTTAGGACAGAGTGGCAACTTTCAAGTTCCTTACATGCAGAACCAGAAACCTGAATTCTATATTACTTTTTAAATTAAATTTTAAATGTATAAGGAAAGACCTAAATTTATATAATAAATAGCATGATTCAACATTTTGAAAAACTTCACTACTTACAGGTAATATAATTTTGGAATATACATTATATATAGTTGTATTAAATATAGTTATGCATTCTTTTCTCACTTAAGTAGAAATTGTTTATATTTTAGATAACGTTCAGTCATCCAAGCCTAGATATTCAGGGCAGAAGTATAGAATATGTACAGCGACAAATATCCAAGGAATGTGGAAGCCTAAAGTCCCAAAATAGGGTAAGTAATCTTAGTTTATCGTCTGATAAGGAATATAACTAATGAACATATAAGTGAAATTTTTTAGTCCTTCTAATTTATCACCAGATAAAGCCAATAATTATATATTGTTAATTTAACTGACTGCATTAATCTCTTCACCTTTAGCCCAGACCTGGAATTTTTTAGCCCCAATACCAAGTATCTGAGGAATAGAAGTTTGCTCCGACCTGGGTCAGTTACTTGCTTGTAGAGTAGTCACTGTGTCCAGGGACTGGGGCTAGGAGATACAGATATGATTTCCAGAAGGCCATATGATTTATCTTTAAAAGATTTACTTTGCTTCTTGGCCTCAAGGGGATAGTCTATCCAGAAGGAGGGGTGAGGAGGGTTGTGTAAATTTGTTGTGTACATGTATGTTTATTTGATGTGGTGCATTTTAAGTCATTTACAGAGACTATATAGCCAAGCTTTAAAAAGTATATGTCTTTGTATTAGTTTGCTAGGGCTACCATGACAGAGTATAACAGACTAGGTGGCTGAAACAACAGGAATTTACTTTCTTATGATGCTGAAAACTGGAAGTCTGTTTTCAAGGTGTTAGCAGTTTGGTTTCTTCTGAGGCCTTGCTCTCCTTGGCTTGCAAGTGGCCACCTTCTTGTATCCTCCCATTGCCTTAGTCCTTCCGTGCACATCCCAGTGTCTCTATGTGTCAAATTTCCTCTTCTTAAAAGTGCATCAGTCAGATTGAATTAGGGTTCATGCTAAGGGCCTTATTTGAACATAATCACCTTTTTAAAGGCCCTATGTCTAAATGTAGTCACTTTTTAAAGCAGTGTAAGTTGGGGTCTCAACATGGGAATTTAGGGAGAACACAGTTCAACCCATAACATTTTACCCTCTGGACCCCCTAAATTCATGACTTTCTCACATGCAAAATTCACTCTATCACAGCAGCTCCAAAATTTAACGCGTACCAGCGTCAACACTCAGTCCCAAAGAGTGGGTGAGACTCAAGTGTGATTCATTCTGAGACAAAGCAGCTCTCTATCTGAGAACCTGTGAAACCAGAGAAGTTATCTGCTTCTAAAATATGATGGTGGGAAAGGCATAGAATAGACATTCCCATTCCAAAAGGGAGAAACTGGAAAGAAGAAAGGAGTCATGGTTGTCTCAAGAAAGTCCAAAACCTAGCATAGCAAATTTCATTAGCTTTTATGTCTCGAGAATAACCCTCTTTGGCTTAGTGGTTGGTTCTCCAAGAGGATGTTTCCACACCCTTGGCCCTGGGCTTCCGGGCCAATAAGAAGTGGCCCCATCCTAGTGACCTGAGGAGACAGCCCCAACATTCCCAGTTCTTCCCTTAAAAGATAATGCATGTTAGTCCTGGCTGGTGTGGCTCAATTGGTTGGAACGTTGTCCTGTGACCAAAAGATTGTGGTTTTGGTACCCTGTTGGGGCACGTACCTGGGTTGCAGGTTTGATCTCCCGTCGAGGCACATACAGGAGGCAACCAGTTGATGCTTCTCTCTCCCATCAATGTTTCTCTTTCTCCCTTCTCTCTTTAAAAGCCATGAAAAAGGTCCTTGGGTGAGAATTAAAAAAAAAAAAAAAAGATAATACATGTTCTCAGTCAGATAGCTCTATTTGCCAGTTCTTATAACTTACAAAAACTATAATTTTGACAACCTCGATTCACTTCCTCTCAACTCTGGTCCTGTTTAGATCCAACCTGCCACATTTTAACCAAGATGGTTGATAGGAGCCATGATTGTCTAGCCACACCTTTGGTATTCTCTTCAGAACATAATTACTTACAAGTTCTACCTTCCACAAAACACTAGAATACAATTCATTTACATCTTTTACTGCTTTGTAACAAGGATCATCTTTCCTTCCCTGTCCACTGTTCCTCATTTCCATTTGGGGTCTCACCCAGAAGTACCTTTAATGTCCATATTTATACCAACAGTCTCTTTAGGGCTTTCTAGGCTTTTTACAACATGTACCTCGAAACTCTTTCAGCCTCTACCCATTACCCAGTTCCAAAGCCATTTCCACATTTTTAGGTATTTGTTACAGCAACCCATTTTTTGATACCGAAATATGAGTCAGGGTTCTCCGGAGAAACAGAACCAGTAAGATGTGTATATATACACACTCGTTGTAAGGCGTTGGCTCATGTGATACTGAAGGTAAAGGTACATACCCAGAATCTGCAGAGGGTAAGCTGTCGGGCTTGAGATGCAGAGAAAAGTTGCAATCAGTCTTTGTTCTGTTAATTTGGATGAGGTTCCCCTATGTCATGGAAGATAATTTTCATTCGTCATAATCCACCAATTTAAATGTTAATCTCATCCAAGAAATATCTTTACATAAAACATTCAGAATAATATTTGACCAAATATGTGGACACTGACCCAGCCAAGTAGATACATAAAATTTGCTTTTACAGTCCTTATTGCATTTTTCATTTCTTTCCTTTTCAGGTCCCTGTGAAATCAATCAGACATGTCAGCTTTCAAGATGAGGATGAGATTGTCAGAATAAACCCTCGAGATATCTTAATACGTCGCTATGCAGACTACAGACATCCTGACATGTGGAAAAATGACTTGGAGAGAGATGATACTGACTGCAATATTCAGTTTTCTAAACCAGACAATAAAAAGTCAGACTATCTATACTCTTGTGGGGATGAGACTAAGTTAAGTTCACTGAAAGACTCTGTGGCACTTAAGACACAGCCTTCCTCATTAAAATCTAAGAAGTCAAAACGAAGAAAAGAAGATGGTGAACGTTCTCGCTGTGTATACTGCCAGGAAAGGTTTAATCATGAGGAAAATGGCAGGGGGAAATGTCAGGATGCTCCAGACCCTATTAAAAGATGCATATATCAAGTTAGTTGCATGCTCTGTGCTGAGAGCATGTTGTATCATTGTATGTCAGACTCAGAGGGAGATTTTTCTGATCCCTGTTCGTGTGACACTAGTGATGACAAGTTCTGCTTACGATGGTTAGCCCTAGTAGCTTTGTCTTTCATTGTGCCATGTATGTGCTGCTATGTCCCTTTGAGAATGTGCCATCGTTGTGGTGAGGCATGCGGGTGTTGTGGCGGGAAACATAAAGCTGCTGGATGAAAGGACCCAGTGCCACAATGAGCTTAAAGTCTTTGTTTCCAGGAACTAGCTAACTTGGATTTGTGGAAGCTTTTGGCAAGCAATATGAAATCTTGCCTGGTGTCGTAGGGGCCACATGTGGAAGAAGCAGAACTCATCAGTTCTTGGCATTTCACAAATGCCAGCCATGCCTAACTGTTCCCTTGAGTTCATGGCATGTTACAGGTTGTAAAAAGTATTTGCGAAGGGAAACCATGTCTGGTTATTGGCTATAAAAAGCCTAAAATATGATCCAACTAAATAAGCGGATTGATTTTTGGCATTTTTGTATATTTATGCATTAGGTGATGGGACTTTTAAAGGTTTGAATTCATTAAGATACGAACTAAAAGTGCACTAGGGGACAGCTGATTTCAGTCTAAGAAAAGTTAACATTTGGGAATTTAAGAAGTTAAACAAGTGCAACTAAATCATTTATTGTTTTTTGAAAGCAGTTTTATGTATAAATAACAAATGTTTATATTGAACTAAATATAAGGTACGAATTATGACTTTAAACTTTTCTTCCCTTCCTAGTTCGGAAGTAGATGTACATATATCTGCTGTCACATTCCATTATATTTTGAACATTTACTCATCTAGTTAATAACATTTTTATTCCATGTGAATGATTTGATATTTTCACTCTCGTTTTCCGTTTGGCTACAGTTTATATTGAGTTATGTCTGTACATTCTGGTAATCTAAAATTCTTAAAAATATTCTAATAGCCTTGAGTGACCAACTTTTTTTTAAAGCACAGATGTAATTGTCTAAGGTTCTGATGGGAACATAACACTTATTTTTATATAAAAAGAGACTGAGTAAACATAGAAAAAAGAGGTTTGGGGGTTGTTTTGTTTTTTGTGGTATTCAACCAGCAAGTTGTTTTCTTTCAGATTTTCCTCCTTCAAAAAAATTATATTGCATTTACAAATATTTTACAAAGCAAAAAAGTATAACTGGATAGTTTAGTGTAAGAGTTTTCTCCTGAGATCTCCATTTATCATTCCAGTAAACCAGAATTTGTTCAGCTGTGTTACTAATTTTTTGGCTTAATCCCCAGTCCTTATTATTCACATAATAATAATAGCTTTTATGTTAAAGTGTGTGCTAAGCTATCCCATGATAATCCAACTTTGTGAATGAAATATCCTGTGTATACAAATTTATTTCTTTTTCAGAGTATTGTATTAATGGATGTTTTACTTACAAAGTAGTTGGATAAATGTTCCAATAAATTGTTTGAAGTACTTTGGGATCAAATTCTCGCCTTTTTTTTTTTTTTTAATGTTACATTTAAACTCTAATCAGGTAAGGGGTTCTTTAAGAGCATTCCCTTAGAGGGATAAAGGTGAGAACCATGCCTTTTTTTTTTTAATGGCTTGAAGTTTCAGAAGTGATGAGCATTAAAATCACACTACCATTTGAAGCTCGTGTGTACACAAGTTTTTAAGTGTCATTTATGTATCATTCATTTCACATTCACAGTTAAGCTTGTGTTACCTTTTGCCCCAGATCAAATGGAACAATGTATATAACACTGTCTGTAAAATACTTTTTTTAAGAAAGCATTTATATTTATATGACAGCTTGAACTGACAACATTGTGTATATAGATCATCTTGAAGTATTATTTCACATTGAAAAGAAGAAAAATATATTGATAACTATAGATGTTATGAAGAAGAGGTTATTTCTAGTTTTGTACTAAAAATCAATCGGATGAACTAAATCCAAACATGACACAGCAGCAGCAGTTTTCAGTCTTATTTTTACTGTTTATATATTGGGGTTACTGCTACACCAGATGATCTTCGTCCCTGAAGTTTTCGGCTAAACTTGGTTACCTAGGATAGACTGTTAACTTTCAAAATTAATTTTTATTGGTGGAATGGAAATAATTGATTTTCCTTGTGAATAAATTTTCATATTTGTAAGTGTGGAGCTTATAATTCAGGTTTGAGCAAGGTGTGAAAAACTGAAGAAAATAACTTGCTGGCTATATAGGAAAACGCTGTGGAAATGAACTGTGTATATACTTCTAGGGAGAACAAATGTAATAACCATTTCTCTGTTAAGCACTAATCGGCGTAGTGCAACTCCTGGTTCTGTACTGTATTTTATATGCAACATATACGCTTTAATATTTTAATGTTTGTGCATTAATATTTTCAAATTGTTTTAACCACTTTGCTGCTAAGACTTTGCCGTCCTATCCCCATTTTTTCCTTTACAATTTTAAACAATTTTCTTCATTAAAAACTATGGTGATAAAATGGTTTTTATTTCACCTTGGATCTTTATAGTTAACACACCCCGTTTCCAAATTGGTCCAGAAGACTAACTAGTAATATAATGTTATCTGAATCCCTATGTGGAAAGTTTTCTCTTGAGTAAATTACAATTATAATGTGAAAAATAATGGGTGGTTTAAATTTCTTGTTTTAAATGTGTATAGGTATGTTCAGGGACATTTTCTCATTCTGCATACAGATTTGGCCCTGCTTAGTTGGCTTTTTCCTTTAAAACCTTTCTCTGTTTTTAATCTGGTACTACAAGCAAATGGCTAAACAAAACTACCTAAGTAATAAATATTTGAAAATGAAATCATCTTGATGGCATGACAAGAAACACCTTGGTCTGATGGCTTGTTGTGTTCAGACCTGATCATTTGTAAACGATTTTTCTCCTGCCTTGAAGGTGGTGGGGCCCTGAGGTGAGGGAACCTTGATTTCTGAGGAAGCACGTCGTATGGAACTTCAGCACCACCTACTGGATGATTTGCAGGCCAGACGTGAGGTGGCAATTGGGATCTGACAGGGTTCATCACCATTACCAGTAAAGGGCTATTTAAGTGGTGGCCACCCCCAAATGGAGAAAGCAGGAGTGGGAAATATCTCCAAAAAAACTGTAAAAGGAATCTTTTCTCTAATGTGTCTTGTTGGTTGCTGAAAGATTTCAAGCACTTTTTTCTTACATATTCTCTATTAAAATATTTATTGATATTTGAAACTGGCAAACTTAATTAATGGATATGCGGAAGCATTTATAGAACCAATTCTTTTAACTTGCTAAAGCCATTACCAAAATGATATTTTTATTTTTCCTCCCATTGCTAGTCAGGGAGAACTTTTTTTAAAAAATAAACATCACCTCTATTAATTACATCAAGACAACTTTGGAGGGAGTGTGTACTTATGTCTCTGGGATGCTGGGGCAGGGGTTAAAATATAAAGGGGAAAACTTGAAACTCCCTGTTTTCATTGGCTATTCAGCAGTGCCTAATATGAACTTTTGAAGTAACACAAATGCACTTTGAATTCTTGTTATAGTGCCACCTGATAGGTAAGTCGTGCTTTTTCTTTTATTTTTCTCCCTTATTCAACTCCTATCGTCATTTAATTGAACCCCACAAAGATGTTTCTTAATATCCATGTAAGTCACCAACGCACAGGAAACAGTACTTTCCTCCAGATTTAAAGAGTCTTAAGGATGTTTCTTACGTTGAAATTGGTTTTCAGTCTTGTGATTGCACTTTATGATATGTGTTTAAGATTGGATTTTTAATTTTAGCCCAAAAATACATTAAGCAGGTATAACATTTATCTACATAAAACTTGAAACCTTAGTTACCTGGAAAAACAAAATCTTGACTGGCTATTCTCTTAATTTGACCTTCAGAATCACATTTCTAAATATGAAAGAAAGCATGAGAAACTTGCGTCATTGTTGCACTTAAAAACATGGTCTGTAAACCACAATAATCATGGCACCATAAGGTGTTTGCAGTAAGTCAAAACATAAAAAAACTCATAACCTGAAGTGATTTATATAAACCAAAAAAAAAAGGGCTTTAAGGTATTAAGGTACTGTTTGCCTAGCAGCCAGGTGGTTATAAAACTTTCATATGCTTTGATTTACTGGTGATGTTAGCCATTGTTTCTGAAAGCTCCTTAAATTGCAAAAGTTGCTAGTTTTGAAATTTTTCAGAAGTAATCTAGTTGAAAAGCTTTTGTATTAAAGATACACGTAGATTTTTGTGAACATTGCCAGTGTGTGGTGTCATTTGCTTTATTCTTGACCTCAAAAGTGCCTCACTTGTATATTGCTTCCATTAAAAGCTTGACTGCATTCTTTCTAATAAGCAATGAAATATTTAACTCATGTCATGATGTATCTCCTTAGATATAGTTGACTAGCTTGATAGTTTTGGGGTATATAATGTAAATATGCATATATAAGTTTGTAACTGTTTTTGTTACATCAACCCATGTAAGTGGACATACCAGATGATATCAAAGAACTTGTTTTAATTACCTGATTAAACCTATCATGAAATATAAAAGGACTTTCTCTGACTCTTCTAGAAGATAACAGACTATCCCATAAGAAATAATAATTGCCAGAGGAGAAAGCAATAGTAGAAATGGAAGCTTTTGATCATAATTTTTAAGGTACATTGTTAACTGAAAGTTCAAGTATAGTGACTTACATATTCATCCTTGATTTTATCCAGATTTTTTTTTAATTTTTATTGTTATTCAGTTACAGTTGTATGCCTTTTCTGCCCATCCCTCCACCCTACCCCAGCCAAACCCCCCTCCCTCCCCCACATCCACCCTCCCCCTTGATTTTGTCCATGTGTCCTTTATAGTAGCTCCTGTAGTGTATCCAGATTTTTTTAAATAGCCTGTTACCTAATACATTATATTTATGAGCTTTGGAACACTTTACAACTAAGTCTAGATTAACCAATTTAATTGATAGGTGGGAAATTTTTTAACCTGTCACTGCTACTCATTTGTGTATGTGTCTCCTAGGAAGTTTCAAAGTGCGGTTTAACTTGTAATGTAAACAAAGATGGCCGATAATCTAAATGAAAAATTATTGGGACAATACAAACCACAGTGCATTTCAACAACAGAATAACTTTTGGATTACTATATTACAGTTACATGTATTTGAAAATCAAGAATTAACTGTTTATACCTTAACTATGAATTATGAAATATAATCTCATGTTTATTCACAGGTTTTCAGAAATGTGCTTCATATTCTTCACATCAAGTTAATACCCACAAGTAAGCAGGACAGTTTTTACATCACAGAAATTGAAACTAGGCTTCCTGCTTTGTCATCAGTGTAGTTCATGCGCACAATAGTCCTTTAAAAAGCCAGTTTTATTTCCTTTTTTCTTCTGTGTTTGGCTGGGGTGGGGTGGAGGGATGGGGAGTAAAGGCACACAACTGTAATTGAATAACGATTAAAAAAAAAATAAATATAAGTATTTAAAACAGGTTCTATTCATTTTTACAGACATGTACTATTATTTTTAAAACTTAATATTTAAATATAGTTATACTTTAAAAAAAAATAAAAAGCCAGTTTTAATAACATAAGAGCTGGAGTCAACTCATTTAAATTTAACTGCTCTAAGATTTGCAGTTTTAGACCCTTAAAATGATGCTCAAAAATATAATTTCATAGAAAAGTCTAACTGCAAAGTCATAGTTGAAATGTTTTGTCTAGCAATTTTTATTTTTGTTAATATATTTTAAATTATCACTATCAATCCTCAAGTAACCCTGTAGTGTATTATCCTCATGTTGCTAAAGAGATTTAGGCTTCAAGAGGTTAAAAAATATTTCCAAGATCACATAAGAGGCACCAGGATTTGAGCCATGGTCTGCCCACTCCAAAGCTCATGTTATTAGTCACAATGTAGTTTTGCTTTTTGTTACAAAAGTTACAGATGTACTTCATAGAATAACTGCTGTGTTAAAATGCAGTTTTTAAAAATGAATAATTTTTAAGGGAATAATCTCTTAATTTGTACTCACATTTGCTTCAGTTCTGGGCTCGCTTTTTGTCTCTCTCACTGGGTTGGGCATTGTCCACCATATGGCATGTGGAGATCCATAAAATTGGGATAGTGCTTCAATACATATCAATTGTGTGCTGATCCAATAGAAAGCACTAAAGACATACACACAGTCCAATGTGTGGTATTGGTCGTTCTGCCCAATATGTATTTTCCTGAATATTTTGAGTCAGAGGTATTCTTTTTCACCCAAGTGATGATATTCCCTCTTGATGCAGTAGAAAAAAAAAAAAAAAAGGTTCTCAAATGAGTCTTCTTACACTGCACTCTTCTTCTCAAACGGACAGTTACTCCACAAAGGCTGTGTTTGAACCAGAGTTGCATTTAGCATCAGGGCTACCTGCACATGTGTCAGAATGACTAGGTTAGTGTCCCCTCTTTCCTCAAACTTAATTTTAACTTGGAAATAATTCACCGTAACCTAGAAGTTGTATGCATAGGGAAAGAAGTTGGACAGAAATAATTCCAGAATCTCTAACATTGAAATCATTCTTTCTGGATTGTAAAACTTAAGGAGACCTGTGCAAATTGTGTTCCCATTGCTTCTTAATTCTGCATTTTAAAATTGCAAGAGATACTTATTCAAATTTTTTTCACTTTTGAAATGTATTGTGATACAAATGATTTTATGAATATTACTTGTCAAACATAACCCCTCTGTACCCTCTGTATTTTCCTCCCTCCTTTCCCCTCTTACAGCAATAATGTCTCAGCTTCTCCAAAACTCTGAGGGGAAGAATTCAGGGAGAAGAAATGTCAACAATTTGTTATAATTGTTGACATAGTTGTAATTATGTTTTAAATTCTCATATTCTCCTCAAGAAAGGCCAGCAAGAGCTGTCTTAAATCTGTCTTTCATCAGTAGGGGAAGCCAGAGTTTCACTACCTTAAAATTTAAGAGAAAGCAAAGTTTTATGAATTCATTAGCTTCTGAGTAGTTTAATAGTGCTTGTTAAATTGTCAAAGTAAAATCCTCACAGCAACCTGGATCAGTTTAGATTAGTGATAAAGTTGAGTTCATTGATGTTTTATGGCTGGGAGACATCTTAAAGATTAAGAAGTACAACACTCTTATTTTACCAATGTAGAAATAGGCCCAAGGAGGCTTAAGTTATTAGTGCAAAGTTATTCACTCATTTAATACAATATGCCCCAAACTGATTTTCCCTATTCTTTTTTTAAGATTTCTTAAAAAATTTATTTCTAGAGAGAGGGTAAGGGATGGAGAAAGAGAAGGAGGGAAACATCAATGTGTGGTTGCCTCTGGCATCCTTTGACCAGGGACCTGGCCAGGAACCCAGGCATGTGCCCTGACGGAATTGAACCAGCAACTCTGGTTCATAGGCCTGCACTCAATCCACTGAGCCACAACTACCAGGGATGATTTTCCCTAGTCTCTAAATTTTCTTTTTCTCTTCTCTGTCTTGATGGATGATGATACCACTGGCCTTCCCATAGACTAAACCAGAAACCTGGTCATCATCCTTAATTTCTCATTTTCCCTCAGTTTTCACCATTGATTCTTGATTTTCTACAGTTCTGTTTCCTAAGTGTCTCTCTAATCCATTTGTATTCCTCTCTGTCCTCACTGCCACTGCCCTGGGAGAAGTTATTTCACACCACTGACATTGGTGATTCGGCATCGAATCACTTGAACATCTTTATTTTTTAAAAGATGGCCCATATTTTAAATGATTGGGAAGTGAAAAATAAGACGGCAACAAAATGATAATAAATATTTGAGATATCCCCAAATTTAGACAAAAATGATTTATGGTGGGATTGAGGAGTCAAGTGCTGTTGACTTTAAAGACTAGTCCAGCACCTAGAACCACATAGAATAGGGGACCCCAACTGTCAGGCCAAGGATGGGTCAGGGCCTGTTAGGAACCAGGCTGCACAGCAGGAGGTGAGCTTGCATGTAATGTGTTTGAACCATCCTGAAACCAGCCCCCAACCAAACTGGAAAAATTTTCTTCCACAAAAGTGGTCTCTGGTGCCAAAAAAGGTTGGAGACCGCTGATCTAGAGAATTAAGAGTAACTTGACCTATAAAGTATAAACTTAAAGAACTGATAAACATCAAATTGTATGTATGTTCACTTTGCTCAAATCCATTCCCTTTTTTATGATAAAAACGCGCCTATTGTTTGTTTTTGTGGTGGTGGTGGTTTTCTGAGAGCTGGGGTGAAAGAAATCCATTACTGGAAACCTTTGAACTCTTACTGCTGGTGAGAGCATTTTAAGTAAATCAATAGTTCCATAAGCAGATGAACTCATATTTAAAAGATTTTCTTTGCTTTTTACGAATCATTTTCTCTAAAGCAACATCAAATTTGACTGCTTAATGTAGATTTCCCCTTTTGAAGGTCACATCTCTGGCAAAGCTGACTACTTCAAAGATGCTGGGCAGGTACCATTTTAGAAAGAGTGGTCAAGGTAGGCTATGCAAATAAGTGGGAAAAGAATCATCCAATTAAAGGAAGAGCAAAAAAATGTGAAGGCTGTGAATGGAAAGAAGCTTGGATTGTTTAAGGAACAGCAAGAAGGCTAGTATGAGTAGAAGACAGAGTGAGGCAGCCCATGAAAGGAGGGAAAGCCACAGAGACACAGGTACTAGATCTTGTGGGGACTTACACGTCATGGAAAGGAATTCAGATTTTATTCTGAAGGTAACAATTCTATTAAAAGCTTTTGAACATGGACATTTCATGCTCAAGCTACCACCTGGCCGCTTTTTTTTAAATAGAAAACCTAATTCTGGTTTCAGATGTTGAGTTGCTATTGTATTACCTCAAGCTTTGTCCAGACTTTTCTACTGAAATGCTCTCCCCGGCTACTTCCATGTTTCTAACTCCAATGGATGTTTCACAGACAGCACTGAGCAGCTTTTAACACATTCTTTACTTCCTTGGTGCAACAGTATTCTGGTTTCCTTCTATTTCACTGGGTTTTCCTCTGCTAGATCCTTCTCTTTCCTCAGGACACAGTACTCAATTTTCTCTAATCTAGCAATACCCACCTCAGGGGATCCCGTCCAATCCTATGTACCTGTCATAAATATACTGGTGATAAGCTCATTTAGATCTACTTGACCTCATCTTGGTTGTCTCCCGTTTCAACTACAATGAAGCCAAAGCAGAACTCTTGATTTTCCCATTCGAGCCTGTTCCACCCCAGTCACATTAAGAAATTATCATAATTGGGGTGCATAGGTTCTTTTGGATTGGTGTTTCAGGGTTAGGATATAATCCTAGCAGTGGAATCGCCAGGTCAAAAGGCAGTTCCATTTTTAGTTTTCTGAGGAAACTTCATACTGTTTTCCATAGTGGCTGCACCAGTCTGCAATCCCACCAACATATAGCAGCACAATTCACAATAGCCAAGTACTAGAAGCAACCTAAGTGCCCATCAGTAAATGAGTGGATAAAAAAACTATGGCTCATTTACTCAATGGAATTCTACACAGCAGAGAGAAAGAAGGAGCTCCTACCCTTTGTGACAGCATGGATGTAACTGGAGAGCATTATGCTAAGTGAAATAAGCCAGGCGGTGAAAGACAAATACCATATTATCTCACCTTTAACTGTAACCTAATCAACAAAACAAACAAGCAAGCAAAATACAACCAGAGACATCAAAATTAAGAACAATCTGACAGTGACCAGAGGGGAGAGGGAGGGATAATTGGGGAGGGGGGAGGGGCAAAGGGTTTTCAGGAACAACTAAAGAACACATGAACAAAACCAAGGGCGGATGGAATCGGGGGAAGGAGGTGGGGGGGATGGCTGGGGTGGGGAGGAGAGGTCGGGGGAGAAAGCAGGAAACTGTACTTGAACAACAATAAAAAAAAAATGTTTAATTACCATAATTGCCATGGCCAGTGTGGCTCAGTGGATTGAGTGCAGCCTGTGAACCCAGGGGTCGCTGGTTGGGGTCAGGGCACATGCCTGGGTTGCTGGCTGGGTCCCCAGTGGGCGGCACATGAAAGGAAACCACACATTGTTTCCCTTCCTCCCTTCCCCTCTCTCTAAAAGTAAATAAAATCTTTAAAAAATGAATTATCATAATTTACAAAGTTGCATAAGGAACTACTACTATCTGTCCTCATCAAGAGACTCAAATATCGATTGCAAAACTAAACAATTATCACCTTGTGCCATCTCAGTCCAAGCCTCATCCAACAGCTCCTGCTTCTACTCTGAGGTCTTTTATTTTTAGAACTGATTTATTACCTTATGGTCATTGAATATTTGTTTTTCCTTATTATAGTTTCAGAATTATTATATTTTTCTTAATGTGACCCATTTATCCTACTCTGTTCCTTTCCTTCCCACTTGAATAATCCTTTGTGAACAGGTAACGAAGAATGAGAACTTAATATTTGTATGCCCAGTACTACCAGGCACTGTGTTGGACATATTTATATACATTATTTAATTCCTCAATAACTTTGTGAAATAGGTATGATTACTTCTGCTTCATAGATGAGGAAACTGAGAGCGTGCAGAAATTAAGAATTTACCTACACTCTTAATTGAGTATGGGAACTGAATTCCAACTCTGTTCTTCCTGACTCCCACTCTTCCCTGGCTGCCACTCTGCCCTTGTGGGGTTTTCCTCTATTGTGTCCTCCTTATGTCTCTGGCCAGTCCTTGGCTTTGATTTCTATTGTTTTATTGCTTTAACTCAATATTTCCCCCCCCCACTCTAATTCCTGCCTTTGTATTTTGTGTCATTACTCTACATTTTCCCTGATTGTACTCACTGACCTGTTGTTACCCACCAATGACACTCAAGTAATAGTTTCCCAAGGACAGTCTGTAGGATTAGCTTCATGACTGCCACCAATATCAAAGCCACTTACCTTAGGCTCTGAAGACTTCCAAAGAAAATGACTAACTGGATGGCCAGGCTGAACCTTTGTAACGTGCCTTGCATTCTGACTAAGAGGACTTTATTTGCTTCCTGGTAATGGGACACATTAAATCCATTGTAGTTAGTAAAGGCTGGCACCCATCTATTACTTTCTATGGTTTGATCTGCAATTGATTAAAATCTCTACTTCTGATGACAATGTAGGTTTAATCTGTGCATATCTTGATAGAGAATTTCTCCTCTTCAGCATTAACCATCATTTTCTTCTGTATAAATGATATTTTTCCTAGAGTTTTAATTTTTCTCACTCAATTTTTAATATGGGTAAACCTAATAGACCATGATATGGTTTTTAACCAGAATTAATTATTTATTAATAGTATTAGTATCTAATTTTCAAACTCCTCTTTGCCCTTCAAGAAGTCAACTGATTCATAACATTATAAAAGAAAACTGAATTAAGAACAAGAACTCTGGAAAAGTGATGTATACAACTAAACAATCCTTGGACCACTAAATTTTCATCAGCAAGAAGCAGGCTGAGAAAACTGCAGCCTCCATTGCCCCACTTCAGATGCAGTATAATAAAAAAGTAACAACTTTTTATGTTAGGCCGAATAATGGCCCTAAAAATAACAGATCCTAATCCCTGGAACCTGTAAATGTTAAATTTTATATCAAAAAAAATGCTCTCCAGGTATGACTAGTTTAAGGATCTTGAGACTGATTATCCTTGATTATTCTAATGGACTCTAAACAAAATTACAAGTGTTTTTATAAGAAAGAAAGAGTTGACACAGAAAAAGACAAGAAGCAGGGAGAGATTTGAGAGCTGGAAGGATGTAGCCTGAAGCCAAGGAATGTTCGTGGCCACCAGAAGCCAAAAGTGGAAAGAAAGGACTCCCTCCCACCTGGAGCCTCCGGAACAGAGCACAGCCCTGCCGTCACCCTGGTGTCGGTTCACTGATTCTAATGGAAAACTTTGGGCCTCCAGGACTGTGAGACAATGTATTTATGTTGTTTTGAGTCATCAACGTTGTGGTAATTTTTCATGACAGCCACAGAAAAGTATTTTTCTCAGCAGAACTGGGCTAATCAAATTCTTTCCCACGTGTAGGGTAGGAGGTCTCCCTGGTTTCTTACAAGTGGGAGAATTGCTGTGGACTATTGACTGCTTTATTTTTGCTTTTCCTCCTCTTTTATTTGAAAGATTGTATTGTAGTTACTCTGTTCTTGCTTCATTCAGCATTGCATGTTGGATGTATTGAAGGAAGGAACAGATAAGTTGACACTTGGCTCACAGATCTATGTAGAACAAACATGTCTCAAAGAAGAGAAATACATAGATCACGTGGACATCCAGGACATCAAACTTGGTGCAACAGTAGGATGGTACTTTACTTGCATCACTTGGGAATGGATTTGTGGGGGAGCTTTACCGCAGAGCCCCCCATCCGCCACGGATGAAAATAAATCTACCAAGACATGGTCTGCTTGGGGAGGAGAGGTGGCCGATCTCTCAAAGAAGAAAGGCCAAGAGCCTTTTCCTCCATGGGCTTTTATTAGGTTCATTTTGCACAGGAATACAGGTAAAGCTCATCAATCATTGTCAGGCAGTAAGGGTCAAACAATAGATAACATATAGAGAACTTTGAGGGCTTATTCTGAGTTACAGTCAGTTAGTTAAAGGGCTATAAAACTTTGGGAAACAAACTCATTTCAGGCTTGGACCCTTGTCATTTAAGCTGAGGGTATAAATAAAGCAGGTTTCACAGGATTTTATGCATTCTTTCTTAGGCCTGATCTCCCTGGGGAGTCCACCCTTTCCAGCACAGGACTGCACCGCCCTCTGTCATTGTTTCAGGCTTAAGTCAGGCAGGGGAAGTAAGGCAGCCAAGAGATTAGGAGACTTCTCACAGACAGAATGACTCAGGCTATATCAAAGCCGAGGGGCGAGGGTCCATCACCCCCTTTTTCTATAGCCCCCCGAGTCCTTCCCTGTTGGCCTTTCCTGTGACCATGCCTGTCTTAGGTAGTTCCTCCCTTGAGTAATCTTACCCGTCATTGGCTAACTGCTCAGGCTCAGGGCCAAGCAGGGTAAAGTGGGCAGAGATGGCATCCCTGCCAGGGAGATAAGCTTTGTCTCCTTAATGGGTTATGGTCCCAACTCTGACGCAGCCTTAGCCATGGGGGTTACAGCTTCTGAAACCAGGCAGGGTGGTTCCCAACATGGATTGATTGCATTCTTTGTGTGGGTAGAAAGGATTAAAGGAATATAATTGATGAAGGCAGAGATTGTTAGTGCTTATCCAATATCCATGTGTTTCTCCACATTCCGGAGCTTCCCCTCACATGTCAGATCAGAGAGTTTAAACTTTATCCTGAAGATTATAACCATTAATGGGAAGAGGATGCCATGATCAGATTTGCATTGTTCAGTGATTATTTCATTATTCAACAAATACTTTCTAAGAGGATTCCAGGGTGATCAAAGCAAAAAATTTACCTGCTTTCAGGGGACTATGGGGGAGAGGCTGTTCAATAAACAACTGAATTGGCAGTGTTTAAAGTTATATACAGAGAATGAATATGTAGTTGCCATGCAGAGTACCCGAGTGGCTAATGGCAGCCTAAGAAAATGACTCTTGCGATAAAACCCAAATGTAGGTAGGGAGCCAGCCTTGTGAAAGTTAGAGGAAAGTACATTCCAGAAACAGAGAACAGTTCTGTGGTAAGGACTTTTGGTACTCTGTCTGACTTGGTTCTCCTTAACACCTAGAAGGATTATACTTCCCCAACATTTTGCAGGTAGGTGGGATTATGGGTTAGTTCTGGAAAGTGGACTTTGAGAAGATGTGATAGAAATGATTTCCAGGCTGATATAAGGCCTTCTAGTATTCTCTTCCCGCACCCCAACAATTATGGATGAAGCAACATACCAAAATGGTGGAACCTCAAGATTGAGGCAGCCTGAATTACTGAGTCCCCTTAGAGAAAATAGATGCCCTAAAGATTATCCTAACCCTACTGGATACTTGTGTGATTTGGGGATTGTGTATTACTTCAGCATCACCTACCCTCTCCTATCTAATGTAGGCCCTGAGGTGGAAACAAGTTTTGTGGGTTGCAGGAAAAGCTAGAAGACCAGAATAGGAGCATAGTGAGCAAGGGAAGATGGAAGTTAGATCATGCTGGCTTTGTAAACCCAGGGAAGGAGCTTCTGTTCTGAGAGGAAATAATAGAAGGGTTTTACATGGGGTATGACAATTTGTAATGAACAATTCTAAAAGATAGTTCTTGCAACTATATAGAAAACCAGATGGAGAGGAGGGAGGCAAAACGAAAGCAGGAAGGCTGATTAGGATGCTTTTATAGTAGTCTTGGTGAATTATTGTTTGGATCAGGGTGGTGGTATGCGGGTGAAAAGAAGTGGACAGATCCTACATAAGTATTGGAGGAAGTATCAAAAGGACTTAATAGTGGATTAAATGGGATGGACAGGAGGAGGGAATTAGTGAAAGAGAACAATCTTTGAGCTTACGTCTGGAGAGGTGTTGATGTGGGTGAGCTTGAAAAAGGAGCAGGTCTCCGTAGGGGTGTGAAGAAAGGCCATGGTGCATTTGAAGCGACTGTTAGACATCCAAGTGGAGAAATTGAATAGGGGATTAAGTTTGTGAATATAGTTTTGAGGAGCAACTAGGTTTAAAGATGTAAAGTTGGTATGTTAATATTTTTGCCTTGATATTCAGATTTCACTTTGTGGGACTCATAGATTAGTAATTTCATAGTCAATGAGCTTGATCTATGAAAACATTTTACCCCAACATTGTGGAATATACTTCATTTTCAAACACACTTAGGAATTTTATAAAAATTGACTATGTGTTGGGCCATAAAATAAATTTTAATACATTTAAAAGGTTGGTTATAGCCACTTCTCTGATTTTAATGAAATTAAGAAAAAAAATCAGAAAAAAATATATATATTGGAAACATTAGAATCACAGTGCTAAATACCTGGTTCAGAGAGGGACTTAATAAGATTTAGGATTCTTTAGGCCAGAGCAATAATAAAAATAACATATCAAATATCAAAACATGTAAGATACAGGTAAAGCAGTACTTGGAGAAAACTTTATAGCTTTAAATTCTAATATTAGAAAAGAAGAAAGTCTTTAATGAGCTACTAAAGAGCCAATATGAAAAGTTAGATAAAGAAAAATAAAGTTGAAGAAAATCTATAAAGGAAGAAAATAAGAAAAGATTGAGCTTTAATAAACGAGAAAACACAATATAGAAGATCAACAGAGTCAACAGTTGGTCTGGAAAAAATCAATAAAATTAATAAACCAACAACAAGATTGGATCAAATAAACAATGGACAATTAAAGAAAGTTGAGGCTCTATAGCCAACAGCAATACATTTCAAAAACAATAGTGAAATGAAAAGACTTGTTCAGATATATGAAAGCTGAAAGAATTCATTACCAGCAGACCCACACTGCCATAAATGTAAAAAGAAGTCTTTCAGCCGAAACGAAAATGATACCAGATGGAAATCTGGATCTAAACAGAGGAATGAAGAGCACCAGAAGTAGTAACTAGATGATTAAATAAATGCTTTACTCATATTCAGTTCTTTTGGAAAGAATACTGACTGTTTAGCCAATGATAAAAACAATACAGTATGTGGTTTAAAGCAGATGTAGGAATAAAATTTATGGCAATAGCAACAAAAGCTGGGAGAGGAGACATGGAATTATAAAGTTCTTAGAATGTAAGTGACATGTTATCACTTGAAGGCAAACTAGTAAATATTTACACTATTAAATTCCAAAGTAACCTCTAAAACAGCAAACAGAGTTACAGGAAGATTTCCGTCATCCATAAAAGCAATAGCCCCTTACGCCACTAGATTGGAAAGCTTTAGTGCTCCAAACTGGGCCCCAGCACCTAACTTGCGTAACACAAAAACACTCAATTAAGGTGTTTTCATAAAGGTGCCCCCCCCCCAATCCTTGGCTCTCAGCACCACGAGCAAACTGGATTTTGAAATTACAGTTTCCTTAGTCAGGGCTTCTACCTCCACTAATTTCAGTCATTGGATGGGGGTCAGTAGAACATTTTACGTTCTCAGCCCAGTGCAATCCTTTCATGTACAAATGAATCTTCCCTAACGAAGTGTAATTTCACTTGGGCAGGAACTGAATTGTTATTTAAATGTTGCTTATCCTTCCACTCCACAGAGAACTCTTCATTTTGATTTGCATCTTAACTTAGAGGTTCACTAAACATTTGCTGAACACACACGAATGATTGGCAACATGTCATTGCCTATTATTCTCCACCCCTTAATGAATGAATAAAAACTACATTCTTTACTTCAGTTATTTACTCACTGTTAGGGTCCCTTCTCTGAAGAAGTTCTGAGTTTTAAGGGACTAAAGAAGTGGGGAAAATATAGTTAAGCAACTTTCATTCCCTCACCAAAAGGCTTCAGTTTAATGCCTCCTCTAGAGAAATGTATTTTACTTCTCAGTAAGGTGCAAATAATAATGTTTTCAAATACTAATTTGTACAGTTAAATTTGTTGGTCTGTTTCTGTATCTGATAAATCATTATGGTTTATAAATATTTATTGTGACAACTTTCTTTAAAGATTTTATTTATTTATTTTTATTTTTTTAATTTTAATATATTTTATTGATTATGCTACTACAGTTGTCCCAGTTTTTTCTCCCCTTTATCCCCCTCTACCCTGTACTCCCCTTCCCACCATCATTCATCCACCTTAGTTCATGTCCATGGGTCATACATATAAGTTCTTTGGCTTCTCCATTTCTTATTCTTTACCTCCCCCTGTCTATTTTCTACCTACCATTTATGATTCTTATTCCCTGTACCTTTTCCCCCATTCTCCCTCTGCCCCCGCCCCTCAGATAACCCTCCATGTGATCTCCATTTCTGTGATTCTGTTCCTGTTATAGTTGTTTGCTTGGTTCGTTTTTTTCTTTTTGTTTTTTTAGGTTCAGTCGTTGATAGTTGTGAGTTTGTTATCATTTTACTGTTCGTATTTTTAATCATCTTCTTTTCCTTAGTTAAGTGCCTTTTACATTTCATATAATAAGGGCTTAGTGATGATGAATTCCTTTAACTTGACCTTATCTGAGAAGCACTTTATCTGCCCTTCCATTCTAAATGATAGCTTTGCTGGATAGAGTAATCTTGGATGTAGGTCCTTGCCTTTCATAATTTCAAACACTTATTTCCAGCCCCTTCTTGACTGTAAGGTTTCTTTTGAGAAATCAGCTGAGAGTCTTATGGGAACTCCTTTGTACATAACTGTCTCCTTTTCTCTTGCTGCTTTTAAGATTCTTTCCTTATCTTTAATCTTGGGCAATGTAATTATGATGTGCCCTGGTGCGTACTTCCTTGGGTCCAACTTCTTTGGTACACTATGAGCTTCTTAGAGTTCCTGGAAGTCTATTTCCTTTGCCAGATTGGGGAAGTTCTCCTTCATTATGTTTTCAAATAAGTTTTCAATTTCTTGCTCTTCCTCTTCTCCTTCTGGCACCCCGTGATTCAGATGTTGGAACTTTTAAAGTTGTCCTGGAGGTTCCTAAGCCTCTCCTCATTTTTTTGAATTCTGGTTTCTTCATTCTGTTCTGGTTGGATATTTATTTCTTCCTTCTGCTCCAAACTGTTGATTGGAGTCCTGGTTCCCTTCCCTTCACTATTGGTTCCCTGTACATTTTCCTTTATTTTACTTTTCATAGCCTTCACTTTTTCCTCTATTTTGTGACCATACTCAACCATTTCTGTGAGCATCCTGATTACCATTGTTTTGAACTCTGCATCCGATAAGTTGACTATCTCTTCATTGCTTAGTTGTATTTTTTCTGGAGCTTTGATCTACTCTTTCATTTGGGCCATATTTTTTTGTCTGGGTGTGCCTGTTACATAGTAAGGGGCAGAGCCTTAGGTGTTCACCAGCTCAGGGCAACCCACCTCACTTCGTTGTTGCGCTGTATGTGGGGGAGGGCCTGAGAGGGAACAGTGAAACACACGCTCAGCTCAAGCCCTGCTTTCAGTCACTTTCCCTGCTACCCACTAGCAAACTGGGCCCTTCTAGTGCTGATTCCCCGGTGGGTGAGGTTGTATATGTTCTATAACCCTGTGGGTGCCTCCAACAATCTCTCCTGTGAGGCTGGGAGTTTCTCCCGCTGCCGCCTCAACCCCCACAGGTGTTCAGTCAATAGTTTTGAGACTTTATTTCCCCTCACTGAAACTCTGGGTTGCATGGTCTGTCTCCCTCTCCAGTTGTTCCTCCTGGTTAATCCACATACGAATGTGGGACCTCCTGCTCTGCCAGCCACCAGCCACTGCCATGCTGTGCATCTTCTCCACGCCGGCTACCTGTCTCCACCCCTCCTACTGGTCTGGATGAATGTTTCTTCTTTAACCCCTTGGTTGTCAGACTTCCATACAGTTTGATTTTCTGGCAGTTCTGGTTATTTTTCGGTTTTAAATTTGTTGTTGTCCTTCCTTTGGTTGTGCAAGGAGGCACAGTGTGTCTACCTTCGCCTCCATCTTGGCCAGAAGTAGTCTATTTATTTAATTTTAGAGAGGGGGGAAGGAAGGGGGAAAGAGAGGGAGAGAAACATCAATGTGTGGTTGCCTCTCGAATGCCCCCTCCTAGGGACCTGGCCCACAACTCAGGTATGTGCCCTGACTGGGAATCAAATCGAAGATACTTTGGTTTGCAGGCCGGTGCTCAATCCACTGAGCCATACAAGCCTGGGCATGACAGCTCTCTTTAAGAAAACCTTCCACATGCAATAATGCCACCTCCTATTTAAATAACATAATTTCACAAATAAAGGTATGATGGGACAGGAAGGAATGTGAGGAACATCTCCTCCAAATTCCAGGTGTTATAGGCCTTGTTCTCTACCTGTAACTTTGTAAATAGTGCCTGGAGGTGGGAGGTTGAGGTTGGGGACAGGGAAGAAAGGGGAGATGGAAAAATTAAAATTCAGAGTTGAAAAAAAGATGAAGCAGGGTGGGAACACACAGATCTGTGGTCCTGTCACCTTTCTCCTTTGGCTCCTCATCTCTAATTACCCTTGAATGCTGCAGTCATAAACTTTCCACTCCAGGATATCTTTGTTTCCCACTCAAAGCACACTTTCTGGGGAAATCTCATTGGATTGGGGGCTTCAGCTTCCACCCAGATGCACATGACATTCTACTCTGTATTCTGGCCCAGCTATTGCTCACGAGTATAAAATTTCCATTTGCCAGTGGAGATACCCTGTTGGATATCTGAACAGTGGAGCAGGGATTGGCGAACTATAGTTTTTGGCCTGTGTCTGGCCCAACATCACTTCTTATACAACTTGCAAGCTAAGAACGGATTTTATATTCTAGGTGTAGCTGTGTTCCAGGAACACAAATTACAGACAATGAAATTTGAATTTCACATCATTTTCACACATCATGAAATATTATTGTTTGGATTTTTGTCAACCACTTAAAAATGACAACACGGTGTGCTACCAGTGGACTGAGAGGAGGCAAGGAGGAGCCTGTTGTGGTGAAAGGGGAAAAGCAGTGCTCCACTCGCCTATTGAGGTGATACTACTCACCCTACAATGCAGTGGCTTAAGCAACAACAATCATCTTATTATTTGCTCAGGGTTTCTGTGGGGCTAGAATTCAGGAAGGGTTTGGCTGGGCAGTTCTGGCTTGGCAATTTTTAAGCACTTGGGGTGCTGGGATAGGGCGACTGTCCATGTCAGCTGGTTTGTGCCCTCACAACATGGTAACTCCAGAGCACTCAGACTGCTACTGAGGTGGCTGAAGGCTTCAAAGTTGAGTATCACTGTTAACAGAGCAGAAGCTGCATCACCTTCTGTGTTCTAACCTGGGGAGTTACATTAGACCACTTCCGTTGTACTCCAGAGCAGGGATGGAGAAACCTTTTCTATAAAGTCCCAGATAGTAAATGGTTTAGCTTCATGGGTCATGTAGTCTCTGTCACAAGTACTCAACTCTGCCATTGTAGGAGGAAAGCCTGAATGGGAGGACGTGGCGTTGGCACACAGTCCCCCTGCAGCCTAGAGCAGAACCTCAGTCACAGAGCTGCTCAGCCTCGGTTGTAACATGAATGCCAAATGCTTTGTTTGTTGCAAACCACTAAGATTGTTGAGTTACTTCTCCCTTAGCATGACTGTAGCAAAATGAGCATCTGCGATGTGCCGAGACCCGGAGCATGTAGAGAACACATCACAGCGGTTGCTTCTATTCTTCAGCATGGCCTAGGAGTTCTTCGTGATCTGATCTCTCATCTTCTGCTATTACCTGGTGATCTCTTCCCCGTGGTGCCATGTTTCTGTGCCATTTGCACACACTCCTGCCCTTGGCTGCCTGCCAAATTATACGTGCTCTTCACTGAAATGCCTTTATGAAGCGCCCCGCAAAAGTCTCTCTCACCTAATACCTTCTCCAGCACCTGTTCGCAACCAATGAACTCTTGTCTTTGTATGAAATTTGTTTACTAGTCTAAGGCCCCTGCTAGATGGTAGTCCCCTTGAAGACAGGGAGAGTGACTTTTCCATGTTTGCATCAAGTCCCCAGACCTTAGTACAAAGCCTTGTACTCATGAGTATTCAAGGAACGTTGAACTAGTGACCCAAGGCAGAGGGAGTCCTGACGGTGAGGGGTGGGTTTTAAGTTTGAGGCAAATTTTCTGTTTGGAATTCTCTCATTTCTTTCCTCCATCATTCTTCTCCAGAACAAGTCAGTTTCAAATAGACTTTAAGGGCAAGTTTGAAGAGTAAAGGAATCACAAAAATTCATCCTGAAGATTGTTGTGGTCTTAGAAGTTTTGGGTTGATGTTATATTTATAAAACTTGTTGTGTTGGTTTATTTTAGTATCACCACACCACCCATCATTTCCTCCTCTCCCTTTAGTGATTTGTCCTCAAATTCCATACCCAGTAAGTTCCAGGCAACCACCCATTTACAACACTCTAGCAAAGAACCTTCAAAGAACAGCCCTGGGTCCCTGACAGAGCAGACAGTTCTGATATCCCTCCTTGCTTTTTAGGGTTCTCCATCTAAGGGAGGGCAGTTGAGAATGCCTAGTGTGGATCAACCCCCATCCAGAAGGTGCAGAGGCAAGGGGACTGATGAGCCTTTTCTGTCTTCTGGTGCTCACAGCCCATTTGCTGACTGATGTGGACCACTCGTCAGCAGAACAGGGTTGTCATGTTAGCATGATGGGGACATGCTTAGGTGAGTCTTAAATTGTTCATGCATTTCTTTAAAAACCCTCTGTGAAAGTAATATAGTACCTATCAGGTTGTGAGTATTAATTGGATATGTACTTGTTTTATTTGACAATAATCCTGGCTCAGTCTCTAGCTAGCATGTTGGGCCTCAGCAAAATGAATGGTTTGGAAGTAACTGAGAGCTAATGTTCCCTTAAACCTCAGAGATTCTAAGATTTCATAATGGATTTAGCAGCTGCAGGCTTTTGATGATGTTCCCAGAAATACACACCACAATTCGATTGAGATTATGAACATGCTGATCTTTAAATGAGGATGGGTAGGGGAACTGATGAAGTTTTGGTGAGGGTTAAATAAAATTCTGGATGTGAACATGCTTTAGGAAATGCTGGATGTGGAAATGTTTATGCATTTAATGTGAGGTCCTACCCATAGTGAAGAGTGAAACACAGCATTTGGTAGCTTGTTATCTCCTTAACAAAACTGGTGATTCTTTTGTACTCACAGTGGCCTACAAAGGAAAGAAGTGACTGAGAGCAGGTTCTATTGAGAGACAGTATAAAGAACAGAACATTCCTCACTTTATTAATGGTCTTCTGCCCTTTCCTTGCTCCGTGCTTGCTTGAATCAGTGACTGCCATCACCATCTGACCAGTCTGCAAGCTGGAAACCCAGCGTTTCTTCTGGACCCACCCTTTCCTGTGAGACCAGGCGCCATGTTTATTTTTGTTCATCATTTGAATCCCTAGCACCTAGCAGAGTAGGAGCTCAATAAGTATATTTTAAAATAAATGAATAGTGTTAAACATTTCCCTCTTCCCCTGATCCTCCCTGGAGGTACAAGTACCCTGGGACCAGAATGCTCCAAGGTATCAGGTCTTCTTCCCTCGGTGATAGTGACCACCTGGAGAGCACTAAGATCACTTTATCCTTGGTACTACAGGTAACTCAGAGAGCAGTGTGAACACTGAGAGGGGCAGTGAAAAGTGCTGAAGATCAGGTCAGGCTCATGGGCTTCCCCTGGTACCTAAGACTGGTTCTGCACATTGGTTTGTCTGCTTGGAGATGCTGCATGGACACAGGGCATCCACCCACTGGTCTCTGAGCTCAAAGGACCTTTCCAGTTCTGCAAACCAAAGGGGAAAAATATTCAGCTATCATGAATAACTAAAGTAACTATATCTGAGAGTGATCAAAAAACAAAAAATCATGTGTCTGGCCTAAAGTTTATCTGTGTGGGTGAGGCAGAATTAACCCGCTCAACATTATTAGGAAGGCAGTTGTGAGGAAGGGAATGAGGTTGTTTTGTTGTACCTTAAAAAGCCTGCGAGTTCAATGGAAATGTTCGTTGGCACACGGTGTTTCTTATTACGCAGTCTGTCTAAGTGAAAGACACCCCTACTCAACCTTTCAACTTCTTTCAGAACAGTGCACCAACCCTTCCTTCTTTCTTGAAATGTCCTTCTTTTAGCTCTGGGTATACCACTTTCTGGTTTTCCTTAAACGCTGGGGCAGCTCCTTTTCAGGCCCCTTCGCCTTCTCTGCAAACAGGCTAAACCGTGCCCGGGCCTGGGCCCTTTTATCTTCTCTGAGTGACCTCATCCAGAAATGTGGCTTTAATTACCATCTATTAACTGAAGAGCTCCTGAATTTATATCTCTGATTTTGACCTTTCCCCTGACTCCTAGACTTGCTTAGCCAAAAAACAAAAGCAAACAAACAAACAAAAAACCCCAAAAAACCTTCTTAACGTCTCCATTTGGATGTGGTGCTGGATATTTTCCATTTTCCCCTCCAGATCCGCTTTCCTCCCATCTCCTCCCAGCTCTGTGCTCTGTGAGGCTCACCACCATGTGCTGCAGCACCAAGCTGTCTTGTCTCCAGCCTCCGGTTGGGTTTGTCCAATGGGAACCATTGGCCACCGTTGGGAAAGCAGGAGGAGAGTGAGGTCAGGGTCTGCGTTCCTTTCTCTTCCTCTTTGCCTGCTCACCATGGCTCAGGTGCTTCCCTCTTCTGAGGTCAGCCCTTCCCAATGGTCACAGCTGTTCCTTCTGGCTTCTGGTCCAACTACCCTTCCTCCATTCCCCTTTTAGGCCTAGAGCTGGTCACCATTCTGTGCTGTGGCTTTAACATGGCCCAAATTGAACTCCTGTTTGTCCTAAACCTCCCAGTTCCCCCACCACCCAAAGGCTGGGGCAGTTCCTTTTCAGGCCCCTTTGCCAGGCTCCTGCTCCTCTGTACACAGGTCAGAGGCACCAGCGTGCATCTCCCTTGCTCAAGCTAAGAATGTAAGACTTGATTCTGTTACAAAATGTCGATATTTTGCTGGGTCTTCATGGTTATCACATGAAGGTTATTCATCTGTGACTCCCATTTATAATAACTACAGAATTAGAAGACAGGTTTCTCCTGAATACTGTTTAGTCCACCTGCAATGAGAATTTCCTAACAGGTCTTGTTGCACTGTGAACCCTTCAATGGCATAACCTTATTCATCTTTGTGCCATTACCTAGCACAATATGTGAAATATAATAAATGCCCAAAATTTGTATATTGGATTTATGAGTTAATTAAGGTTTGCTACGTATTGGTGTAGTTAAAGGCATCTTTTTTTTCTTGCATATCTGAACTCTTAAGAACAGTGTAAGACCTCTATTTGGTTAGTGTGGTCTTACCTAATGAATCTTTCTCAGCCTTAGTATCTACAACTTTTAGTTTGAGTTCCTCCACAGTACAAGGGATGAGAATTAAGTAGGAATGTTTTTGGCTTTTGAGTTGTTTTTGGGCTGAATGAAGTTCACAAAAGTACTGGGAGACTTGTACATGGACAGCTGTTGTGTGACCCTGTAAAAGGAAATGTGCATTTTTAAAAAGGCAGAGTATAAACAATAAATATGTTGGGAGGTCAGACTGAGAAGGAGGAAAGGAAGACTGGGAATGGGAGACATGGGAATATTTCACACTAGCGCTGAGATTGCTAAGCTTTTTTCCTGATGTCTTTAAAAGAAGTTTTAGCCATTTTTGGAGAAGAGATGATTGTGACTATTTATGAACATCATGTTGCTAGGTGACACCATGGGATGAGCACCATGCTAACCTATCACTCACTGATTTCCAGCACTAGCAATGAAGGGGATATACGGGGGCGGGGAACAGAACCCAGGAAGGAATGCAGAGACATTGGGACAAGAACTGTCTGGAGTAAATGAATCAGCTTTAGAAAAACCTCCATTTTTCTCTCTCCATTCCGGTAAAATGATCTGTTCAGGATCTTAGGTCCAACCTTTCCCCTGCTCTCTTATTCAGGGCCCCTTTGTTGCTAGCAGCCTTTTCCTCTATTATGACATTTGGCCTCCTCTGGGAGAAAAGCAGATCTGCTTCCTGTAGAAGCCAAGTCGGGAAATCACCAGGGAGGAAACCGAGGAGTCAGGCTCCCCATGCAGCAAGTCTGAGAACCCACATTTTCTTCTGTCTGTACACACGTGGCCTGGGAATATGTGGTTGGCCTTGGCGGCCATGCTTCACTGCAAGTCTGGGCTTGGAGAATGATGCTGAGTGTGCTGCAGTGTGAGGAGGCTGATTTGCAATCAACTGACCACCTGAAACTTTGCAGAGTCAATCACCAAGTTGAAACGCACCGATTGGAAGCTAGGCTGCTAATGTAAAATTTAGTTACCTAATAAGCATGGATTTAGGATGGGAATATGCCAGTTCACACAGCTGGATGGAATCAGCGGATAGCCACCTGTGAGATATTAGCCAGCATCTTGCGGGTATCAAGAATTTATATGTGTTTATGGGCAGGGTGGTATGCGTGCACGCAGTAGGTAAACCAGTGTTTCCTGAGGCTATCCCCACCTTAGGGAAGGGCGGGCTTGAGTATAATTGCAAGGTGGCTGCTTTGAATCTCATCCAAAGCACTTACCGGAACTGGGAATGCCTTTTATCCCCGCCTACCACTGAGGCTACAGTAAGTCTAATGCACCTCCTAGTGGCCACAGCTTGTGTGAATCAGTCCCCCTTATGGGGCTGCTGC
Source organism: Desmodus rotundus (assembly GCF_022682495.2). NCBI lineage: Eukaryota > Metazoa > Chordata > Mammalia > Chiroptera > Phyllostomidae > Desmodus > Desmodus rotundus. The sequence continues at coordinate 72,371,676 of NC_071393.1, forward strand.
TGCTGCTTGGAAAAATGCGACAAGTTCTGACCCCATGGGGTCTTAACTGGCTTCTGCTATAGGCTCCACTGCAGTTATGCAAATTTGAGAAGAGGTTGTCCTCAGTGATACCAGCTCTTGAATGCCAGCCCTCTCTAAGCCCCTGATAAGTCACCTTTATGCACATTTTTTAAAGGATAATGTCCCACTATAAATAGCAAAAAGTAAGCCCTCTAAGGGATCCATTAAAAAAAAGTGTTTCTTCTACCTTCTGACACCAGTGCCCTCCAAGGTGAACAGTTTGGCTAGAGGAGCCAGGGCAGGACTTCTTTCCCCCCTTTCCTCTCAATCTGGTTGGTGCCCTGTGAACAGCATGTGTGGGGGTTTTGTGTTCAAGTCTGCACACTAATTTCAAAAAAAAGAAGTTTTACTCAGAAATATTTCAAACCTATACAAAACAAGTGGAATAAGAAGAACTAGATAAGGTGCTAAGTATTGAAATCACCCATCTTCAGCAATGATCAGTTCACGGCTAGTCTTATTTATATATATACCTTAACTTTCTCCCACACCTAAAATATTCTAAACAAAATTCTAAAGGGATTGCATTTAATCAATATCATTTCATCAGTAAATATTTCAGTATGTATCCTTAAATGACAAGGACTCCTATAAAAATATAAGCAATACCATTATTGAAAAACAGTTACAAAAACACCTGAAACCTATATAATTTTATTAACCACTGTTACCCCAATAAATTCAATTAAAAACCAGCTACAGATAGTTCATAGTAATTCCTAATATCAACAAATAATCTAAGTTGATGTTCATATCTCCTTGTTCGTCTCATAATATATTTTTAAGTTCTCTTGTTTAAATCAAGACCCAAATAAGGTCTGTATGTTGTGGTTTGTTGGTATGTCTCTTAAGTCTCTCAATTTCTTTTCTCTTTTCTGCCTTTCCAACTTTTGTTGAAGAAGCTAGGCCTTTTGTTCTGTAGTTCCCCACAGTCTGGATTTCACCGATCACATCTCCGTGGTGATGTAACAGCTCTCAGTACAGTAGTCTCCCTGATTCGAGGTTCTGCTTTCCACGGTTTCAGTTGCTCATGGTCAACCCTGGTCCAATATATTAAGTGAAAACCTCCAGAATGAAACAATTCTGTTTAAATTGTATGCCATTCTGAGCAGCATGATGAAATCCTATGCTGTCCTGCTCCATCCTCCCTGGGATGTGACTCATCCCTTTGTCCAGGGTCTCCACGCTGTTTGTGCTACCTGTCCCTGTCACTCAGCAGCCATCTTGGTTATCAGGTCCACTGTCATGGTATCACAGTGCTTCTGTTCAAGTAACCTTTATTTTACTTAACACCACATTCACGTAACTTTTATTACAGTGTATTATCATTGTTTTGTTTTACTATGTTATTGTTGTTAAACTCTTAATGTGCCTAACTTATCCATTAAACTTTATTATAGGTAGTTATGTACAAGAAAAAACATGGTATATATAGGGTTTGGTACTATCCATAGTTTCAGGAATCTGGTGGGGGGCTTGTAATATATCCCCTGTGGATAGGGGGGACTACTGTATATACTTGGTATTTTCTGTAAATTGGAAATTGGACCAATAGTCTTCGCCAGAAGCCCTGGCTGGTGTGGCTTTGTAGGTTGAACACTAGCTGTGGGTGGAAAGGTCGCCAGTCTGCCTCCCATTCAGGGCACATGCCTGGGTTTTGGGCCATGTCTCCGGTTGGGAGTGTGCGAGAGGCAACTGATTGATGTTTCTCTCCCTCTCTTTCTCCCTTCCTTCCCCCCTCTAAAAAATATAAATAAAATCTTAAACAAACAAACAAAGAAAGAGTCTTGGCCAGATGTAGGTTCATTTTTTCATGGTGAAATTACTTCATGGGTGGTAGGGAGTATTTGTATCAGGAGAGGTTTATATGGCCAGTATGAGGTCCTTCAAAGTAACTTCTGTGCCTTTGACATGTCCCCATCATTGTTTGAGCACTTTCTAACTTTCTGACACAACAGGTGTTCTGGGCTAATCGTGTACTTTCCCTGTCCCAGCCATTGAACTCATCATTTCTTCAATGAACTGTTGTACCTATCACCGGAGGGTAGTATTTAGAAATCAAGATCTAGCACTAGGTGCTTCATTATTATTGAGGTGTTGCTGCCCCCAGCCCTTCTCAGTGAACAGACCCAGGAAATATATGTATGTATGTGCATGCACAGATGTACAAACATCCATATTTTCCTACATATTTATCTGTATATGTATATTTTAACAAGTTCATTGTGATATCCCTGATTCCAATCCAACACAAAAAGTTTCATTCTTTCCTCTCCTCATGTTTGCAAGTCCCTTCTCCAACAATATAAAGCCTGAATCCCATTGTCCTCCATGTACGGACACACCCACCTGCTCACCCTTCCTCTATCCCATTTCACATACACGCCTTGTGTGGGCCGTCTGCCTGCCTCTGAGAAGCCACTGCCCACATTCACATTATTTCCTTATGTGGGTCTCTGGCAGCCCCCGGGGGTACCACACACAACTTCTTCATCTAAGCCCCTGATGCCAAAGATTTTTGGACTAAATTAAGATGGAAGAGAGGGAGCAAAAGAGGAATGGAGAGACAGAGAGAGAGGGAGAGGGAGGGAGATTGGGAAGTAGAAAGGAAGGAAAGAAGGAAGGAAAGATTTATGTTCATCCTTTAAATGATGGGTTCCATAGGATTAATCAAAGTTTTCAGAGTCTGTACTTAAAAGGCTGAGAGTTACTACTTGATATAGCTTGTAGGAACATAGTTAAATGTTTTGGAAGTTTTAGATGAGAAGAGTATTTTAAAATAACAGGATACCATTGTCTCAGAAGTTGTTTAACATTTAGAGCCACGGTTAGAGTAGGGGTAAATCACCCAAGTAATAAGTAATGATTCCCTGGGGTACGGGAAGAAAATAATAGAACTTATATGTATCTTCATTTAAAAATTTATAAAGAAATTTTAAATAAGAAAGTTTTAAATGAGAAAGTACTTTTGAAACAACCCAAGCTGGAAGCAGAATGGCACTGAAAGGGAAAGGTGAGGTAGGAGAGACGTGTTTTGTGAAAGATGAAGTGTATCAAACCTGCCGATACTTCCTCTGATGCCGCCTAGTTGTGTGCTCCCCAGCAGGCTTCTAAAACAAACAAACAAACAAGACAATGAGCATTCTTGATCTATTCCTTCAAAGTAAAGGTGACGTTTAACAGTAAACAAGGAGCACTTTTCAAAGAAACTTGTGCTCTTAAAAAAGAAATTTTTAAAAGGAATGTTTGAAAACCATTTCCATCATCTCAAGGTTTTGTTGCAATGATATCAGGTTGGCACTTATCAAAGCTCTCATCCGAACAACAGAAACTAAGAATCGTGGTTTTTCTACCTATTTACCTCTTTTTAGCTAAAAAGTTTCACTGAGTCTTGAAGCCATTTGTTGAAAATACAAAAAAAAAATTGCAACATCTTCCAATTGTTTGCCCAACAGCTGCAGAAATGGAAATATGCTAACCAGATTCTTCCCCTTACACACCCACCCCCACACAAAAACTCTTTTGCATAATTGGTAGATCAGGTTTAAATAGTAAACACCACAGTTTAATAAACATAGCTAATGATGTAATTTTTTCATTTGGATTTACACATCTTTGTGAATTTTTTCCTAAATATAGCATTAAACTTTTTCCTAAGTATACATCAAAATCAAGTATAAAAGCTGAATTTAAGATCAGATATTTGAAGCATATTCAGTAACATTGCTCACATTAGTGATTTTTAAATAAAAAATTATGCACTGCTTCGGGAAAAGTCACTATAAAATATTATATCATCCTTTTCCCCTTTTGGGGATGTTACTTAGAATACACACACATACAACATAAATAAACATATTTTAGGGATAATGCCAAAAAATGTTTGCTGATGGATAATGTGATCAAAAAAGATCAGATGCTGCTGCTCTAGGGAAATATATCAGAGGCAGTGCATATACTAAAAAAAGTCAGTGTTTACATTTCAATGACAAAACAAACTGTTAAAAAAGAAAATCAAACAGCTGGGTTAGCATTCCTTTGAATTGCAGAGCCAGGAGGAAGTTGGCGTTTCTGCTCTAAATTACTTCTCTTTGTTTTTAGACAGGCAGCATGGTTTCCACAAAGCTCTCCTGAGGCTGGGGATATTTCAGCCCTCACTGTTGTGGTTAGGAGCACAAGTTTGAGTCCTGGTAAAATTGTGTGAACTCAGGGAAGTTACAGAAAGTCTGCACACGTCAGTTTTCTCATCATAAGAGGGGCTAATAATAGTATTTTATTCACTTATTATAGCCACCTGACATCTGAGAACCCCTCCTGTTTGCAGTTGTCCCCCTACTCATCTGGGAATCTGTACAGAAGCCAAAGGGGCAGCTAGATTGGAGTGGCTGTGGTGGAACTGAGCACCCAGTGCTAGGCAGAAGTTTCTATAGCTTCACCTCCCCAGTCTTAGCTCTTCTCCCTATTTGTCAATTCTGTGAGCCAATCAGTAGTCTGAAAAAAAACCCTATCTGCCTCAGTTAGCCAGTCAGTTCTGATGCTTGCATTTGAGAAATGTGAGACACTATATCACTGTGATTTTGTTGTTGTTAATTCTATTTTTAAAACAATCATACCAAATAAGTTTTTTTGGTGTACAGTTATGAATTTTTGTACCTGCATATATACATACCACCACCACAATCAGGATACAGCACAGTTTAACAGAAGAAATCCTCCTGCTAATTCTTTTTAGTCTCACGTTATGACCTCTCTGCATGTGCGCCACCCAGTGGTCGGTCTGCAACCTGGGGAGTGGTCCATCATTTGTCCAGTTCTCAAAGTCTTTGATATGCCAATTAGGATCAAACCCAGGCGAGCACAACTAGGGGGTGAGCCCAGTAGTTCACAAAAAAACCTTATGGGTTCACTTTGCAGAGCTTTTTCCTCTTCACTATTTTCTTGTAACTCCTGGTAACGTGGGCTCCCTCTTTGGTCCTCTGGCCAGAATGCTGTGGCTTAGTTACCCCATTTGCCCTCTATAGGGCCAAGAGGTAGAAGGTTGGGTACAGAAAAAGAGGGAAAAAAATAACAGGCATCTGGGTTCTCCCCACCCTCTTGGGACCACAGCTCTACCAACTGGAGAGGAAGGCTCCCTTTTCTCATAGTTCTGGGTCCTGTTGAATTGCAGCCTCTGCAACCACTGCCATGGATTGCAGGATGCAAGAAAATGGATAGTTCAGGGGGTGGGGTTACCTCTACATCATCTCTGAGCTTTAGAAGTTTCCTTTCCTGCTCCTGAGCCACATGTAGAGGGTTTCTCCTGGGACTTCGTTCACACCAGTGCCCACTTCCGGGTTCCAGGATGTGCCCCCCCCCCCCCAAGGAAATGGTGACCACACAAGCTCGCTTCGAATTCTGGTCTTCTCCCTCAGCTCCCTGGCTGCCACTTGTCTTCCGGGGTCCTCAAACAACTGCTCCATACGTTCTCTCCAGGACGTGTAGGACTGTTTTCTGGGAGACTCTCTGGGTTTTTGCAAGGATTCAATGTGATATTACTTGTATCAAAATGCCTGACATGAATTAAAGGCTCATTAAACATTATATATTATTATCTCTACTAACTTGTATTTATTTTGGTCAATTAATCTATTAACCAAGATCAGTTAGAATTATCAGCTTTCTTCTGGAGGATTTAAAACCAAAAGACTGACTTAAGAACAGTTCCGCCCAGGACTATGAATGATAAATGTCTTCTTTTGAAGAGTTTCTGAGAAATATCTTTCCTTCCCCCTCTCCCTCCCATTTTTCAACTTGATTCAGAGGTCATGTTTATTTACAGTTGAGATGTGCTGTTTTTAGTGGCATCTATGTCACAGAACAGAGTGATGCCAAGGCTCCGTACCTCTGTCGGTGGAGATGTGAGGAATGGGTAGGAAAGGGTGGCTCTGGTTCAAGGACGGTGTTGTGCTTCCTTGAGTTCACATTTGTGAGCACCATCAAGTTAGTGTGAAGACTTACTCCAGAGTTTATGTTTTATTTATTTATTTGTAACTTAGCCCAGAGAAAAGGGAACAGGATTTAGAGTCTGGAGATTTCAGTTCTTCTAGACCACAGGTTGGCAAACTAGAGCTTGTGAGCCAAGTAAATCCAGCCCACTCATTACGTACATGAAATAAAATATGTACATACATACACACATACAGCGATAATGTAGTATGTACATTCAGTTTTTTGGAATACATGCATGCTCATTTCTTTACATATTGTCTACTATATATTTTTTTGTTTTTTCCAGTTTTATTGAGAAATAATTGACGTACATCACTTTAAGTTTAAGGTGTACCACATGATGGTTTGATTTGTATATGCTGTGAAATGATTACTACAATAGGGTTAGTTACCATCTATCATCTCATTTAGCAGATTCAACAGAAAGGAAAGAAAAACACTTCTCCTGGGGATGAGAATGCTTAGGATTTACTGTCTTAACAACTTGTCTATATATCTAGGGAATATATAAGAAGCAGTGCATACACTTCATAAAAAAACAAATTATTGTGGCCAGTTGTTTCTATTTTAGTGACTTCCCTTTTCAGGAGAAAAACTTCTAAAATAGTTTCATGTGTATTGTATTCTTAAAGTTGGCGTCGGTGCATGCTCATTGAGTCTTTTAGTACTCGTCAGCTCGGGTTTTTGAATTGGTCATGTGGGAGAGGAATTCCTTGAAATCTCTTATTTATTTTCTGCTTTATATAAAGCACACCATGTTCCCTGGCTCAAATGTTATAAAAGAAATCCTCGCTTCCAAAATAACAAACGGTCCCAAGCGGTTGCTCTAACTCACGCCTCTGGTTGATGGCGGCTGACTCACTGTGTGCTGGCAGGACTTCCACCCTCCACAGACAGTTTGGATTCTGTACACACTGGGGCAGACTTCCTGTTCCGTCAGGCGGTGGCTGAGAACCAAAGGGAGGCTGTGGTTGCTGGCTATGGTTTCAAGAAGGGCCTGGCTGTGGGAGCGCGGTGATGCTGTTCTGGTTGCATGACGGGGAATGGCGCAGGGGTCCTCCCGTCAGTCATGGCGGGACCTCTTGCATGGCCGAGATCCAAGTTCTCATTTCCACTAACAGCTTTCCTCGATCCACTTCCAAGTCCTTCTGGTTTGTACCTTGACTTTGCAGCCGTGCAATCAAGAGGTGACTGTAACAACTCACATGCTTGTCCCCCGGATTTAATCTGTGATCAAAAACTTTCTCCCACATGTTCTTTGGGCCGCTTCCTTCCTCTTCCACAGGTTAGTCTCTGGAGCTCCTCATATATTCTCACACATTTTCGTTCCTAACTTCTCAACACTTTCCAACCTCTATCTTAAAAAAAAAAAAAAATCACTGTTAAATGTGTACTTTAGCCAACCCTCAATTTCTGATACTGTGAGCAATGGCTCTTCGTTTGCAGTTGCTTTGGTTTGGAGAAACCTGATTCTCTATATCCTCCTGACATCTCTCTCCATTTCCACACGGGCTGTCTAAATTCTTGCCTCATTCAAAACATTATAGATGTAGGTCAAAAGTCCAAGTCAAAGGGAATCAAGGGGTTGATTATCATTCTTTGCCACAGAGTGTAACTCTATTTTAAAGGATAACACACATAAAAGCACCAACCCACCCCTAAACTTGGTCCAGGGGATTTTTTCAGCCCTTTTCCCCCACTGCTGTTTTAGAGAGTTATGTTGGAGGGGTAAGGGAGGAGTATTAAGTCAACTTCTGAATTTTTCTCTTTTTTTGGTCATCACTTTTTAAAGATTATGACAAGGTTTGTGCTTCTATATTTATTACTTGATTTGAATTATTTTGGGATCATTTTTCTTGGATTTTGAGGGATAAAATTTAAAATCTGGTTTCACTCTGCCCTCCTATTGTGGAAGGATTTATGATCCCTTAGGCTTTAGGGGGAAAATGAACTACTCAATTGATCACTTCTCAAAGTCAGTTGTTCAATAAAGCCTTACCGGTCCTGCATTAATAACGAAGGCCAAGAAATAGTGATGATCACAATGAAGATACACTAAAACCACGGAACACGCTACTACTCTTATCCAATCAAAACTGATTTCCAAGGTGGAGGACAAAATAAGATTAAACTTCCTGAGACACATGCTGATGAGTTTCAAAAATAACATCAAATCTAGCCGCTCTTTTCCTACTTGGGTTCTACTTACTCCTTTTTTGCCCCTAATTGTGGTGAGATAGATGTAACATGAAATTTACCATTCAAGCCATTTTCAAGTGTACAGTTCGGTGGCCTTGAGCACATTCACGTTGTTATGCAGCGGTTGCCACTCTCAGTCTCCAGGACTCTTTTTGTCTTGCAAAACTGGAACTCTGAACCCACAAAACACTACCTCCCCATCCCCCTTTGCCCAGCCTTCAACAGCCACCATTCTATGCTCTGTCTCTATGACATTCTCTGTTCTTGGGTCTTCATACCAGTGAAATCAGACAGCATTGTTCTTTTTGTGGTTGACTTATTTCACTTAGTATAATTTCCTCAAGATTCATCCATATTGTAGCAGGTGTCAGAATTTCCTGCCTTTTAAAGCTAACGAATATTCCATTGTGGGTGTGTACCACATTTTGTTTTTGGTTTATCCATTTATCAAAGGACACTTGGGGTTACTTCCACAGTTTTGTGAATAATGTTGCTGTGAATATTGGTGTAAAATATCTCTTTGAGACTCTGTTTTTAATATATACCCCAAAATGGAATTCCTGGATCATATGGCATTTCTATTTTTAATTTCTTGAGGAATCACCATACTGTTTTCAATCAATGTATTCCTTTTAAATTAAAATGGGATCCCATGTGAGGAAACAGTTTCCCCTGGGTTTGGGTTTGCTTTTGAAGGACTGCTAGTAATTTCACGGCAGCCCTGAATTGGGAAAGCTATATTGCAATTGCAACCAACCTAGCAAAGCAAAAGGAAAATAGAGCATATGAAATAAATAACAAACAATAGATTTGTATATATTTACTCTTTCCCTGCTTGGAACTGTGCTATGGATAATGCTCACCATTTCCCTTCTACTTCAGGTGTCCCTGAGGAGGCTGGGATGCTCTTCCCAGAGAAACGCGTCCATGGGAGTGAGATGGAAACAATTTGGAGCCTGTTCATCAGGGTTTGGTATCCTGTGGATTTCGCTGGAGTGAATCAGTAAGTTGGGCTTCCAGAAAGCTACCCTGAGAAAAGTGGGCAGAGCTCTCTTTGAATTAAAAAACAAGGGTCTGGAATATATCTTGTGTTCCCCTGCCAAGTGGAGGACTGTCTGTGGAGGGGGCTAAATCCTCAGCCTGGTGGGCACATGCCCCCATCCGTGGCTGCAGGGGCACTGTTCTGGGAAATGAGAGGACCTATTTGTCCAGACTTTAGACTTGTCACTTTTCATAAGCTGGGTTAGACCTGAGGTTACTTGTTTTCAGGTTATAGGCTTAGTTTTTTATTGACAAAATATAACTTCCAGCTTCAGAAATTGGGGATAATGAGCAGGGAGATGAAGAGTGTGCTTTTAGAGGCTTATGTTTAGAAAAGAAAGAAAAAGTACCTCAGGCTTCTCAGACATCAAATGGCCCTGATAAAACTGCATTTTGATGGTTTAAGTGTAAATGATCCGAAAACACGTGGATTAAATTTTCCAAGAAGCACACATGGATTTGAAAATCAGAAGGAAGGAGATCTTGGCAATGTTAGTTCAGGCCTTCCCAGACTCCAAATACTTTGCTGTTCTCAGTGCCTGATGGCATAATTACACTTGGTTTTTTGTGATGGTGACTCACAGGATGGTTGCCTGCATCACTGTCTGAGAAATGAGGCATTGTCAGTGGCCAAATTGAGCAATTCAGACTGGAGACTATCCGAGCTCTACTCATTCAGGTTGGATCTCCATATCACCAGATTCACCAGTGATTCAGCCATTCTTATCCTCTTTATCACTTGGCACATCCACATATGAGCACCCACAAGTCTGCCACTATCATCACCTCCCTTCTGAAAGGACAGCCCATGCGTGGGAGCATGCTCAGCTGCCCTCTGCTTCATCCAGGTGAAATGCAGAAGGCAGCATGGGGCAGACAAAGAACACAGGCACTAGAATGAATCACGGGTTCAGATCTTGGTGCCACCCCTTACCAGTTCTTCCTTCAACTCTGCAGCCTCATTTTTATCATAGTTTGTGAGGCTAAAAAGAGGTAACACGTATGAAGTGCTTAAAAGAGTCCTGGGAGAATAGGAGGTGCTGAATAAATGACAGCTGTGGTGGGAGGCAGCCCCTTGTTTCAGTTTTCTTTTCCTCTTCTGTTGTGCTACTCCCTGTGTCTGGAGGCTTCTTTGACCTTTGCCCTCATGGCCTTGCCACCGGCTCTGTTCCTTAGACCAGAGTTATAGAATGCAAAGGTGCATACAAATCATGTTGGGTGCTTTTTAGAAATGAGCCTTCCTGGGTCCCATAGCCAGATTCTCAGGGCTGGATTGGGACTCTGCACTTCAGACAAGCATCTCTGGTGACACCTATGCAGGTCTGAGGTGGCCCCTGGCACACAGTTGTCCTCTGGACCTTCTCCCACAACCATCAAAGAAGATGTGTCCTGTGAGCCATGCACATGCGGTCACATGTAATAATGGCTTCAATCCATGTCTCTCCGTACTATACTAGCACTTGATTGTACAACAGGGCTGTATGACCAGGAAATGAATGAAGGACCCTCCCTGCTTGGACGCCAGTTGTGAAAGCGGGGTCTGTGTGAAACGTGGCTGGCTAGCGGTCACAGTGGAGGGAATTCCTGAGTAGGTCACCTCATGACAGTGACTGCTCTCATCCCAGGTTCCACTCTTCTTCGTTAAATACACTTGGATGGGGGTCTTCCCTCTGGGACTTCAAAACAATCATTTAGAGCAGTGGCCCTTGAAGAGTGGTCTCCGGCCAGCAGGGTCAGCAACACTAAGGAACTTGGTAAACTTGCAAACTCTCAAGCCCCTCCCCAGACCTACTGAATGAGAAACTCTGGGGAGGCACCCAGAAATCTGTAAACTTCACAGGTGGTTCTAATAGTTGTTAAAGTTTGAGAATCACTAAAGTAGAACAAAATTATTATTCTTGCAAGCAAATGTCTTACTTGTAACAGCATATGAATACATGTATAGTATTTAGAACTCCCTGCCCCAAAATGTGTTAAAATAATAGATATGCTATATGTAGTTCACACACACACACACACACACACACACACACACACAGGCCCCTATATACAAGCATTCTGAAAGTGAAAACAGAAACTCATCACAGGAGTTCTGGGGAGTGACACTGGGTGTGGGAGGGAAGAGAGAGAGAATTTTACTTCTATTACATCTTTCTGAACTGTTTGGTATATTTTCTTTAAATATGCACATATATTATTTTATTTTAAAATTTTAATTTAATAGTAATTACAAAAGAAAATTTAAAAGCTAAAAGAACACACAAATAAATATTTATCTGATTTTGAGAGGAGAACACATGAAAAGGAAGAAATCACAAGGAAAGAAAAGGATAGATTTATATCTTAAACTTTGGTAAGTCAATTACACTGCTGATAAAAACAAGTACATGTAAAAGCAAAGTGACTAAGAAAATGGATAGTCTCCTGGCAAGATTAATGAAGAGAAAAAGAGAGATCACAAATTACTAACAATAGGAATAAAAACAAGACATGGTATATATCTTAAAAGCTAGAAAGATAAAAGGAGGATATCATGATATTTCCTGACAAGTAATTTGGAATTTTATTTCTAAAAGAATAAAACAAAATTTATTGAATTTGGAATTTTATTTTTAATATATTTTATTGTTTATGCTATTACAGTTGTCCCATTTTTTCCTTTATTCCCCTCTGACCTGAACACCCCCTCCAACCCGCATTCCCCCACTTTAGTTCATGTCCATGGATTGTACATATAAGTTCCTTGGCTTCTATATTTCCTATACCATTCTTAACTTACCCCTGTCTATTTTCTACCTACCATTATGCTACTTATTTCCTGTACCTTTCTCCCCTCTATCTCCCTTTCACCCCCTCCCACTCCCCCACTTTTAACCCTCCATGTGATCTCCATTTCTGTGATTCTGTTCCTGTTCTAGTTATATGCTTAGTTTATTTTTGTAGGTTTTTTTTTTTAGGTTTGGTTGTTAATAGTTATGAGTTTGTTGTCATTTTACTGTTCATATTTTTTATCTTCTTTTTCTTAGATAAGTCCCTTTAACAGTTCATATAGTAAGGGCTTGGTGATGATGAACTCCTTTAACTTGACCTTATCTGGGAAGCACTTTATCTGCCTTCCCATTCTAAATGATAGCTCTGCTGGATAGAGTAATCTTGGATGTAAGTCCTTGCCTTTCATAATTTCAGATACTTCTTTCCAGCCTCTTCTTGCCTGCAAGGTTTCTTTTGAGAAATCAGCTGAGAGGCTTATGGGCACTCCTTTGTAGGTAACTCTCTCCTTTTCTCTTGCTGCTCTCTTTATCTTTAATCTTGGGTAATGTAATTGTGATGTGCCCTGGTGTGTACTTTCTTGGGTCCAACTTCTTTGGGCTTCCCTGGGCTTCCTGGACTTCCTGGAAGTCTTACTTCCTTTGCCAGATTGGGGAAGTTCTCCATTATTTTTTCAAGTAAGTTTTCAATTTCTTGCTCTTCCTCTTCTCCTTCTGGCACTCCTATGATTCAGATGTTGGTACATTTAAAGTTGTCCTGGAGGTTCCTCAGCCTCTCCTCATTTTTCTGAATTCTTGTTTCTTCATTCAGTTGTGGTTGAATGTTTCTTTCTTCCTTCTGCTCCAAACCATTGATTTGAGTCCTGGTTGCCTTCCTGTCACTGTTGGTTCCTTGTACATTTTCCTTTATTTCACTTTTCATAGCTTTCATTTTTTCTTCTATTTGGTGACCATACTCAACCATTTCTGTGAGCTTCCTGATTACCAGTGTTTTGAACTGTGCACCTGTTAGGTTGGCTATCTCTTCGTCACTTAGTTGTATTTTTTCTGGAACTTTGATCTGTTTTTTCATTTGGGCCATTTTTTCTGTCTTGGTGCACCTGTTACATAAAGGGGTGGAACCTTAGGTGTTCTCCAGGGTGGGGCAACCCAAGTCACTGTGTTGTGAAGTTGTATGTGGGGGAGGGTCAGAGATGGAACAGTGCCACTTGCTCTGCTCACTGCAATTTTCAGTCACTTTTCCTGCTACCCACAAGCAAATTGGGCCATTCTGGTGCTGATTCCCCTGGTAGATGGGTTTGTGTATATTCTAGGACCCTGTGGGTCTCTCCAATGAACTCTCCTATGAGGTTTCTCAACCCCCACAGGTTTTTTCAGTCAGAGGTTTTGAGACTTTATTTTCCCACACTGGGGCCCTGGGTTGCACAGTCTGTCTCGCTCCCCAGTTGTTCCTCCTGGTTTATCAGCACACAAATGTGGGACCGCCCACTCCTCCAGCTGCCCCTTACCTGCTCCTCCAGCCACAGCCTTGCCACAAGTCCTCTCTGCCCTGGTTGCCTGGCTCCACCCCTCCTACTGGTCTGGATGTATGTTTCTTCTTTAACTCCTTGGTCGTTGGACTTCCATACAGTTCGATTTCCTGGCAGTTCTGGTTGATTTTTGTTTTTAAATTTGTTGTTCTTCTTTTGGTTGTGTGAGGAGGCATAGCGTGTCTACCTATGCCTCCATCTTGGCTGGAAGTCTGAATTTGGAATTTTAGATGAGCTGTCCAAATTGCCAGAAAAACATAATTTGCCAAAACTCATTAAGAAAGAATTACAAAATCTGAAAAGTTCTATATCTATTGAAGACATTGAATCTATAATTAAAAACCCTCCCACAATGAAAACTACAGGCCAATATAGTATCACCAGTGAATCATATTAAACATTTAATAAAGAAATATCTATTACTGATAATGAATTAAAGTGCTTATTAAATAAAGAGCTTTCTTAAAAGTCAATGAAAAAATACCTCATTAAAAACAAACAAAAAAAGCCCTGGCTGGTATAGTTCAGTGCATTGAGCACCGGCCTTCAAACCAAAGGGTCGCTGGTTTAATTCCCAGTCAGGATACATGCCTGGGTTGTGGGTCAGGTCCCCAGTTGGGGGTGCTCAAGAGACAACCACAGATTAATGTTTCTCTCCCTTTCTTTCTCCTTCCCTTTCCCTCTCTCTAAAAAATAAATAAAAATTTAAAAACAAAAACAAAAGCAAGAAAAATAGGCAGAAAGGGAAGAGAAACTTAAATTACCAATAAACTTATTAAAGTGTTCATTCTCACTAATAATTACATTAAAAAAAAGTTATTTTTGCCTTGTTGAAAGTGATATAAATTGGCAGTTGCTATGAACTTTGTGGAGGGTGATTTGGCAATATGTAAGAAAATGAATATAGATGAAAGAAGAAAGTTTATTTAAAGAATACCCATCTCTGTGTTGTTAACAGTAAAATATGTTTTTTGAAATCTAAATATTTAATGATAGGTTAAATAAAATAAACTATTACATATCCATTTTATGGCATACCATGCAGCCATTAGAAGTATGTCAAAAAATAGTAATATGGTAATTATTTGTGGAAAGCAGTGGAAAAATAGGTTAGAAAATGTGGAAGAGTATTAGTATTAGCTACTTTTGTTTATATACCCCCTCCCACCACACACATAACACACTCATGGGAAGAAAACTGAAAAAGCATATAAAATGTCCAAGTGGTTCTTCTGAATGGTAGCATTCTAGGTGACTTAGTTTTTTTCTTTTTGCATAATATTTTCCAAATTTCATAAATTGAACATTCATTCATTATATAAGACAAATAAAAGTCAGTTGATAGTATTTATGGAGTTAGATGAAAATACAAACTTACAATAGCACCAAAAACTTACAACAGTACTGAGAATCTGCATTTGGTCTATGACAGATGCTTAACCCAATTATTTCTTACAATGTACTGATAAATACAAAACTAGGCTTGGAGATATAAGATACCCTTCGCGAGGTCAGAGAGCTGGCAAGTGGAGGAGCCAGGATGCAAATGGAAGCCTTTCTGACCCTAGAAGCCTATGTTTTGAAAAGCATCATCAACTGTTGACAACTGGCTGACCCAGTGCCAGTATCTGGAAGAATTTTACAGCAATTCTGCAGTCCAAGAAGCTGATTTGCAAAATGTGGTTGGTGACCTGTTCTTTGCTGTGCCAACCAGAACAAAGATGGGACCACCCATAATTATCTGTCCTTCACAAACGGAAGATCTGTACCGAATGAAAAAATGGGCAGTGTTCCCTTCACTGTGTTGGAGCTACCCCTTGAAGCAGCCAGTGTTGCCCATGGTTCCCATCTGCACCTCTCTCTCTCTCTCTCTTTTTTTTTTCTGTATTCAGCAGAATAAAACACTTTCAGGAAACAACTGGGCAGGAAGTAAGAGAGGAAGGAATTTCATCCTGGGAGGTTTGATTCCCACAAGTGAAGAGCTGCGGTGGAAGCATTCAGGAAGCATTGTTGGCACATGGGGACCATTGTGCTTTATGAGCTCCATGTGTTCAGAGCATCTGAGACTCACAGAGTGGGGCAGGGCAAGATTCTATTTCATTCCAGCATATTCCTATTAGATGAACTCCTGCCTGAAATTGGGAAGTAGCTAAAAATTGTGTGCATCAATTCATCACACACAGACATCAGACATAGGTCTGAGAGGATGACTGAATCCACCCCACTTGCATCGAGACTCAGTGAAAAGCATGCATGTGCATAGGTGTTAGCTAATACAGGTCTGAATGGAGCTTACCTTATTCTATCATGTGAAGATAGTGTGAAATATGGGTCTCGTAGTTGAGGGGAGGGAAGTATTGGCAAGTAAAAGGAAGAAAGCATCACTCCGAAGACTCAGAGCAATGAAAGACCTCTGAAAAATGGTTTACCACAAGAACCAGGTGTGCTCCTAATATGCAAGAAGACGTGAATCCATAAAATGGGTACAAAAAACTAGAAAGAAAAAACTAGACATGAAAAACAATGACATTAAGTGAAAAGAGGTACAGGAGTGAGGAAAAGAGAACAAATAACTAAATCCCATAGTAATCATTCATTTGTTATTTATTCGGGAAACATTTAATGTTCACATATGAACCAAAAACAGAAATAGAAATAGTAAGGAGCAGAGTTAACATGGTAAAAATTGAAGATGTGGAAGGCAAACTTGAGAAGATTCTCAGAGATGTGGAAGGCAAACTTGAGAAGATTCTCAGAAGTGCAGGGAGGACAGAGATGAAAATGAGCAAAGATGATTGACATGGAGGATGGAAATTGGAGGTCTAATCCAGCAATAAGAAATGCTTCTGGTGGCTAAAAAATAAAGGACAACTGCAATACAAACTGTGATCCACAAACATTTTCCTAAGCTTAAATAGTAAAAACAGATATATATGATAGGTAAATAGAGCTAGTTTACCACATCCCAGAAAAAAGCAATGAAAAAAATCTTTGGCATAACCTAAAATTTAAAAAATTAACAATGATTTTTAAAACAGTCATGCAGTGTAAAAATTACACATGAAGAAATAGCATCCAGGCCTGCCCCAGGCCTTTCATTTGTAAAACAAAATCCTGGATGAAAATGTAGCAAAATTGCCAAAGTTGTCAGGCTAAATGGTTGAAAAGAAGCAAGTACAACTGTGTATAAAAATGCAAGTATAATTTGAAATATGTTCAATTTTAGAAAATACCTTGAAAATAGCTATAACAATTTCAGCTTATTGAGGGTTTGGGGTACAGTATACCCATCTTCTCTGCCCAAATTCTGAATTTATTTATTTATTTATTTATTTATTTATTTATTTTCATTTACAGTATTTATTGAAAAAAATCAAATGTAAGTGGGCTGAACTGGGCAGCCCACTTACTGAACTGATTTAGAAATAGTCACAAGTCGGATAGATGGGCCAAAATAATCCCCTTATGTTGCTGGCAAAGCTCCCATTGGAGGATGAGCCTTACTATGGACTACGGGCTTTCCTAACTGAACCCCAGGACTAGAAACTATACCCACAAATGTCTCCTCCACATGGGTGTCTGTCCCAGGAAACATCCAGCACACAGGGCCAAGCAGAAGAGATGCTCCCTGAAGGCAGGTTTGGTTCAGAAAAGATGGGGCAACTCCCAGCAGGTCTGGGTTTGGGCCCAAACTCGCTGCTCAGATAAGTCACTGTTCCATTCCCACCCCCACTCAGGGAAAAGTGAGGTGATGGGAAAGGGTCAAGAGTGTTCTGCTGGTGACATCAGGAGTAAGGAGGAAGCACCCCTGCTCCCCATTGCATTAGTCCACATCTCCTCTTCCTGCGCTCCCCAAGAGAATTAAATGACAATGAAAATTGGGAAGGTTGTGATACAAAAGGTCTGACATTTATTCTCCCCATTGGATGGAACCCATACTAAGGAAAAACATTAGGAATAAGGATATTTATATTATTCATTATAGCATTAAATAATTTAAAGTAGCTCTGTACTATTTATAATATTACCATAAAATATTGTGAATGACTTAAATTATTATCTTTAGGAAATGGAAAAGTCATTCTGCCTTAAAAGTGATGTTTTTAAAAGGTTTTTGACAACATGGGAAAAAGCACGAATCATAATGCTATATGGTACAGAAATCATATATAGTTTATCTTGTATGTCAACTAGAATTATTTGTGAATGGCTCTTTTTTTTTCCATATAGCTTTTGAGGCCACATCTGGACCTCAGTGTTCAGTGGGAGAGAATGCTGTGAACAACGGTGGACACAGGGTGTTGTTATTTGGGGTGGGAGGAGGGTCAGGGTAAGGAATGGTGTGATACCTGCCAAATATTTCCCATTCTTCTTATGGTATAATTTCAACTGTGTAAGAAGAGTGTGAATTTGAAAAAAAAAAAAAACCAAAGATGAGAGGAAGACAAACTGAAATGTAGGTGGACATGGCCTCTGGGAGCCTGGATTGTGTGTGGTGTTTTTCCTGCTTCCTGAGTGTTGCTCCTGTGGGCCGACAGCTGACCTCCCTGAAACCGAGTCCTGGCCCTGCCGCTCACTAGCACGTGTGGTTTAATCTCTCTGTGCCTCAGTTTCCTCTTCCAGAGAAATGATGACAACAATAGCACATACCTCACAAGGTCAGGACTCAGGCAGATGGGCCAAAATTAAATGCATTGAAATACTTAATGTGTGTGGGACAGTGTCTGGCACACAGGAAGTTCCATACGAGTTTTAGCCATCAGTAGTAGTAGTAGTACAGTGAGCAAATATTGATTTTATAATGAGATAAAAAGAAAACACAGGAAAGACAGTAGAGAAGAAAAAATATTTGAGAAAATGTTGTGGCTAAAGCCTTAATATATGATTTTACATTTAATTTGAATGTGACTGTATAAAACTATGTGTACATGTGGAAAATTATTTTAAAGGGATATCAGAACAATGAAAATATTTTGGGAGATCGAAAGTATGGGCTCTAAAAATGATTTCCTTTTTGCCCTGGTCAGGTGGCTCACTTGGTTGGATTGTCATCCATGCACCAAAATGTTGCAGGTCTGATCTCTGTTAGCCCACATACCTAGGTGTCAGGTTCGATCCCTGGCTGGGGCACATACAGTAGGCAACCCATCAATGTTTCTCTTTCACATTGATGTTTTTTTTCTCTCTCTCTCTTTACCCACCTCTAAAATCAATAAAAAACATATCCTCAGGTGAGGATTAAAACATTTTTTAAAAAAGCCATGTCCCTTTATATCTTTATTATGTAACTTAAAAATGTTCGTGTGATTTTAAAAATGCCCTCCTCCATATCCTTACAAAAAAAGAGAATTTGAGCAAGTATCTCTCTCTGGCAGTGGGAGCCATGGTTTGAGAGCATTGGCAGCCATGTTACCCGCCAAAGGGGTGAGTTTTTTCTTGTGAGAAAGGGTAACCCTGCACATGGAGGTGAGACAAATGAGAGTTTTAATATGTGAGTTTATGTACATGTGTATGTGTGTGTGTGTATGTATGTGTGTATATATACATGTACATTTTATCCTATCTACCGTAACATTTATGTGCTTGGTCCCAGTTATTCTCTACTCTTGCCTTTTCTGCAAATTCATTGTTAACCCTTACTTCATTTATGGAGAAACCCCAGTATCATCCTAATAAACTTCCATTTTTGCCTGAGGTTGTTGGAGTTGGTTGAAACCAAGACCCATGACTAATTCATATAACAGCTTTACTAATAACAGCAAAAAAGAAAAAAACAGGGAACAATATTAATCAGTAATATTAAGGGGCGGTTAAATTACGTCAAATCTATCTGATGGGAAATTATGCAGTCATTAAAATAATACTTTCAAAGAATATTTGAGAAATCACCTGGATATTACTCAATGAAAACACGCAACTCCCTGGCATTGGAAGAGGGATGGAGATTGGGTACAATACAGGAAGAAGAACCAGCATGTACAGAGGGCTTGAGGTCTGATGAACTTGGCTCATGAAGGCACCAACAGGAGTCTAATGAACTTGGAACAAAGAAACTAAGTCAGAATAAAGAATGAAGTGAAGATGGAAGGACAGGCACTGCAGGCTATGGTGAGGTTTGTGAGTTTCAGCTGAGAGCAATGAAAAGTCATTGAAGGGTTTTGTAGAAGAGGAGTAATAATTGGATTTACATCTTTAGCTTCTGGGAAGAGAACATATTAGAGATGAGCAAGAGTGACATTAGGAAAAATGGGTAGGAAGCTCTTACCAGGAGAGCCACAGAATTATATTCAAAAGCTAGAGAATTTTGAGAGTGAAAGGGAGAATTTTAATCATTACACCAGGACCAGAGGTTCAAGCCAGGACTTTCCTGGCCAAACCAGGACAGACAGTCACAGAACTATTGTTGTCCAGGAAATAAACAATGGCGACTTGAACAAGAGTGGGGAGATCGGAAGCCACTTTAGCCATTGGTGGCTTAAGGCTGAATCTCAGTTCTTGATTGGTTGGCTGTATTTGGCATTTTCCTCTTTTTTTTTTTTAAAGATTTTATTTATTTTTAGAGAGAGGGGAAGGGAGGGAGAAGAAAGAGAGAGAGAAATATCTATTGGCTGCCTTCTGTACCTGGCCCGACCAGGGATTGAATCTGCAACCCAGGTGCATGCCCTGACTGGTAATCAAACTGGTGACATTTCACTTTGTGGTATGATGCCCAACCACCTGAGCCACATCAGTCAGGGCATTGTCTTTTTATGATGTTCCTCGCTTTGGCTTACTGGGTTTGATAGGAAGATTTTCCTAGTCATGTTAATGCTTCTGACTCAATGGCTCTCACACATCAGTGTTCATCAGAATCACCTGGCAGCAAGCACACAGCTCCCTGGGCCTCACTGCAAGTGATTCCGTAGATCCGGGGTGGACCTTGGGAATTCTCATTTGCAACAAGCTTCTAAGGGCTGCTGGTGCTGCTGGACTGGGGTCCCCCTTTTGAGAACCATTGCTTTAGACGTAGGCCGATTGTGAAGCATATTCAGGCTCTCTGTACTGGCTTCAGTCCAGTTTCCATTATGTATGTTTTTATGACTTTTCTGATACAAGTTTCTTGTTTTTGTTTTTTAAATCAATAACTTATCTCTCTCATTGCGTCCATGCATCCATCAATTGTTTTATCTAATTGGGCCGAGAATGTCTGTGATCTAGTCTGGAAAACTATGACTGTTTTTTCTATCTGTTGCACGTAGTTCACTGGGTTTAGTGTTTTTGTGCTGGTGGTGGTTTTAGTTTCATTCCTTATGCCCAATTTCCCACTACCCATTTTTTATAATGCTGCAATTTTCCTGCACTGGCCAACTGCTGACTAAACTCACCTTCTGCTCTTTGTAATTGTTTCTTGAAGCTGCACTTTTCTTCAGCCACAGTCCCAGAGGTGTCTGGCCCTCTTGCGTGTCAGGAACCTCATCTGAACCCCAATGGCTCAGTGGCCTCTCTGTTCCTATCTTCTTGCAGATCTCTGTGGACCACATGGCTGTACTGACAACCAGATAGCACTGGCCATGATAAACCGCCTGTCCGTCACGTCTCTCTGGCCTGTTTTTGACTCTGCTTTGTCTCCTGCCTCTTGCAGTTTCTGCTGACTTTGAGTGCCACGAACCCTCTGGAATCATCATTCATAAACCCTGGTAAGTCCACCTGGGAAGAAAAAGCTCCTGAGACCACTGTTGCCAGGGAGACTTTAGTCTAGAAATAGCAGCCACTTTTCTCAAGTCTTTTCCTGTTCTTGCTTTAAAAATCTTTCCCCCTTTTCACAGCTTCAGAGTTAGAGACAAAACAGCTGTGCTTTGTGTTTGAAAACTGCAACTCATGTTCAAAACGCTGCGATCCCAGTGGAAAGCCCGTCTTCAGCACTTTTTTTAGAGAAGTAGGCAAAACTGAATTCTTTTCTTTTTGTATAACTTTGTGTATGTTGATTACAAAACTAATACTTTTTCATTGTTGAAAATTTAGAAGATACAGAAAGCAATAATAGGAAAACAGCCACTGATATTCCAAAAACTAAAAACTACCCAGACATAACCTTTTCAGCACTTTTGTGTTCTCTGTTTCATATTTTTTAGCAGCTAAAACCTCCCTTCAAATAAATTGTACTCAGCAGCCAGTATATAAACACATGAAGCTGCTTGGGTTGGATTGAAGGCAGCAGACTTGGGGTCCAGCTGCTCACTTTAACCCTCTCTGCCCACAGCTGACCCACAGGGCCATCTGCTGAACGCTCAGCTTCCACAGGCCTGTGCGACGACTGTCGCTCGGGGTCATTCCTGTGCAAAGCTTAGACCCTACAGACTCATTGCCCAGGCATGCTTGGATTGCCACTCTGGTGGCTTGCGGGGCAGGAGGAACAGATGCTAGTTTGGGGTTGATTGGTCTTTCAACTTTCATATATTTCATCTTTTCTTCGAGCCTATGTTACCCCAGGTCTAAATCAGGGATCATGTACCAGGAGCTCAGACATTTCCTGAAAAAGGTCTAGGGTTCATACACATTCTTTTTTTTCCTTCATAAATGGAATTTTTGAAGATCTCGGCAATTTCCAGTTCAGCAATGTGATGGAAATCTTTGCATTTAAATAGTTAAGTAGTGGAAGTATTAAATCTTTAGGAACAAAGGATAAAACAATTGGAGTAGAAATTTTGTTCCCATTGCTTTTAAGGTTGACTTTAATGTATCCATCATATTTTTTAAACAACTGATTGGCATTTTCCTTCTTAAATTTAAACTGTAATGTTGTCTTACATCTAGTATTTTAATACCACCATGATGAGATAATTATTTGGCACATAAAACTAACCTTAGAATAAAAATTAATGGGGACACTGATTTCTTATAAAGATGATAATTCCCTGCCCCCCCCCATTATTAGTATAATGCAGTGTGCCATAAATACGTTGTTGAATAGGTATGTTTAAAGTTTTGGTAATTTTAACCTATTTTAAATTTCAGTAATTCACTTATTTTAAATACACTAGGAAAATTAATTTCAAGTGAAATCCCACAACAGATACATCATTTAAAAAAGTAACAAGTTTTTTGTAATGTTAGTTCTTTTGTATAGGGGGGTCTGTATTTTCCTGTTTTATAGGTCTGGCCGACCTCACATTTATTCTGAGTTTTCTGCAGGTTGGGTCCATTGTGTATGGGACGTTGCTGGCTAAGCCATTCCCTGTAGAAAGGCAGGCCTCATTCTTGGATGCAGCTAATAAAGAAAGATGCAACTAATCGAAATGCCTCTCACCTCTAAAACATTCTCTTTGCCAGTCTGTAGCAAAGTAGGCTGCGTGTAAGGCTTTTGACCATGGTGAAGCAGGGCTGGCCGTGACTCTACCCTCCAGCCTGATCCCATTAGCCCACCTGAGATTCTCCACCCCCTAACAACATGCAGAATAGTTTTTGGCCTATTTATCTCTTATTTTGTGTTCATGATAAAATTATGACAGAATTAAAAGGCCAAATTGAGACGAGACCCCTTCAAGGAGCTCTCAGCTTGTTTCATTAAATGTCCTTTTATTTTTAATGATTGCTCTTAATGTATAAATGCAGCACTGCGTGCTCTCCTGTTACTGGATGCGGAAGAGGCAGAAATCCATGGGTTAAGACTTTTAAAGGACAAAATTAATGCAACCGGCAGCCCCGCGTGACTTCCTCGGGTGCGCGGGAGTATCCATCCCTCTGCTCCCAGGAGCTGCGGTCCCCCCCTAGTGGCTCCGCAGCGATGTCTCCTCTTAGAGCCTCTTGCTTGTTCACTTGGGCAGCATGTTTGCGAGCTGGTGGCTCCAGAGTGTTTGAATTAGGGAATCACAGCAATGTCTGCAACTCTATGAAATCTGTTGTATTTAGGGCTTCTTGTTCCATATTCATGGCTTTAAATGAAAAAGGTCCCTGAAGCATGGAATGAGTAGGTGATTGAAATTCTTCATTTCCTCTTGTTGTAGTTCCTGCTCTCTTCAGATAAATTTTTCCCGTGTTCCGCCAAGAACACAAGTGAGGTCCGGTGTACAGAGACACTAAGGTGCCGGTTCAGGACACAGCACCTCCAATGGGGGACTCCTGGGAAACCCAGCTCTCTCTGAGCACACCTCTGTTGAGCTGTGCTCCAAAGCCATTGAGCCGCAAGAGAACCAAACAGCTCTTTTAACATCTTTAAAGTGAGTTGTGTATATCTTAGAGGCCCCGGGGCCCTAGAAATTTCTTCTGCTGAACTGTAGACTAGCCCATTGAGTGCCTGTGAGAGTGAAGTCTTGCACATAGTATAAGATTAGTATGTATTGACTGAATAAAATAATGAATCGGTACTTGTATGTATAGAACATCCCATCTCAACTTTGGTTTCATAGGGAAAATGCATTATTTCCCTTGGCATACTCCTCCTTCACAATCATTTGAATAGTTGAAAATAGTCCCCAATGAGATAAACACTGTAGTAACAAAGTATTCCTGTTTTTCATCCCTTCTTTGGGGACACACTGAAAACTATTGGCAGAGACCGTGACTGCCCAAAGACTGTGGTATTGTTCCTTTGTTTGCTTTAATCTAGGGTGCAGGCCTCTGAACAGTGGCGATATGAGCACATTGACTCCGTCCGCGTTGGAGTCTTACAGAGAGCCTACCAATCTGACACTTAGATGTGACAATCAGAATGTGCTGCCATTTGAGGGTGTGATTCCAAGGAGCGGCTAGGCGGCCACTGTCAGGGGCGGTGCAGAGAAAAGCTCAACACTGGGAGTTAGCGGAGAATTAGAGAAACTCTAAGGTCCCTGCCAGCTCTGTTGTAGGAGTCTGTGATTCTTACTCTAAATTTTGAAATATTCTGGTCTTATGAACCAATCGTCTTTAGCTTCTGGGTTTTTTTACTTTTTATAATTTATTTTATTTTTTAAGATTTTACTTATTTATTTTTAGAGAGGGGAAGGGAGGCTGAAAGAGAGGGAGAGAAACATCAATGTGTGGTTGTCTCTTGCATGCCCTCTTCTAGGGACCTGCAGTGCAACCCATGAACATGACCTGACTGGGAATCAAACCAATGACCCTTTGGTCCTCAGGCCCGCACTCAATCCACTGAGCTACACTAGCCAGGGTTTAGCTTCTGTTTTAAAAATAAAAAGTTGAAATGAATGAGTATGAATCAGTGAAACTAAACCATAGTGTCTGGTCCAGTCTACATCAAGGAAATTTTTCCCCCTTGTGCTAGAATATCTCATGAGTGCTTTTTCAACCCCTTTAAAAATCTCATTCCTCTTCTATTCTATCGCTCGCATCTCAGACCATAGCCAGGAATTGCTTTTTCTAAATAAGACTCCCTACCCCTGGTATGGCATGACTCCCCAAGACCCTCCTTTTGCATGCCCCCATCTGCTGCTCTAGCATCATCTTGATCTTTCGCTCTACTCTTACTGCTACCTTGCTAGAGTGGACAAGAGTGGTGAGAATAGAAAGAATAACTGCTACTATTTAGTAAACTGTCACCAGGTCACAACACTCTGCATCTCCTGATACAGTTTTCATTTGGTGAGATAGAGCAGTTCATTGTTGCTTTTCGAAAACTGAGAAGCAATCCAAACCAGAAAACAAAGACCCTGAGGAGGAGGTGGACCAATTGGCTCTAGGGTCTCCTGGGATAGAAAGAACTAATATCCCAAACCCTACACCCTGAAACAGTCAACATTAGGGAGCCCTGCTGAGATGATCCACTGGGATGACTGAGGGTCCTTTGAAACAAAATTGCCCTAAACCAGCAAGGAGATGAGATTAGTGGACAAGTCTTTCACTGGCTCAGGGATGATGTGGTCTGGGTTTGGGGATGCTCCCAGCCCTCCTGGGAGTGGCCAAGTAGTGATTGAAAGGGCTGAAGTCAAAGAAATCTGAAGCTTTCTTTGTGGAGCAGAATGTTGGGAGGATTGTCTTCTTTCAAAGAGTTCTTACAAAATAATCAGTTATGGCATGTACCACAGAAACTTAAGTCTGCTGCAGGTGTTTCTATAGCCTCACGTGGGATTGAGGTAGGATTAAAGCAGAGATTTTTTCCCTATCATGCCAAGTCCCTAAACTATTATTAATCTCAGAGCTGAGTGACATGTGTTTTTTTCTAAACAAAATGACACAACTTCAAGCCAAAGAGCTGACACAGGATGTCTGTTGGAATTCTGGAAATCAGTAAATGGGTGAGGATGATTTGGAGCCTAGAATAATGAGGTCTGCCGAGTGCTTCCCAAATCCACCTGGATAATCAGGAATTTACCATTCTCTGTGGACAATTGAGCGTGATGGATTCTGCACATGAGAGGACTCAAAATTTTCTTCAGAACTCTTCTGTGATCTCATATCCAGGGCATTCTTTTAATGTTTCTCCATTTTATGTCTCACTTCTGGTTGGCAGCAAACAGTGCCACATGACCTCACTCTAAGTAATAACACTATCTTAGGCCAACACTATCTTAGCACTTCAAGAAAACATAAGCATTGAACATTTTTCACAAATTGTACACAAAGAATGGACTAAGGAAATACCTGTGACATCCTTTTGCTTTTGCTCATGTCAGATAGAAAGATACTAATTCTATTTTGAGAGATTACTTCATTTCCAACAGTGCTAAATCTTACTTAATATAATTAGTTTTTAGCATGCACTTTGGTATGAAATGAAAATTACTTGGTCCTTAAAAAATAGCTTTACACAATGATTTATTGGAGCAAAGACTAATTTGATACTATTTCTTTGGGGGCAGAAAATACTTTTTCTATATTAAATATATCACATACACACTTCAGGTAAAATTAACCTACTTTCAGAAACCTTAATCATGCTCCCTTGCAGTTTAATGATCATTTCATTGGTCTTGTAATCAGTTTGATATAAACCCCAAAACAATAGTGAATAGAACTGGCTAGGATTGAAGAAAAACCTGGCATCCCAAGTTAATAACGGGACTTATAAGAAGGAATGAAAAAGTAGTCCTGCTGTCAGTAGTTTGGTTTTCATACTTAGGACCTGGGCCCTAGGGTATTTTGAAGCTATAGGTGGCAGCTAAATGACTCTTGAGAAAGGCACTCTTTGCTTTTAAATGCATCTGAATATTATACTATAACATATATTCATGAATTTCATGTTGATTTTATTATAAATGTTAGTTTCAGTTAAATATTTATTAAGTAATATTTCCATTTGCTTTGGTTGGTTGCAAGCAACAGAAACTACCTTAAACTAAAAATAAATTTTTGAAAAATTGGGGCTAACTCATGGAATTGAAGAAAAAGCTGAAATTCTATGCTGTAGTTTTTAGGGTCAGTATATAACACCCCTTTCTTCCTCTCCTTTCTCAAGCCAGAATGGATTGGCATGAAATATTAAATGTGATGAAAAGCAATAACCTACAACCAATATTACTCTATACAACAAAGCTATCATTTAGAATCAAAGGAACAATAAAGAGCTTCCCCAGACAAGAAAAAGCTAAAGGAGTTCATCACCACCAAACCAGTATTATAAGAAATGTTAAAGGGACTTCTTGAAGAAGAAGAAGGAATGAAAAGATAAAAATATGACTAATAAAATGGTAATAATTACTAATTTCTCATAATTACTTTAAATGTAAAGTATTATAGGGCTCCAATCAAAAGACATAGGGTTGCTTAATGGGTAAGAAAACAAGACCCATATGCTGCCTACAAGAGATCCACTTCAGATTGAAAGACACACACAGACCGGAAGGAAAGGGATGGAAAAAGATATTTCATGCAAATGGGAAAGGAAAAAAACTGGGGCATCAATACTTATATCAGGCAAAACAGACTTTAAAATAAAGTCTATAACAAAAGACAAGGGAGGACCTACCAGTTTCACTTCTGAGTATTTATCCAAAGAAATCCAAAACACTAATTCACAAAGACATATACATCCCTATGTTCATTGCAGCACTATTTCCAACAGTCAAAATATGGAGGCAGCCTACATGTCCATTGATAAAGTGGATAAAAAAGATGTGGTTCATATATACAATGGAATATTATTCAGCCATAAAAAGAATGAAATCTTGCTGTTTGTGACAGACAACATGGATGGACCTAGAGGGTATTATGCTAAGTGAAATAAGTCACACAAAGACAAATACTGTATAATTTTACTTACATATGGGATCTAAAAAACAAAAGAAATGAACAAACAAAGCAGAAATTCATAGGTACAGAGAACATTTTGATAGGGGTGTTGACCCCCATGCAGTCAAAAATCCTTGTGTAACTTTTGACCTCCCCCAAATTTAACTACTAACAGCCTGCTGACTGGAACCTTTACTGATAACATAAATAGTAGATTAACAAATATTTTGTTTGGTATATGTATTATATACTGTATTCGTACAATAAAATGGAGAAAATAAAATGTTATTAAGAAAATCAGGGCATAGAAGATGGAGGAGGAGCAAGTGGAAGCTATATTAACCTCCTCCCAGGACCAAACTGGAATTACAAATAAATTATAGAAAAATCACCTGAATAACCAACTCAACACTGGCTGGAATGAAGCATTATAACCACGGACAGAAGAAGCCACCTCACCACAACAAGACTGGTAGGGAGTGCAGAGGAGGTCTGAGAGGGTTGGCTGGGTTCCCACAGGCAGCAACTGAAGTGCCAGAAGGATATTTCAGTGGCTGGGGGGTTTCACCTGGGAAGTGTGGGGTCTAAATCCCAAGCTGGGCTCCCCAGCCTACAGCACCAGAACCTGGAGAAGAACCTAAATAATATATGACTGTGAAAAGTGCAGGGTTTCTGTTCACCAGTAAAAGATGGCTGGAGACACAGAGAGTCTCTTAAACGACCAACACACAAAATTCCATTTGCAGCCACTTACCCTGGGCTCTGGCAGAGGAAGGGCAAAGTTGACTAGTAACGCTTGAGAAGAATCTGGGGTTGGTGGCTCTGGGGAGAGAATTGAAGGAACAGCTGCCAGCATCCCTGTGCTGAGCCATTCCCCATACCGTGGGAGCCATCTTTCTCAGACAGAGCAATCCTCTCCAAGTGACGTCAGCCTGAGGGGAAGCAATAGCCCCATCTGCAGGAATTACCCTGCTTCATCCAGTGGTGCTTAAGCCTTGCTGCAGAGGAGCACAGCAGCAAGACATTCACTGATTAACTCTGCAGACAGCTTGTAGGTGGAGGCAGATTTCCTGGGCCTGGTACAGACAGAAGCCAGCCTTATTGCACAGCCTTGCTCTTTCTGCATGAACTCAGTCCCAGCAGAGGGAGCCTCAAAGTGTGGATAGCTGATAGTTCCAAACAGGTTGCTCAGGGCCAATCATGAGCAGGGTTTGACTTAGGCCTGCACCAGAGCCTTGCAGATCTGCATATTACATAGGAACAAACTGAAAGAGGCAAACAAAATGGGAAAACAAAGAAACAGGCCCCAAATGAAGGAAGAAGAGAATTCTTCAACAGAAGAACCAGATGAAATAGGGGAAAGCAAATTATCAGATAGAGAGTTTAGAGTAATGATTATAAGCATACTCAACAGCATGAAAGAAGATATAAAAAGCATAAAAAAGGACCAGTTAGAAATAAACCATAAAAAAAAAAACAAAAAAGGACCAGGCAGAATGCAATATCTGAAATAAGTAATACACTGGAAGGAATAAATAGCAGGTTACATGAAGCAGAGGATGAAATCAGTGATTTGGAAGACAAGGTAGAAAAAACACCCAAGCAGAGCAGCAAAAAGAAAAAAAGAATTTAAAAAACTGAGGAGAGCTTAGGAAATCTTTGGGACAACATGAAGTGTAACAACATCTGCATCATGGGAATACCAGAAGGATAAGAGTGAGCAAGAGATCAAGAACCTATTTGGAGAAATAATGACCAAATACTTACTCAGTCTGGTGAAGGTAAAAGACACACAAGTCCAGAAAGCTCAGAGTCCCAAACAAGTTGGACCCAAAGAGGTCTACACCAAGAACATCATAATTAAAATGAGAAGGCTAAAAGACAAGGAGAGAATCCTAACAGCCACAAGAGAAAAGCAGATAGTTACCTACCAGTGAGCACCAAATCTGATTTCTCAACAGAAGCATTACATGCTAGAAAGGAGCGGCTTAAAATATTCAAGGTGATGAAAAGCAAGGATCTACAACCAATGCTACCTTGCCCAGCATGGCTATCATTTAAAATCAAAGGAAAAATAACGAGCTTACCAGACAAGAAAAGTTAAAGGAGTTTGTTGACACCAAACAGGTGTCACTGCAACAAATGTTAAAGGACCTGGAAGAAGGAGAAGGAGAAAGGAGAAAGGAGGAGGAGGAGGAGAAAGGAGAAAGGAGAAAGGAGGAGGAGGAGGAGGAAGAGGAGGAGGAGGGGGAGGAGGAGAAAAAACAGAAGAAAATAGTCTAATGATAAAAAAAGCAATAAATATTCTCTGTACTTTTCCCCCCTCTCTCCCTCTCCCACTCCCCTATTGATAACACTCCATGTGATCTCCAATGATAGGTGGAAAATAGACAGGGGGAGGGTAAGAATAGTGTAGGAAATGTCGAAGCCAAAGAACTTATAAGTATGACCAGGGAACATGAACTATAGGGGGAGAATGTGGGAGGGAGGGAGTGGGCAGGATGGAGTTGAGTGAAGAGGGGGAAATGGGACAAATGTAATAGCATAATCAATAAATATATTTATAAAAAAGCAATAAATACATATCTATCAATAATCGCCTTAAATGTAAATGCCTTAAATGTTCCCACCAAAAGACAGAGAGTAGCTAAATGGATAAGAAAACAAGACCCATACATATGCTGCCTCCAAGAGACACATCTCAGATAAAAAGATACACACAGTCTAAAAGTAAAGCATTGGAGGACATTTCATGAAAATGGAAAGGGAAAAGAAGCTGGGATACTGATACTCATATCTGACAAAACAGACTTTAAAACCAAGGCTATAGTAAAAGACAGAGAAGACGCTACATAATGATAAAGGAAACAATCCAACAAGAGGACAAATCTGAGTAAACATTTACACCCCCAACATAGGAGCACCTGTGTATGTAAGGCAAATCTTGATTGACATAAAGGGGGAGACGGACAGAAACACAGTCATACTTGACTTCAATAGATGGATCTTTCAGGCAGAAAATCAACAAGGAGACAGCAACCTAAAATGGCACACAAGATCAAATGAATTTAATTGTTATCTTTAGAGCATTTCGCCCCAAAGCAACAGAATATAAATACTTTTCAAGTACATGTGCAACATTTCCTGGGATCAACCACACATGAGGACACAGAAAAGTCTCAATAAATTCAAGAAGATTGAAATCATATCCATCATCTTCTCTGACCACAGTGCTATGAAAGTAGAAATCAATCACAAGAAGAAGACGGAAAGAAGAACACTGAAAAACATGCAAAGACGTGGAAGCTAAATAACATGTTATTAAACAATGAATGGGTCAACAATGAGATAAAGGAAGAAATCAAAAGATACCTTGAAATAAATGAAAATAAGGACACAACAATCCAAAATCTGTGGGACACTTGGAAAGCAATCTGAAGAGGGAAATTCATAGCATTACAGGCCTAGCTCAAAAAACCAAACAAAAAAACAAGAAAAAACTCAAATAAACAATCTAACTTTACACTTATAGGAACTTGAAAAAGAACAACAAACAAACCTGAAAATGAGTAGGAGGAAGGATATAATAAAGATCAGAACGGAAACAAACAAAATAGAGTCTAAAAAAAATGATACAAGAGATCAATGAATCCAAGAGCTGGTTCTTTGAGAAAATAAACCAGATTGACTAACCTTTAATCAGACTCATCAAGAAAAAAAGACAGAGGACCCCAATAAAATCATAAATGAAAGAGGAGAAATAACAACTGACACCAAAGAAATGCAAAAGACTGTAAGAAAATATTATGAACAACTATATGCCAACAAACTGGACAACCTGGACAAAATGGATAAACACAAGAAACGTACAATCATCCAAAACTGCAACAAGAAGAATCGGAGAATCTGAAAAAGACAGATTACACCTAGTGAAATTGAAGCAGTCATCAAAAAACTCCCAACAAACAAAAGCCCTGGACCAGATGGCTTCACAGGCAAATTTTACCAGACATTCTGAGAAGAAATAATACCTCTCCTTCTTAAACTATTTCAAAGAATTCAAGTGGAAGTAAGGCTCCGAAGCTCGTTTTATGAGGTCAGCATTATCCTAATTCCAAACAGACAAAGACATTACAAACGAAAATAAAATTATAGGTCAATACCACTGATGAACATAGATGCTAAAATCCTCAACAAAATATTAGCAAACTGAATACAGCAATGCAACGAAAACATCACACAGCATGATCAAGTGGGATTTATTCTGGGACTGCAAGGTCGGTACAACATCCACAAATCAATGAATGTGATTCACCACATAAACAAAAACATAAAAACATAAAAACCGTATGTCATATCAACAGAAGCAGAAAAAGCATGTGACAAAATCCAGCACCCATTTATGATCAAAACTCTCAGCAAAGTATGAATAGAGGGAACATACATAAACACAATAAAGGTCATATATGGCAAACCCATTGCCAGCATCATATGTGCAAAAACTACAAGTGCCCCCCTGAAGATTGGGAACAAGACAGGGATGTCCACTTTCAGCTCTCTTACTCAACATATACTGGAATTCCTAGCCACAGTAACCAGACAAAAAGGAAAAAGGAAAAGCATACCAAATTGGAAAGAAAAAAGTAAAACTGTCAGTATTTGCAGATGACATGATACGGTACATAGAGAACCCCAAAGATTCCACCAAGAAACTACTAGAACTGATAAACAAATTCAGCAAAGTAGCAGGCTACAAAATTAATATTCAGAAATCAGTTGCATTTCTTTTTGCCAATAATGAACTAACAGAAACAGAAATTAAGAAAACAACCCCATTCACAATTGTTTCAAAAAGAATAAAAAGCCTAGGAATAAACCTAACCAAGGATATAAAAGACCCGTACTCAGAAAATTGTAAGATATTGAAGAAAGTAATTGAAGAAGACACAAGTAAGTGGGAACACATACCATGTTCATGGATAGGAAGAATTCACATCATTAAAATGTCCACACTACCCAAAGCTATCTGTATATTCAATGCAATTCCTATCAAGATTTCAATGACATTATTTCAGAGAACTAGAAAAAAATTCAAAAATTTATATGGAACCACAAAAGGCCCCACTTATCAACTGTGATCCTGAGATGGAAGAATGAAGTTGGAGTACCTATCATCAAACTATGCTACAACGTCCTAGCAATCAAAACAGCATGGTACTGGCATAAAACACACACACATAAATCAATGGAACCAAATAGACAGACAGCCCAGAAATAAACCCACACCTTTATAGTCAATTAATATTCGACAGAGGAAGCAAGCCCATACAATGGACTAAACATAGTCTATTCAATAAATGGTGTTGGGAAAACTGGACAGGTATGTGCAGAAAAATGAAACTACACCACTTTCTCACAACCACACACAAGAACAACTTCAAATGGATCAAAGACTTAACATTTAGCCCTGAAACCATAAAAATCCTAGAAGAAAACATAGGCAGCAAAATCTCAGACATTGCTGGTAGAAATTTTTTATCGGGTGTATCTCCCCAGGCAAGGGAAACAAAAGAAAAAATAAACAAATGGGACTGTATCAAACTAAAAGATTTTGCACAGCAAAGGAGGTCTTCAACAAAATAAAAGGACAACCCACAGAATGGGAGAACATATTTGCTGATATATCTGATAACAGGTTAATATCCAAAATTTATAGAGTACCTATAAAACTCAACACCAAAAAACCGAACAATGCAATTCAAAAGTGGGCAAAGGACCTCAATAGACTTCTCCAGAGAGGACATAGAGGTGGCCGACATTCATATGAAAAGATGCTCAATGTCACTAATCATCAGAGAAATGCAAATTAAAGCCACAATGAGATACCATCTCACAGCTGTCAAAATGACTGTCATCAATAAATCGACAATCAAGTATTGAAGATGTGGAGCAAGTGGAACCCTTTTGCACTGTTGGTGGGAATGCAGATTTGTGCAACTGTTGTGGAAAGCAGTATGGAGATACCTCAAAAAATTAAAAATGGGTATGCCTTTTGACGGAGCGATACTACTTCTGGGAATATATCCGAAAGAACCCAAAACTCTAATTCAAAAAAACATAAGCACCCCTATGTTCACTGCAGCATTATTTACAATCACCAAGATATGGAAGCAGCCCAAGTGTCTTTCAGTAGGTGAGTGGATAAAACAACTATGTGACATTTACACAATGGAATTCTACTTGGCCATAAACAAAAAATTTACCGTTTTCCACAGTACGTATGGACCAGGAGAACATTATGCTAAGTGTAATAAGCCAGTCAGAGAAAGAGCAGTACCATATGATTTCACTCATATGTAGAATCTAATGAAAAAAACTGAACTAACAAACAAAATAGAGACAGACTCATAGATAGAGAGCAGGATGACAGGCAAGGGGTGAGGGAAGGTTAGGAGGTGGAGGGATTGATCAAAAAGGAAAAGGACTCATGGATATGGACAACAGTGTGGTAATTGTGGAGCTGGGGTATAAGGGGAGTACATGATAATGGAAAAATACAATAAAAATGATATTATACCAGGAAAAAAAGAAAATCATAAGGAATAGAAAATACATTTAGAGTACTGTATGTATTTATTTAAAATATGTGCATATAGCAGCCCACAGAGTTCAAACCAGTGTTGTTCAATGGCCAACTGTATATAGATTCCTAGGCCTCATGTCTTTTACTGGATCAGAATCTCTGAGGACAGAGACTAGGTGAGTCTTTGTGTAGAAAGTTCTCCAGTTTGTTCTCAGTGGCAGACATCCCTGCTTTCTGGGCCAGCACAGGTGAAGTAATTCAAATCTATGTTTTTGTATTTTTAATCAAATAACACCAAAAAGCTGGGAACCAAAATGCAGCTGAGATGATGCCTTGCTGTAGTATTGGGTTGGCCAAAAAGTCCATTATGCTTTTTCCATAAAAGACACATTTTTAATTTTCACCAATAACTTTATTGATTTGGATATTTTGAGTACCTCCCGCTATTGGTTTCTAGTGGGTAGAGGCCAGGGGTGCTGCTAAACATCTTCCAATGCATGAGACAGCCCCACAGCAAGGAATTATTTGGCCAAAATATTAATAGTACCAGTTAGCTTCACAAACCAGTTTTGACATTTTCGATCAATCATAGCACCTTCTCCATACTCTGCACAAATCCTTTGTTGTGTTTCAGTTGCATTTTTACCGTTCTTGAAATAATAAAGCATGATATTATTTAATGCTTTATTATGAAATGTTGCATGTTTTCTTCCATCTTCAACATTACAATGGCTGCACAAAAATTCACCAATTTTGATAAGTTTTTTAAATGCACACTGATATGACAGCTGTAACACTACAAACTAACAAAATTGTTTCAAATGAAGGTAAAGACAACTAAGCACTTCTAGAGCCATCATATGGAAACATGTAAAGAGCTTTTGGCCAACCCAATGCAAAATGTGTGCTTAATAAACAGTCAACTTATTGAATGTCCAATGCTTATTTATTACTTCAGAATATAATCTCATATAGATGTCAGGAGTATGTAGATTTGAATGATAATTCTTCAATGCCAAAGCAAAGCATTGCCAGTACTATGAAATGCACATTCTCCTCCCCCATGCATGTAAGCATGCATGCGTGTTCACACACACAGAGGCTGAGAGCTTCTCTTTGGAGTTGAGGTGAAAAAGTGTCTGGAGACCAGTCTGGCTTGCAGAACCTTAGGAAATGTTAATAACATTGCATTAGTGGAGAGTAGCTTTTAAGCACCCAATCCCTAATTAATTCCCAATTCTAATCCCACCTCTGAAGCAGCAACCAAACCAGAACTGATGGCAACTGTCTAGAATCCTTCAGTGGAATCCAAACCTTACTCAAAATGTTTCCTTCTTTTTTTCATTGAGTGGCATGCCATAGTTCCTGTGATTTTTAATTTTATGTGTTATGTTGACTGTGCTAGTGAATGTCCAGATAGCTGGCAAAACATTATTTCTCAGTGTGTTTGTGAGGATATTTCCAGAACAGACTACCATTTGATTCAGTAGATTGAGTGAAGAAGATAGACATCAACAATGTGGACTGGCATCGTTTAATCTGTAGAGGGCCCAAATAGAACAAAAAGGCTGAAGAAGGGCAAATTCTCTCTCTCTCAAGCTGGTTATCCATCTCATGCCCTCAGATATCAAGCTCCCAGTTCTTGGATTTCAGAATCTGACTGAATTATACCGCCAACTTCCCTGGTTCTCAGTTTACAGACAGCAGATTCTGGGATTTGGCTTCCATAACCACAATAACCAATTCCTATAATAAATCTCATATATATTCTTTTGGTTCTATTTCTCTGAAGAATCTTGACTAATACAGTTTCTCTGTAGTGTGCTCCCTCACTGCAAATCAATACATCTGATTTTATCAGATTACAAGTTTGTTCTTGGTGGTCTTTGGCTAATTAAGTTTTAATGATACATGTGCACTTGAAAAATGTATATTATGAAGTTTTGGAGAGCAGTGATCTATGTATATCAATTAGGTCAAATATATAAACCATGGTTTTCAAGTCTTGTGTATGTCCACTGATACTTTGACTGTTTGTTGTATCAATAAATTAGAGATATATGGTTAAAATCTTCCTCTGTAATTGTGGACATCTCTATTTCTCCTTTAAGTTCATTTGTTTTTTTTATTTATATATTTTGAGGCTGGTTATTAAGCAAATAAACCTTTAGGATTGTTATAGCTCCCTGTGGTCTTGATACTTTTATCATTATGAAATGTCCCTATTTATGTCTCTCTGATACTTCTTGCATTAGTAGCTATTTTTATGCTAATATTTCTACTCAGCTATCTTACAGTTTAACTTATTTTCTTTTTTTAGATTTAATCCAGTGTTTTTTGATTATTCTATTTTCTTAGTTGTTAGTTATAAGTTTTACATTTGATTATTCCTTTAGTGAATATCCTAATAGTGGTGACATGCAACGCTTAATATTTCTTATACAACTCACTTATATTTTATCAGCAATACAACAAGTGTGTATGTATAAGAAGGTCATAGATGCACAAATCTGATTATCTTCCACATTTCATAATGAAAGTATATAATTATAAATAAAGCTGCCCTTTATTTTTTAAAGTTGGAACATTGCTGTGTATATTCATGTAAAAATTATATGTGTAGGTACATGATATTACGTACTAATTTTAGCTTAAGATAATTTTTATTCCATTTCAGGATTTTTGTTGTAAATTGAGAGGTCCGGGAATCTAATAGGTTGAGAACAATGTGGGTAGAATTACTATGTTTGCTAAGATTGATTTCAACACAGATAAGACCTAACACAAAGAATGCTTTTTATTACGATTATTTCTATTATTATTTTAGAAAGTTGTTATTGTTACATAAAGCCGTTTTAGGCACTGAGTACTCACTGCCTCTTGGCCGGAACCTTTCGGTCCCACGTCAGAGGCTCTCCTAGGCAGTCCCGGTCAAGATCCCGACCGGAACCTTGGCGCGGTAACGCTGGTTTCCGGCGGGCTCCTTAGAGCGGTGAACAGCTTTGGGCCGGAGGACCATGAAAGGGCCGGAGCCGGGTCCCGAACCTACTATGGAGGGGGACGTGCTGGATACACTGGAGTCGTTGGGGTGAGTATTTCTAGGGATGTCTTTCCCGTGAAAACCCAAGCTCTCCCTCAGCCTGGCTGCTGTAGTATGCCCCCTGTGAGCCTCTACTGGGCTCAGGCGGCTGGATGCAGGCCTCCTTCCCTGCCTCGCTCCCTCCGGCGCCTACGGAGTTAAGAGGGAGGCGGGAAAGAAATCCGTTTGGAGTGTTAGGGGTGGAGTAAGGCCGCAGAGCTGGGGCGCGTGGCCCCCTCTTACAAACTCCTTGCCTGGGAACTCCGCAGCCCGGACTTGCAGCACTGGCGCGAAGTGACCCGGCTGGCATGAGCCCTCCCGGGAAGCTTGTAGCTACCCCGCGGGTGCTATTTTTGTTTACGTAGTTGCCGTGCACTGGCGGAGGAGGTGCTGCAACCCGGGGTGCCGCGGGAGACTGTCGTCTCCTACTGTGTACAACCGGTGGCTTAATTAGGCCTCGGGAGCGAATCTCTCCTACTTCCTTGACCGAAAATATTTTAGTTCAGTCCATTCATTCAACTCTTTCATCCATTCGTAAACAATGTATTTACATGGTGTTAATATGTGTTCATTAGTGCATATTTATATGCTAGACCAAGGAAAAGACAGTTGTAGATTACTAGTAGTTTACATAGTCGTTGTAGCTACCTAGTATGTACTGATACATACAATTCAGAGTGATAATTGCTATGAGAACTCCTGGAATAGTGCGAATACTTGCAGGCATGGGGGAGCAATATATGCACCACAGCTCTCCCACAGCCTTAGCCTGTTTTTCTTCACAGCTGTAATTCCTTTCCCAAATTATCTCGACTCGTACGTTGTTTCTTGAATGCCCTTCGCCCCCATCCCCAGTCAGCTCCAGGAAAACAGGTAGGAGCCTTTCCTGTCTTGTTCCCAACACAATACTACCAGGGTGTCTGACACAGTAAATTGTGGTTGAATGCATGAATGAATGAAGAAAATTTCAAAAAAGAGCATGCACAGAGGTAAGCATAGGGCCAGATAGTTGAGAGTCAAAAAATACACGTTAAAGCCATTGGAGCTATGTGTACAATTGTTTGCCTTGCCACATGCTGGAGTTTCTTGAATGGATTAGGTTGTGCCTTCGAAGTGCCATTATGAAGCTTGAACCCCCAATTCCCTTTATCTTTTCTTATAGCTGCACTTGCTTCTCTGTGGACTACAACTTTGGATCCTGATAATAAGTACCTTGCAATGACCCACTGTTAACAGAGCATTGCACTTAGTAGCTCCTGAATAAATGTTTGCCAAATAAAGAACAGAGCCAGTGATTATTTACAGGGCACTTTTTTACTTCTGTGAAATCCCTTGGAAATTTTCACTTTACTTCCTTAAGGGAATAACCAAAACAAGAAGTTAAATACTTAATTGAAGTGTTTAGCCCTCAAACAATTTAAGCTCCCAAGTACTCTGGAGAATGGTGGGATTCTGGTCCTGGCGGTGCTTCTCTGTTGGTTGGAGGGTCCTCCTGCAAAGCAAAATCTTGAGGGTTGGATTCCTGGTCAGGGCACATGCTTAGGTTGGGGGTTTGGCCCCTGTTTGGGGCGTATATGAGATGTAACCAGTGGATGTTTCTCTCTCACATCATTGTTTCTCTTCCTCTCTCTGTCCTTTCCCCGTCCTCCAAAAATCAATAAGCATGTCCTTGGGTGAGGATTAAAAAAAAAAAGAGAATGGTGAGATTCTGTAAATAGTTTATGAAAAAGGTAGTCAGTGCTTTTTATCCTTCCTTTATTCCTTGCATTTGTTTGAATTATAGGTATTTGAAAAATGAAGTTTACTGTAATCTTGACTTTTATTGAAGAAAATTAGTTTCAGAGTATTCAGTATAGAAAGTAAAACTTTACACACTTCAGAGTTGATTTTTCCTGGAATAACTGAGGGCAAAATTTTGAAGTTTAAATTTTCCTATAACGATAATGAAATGCAGGAAAAAAAGTAGTTGTTTACTTACAATAGGAGTTACAATTGAACACTGTTTTAAAATACTATCTATGCAGATTGTAAGTAATGAATTTCTACTGTGATTAAAATGTGAGATATCATGAAGGTACTTTTGTCAGATAACATAAGAAAGGGAGGAATTAAAAGTGGGTATCTTTATGAAAGATACCCACAGTTTAGTGATATAGTCTATTACAAATGAAAACAGGCGAGAGATAGTTTACTCATCTGTGAAAGGAGCAGGCTGGAGCAGATGATTTCAGAAGTCTCTTTCAGTCCTGACAGTCTGATTTTGTAGAACAGTGAATTTCAACCCCGATTGTGCATCAGAATCATGTATGGAGC
The DNA here is from genome assembly GCF_022682495.2 of Desmodus rotundus. Classification (NCBI taxonomy): domain Eukaryota; kingdom Metazoa; phylum Chordata; class Mammalia; order Chiroptera; family Phyllostomidae; genus Desmodus; species Desmodus rotundus. The sequence goes on from NC_071393.1 coordinate 72,411,378, forward strand.
TTGTGGAAAAAAGATTGCAGTCTAGCATATATCACAAACTGATTGAATCATGATCTTTTTGGGGGGGGTGCAGTGTAAGCATGCATTTTTAAAAAAGCTTCACAGCCTAGGTTGAGAACCACCATAATGGAGAGAAGTTTATTTCTAATATTTATTGAGCACAGCTCTGTATTGGACACTGTCCGAGAAGTCAAAGATAAGCAAAATAGAATTAGTCCCTGTCTTTATGGAGCTACAGTCTAGTGGAGAAAGACATGATCACACAGATATTTATTAGCTACAAGTGCTTTAAAGGGAAAGAAGAGGATGACATAACGTAACAGGAGGACCTATATAGTCTTAGGGGTTAGTGATAGATTTCTGAGGAAGTGGCATTTGAGTTGAAATAGGAATGATCAATAGCAGTTGACTGGGTGAGATTGAATGGGAAAGGAGGACAAAGGTGTCCTTACAGTGGGAACAAAATAGGAAAGACTTCAAAGTACAAAGGAGCATGCTGTATTAGAAGAACTGGAAGTAGGCTAAGTGGGTAGAGGGTAGAGAGCAAAAGCCAAAGTGGTGGAAGATTGGATTGGAGAGTTTGGTGAAGGTCAGGGCATGCAGCACCTTTTAGGCTGTATCGTATTGGGTTAGCCAAAAAGTTCATTTAGGTTTTTTTTACCATAAAAGAAAACATTTTTCATTTTCACCAATAACTTTATTGATTTGGATATTTTGAGTAATGTGATTATCTCCTGCATGGTATAACGTTGATTGTTTTCAATGTCTCGATTTGATCGCTGTCAACTCAACTGCTCTACTCAACTGTAGAGCATCGACCAGTGAGGAATGTCCAGCCTGAAACTTTGCAAACCACTTTGACAGGTTCAGTCAGTCACAGCACCTTCTCCATACACTGCACAAATCTTTTTTTGCATTTCAGTTGCATTTTTACCTTTCTTGAAATAATAAAGCATAGTATGCTGAAAATGTTGTGTAGTTCCATGTTCAATGTTAAAATGGCTACATATAAATTCACCAATTTTGATAAGTTTTTTTAAAAAGTGCACACTGATATGACAGCTATCCCAATACAACCCAACAAAATTGACTTGAATGAAGTTAAAGAAAACTGAGAGCTACTAGAGCCATCTTATGGAAAAAAACAAATGAACTTTCTGGCCAACCCAATAGATTTTTTTCTTTGTCACAACAGGAATGGGACATGATTGAAGGATTTTAAATAAAAAAGGGAGTGATTACCGTATTTTTTGGACTATAAGATGCACCCCCAAATTTGGGAGGAAAATGGGGGTGTGCCTTATAGTCTGAATGTAGCTTACCTGGCTTGCTGGGGGGGGAGGGTGGTAGTGGAGTGGGGGTCACAAAAGGCAGGAGCGGGACCACATTTGTTGCTTCAAATTTTTTTTTTCCTATTTTCCTCCTCTGAAACCTAGGTGCATCTTATGGTCCGGTGCACCATATAGTCTGAAAAATACAGTAGATGTCTAGTTTGAAAAGCTACCTTTGTCATCAGGATGGAGAGTGGATTGGAGAATTTAGTCTAGACATGAAATGATGGCTGCTTAGTGGCAGTGGATATGGAAAGAAGTGCATTAGGGGACTTAGTGATTGATTGGATATTAGAGCTAAGATGATGGTGTTAAGGATTCATTTCTGCAGTAGGTAGGTATTTAGCACCAAAATGAAATAATATACTTGGGAATCTAAAATGAATAGGGAGGAAAGTGAAGAGAGCAGGGAGCTAGTCAGTACTGAGAATGTAGATGGACCAATGGAATGGAGGTAGAGATGATTTTAAAGAATAGTTGTACACGGTGACTAGTTAAAAGAGCAAGCTGAAAGAAAAGATAGTAGGTTGTGGCCAGAGAGTGTCATATTTGAATTGATGACTTCCAAGTTGGAGTAGTTCCAGGTGATAGCAAGAGGGTGGCTCACTGACATGTAGTGGCAAAGGTTGGCAAAGGTTGGCAAAGGGGAAGTTAGGGAATTGAGAGCTCAGGGTAAGGGATAAGGTATACATAAAGACTTTGAAGAAACTTAATATAATGGCGAACATGGGAATGGAGAGGACCAGTGAGCACAGGGAATGTCAGGGAGTATCTAAGAGGTTGGTAGATGAAAATCACAAGAGAAAGAGGGTGGCCAATCTGACTGGCTTGAGCCTGGAGAGAGCAGGAGGTATTTATATGGAAATGAGGGAGCAAGGATACAAATCACATACTGGGAAGCAAGGAGAACAAATGCTACCATCTGATGGAGTGAGTAAACTAGCCAAAGCTAGAGGTGGTAGGGGTAATCTTTCTGAGATTGACAATATAAGAGGGTTGTTGTTTATGAATGGAACATAGGGGGAGAATTGGGAAGCACGGAGAAATGAGGTGCTGGATCAGAGGAGTGCCAGTGGCGGGGCAGGTGACAAGGGACAGGGCCTCATTTTATATGTTGGGTAATAAAACTAGAAAACACAGTAAATTAGGCCCTGGCTGTGTCTTTGTGGAGGTTTGCCTGTGGCCCGACATAATGAAGACTGGATTACGCAGTTTGAAATGCCAGACAGGCAGCTATGGTTCCAGTGTATGGAGGACTCCTGGGGGAGTCTGGGCCTAGGGGAGGTGTCTCCAATGTTTGGAATAAGATGAGCACTTCAATAACTTATCACCAACTATATGAATTAGGTTCATTTATTCAAAGGTTTATGATTTTTGCAGAAATGCAAGTAAGTAGGGGGAAATAAGATGTTTACACTGCAATCTCAGTGAAAAGCACTCTAATGATACAGGGAAGAAAGTAACTGCACAGAGGAACCAGTCTTGGGTAGAAGAGCAAAGACAGTGGCCTAGCCCCAGGTCTGCCTTTACCTGGCTGCACAACCTGGCCAGGTTATTTGCTTAGTTTCCTTATTAGTGTAGATAGAAGTTTGACAGTTCACATGGAGCATCTGGGGTCAAATCGCGGGTTAAATCAGCATGTCACCATGGAGTTATTTTCTGATCCAAAATTGGATAATACTAACTTCAAAGTATTGCTGTAAAGATTAAACGAATTATAAATAAATATATTTATGTATAAATATATATACATATATATAGATATATCTATGACTAGCACTGTCCCTGGCCTACTACTTAAAGCAGGTATCCTAACCTTATTAAACCTTAATTTCTTACCTGCAAAACAGGGATTTGAAAATATCCTTCATGAGGATATGACCAGAGAATTCAGAGAAAAAGAAATGCAAATGACCTGTAAACACATGAAAGGATGTACAGCCTTGCTCATAAGAGAATGTGAATTAAAATTATATGAGATACCGGATGGTCAAAAATCCAAATGTTGGACAACTTTGGTGCCTTATGGGGGAATGGGCACTCTTGTGCCTGATGGTACAACCTCCTGTAGAGGGAAATATAATAGTATCTAGCAAAGTTACATATTCACTTACCCTTTGACCTAACAGTCCCACCTAGGAATCTATCCCTGATATACAAACATCCACCAATATTTTATAATAGCAAAACACTGTACTAACCCAAATGTCCTTCAGCGGGGGCATAGTGAATAGAATATGGTGCATTCAGATGATGGAGTGCCCTGTTTTCTTACCCAGGATTAGGATAATTTTATTGTATAGTAATAATAAAAATGATTGAGTAGTATTTCTACTGATCTCTAGTATATGTAAATATGTGTGTGTTTGTGAGAGAGGGTGTATATGTGTTTAAACCAAGGAACAGGTCAGTATATAGTAGGTTACCTTTTATTTTAAAAAGGAGAAGTGTATATATGTTTAAGTATATATAAGGTAAAAAAGCATTATGAAATGACAACCCAAAACTAATATGGTTATGTATGGGGGAGGGAGGGAGCAGAGTAGGGTGAACAAGATTGAGATTGTAAACTAGATTTGTCTGAATGTACCTTGCTTTGTAAATTAGACTTCGAAACCATATAAATATTTTACATCATTATAAAGCAAAATTAAAAATGAAATCAGAACAAAAAAAGAGAGACAGATCCCTAAAACTTAAAAGCAAAATGAAGCAAAGGTCTGTTAATATTTTCAGTAGGTGGTTTAATCACATGGAAAGGAATTTTTAAAAATACATCCTTACTGGAATATATTCTAAAGATAAAAACATAAATTGTTTTTAGTGATTTTATTGTTAGTAATAGTGCTGGTTTTCCTACTTTGAAACTATATGTAATTTATACTTATTTTTACTAGGATTATGTAAATATCATAAGAAACCAGATTTTTATTGAAAATAGTTCAAAATATATAAAAAGAATTTTAGTGACAATAGATAAAAATGTAAAACCAAGTAGGTAAAAAACCCACAATTCTAAGTTTGAATTGGAAATAGCAATGTGATCTCCTGATGTAATTTCTCTTAAAAAGATACAGTACCAGGTTGGGTACTCTAAATACCATTAAAAAAATCAGGGCTTCTTAAGAAATGGCCAGTTACGGGTATAGAACAGGAACATCTTGTCAAAGAAATCAAGGAAAATGTTCAGAGAGTACTGAAGATAGTCCAACATGAATGGCCTCCCGCTAAGCAAAGATAGAACTGTTTGAAAAGAAAAAGGACTGCAGTGGATTAAAACTCATCAAGTTGTTAAAATCTATAAACTTATAATATGAAAAAAAGCTCAGTTGCAGAAAGAGCAACAGAGTAGGAAACTGATACCTAATTCAATTAAGATAATATATAAGATTAAAAGATTTAAGGTTCTACTAAAACATTTTGTAGCAATGTTTGAAGGTGTAAAATTAAAAATGGTTAGGTTAAAATGATCTCAGGTTTTTTTCAGCTTTAAGTTTTTTAATTTAAAATTTGCATCTGTTTTTTCACTACTTTTTTATCTTATTCTTGTAGGTAGTATTAGACTTAGTTCTATTTGACTTTGTGTTACATGTAATTTTTCTCTTAAAATTGGTTAATAATTTTACTAAAAATGTTAAAATATAGGAAAAAGCCAAATGTTAATATATAGAGCAGAAATCAGCACACCATTTCTTTAACAGACCAGAGGGTGAAAAATTTAGGCTGTGCTGGCCATGCTCTCTCTGTCACAGCTACTCAGTTCTCTGCCACTGCAGTGTGGAAGCAACCAGAGACAGTCTGTAAATCATTTATCAGCCGTGCTCCAATAAAACTATTTGCAAAAACAGGCAGCAGTCTGTGATAAAAGAATACGAGGCTTTCTTTTTTTCTTTCTTTCTTTCTTTCTTTTTTTTTAACTTTTCATGTCTTCCTTTCTAGGTATAAGGGACCACTGTTAGAAGAGCAAGCCCTTATCAAGGCAGCCGAGGGTGGACTGTCTTCACCTGAATTTTCAGAGCTCTGTGTTTGGTTAGGCTCTCAAATAAAATCACTGTGCAACTTGGAAGAAAGTATCACTTCAGCTGGTATTGCTATTGTGTTTATTTCCTTTTTTATTTAATAGTAAAATGAAATGATAGCTTATGATTTATCTACAGTGTGCCCACTATACAAAAAGAAATCATTAATATGAAGAACTTCAGTATGTTATATTAAATATCTTTGGATTATATATTATATTAACTAACCCAAAATTTGTTCTTAAATTTGTGTAAGATTATATACAATTACTGTGTATCTGCTGTCTTAACCTTAGTATTTTTTAGAAAATGTAGAGTCTGAATTTGGTTATTTAAAAAGTTTAACTTTTGAATACTGCATATTTTGAATTAAGGTTTTTATTTGTTGTCGGTTGTTCTTTGTATTACCAAGCCTGTGACTCAGGACATGGGTTCTCATAGGAATGCTTTTGTGAAAAATTCCTGTACTACTTCATAAAGTTTAATTCATTCCTATCTCAGTAACTGGAGTTGTTGTGTGTCTTTTATTGGTAGAATTTCAGATAGTGAAATAAAATGAAAAATAAAAAATTACTGGGCATTTGCAAAAGTAGCCTTCTCTTTTGAAGCTGTCCTTTTAAATTGTTTTTTTCCTTGCCAAATCTAATAGAATTCACTTGAAGCAAAGTAATATAAGCTAAATTCAAAACATACGACACAGGCTCCGATGTAATTATATTATGAAAGAAAAATAAGCAATGAGGCTTACTTACATGATTGCATTTATTATCTGAATCCATAGAAATGCAATAGAAATGGATCATTTGCTCTGAAGCCAGTTAACAATTATAACTGGAATAATGCTTTTAATATTTTAGTTAATAAAAATATTTTCATTTTATCTGCTTTTATGGAATGTATATTGGAAAGTACTTACTGGATTTAAATGTAAAAATACTTATAATCTCAGGATTACATATTTATATTCTTAAATTAATAGTTATGTTTCTGAATTAAATGTTACTTTGAATATAGAAATCGTTTGGTTTTCTTTACTTAAGCTTTGGAGTCACACATGTAAGGATTTAATGTCAAAGAGAAAATTTAGAATTGAATGTAAAATTAAAATGAACAAGTGGTAGATTTTATAATATCAGATTATATGACATCCAGTAAATGTTTTATGATTTTTCTTTGTTAAAGGGGGAGATGATCTAGAAAGCTTCCAGCTTGAGATAAGTGGCTTTTTAAAAGAAATGGCATGTCCGTATTCTGTACTCATATCAGGAGATGTGAAAGACCGTTTAAAAAAGAAGGATGACTGCTTGAAACTTCTGCGTAAGTTACTTTTGTTTGAACATTTAAATACATGTGTTTGATCTGGTTTTGTTATTTTTCAAGTCAAAATTTATGAAATTTCATTAATGAAGCATTAGCTATCTTGTATATATAAAAGGTTTTGATATTTGACTTAAAATATGAAGCTGACTCAAATATTTATATAAATGTAGTATAAATTCTAATAATATACTCTAAGATTTCTAACACTTAGGATTTATTTGGCCAGTCTACAATTCCTTGTGTTTGTGACTTATATAGTATTTTAGTAATTTTTCTTTCACCTAATTCATCTCTTAGCACTTATGACTAGATGGCTAAAGTTGGTGATCTCTAAAGTCCTATTTAATCCTAAAACTCTGTGAAACTAGTCTACTAAGCAGTTTATAAGATCTTATGTTAGTAATAGGCACTGAGTGATAGTGGGTTCAAAAATATGTTTCTGATCACTTACTATTGTAGCAGAAACTACTTTAGGCATTTAGGGATATCAGTTTAAAAAATTGCATCTTTGGGCCACTGCAGTTCTTGTGAGTGTGGCTTATTTTCATCAGGGGTTATTTTGGAGAACAATTACCCTATATCCAAACAATTACCATAAATAAAAATCCATTTATTTGTATTGGGTCCCTTGAAAAGTTTATTTAGTTCAGCTAAAGTTCATGCTCTTTTGAAAGTTCTGCAAGCAATGACCATTTGAAAGAATTTTCTAACATCTATTATTGAAGATTTCTGTTATTTTAGGTTGTACCACTTATAAAAAGATCCATGTGATATAGTCCTTCTAGGCTCTAGTGTTAATAATGCTTGTTGCACTAGGGCAGAGATTGTATGTATGTGCTTAATTAGTGATGATGATAGAAGTGTTGACATTTGAATTGCATTGTGTGCGTTGGGGGGACAAAATTATGTCTTCCCCCTTCATTTTTTATACTGTTTACACACCTTCCTTCCATTCAGTGTGGGTCATTGATTTAATGAACTATGGTTATTAAAGGGAGGGCCTAGTAACCCTTAGGCATATTGGGACACAAAGGAAGCAAAAAGCAAGGAGGGCTAAAGGAGCTTGCCTATTCTTTGTCAGTCAGTGAGGACTGTGCAGTTCATCATCTTTCCCTGTTTGCCTTACCTGCCAAGAAGCCCAACAGTAGTAGTAAGGTAGACTTCTGGTGCAAGTACCAGTAAAGAGGAGATATAATAGAAGTTGGTATAGTTTTTCCGATTATGAAAATACATGCTCGGGAGGTGGGGTAAGATGGGGAGTTAGTGTTAAGTGCACACGGGGTTTCAGCTGGGGAGGATGAAAATGTTCTGGAGATGGATGGTGGTGATGGTTGCACAACAGTGTGAGAGTACTTAATGCCAATGTGTACTTAAACATAGAATGGTAAATTTTAGCTCTGACTGGTGTGGCTCAGTGGGTTGGGCATCGTCTTTTTTTTTTTTTTCCTGTGTCTATTCCGTCTTTATTTTATTTTTCAATTATAGTTTACATTCTGCATTATTTTGCACTAGGTTAGGTCTATAAAGTCATCTTTAAAAAAAAATTTATTGTTCAAGTACAGTTTTCTGCCTTTAGCCCTGCCTCTCCCCCCTACCATCCATCCCTCCCTCCCCTGATTCCACCCCTCCTTGGTTTTGTCCATGTGTCCTTTATAGTTGTTCCTGAATGGGCATTGTCTTGCAAACTGAAAGGTTGCTGGTTGATTCCAGGTCAGGGCATGTGCCTGGGCTGCGAGCCAGGTGTCTGGTTAGGGGTGTGTGAGAGACAACAGGTCGATGTTTCTCTCACACATTGGTGTTTCTCTCCCTCTCCTTCTCCTTCCCTTCCCTTCTCTCTCTAAAAATACATAAATAGAATCTTTTAAAAAAATAGTATATTTTATGTTACCTTATATGTTAAGAAATTTCATGCTTATCATAGAAATCTTAAAAAGTAGATAAAATTTATAAAGAACACAATCATTTTTAATTTCACTTCCCAGAGAGAATCATGAATACCTTTTTGGTGGATTTTCTGTTCCTCCTCTTTTACTTTTATGCACACACATTTAAGTATGACTGAGATCTCGTTACAGATGCAGTTCCTGCTCCTCTTCCTCTTTGTTTAATATATTTCGAGCATTTCTCCATCACTTAATATTTTAAAAAAGTTAAATTGACTAATAGCATTCTGTGTTATAGACATAACATTGTTACCTAATAAACTTCAAATTTGGGGGTAGTATAAATAAAATTTTTAAATAAATTTTTTAAAATTTATTTAAATAAATAAATTTTAAATAAAATTTTTTTATTTTATATTAATTTCTTTGTTTATAATTTTGGATTACTTTTACTTAGACAAAGATTATGAGCATTAAAAGAAAATCTCTGGTCTAGCTATATATTGCCATATTTTGCTCCAGGGAGGTTATACCAGTTCTCAGTTTTACTAGCATCTATTCCTTCTTTATCTTTAGTTTGACTGTCTTGAAAGCATAAGAAGCTCCATCTTCTTCTTGGAAGTGTTTGCAGCATGTATAAATTAAAAGGGCCCAATTCCTTTCTATGTGGAGAGCCTTTGTAAATCAAGAAGAAAAAGAGCAAAACTCACTGGAAAAATATATAAAGCACGTCGTAAGACAAGAAAACAGCATTCTACAGAAAAAAAAATTTTTAATTGTTTTTAAATGTGAAAAGATGCACAGTATTCTTCAAAGTTAAAGAATTATTAAAAAATAGAATGATAGGATACTATTTTTTTCATTTAGCAGGCTAGAAAATACACAAAAAATTTTTGAGTCATAATAAAGTTTGGGGGAGTAAGCATTCTCACGTACTGTAGACATTAGGGTATGGTGGGAGAATAACAGGTACAACCTTTGGAAGGGCAAAATTAATATCACAATTGAAATTTGCCTGTTTTTTGGCTTGGCCATATCACAACTAGGAAAACATATATTTCCCCAAGTGTACGAAGATATATGGAAAGGATGTTCACGATGGCATTGTTTGTAGTGAAGTAGGAATGATACATCTTTGCAGTGATACTGTTTTATAGCCATTAGAATGAAAACTGATCAAATGTGTTGATGTGGAATGATCTCTGATATATTGGAAATAGAAAATGGATATATAGGACACATGTAGTATGCCTTGTAGAAAAGAAATAAAAGTGCGTAGCCCTGGCTGGTGTGGCTCAATGGATTGATCACAGGCCTGTGAACCAAAGGGTCGCTGGTTTGATTCCTAGTCAAGGCACATGCTTGGGTGCGAGCCAAGTTGGGTCCCCAGTAGGGGGCGAGTGAGAGGCAACCACACATTGATGTTTCTCTCCCTCTCTTTCCCTTCCCCTCTCTCTAAAAATAAATAAATAAAATATTTTTTAAAAAAGTGCATAGATGGTATGTATATATGTATACTAAATGTACATACAAATATATGCTTAAAAAGATAGCCAAGAAACTAATAAGGGTGATTACCTCTGGGGAAGGGGAATCTGAGGATCTATGGTGGGAAGAAGAGTTTTCACTGTATTGTTTACCATCTGCATGGATTAGCATTTTAAATACTGACGGAATTCTTGTTTGTACTATTACATGGAGCACGTTTCCATTGAACAAAGGTGGACTTCAGCCAAGTTTCTTCCCAAAATACAATTTTGAAGAACTGGTGATCTGTTTTAATGAAGTTTTGAAATCAGAGGGACCTTGGCATAGTCCTCAGAAGCAAACTTTAATACTTACTGGTCTCAACGTTTTGTGGGCTTTTTAGACTAACATGTATAGATTGCATGGAAAAGTCTTTGATTCAATGGCTGTCAATCCTGCCTACCCATGAAAATCACCTTGGGTGTAAAACAGACCACTCAGATGCTCTACTCCTACAGAGGTGGTTCAGAATCTCTGAGGGAGGGACCCTGGCACCTGTACTTTCAAAGTTTCTCAGGTATTTATTTCTTCTGCTCAGCTGAAGTTGAAATTACTGTATTAAATTATGTGTGTGTATGTAACTTTAAACAAATAAAAACTACTGTAGTGAAAGTTAATTTAAAATAAGATTATAACCATCTAAGATTTTGAGTAATTTTCTTTCATGTGGCTGTTGAAATGATTAAATGAAACCATCTCTTTACTGGTGACAGTAAAGAGGTGGTCTGTCTTGAAGGCAAATAATCACTCAGATTACTCTCTCTGCTTAGAACTCAGAGCTGTGTATTTTCCCCAGGCTTGAGCGCTCTGCACATGTGAGAGAGAGAATATTTCATTAGTGTCTTAAACATTTTTATACTTAACTTACTGATTTACTGGTGTGTCTCTCCTACTGGACTTTAAAGTCTGTGGGTAGGCACTGTCTTTTTTTTTTAAGTTTTATTCCTGCCGTCTTTATTAGTAGTAGTAGTATTTTATGATAACAGCATAAAAATCTATCCTTTTAGCAAATTTTTAAGTATTTAAAAATGACAGCACAGTATTGTTAGCTATAGGCACTGCACTATGAAATAGTAGATCTCGGGACTTCTTTTGTATATCTGATCAGTATGTATCCACCTGGCTTATGGGGACTATCCCACGGTCCCTCTAATTTCAAAACTTCATTAAAGCAGATCACCAGTTCTTAAAAAATTTATATTTGACTAATAGCTCTGTTTCTCCCCATTTGGCAACCACCATTCTACTTTCTGCATTATGAGTTTGACTGTTTTAGATTTCTCATCAGAGTGGTATGTATATTGTGCTCCTGTGTCTGGCTTATTTCACTTTGTACAATGTCATTCAGGTTCATCCACGGTGTTGCAAACGGCTGGATTTCCTTCTTTTCAAAGGCTGAATAATACTCCGCTGTATGTCCATTCTGCATTTTCTATATCCATTTGTCTGTCAGAGAAAACTTACCTGTAGCTTGGTTATTGTGAACAATATGGCAGTGAGCGTGGCGGTGCACATCTCTGTGAGACGCTGATTTTGACTTCTTTGGATGTGTGCCCCCAGAAGTGGGATTTTTAAGGAGTTTGTGTACATTTTAACATTATTTGTTTTTCCCTTTTCTTACAGTATTTTTAAGTTCAGAGCTTCAAGCTTTACAGATATTACAGAACAAGAAGTGTAAAAATTCTCAAGTAGATAAAAATAGTGAAATTTATCAGGAAGTTCAAGCTATCTGTGATACCCTTGGTGTTCCCAAGTCAACAACTTCTGACATTTCACTTATGTTAAACCAAGTGGAGTCAAAGGTATTGTATTTGTTTTATTTTTCTTCAAAATTCAACTAAGTGCTTACATGTTAATGTAAATGTATTAAAAATGAAAATGTTTCCTTTACGTATAAGATACACATTTCATCTCAAGAGAAGTTTATCTTCGTGAGAACTAAACTTTGGATTTGTAGTTAATATGCACGCAACCAAATCTCCCTGTAGAGAATACTCAGGCTTTGTGAGAGTTACATGATAGAAATCAATTTGCAAACGTAAGGATCGTTTTCCTAAACAAGGTTGAAGTACAGTTTAATGAAACAGGTAGAGTTAACCTATAAAGTCAAAGGCAAACTAAATTTTTAAATGGATATTGTTGATAGAATTGCAACGTGGTTGTCTTTGACAGTGAGCAAGCACAGTTTCTGGTGGATAAGTGTTTAGCAAGTGTTTGTTGTAGAGTGAATGAGTGAGTATCCTGATGGAGTAAAAACAACTACAAACTTTGTGCCTCAAGCTTTTGAATTTTTTTCAACTATTAAACTCTCTTTTATTCTAGTCAAGCCATATGTTAGAGAGACTGCTACTCTCATAGACCAAATTCTGGCCTAATTCCTAGGTTTCATAGGAGCCTTGTGAGGGGATAATACAGGGTTCATTTTAAAGGAAAAGAAAATTCTCACCCTCAAGAATAGATACTTAAACTCCATTTTTAGGCACATTACTTTAAACTAAATTCTTGAATAAAATAACTTTTTCTGCATTGATAATTTATGAACTGAAAAATAATAAAGGTTTGTTAATGTGAGAATTTTAGTATCAGTAAGATGAAAACACAATATTAAAAACTTTTTTTGTGGGGCAGGGGGAATAGAACTTGCAAACCAAAGAATAAATTGGTAAATCCCAGCTCCAAAACATTGTTCTGGAGTTAAGTTACTCTTCAGACTTTTCTTCTCTTTTCCTCTGGATTAAGAATGATCTGGGGTTGGCTAAAGTGTCTAGGCTTTTAAAATGAGACAGATTTCTGGGCTCTTTCTAATGGTGCGTTCACATATTTATTCCAAAAAGACTTTTTCCCTTTATGGGTTTCAGTTGGTATTAATAATATCCCCAAACCTCTTTTCTCAACTCAGAGCAGCTAGAATGCCCGTGTACAAATGCTGGCAGCCCAATTATAAGGGAGTTGTTACTGTGGTCATTGTGGCTGAGTGTGTACCTAAAACGACTTCCTTCTGCATTCAGTTCCTATCAAAGCAAATATTTCCATGTACTTTTTCTTTTATATGTGATGTATACAGAAGAGACTTTGTCACTGTTGGGAGGAAAATTATTATTTTCTAACTTAAAGCTGTTTAAATGTGAATCTAAAGTAATGATAGTAATATTAATAGCAAATATATAGCATCCAAATGTTTGTATGTAACAGTTCATTAAATTCTTAGGTCACCTGTAATGAGATAATAGGTATTGTTATTATCTGTAACAACTACATGAGGCAGCTGAGGTACTAAAAGATTTTGTAAGTTGGACAAGTAAGTTTCTCTAACCGGTAAGGGTAGACCTGAGGTTGGAACCAAGCAGTCATCCTCCAGAGTCCATACTCCTCACTCCCCGACTCTACGACAAGTAATTCCCAGACTTGTTGAACTAGTTATCTAATGTTGAAATCCAGGGAGTGTGATTACATGTAAGAAACTACAAATACACACTTAGAATCCCTCTTGCGTGAGGAGTTACAAGTAAAACTTTTAGAAATATATGAAATAATCAAATTGGAGGTATTTACAATAGTTGCAGAATTTATAAAAATGGTATATTTTAAGAAAATAAGTTAATTCTTTATAGTATGCAAGAATTGTATCAGTAATTGAATTATTATTATAGAGATAGATTTGCTATGAAGCTAATAAAGCTTTTAAGCCTTGGGACCCCTCATTTATACTTCTTTTGAAGCTAATTTTTTAAAAACAGCCTCTCAAGATACAATTTACATGCCATAATATTCATCCGTTTTGCCCTGACCTGCGTGGCTCAGTGGTTTGGGCATCATCCTGCAAAGCAAAAGGTCACTGGTTCGATTCCCGATCAGGGCACACGCCTGGGTTCCGGGCCAGGTCCCCAGTTGGGGCGCCTGTAAGAGAAAACTGATTAATGTTTCTGTCACACGTCAGTGTTTTTCACCCTCTCTTTCCCTCTCTCTGAAAATAAATAAATAAAATCTTTTAAAAAATTAACCCATTTTAAGTGTACAATTCAGCGAATTTTAGTGTAGTTTTATAATACAACCATCATCAAAATCTAATTTTAGAATATTTCTATTACCCTCAAAAGAAACTCTGTGCCCATTTATAGTCACTCCCCTTCACCACCACCAGTCTCCAAGGTAATTTTATGTTCATAATTCTGAATTCTTTTTCTTAAAGAGTGCCTCCCAACACTAAATAAGCTTCATACCCCTAACCCGTGAACTGCTCCTGATTGGTGTACCTACTTACCTATAACAAGAAACTGTAAATATTTCACTTTGTTTTGAAATATTTTCTTTAGATAATAAAGGATTCTCCAGATGGGAGGGTAAGTCCAACTTAGGCTGTCATTTCTCCATCATTTTCTTCAGGATAAATGATTATTATTGGAATGACCCCTGTATTGCTGAAGCAAAAGTGAATGCATAATATCTTGTTCATGGAAATAAAAGTGTTTTAAGTAATTTAAATTGGTGGCTTTGCAAAAATAATGAAATGTGTATGTGGTGATTGTAACTGAGAGGGCTTGCCCCTCCTGTGTTGTCTTGCTGAACAGTGAAGCCAGAACCCTTACAACTGGAATGTGTACATAGTACTTGGCTGAGAAAACCCAGTGGGCTCATCAGAGGTGTTAGTGTGCTTTTTGAGAATTTACCAGGATGTAAGAGAGTGCCATCTTAAGAAGAAATTCCAAAATTATTTTACAAAAACGTACAACCTTTTAGTAGCTACTTTAGTTGTCTATGTACATTATTTCTTACTCTGGAAAAGATGTGCTATAGCTTAAATTAATATAACTAATGCTCTTTGAAAAAAGGTATTCTGCCTTGTAGTGATATTCTTTCCCAGTATATGAAGGTATATTTTAATTATTTCACTTTAACATTTCATTTATTTTCTAGCATTTAAAATACCATTTTAAGCAAGAATAAGATTGTTTTAAATTAGGGATTTACATTTTCAGAATCTTTTATATTTACTTTTAGGTGAAAGCTGTTCTCTCAAAAGTCCAGAAAAATCATGTGGGAAAACCACTGCTGAAAACTGACTTATCTCGGGAACAGGTGGTAAGTGTCCACCACCCACCCTGCACTGCTTTTTATTAATTTTATGTAATTCAGTTAATATGATTTAATTTTATAAATGGACATCTAGATTTTACAGTATGTAGCATACATTTATTATTTTGGAGAATTAAAATGAATTAATATTCTAGAGTAATAGGTCCAAACATATTTCTTCAATCAGATTATTAATTTTAAAAATATCTGGCTAAGAGTTTTTATAATGCCCAATATATTAGCACAGTTGGGATTTGAAAAGGATAGTAGCTCAAAGCCAGCAAGATGGGATGTTATTGGTACTTTTTTCCTTATTGGTCCCTATTATTTTGCATGTAGATGTTTTACTTAAATTAACACATTTGATTGAAGATGAGGTAAATTTACCAGTTGTAAAGTTTATTTGTTTAATATCTTCTGAATATCATAAATGTTCTATCAAATACTCTTTATTAAATAATTTACTGTAAAGTCTCATGGCATCGGAAAATGGTCATCAAGTATAGTGTCTTTTCAATCAGGGAGTTTTGACCACCGTTTACAAATTTCTTTTCTGTGCATAATAAGAGTGTCTAAAGTTTGATATTTGTATCCACATTTTTTAGGAACAACTGGAAAGAATCAATGACGCCCTTTGCTGTGAATACGAGTGCCGCCGGCGGATGTTGATGAAACGATTGGACGTGACAGTGCAGTCTTTCGGGTGGTCTGATAGAGCAAAGGCAAGGCTGTTTTCCCCTTTGTGTCCTGTAGGTGGTACTCTGGGACAGCGCTTCAGGCTCTTGTCTGTTGTGTAACTGCGCCACATTTGCACTTTATCACTCTATCTGAAGCACGTGCCCAGGCCAACTACTGGTCTTATGTAATGATCCCCAGCCCTGTGTAAATCCCTGTTTGCAGATATCTCAGTTTCTACCCAAATCGTTCACATTTATTTTAAACTCAAAGCTGTTGTGATTTATGCAAGGATTGCGTGAAAGAAGGTATCATATGAGACAGTGAGATAAATTTAGTGAGCAACCGGTCAAGAAGGCAGGATATAGGAATAGATGATACGGGTAGTACTGATGCGTGAACAAGTCTTCTTAAAAGTGGCTTAAGGCTATGGAGTGTGGTCCAGTTGAAGAGGGGGTTGGAGGATGGGGGCATCCACAAATAGAATCTCTTCAGGTAGCTTTCTAGAGAGCTAGCTCCTGTCACTCCCATTTTATGCCTTTAACCTGTACGCAGGCTTCTTCTGGGACTCCTTGCCCTACCTTGCAACATAGTCTGGAAATTCTCCAGACAGTAAGCTGGGACAGCTGTAGGAAATCATTTGTTTCCCCTGTTTCGAGGATCATTGTCCTGTGCTTCCTGATGTCCGGTGTCTGAAAAAATCACTGGTTTACATGGGTTGTCCAGTTTTAAAGTTTCAGGTGGCAGGATAAACCTGGTGCATCTTACTCTCTGATACATGTTCTTTGTATTAACTGGGCAGTTCTTCTGCCCCATGTTGTATCAGCAGGGGTCATTTATGCAGCTTCATTCAGCTGCTGCCTGGGCTAGGCTGGAACATCCGAGCTGCTTGTCTCACATGTGTGGATTCTGCTGTCTGCTGGGGTGCTTTGGTTGTCTTCTTGGCTCTGGTGTGGTCTCTCCATGTGGTGTTTTGTATTGGTTTCCTATGGCTGCAGAAACAAATTACCACAAACTTAGTGGCTTTTATAATATACATTTATTCACTTATACTTCTGGAGATCAGATGTCCTAAAATGAATATATTGCATTCCTTCTAGACACTTCAGAGGAGAATCTGTTTCCTTGCTGTTTCCTAGCTTCCAGATGACACCTGTGTACCTTGGCTCTTGACCTCATCCTCCATCTTCAAAACCAGTAGTGTAGGATTTTCTGACCTTTCTCTCTCTCTCTGCTTTCATTGTCACTTCGCCTACTTCTGTCTCGAACACTCCTACTTTCTCTCTCTCTCTCTCTCCCCCCCCTCCTTCTCTCTCCTCTTTTTTTTTTTATCCTCACCCAAGGACATGCTTACTGATTTTAGAGAGAGGGGAAAGGAGGAAGGAAGAGAGAGAGAGAAACATTGATGTGAGAGAGAAACATCAATTGGTTAACTGTTGAATACATCCCGACTGGGAATCAAACCCAGCCAGGGCTTGTCTCTCTTATAAGGATCTTTGTGATTACTTTGGCCCACCCAGAAAATCCAGGAATCCAGGATAATCTTTCCATCTCAAGATCCTTAACTTAATCACACATTCACAGGTTCCAGGGATTAGAATGTAGACATCTTTGGGGGGGCATTATTCAATTTACCAGATGTCTCATCTTCTTTCTAGTTGGATTTTATTTTTTTCTTGCGTTGTATTTCACTATCATATGCTGCTGCTGCTTTTTTCGTTTTCTTTTTTTTTTAAATATATTTTTAAAAAATGAGGTTGCTTAACGTCTGAGTCCTACATTTTCTGTATGCCTTCCCTCCCCAAAGCTTCTGTCCTGTATTGCAACCTGGCTGCTTGCACGACTCTCCTTGGCTGCACCATTGTTTCTGGACCCAGTGGCCTCCTCTTCCATTGCTTTTTCTCTCGTTCTGTAAGTCCACAGAAGCTTCCAGAGGGTACATTTGAGTGATTGTTCTGAATCCTTGAATTCTGAATATGTATATCTGCTGTCATATTTGATTGATAGTTTGGGTAAATGTAAAATTCTAGGTTGAAAACATTTTTTCTCTAAGACTATTGAAGGCGTTGTTTTTTTAGCATTTAGTGCTGCTTTTGAGAAACCTGATTATCATTTTCTGTGTTTTTGGATGACCTTTTATTTTTTTTTCTGGAAGCTTTTGGATTCTCTTCTGTATCCTTAGAGTTCTGAAAGTTCACATCAGATGTCGATTTGGGCCTTTTATCATTCTTTGTGCGTAATACCAGGTGGACCTTTAAATCTGTAGACCAGCTTTTATGTTTCTCTTCATCAATTTCTTGCCTTTTGTTTTCTGTGTTTTCTCTTTCGGAAACTCATTAGATATTAGATATCATTTTATTGGAAATATCCTTGGTATTGAATTTTTCTGCTATCATTTTTTAATTTCCAGAAATTCTTTTTGATTCCTGAGGTTTTCTTTTTCATATATTTTTTTAATGTATGGATATGCTCTTTAAAATTTTTATTTTATTTTTTGGTTTTTAGAGAGGAAGAGAGAGAGACAGACATCAGTTTGTTGTTCCACTTATTTATATATTCATTTGGTTGCTTCATGTACGTGCCCTGACCAGAGATTGAACCCGTAACCTTGGTGCGTGAGGAGGATGCTCTAACCAACTGAGCTACCCAGTCAGGGGGATATGCTATCTTCTTGAATGAGGATAAAAAATGTCAAACCCCTCTCCCGACAAAAAAAGCCACTTTTTGCCTTCAATTATTTTTGTTTACTACATGTAATTTTTTGTTTGCTTTTTACTCTTGTGGGTTCCTTCGAGTGCACGGTGGTTACTGGTTGTTCATTTTAAAGAGCAAGACAGTGAAAAACTGACAGTAGACTTGGGTCGTTGATTGGATTGGAATTGTTGACACAAGGCTTGGGAGTTGGCTATTGTGCTGTGGGAATTCCTAATGCTGACTTGTAGAAATCTTTTCTCAGTAGCTGTTCATTTTTTCGGGAGGGGAAACCTCATTTTTTTCTACACACTTTTTTTCCCTTTGTCCAGGGGAGGATGAGTGGAGGGTGGCACCAGGGGCTGGAGGAGTAGACTGTTCTACGGGTAAACTGAGTTAACCCCTCTTTTTGGCTCCAGATTTCATTTTCTGAGATGTTGGTTCTTTTCTTATCTGTATCCCTCTTTTCCATTCTCTTTGTAGTGTATGTACACCTTTTTATAATTTAGTGTGGTCAATCTGATCACTTACTAGAAATACTCCCTCATGTATTGTAATAGAGTCTCCTTCCAAACACCTGGCAGACAGATACAGAACATTGAAGAGTGAGTAGAACAGAGTTGCTGGTGAGATGAAAACTATTATTATTTCAGGAACATTTTTTTAGTGTAGTAATAGACTAGCTATAAGTCAAAGTTGAAGACGGTCATTTATGTATTTTCTTTTAATAAACATTTATTCCAGCATCTCATGTGTCAACCAGTATGATGTACCCAGTTCTGGACGAGCTTTTCCATACCCTGTGTGATTAGGTGGAGAATATTAAAAGATTTCTGTGTTTGTAATACCTGATCTGATTGTCAGGTGGCTAAATCCTGTTTCTCTTCTGCATGTGCACCAGGATAAACTCCAGAGATGAGTGTGTGACCATGTCATTGAAGTGGCTGTTATATGCAAGAAGCCCCGTTGCTCTAAGAGCTGTGAGTTACCAAAGAAGTAGATGACATGATTGCTGACCTGGAGGAATGCAGTCGCGTTTAGATGTGCGGGAGGTACTCATTATACTGACCTCTGGAAACTTAATAGAGGTTGTGTATATGCTGGGTCTTCAGTTTCACCGGATAGAATTTCAGTGAGAAAAAGGAGTCTAGGCATACAGCCACAACTGTGAAAGGCAGTGCATTAGAAGTGTCTTAATACAGAAACTTAGGGTATATTTTCAGTGTTGGCCTTAAGTTTACAGAGAAATCCCAAACAAAAGAGTTTTGACATATTCTTTTCTTTGAACATTCCTAGTTGCATGTATTTATGGGAATGTTGATTCTTTGCTGGCCTTAGACTTGGGGACTGAGAAAATATGCCTATAGGAAATATCTTGGTAGTTTATCTTCTCCTCTTAGTCTTTTTTCATCATGTTTTAGGACAGAAGGTTTTTTTTTTTTCCTTTTCTCTTTAGTGTGAAAAAATTTTTTAAATATTTTTCTTTAGGCTATTTATAGGTCAATTAGGCCTTTCTTTCGATCCTTTTCAATTGATTTATTTATGCCCTGAATCTTCCTGTTAAATATCATGTAAATTTAATATTTATCATTATCCCCCTATACAATATCTGATATTATTGAATGACTCATCAAATATTGTTCTACAGCATTTTAAAACTTTATAGAAAATTTTGTCACATAGAATGATGTATTCTATTGATTAACACTGAGGTTTTCTTTAATTTTATCTGTTGTTTGACCTTTAAACGAAATCCTCAGCAGCTAAATTTTTTTCATGTCCATGATATATTCCTAAAGTTTCTTTTCTTTTTTAAATTGAGATATAATTGACATGCATTATATTAGTTTTAGGTGTAGAACTCAATTATTTGAAGTTTGTATTTCTTACAAAGTGATCACAATAAATTACAGAATTATTTTGTGATGAGAACCTTAAAGATTTGTCCTCTTAGCAACTTTCAAACATGCAGTAGAGCATTAACTATAGGTGCCCAGCTGCACATCACAGTATATTCCCATGACTTACTATTTTATAACTGGAAGTTTGTGCCTTTGACTCTGTTCACCCCTTTTGCAGCCCCACCTGTCAACCACCACTCTGTTCCATCTGTGAGCTTGGTGTTTTTTTTGTTTTTTGTGTTTTTTTTTGTGGGGGAGGGGATTATTTTGGTTTTTTAGATTCTACATAAAAGTGAGATCATATAGTATTTGTCTTTCTCTGACTTATTTTACTTAGTACAATGTCCTAAAGGTCTGTCCATATTGTTGCAGATGGCAGGATTTTATTCTTTTTTATGGTTGAATAATATTTCTGTGTGTGTGCATAGCATTTTCTTCATCCATTCACCATCGGTGGACACTTAGCTTGGTACCGTATCTTGGCTAGAGTAAATAATGCTGCATATATATATCTTTTTGAGTCAGTGTTTTTGTTTTCTTCAGATAAATACCTAGAAATGGAATTGCTGGTTCACATAATAGTTGTATTTTTAACTTTTCAAGGAACCTCCGTACTGTTTTCTCTAGTGGCTGCACCAATTTACATTGACCTCCAACAGTGCACAGGTTTCGCCACAGCCTTGCCAGCACTTGTTATTTCTTGACTTTTTAATGAGAGCCATTCTAACAGGTATGAGGTGATATCTCATGGTTTTTATTTGCATTTCCCTGATGGTTAGTGATGTTGAGCATCTTTTCATGTACCCGTTAGCCATCTTTATGTTTTCTTTGGAAAAATATCTATTTAGATTCTCTATTCAATTTTTAATCAGATTATTTTTTGCTGTTGAGTTGTATGAGCTATTTATATATTTTGGATGTTAACCCCTTAGTAGATGTATGATTTGCAAATATTTCCTTCCATTTAGTAGGTTGCCTTTTCTTTTTGTTGTTGATTTCCATTGCTCTGCAGAAGCTTTTTAGTTGTATGTCATCCCACTTGTTTATTTTTGCTTGTGTTGCCTTTGCTTTTGGTATTTAATGCAAACAAATCATCACCAAGACCAATATCAAGGAGCTTACCGCCTATGTTTTCTTCTAGGAGTTTTAAACTTTTCAGGTCTTATATTCAAGTCTTTAATCCATTTTGAGGTGATTTTCATGTATGGTGTAAGATTGTGGTCCAGTTTCATTCTTTTGCATGTGGCTGTTTAGTTTTCACAATACCACTTATTGAAGAAGATGCTCCTTCCCCGTTGTATATTCTTGGCTCGTTTGTCACAAATTAATTGACCATATATGTATGGGTTTATTTCTGGGGTTTCTATTCTGTTCCATTCATCTATGTGTCTGTTATCGTATCAATATCATACTATTTTGATTACTATGACTTTGTAATGTAGTTTGAAATCAGATATTATGATGCCTCAAGCTTTGTTCTTTCTCAAGATTGCTTGGCTATTCAGGGTCTTTGTGATCCAAATGAAATTTCTTGATCAGAGAATATGCATGATTTTTTTCAAAGTTTCAGCCTTTATTAAATAAAAAGGACGTAGAAGACAGATAAGGGAACAGGACAGGGACTCCTCTTTCCAGCTACACATATACAGACATAAAATATAGGCACAACTAAGTAAATGACCGGGACAATTCAGGGGACAGACCGAAGGGACAGACAGAGGCAGCACCCTCCAAGAATGGACCTGGACCCAAGGGTGGGCTGGGACTTGGACCAGGAACAGATATTCCGAGGGGTTATGTTTGAGGAACTTGGGGGTGAGGTCCAGGGCTCCTGTTAACACAAGTGGGACCTTGTTGATGCACCAATAAATTTCATTGTCTGAAGCACTCTTGGAAGGGGGATTTCTTAGCAGCTCACGGCAGAGTCCTCTGATGTATCATAGATCCACCTTCTCATTGCGCATGCTCCCCTCAGTCATCTCTGGGGAAGGTAGTCCAAGATGCCATGCATCGTCTTCCTCCTCAGCAAAGGTGTGTGTACAAACCAGTCACAGTGAGCAATCTTTAGCTTTTCCTGAAGCCCCAAGAGCAGATTCTCTGGCTTTTATGTCTCTGCATCACCCTCCTGTAGCAGTACATCAGAGCATTTCCAGTCCCTCCACGAACTGTGGCTGTTCACTTACTCATCAAAAGTGCTGCTCTTTTGCAACTCCTTGTAGAGCATCCTGCGGAGAGCATACTCCAGAATCAAGTAGATCCTTTGATTGTCATTGAAGTGCAGAGACGTAAGGTGTTGGGATGCTGAAGATGGGCCTGGATTTTGATCTTCCTTCAAAGCTGGTGCTCCACAGCTTCCTTTTCTCTCTCAGGCTTGCAGAGGACCTTGAGTGCCATGATGAAATGAGCCAAGTACACGTTTCCGAATTTGCCTTTGCCCAGAGGACACCCAATCTCAAAGTCATCAGTAGTGAAGGACTGCATTAAGTTGGATGTTCCATCACTCCTCTGGCCCTGGCAGCTGCGGGCTGGGGGCATTGGAGTGGCTCTTGATGACAAGAGAAGATGGAGTGGTAGGCTTCTCTCAGAGGACTCTAGGGAGGGGTGTTCAGGCCAGATTAAGCCGGCTGCCAGCGGTAGGGCCAAGTGTAGGCAGTCTCCTGGGTTATCCTTGGTGGGAAAGGGGGAGGAGACCTGAGGCCTGTGGCACAGTCAATGTCCTGACTGCTGGCGAAGATGCAGGATATGCATGACTTTAATGCTTTTGATGCATACTCTGTAGTTACCCTTCAAAAAGGGTACATACCTCTGTCAGTATGGTTAATCTAGTGTCTTTTTTTCCTTTATTTTCATTGTTGACACTATTGCAGAGGTCCCCATTCCCCACTCTGCCCCCACTCTTGCTTTTACCCCATCCCCCCTTCCCTCTGGCCATCATGGTTTCTTTTTATTATTATTATTTTTCTAGTATTGAGATAAGACTGTGACTATAATTTATAACTTTATAGTTTACTTTTTTCCACCACGTATGTCCTGATCATTGTCTCTTATCTCAAAAGCTGTATTTCAGAATTAATTTTAAATTAATTTCTTATTTTTGGAAATATGATTCAGTACCTTAAAATGTATAGTTCAGTGGTTTTTAGTATATTCACTGTATTCTGCAACCATTACCACTATCTAATTCCAGGAAATTTCCATCACCCCCAGAAGAAACGTGCGCCCATTAGCAGTCATTCCCAATACTCTGTCCCATCCCTGGCAGCCACTACTGTGAACTTCTTTCTGTCTCTTTGGATTTGTCCATTCTGGACGTTATATATAAAAGGAATCATACAGTATGTGGTTTTTTGTGTCTGACTTCTTAGTATAATGCTTTCAAGGCTTTATCATATGGTGATGCCATAATTTACTAACTCTCATTTTATGCATTTTTTTTACATAACTAATATCAGGAATGTTAATGTATATAACCTATAAATTTTAAAGTATATTTTTATGATGTATCCCTAAATGGAAATTTACTGTGTCAAAGATTATTGACACTTAATGCTCATGATTCACATGGCCAAATTGTTTTGTAGAAAGTTGCTATGAATTTAAACTTTTATCAGTAAGGTAAATGAAATATTGTCTTCAGTTTAGTCTCTTTAATATTTAGAATATTAAAGTTAGCCATTTTATTGCTAACTTGATTGTTAAAAAGACTAAATTCTTTTAATTTGTATGTTTTTATTGTTGGTAAAGTTTAAGTTGTTTTCATAAGCTTATTAGTCATTTCAGTTTCCTCTTTTTTTGAGATTTCTATTTGTGTCTTGTCTTTCCCCCCTTTGGGTCTTCCTGTTTTCCTTTTGATTGAGCTTTTTATATACTAAGGAAGTTAGCTACTTGCTTTATCTTTTGAAAATACTTCCCCATTGTCTTTTGATTTTGTTTTTATGTTTTTTGAAGTATAGAAATTTCAATCTTTATGTTTTTTCAATTTAAAATAAAACATCAAACAATATATTTGGAATTTCAGTGAGGTATACTTTATTATAATTATTGTTACAAATAGCCAATTGTTTATTCCAGAACCATTTAAAAAATAACCCATCTCTTTTCTCACTGATCTTAGATTCCCTCTATCATTTGTTGCATTCATACATGTATGAGGCTCTGAATATCAATTGCCTATTTTGTTTCATCAGCCTCTTTTTTTCTCCTTAAGTTCCATGTAATTGGACTGAGGTACAATAGTGTACTGTTATCTGTACATCTGTGCTTGTGGGTCAAGTGTGGGTTTGTACACTTCATTAGTAAGTGGGAAAACCTGGAATTCTCTCCGTATTGCAGGGAAATTGTTTAAGCTTTCTAAGCCTCATTTTACTTTCCTTATGCAAGAGTGGGTAATAAATATAACCACTCTAAAAGGATGTTTTGAGAAATAAAGAAATGACTACTAAGTGAACATATCCTGGCACATTTAGTATTTTATGGATGTTAGCTATGAAGATGATGATAATTTCATATTACATACTAATATTTGGTAGAAATCTTCTTTTTCAAAATTCTTTTAGTCATTCTTAAATATTTAATTTCTGGATTAATTTTAGTTTCCTTTTTCTGCCCAGTCCTTCCAAAACCCATTCAAATAGGATTGCAGTAAACCTATTAGTTAATTTGGAGGTAAACACACAATATTCAGTGTCTCTATCCAGAAAGTTGGTATTTCTCTCCATTTATTCAAGTTTTCTTTTTGTTTTTAAAAGGTTTACTATTTTTTTTCTGAAAGGTTCTGTATGTGTTTTTGGTATTTTTAGGTATTTTCTTTTTTGTTATTATGCATGGAATACTTTTTGTGGTTTTTTTTTTTTTTCAGGAAAATGCAAATTAATCTTTATTGTATTTTTTTTCCATTATCATTTAGTCCCCTTATACATCCCCTTACCCCAACAATCACCACACTTTTGTCCATGAGTCCTTTTTCTTTTTTTTCCCTTCACCCCTAACCTCCTCCTGCCACATAAGCTATCATCTCCCCATCTATGAGTCTGTCTCTGTTTTGCTTATTAGTTCAGTTTGTTTGTTATTTCCACATATGAGTGAAATCATATTGTATTTGTCTTTCTCTGACTGGCTTATTTCACTTAGCATAATGTTCTACAGGTGATGGGGACACTACCCCGCAGTGTCCGTAGCATTATGGATGAGGCCAGACAGATTCACACGGACTACAGAAATCCTGTGGAGGAAAAGGGATGACATGGCCGCTCTCTCAGTGAAAAAGGAAGTCTGGCCCTGTCCCTTGCCTGGACAGGCTTTTATTGGGTGTAACTTGCATAGGAATACAAGGTGTATACGTAAAGCTCCTCAATCATTGTCAGGCAGAAATGATCAAATAATAGATAACATTCAAAGAACTCTGAGGGCAGGGTCAGATAGTTAAAGGGCCATAAAACTTTGGGGAACAAACTCATTTAATGCATGGACCCTTATCATTTAAATTGAGGGTATTAGCAAAGTAGGTTTCATTGGATTTTACGCACTCTTTCTTAGGCCTGATTGCCCTATGGGAACCTGCCCTTTCCAGCACAGGGCTGCACCCACCTCCAGCATTGTTTCAGTCTTAAGTCAAAGAGGGGAAGTAAGACAGCCAAGAGATTAGGAGACTCCTTGCAGACAGAATGAGGACTCAGGCTATGTCAAAGCTGAGGGGCGAGGGTCCATCTCCCCCTTTTTCTATAGCCCCCGAGTCCTTCCCTGAGGGCCCCTTCATGACCGTGCCTGTCTTAGTTCATCTCTCCTTTGAGGAATCTTACCCGTCATTGGCTAACTAGTCATCCGCCCAGGGCCAAGTAAGGTGAGGTGAAAGGGGGCAGAGGTGGTGCCCCTACAATGAACATAAGCTTTGTCTTCTAAGTAGCTTATGGTCCCAAGGTCTTTTTACTCAGCCTTAGCCATGGGGGGGTTACAGTTTCTGAAATCAGACAGGGTGGTTCCCAATGTCCAGATCCATCCTTACTATCACAAAGGGTAAAATTTTCGTTTTTATAGCCGAACAGAATCCCATGGTGTAAATGTCCCATAGTTGTTTTATCCACTCACCTACTGAAAGACACTTGGGCTGCTTCCATATCTTGGTGATTGTAAATAATGCTGCAGTGAACATAGGGGTGCTTATGTTTTTTTGAATTAGCGTTTTGGGTTCTTTCGGATATATTCCCAGAAGTAGTATCGCTCCGTCAAAAGGCATACCCATTTTTAATTTTTTGAGGTATCTCCATACTGCTTTCCACAACAGTTGCACAAATCTGCATTCCCACCAACAGTGCAAAAGGGTTCCACTTGCTCCACATCTTCAATACTTGATTGTCGATTTATTGATGACAGTCATTTTGACAGCTGTGAGATGGTATCTCATTGTGGCTTTAATTTGCATTTCTCTGATGATTAGTGACATTGAGCATCTTTTCATATGAATGTCGGCCACCTCTATGTCCTCTCTGGAGAAGTCTGTTGAGGTCCTTTGCCCACTTTTGAATTGCATTGTTCGGTTTTTTGCTGTTGAGTTTTATAGGTACTCTATAAATTTTGGATATTAACCTGTTATCAGATATATCAGCAAATATGTTCTCCCATTCTGTGGGTTGTCCTTTTATTTTGTTGAAGACCTCCTTTGCTGTGCAAAATCTTTTAGTTTGATACAGTCCCATTTGTTTATTTTTTCTTTTGTTTCCCTTGCCTGGGGAGATACACCCGATAAAAAATTTCTACCAGCAATGTCTGAGATTTTGCTGCCTATGTTTTCTTCTAGGATTTTTATGGTTTCAGGGCTAAATGTTAAGTCTTTGATCCATTTGAAGTTGTTCTTGTGTGTGGTTGTGAGAAAGTGGTGTAGTTTCATTTTTCTGCACATACCTGTCCAGTTTTCCCAACACCATTTATTGAATAGACTATGTTTAGTCCATTGTATGGGCTTGCTTCCTCTGTCGAATATTAATTGACTATAAAGGTGTGGGTTTATTTCTGGGCTGTCTGTCTATTTGGTTCCATTGATTTATGTGTGTGTGTTTTATGCCAGTACCATGCTGTTTTGATTGCTAGGACGTTGTAGCATAGTTTGATGATAGGTACTCCAACTTCATTCTTCCATCTCAGGATCACAGTTGATAAGTGGGGCCTTTTGTGGTTCCATATAAATTTTTGAATTTTTTTCTAGTTCTCTGAAATAATGTCATTGA
Source organism: Desmodus rotundus (assembly GCF_022682495.2). Classification (NCBI taxonomy): domain Eukaryota; kingdom Metazoa; phylum Chordata; class Mammalia; order Chiroptera; family Phyllostomidae; genus Desmodus; species Desmodus rotundus. The sequence goes on from NC_071393.1 coordinate 72,439,018, forward strand.
AATCTTGATAGGAATTGCATTGAATATACAGATAGCTTTGGGTAGTGTGGACATTTTAATGATGTGAATTCTTCCTATCCATGAACATGGTATGTGTTCCCACTTACTTGTGTCTTCTTCAATTACTTTCTTCAATATCTTACAATTTTCTGAGTACGGGTCTTTTATATCCTTGGTTAGGTTTATTCCTAGGCTTTTTATTCTTTTTGAAACAATTGTGAATGGGGTTGTTTTCTTAATTTCTGTTTCTGTTAGTTCATTATTGGCAAAAAGAAATGCAACTGATTTCTGAATATTAATTTTGTAGCCTGCTACTTTGCTGAATTTGTTTATCAGTTCTAGTAGCTTCTTGGTGGAATCTTTGGGGTTCTCTATGTACCGTATCATGTCATCTGCAAATACTGACAGTTTTACTTTTTTCTTTCCAATTTGGTATGCTTTTCCTTTTTCCTTTTTGTCTGGTTACTGTGGCTAGGAATTCCAGTATATGTTGAGTAAGAGAGCTGAAAGTGGACATCCCTGTCTTGTTCCCAATCTTCAGGGGGGCACTTGTAGTTTTTGCACATATGATGCTGGCAATGGGTTTGCCATATATGACCTTTATTGTGTTTATGTATGTTCCCTCTATTCATACTTTGCTGAGAGTTTTGATCATAAATGGGTGCTGGATTTTGTCACATGCTTTTTCTGCTTCTGTTGATATGACATACGGTTTTTATGTTTTTATGTTTTTGTTTATGTGGTGAATCACATTCATTGATTTGTGGATGTTGTACCGACCTTGCAGTCCCAGAATAAGTCCCACTTGATCATGCTGTGTGATGTTTTCGTTGCATTGCTGTATTCAGTTTGCTAATATTTTGTTGAGGATTTTAGCATCTATGTTCATCAGTGGTATTGACCTATAATTTTATTTTCGTTTGTAATGTCTTTGTCTGTTTGGAATTAGGATAATGCTGACCTCATAAAACGAGCTTCGGAGCCTTACTTCCACTTGAATTCTTTGAAATAGTTTAAGAAGGAGAGGTATTATTTCTTCTCAGAATGTCTGGTAAAATTTGCCTGTGAAGCCATCTGGTCCAGGGCTTTTGTTTGTTGGGAGTTTTTTGATGACTGCTTCAATTTCACTAGGTGTAATCTGTCTTTTTCAGATTCTCCGATTCTTCTTGTTGCAGTTTTGGATGATTGTATGTTTCTTGTGTTTATCCATTTTGTCCAGGTTGTCCAGTTTGTTGGCATATAGTTGTTCATAATATTTTCTTACAGTCTTTTGCATTTCTTTGGTGTCAGTTGTTATTTCTCCTCTTTCATTTATGATTTTATTGGGGTCCTCTGTCTTTTTTTCTTGATGAGTCTGATTAAAGGTTAGTCAATCTGGTTTATTTTCTCAAAGAACCAGCTCTTGGATTCATTGATCTCTTGTATCATTTTTTTTAGACTCTATTTTGTTTGTTTCCGTTCTGATCTTTATTATTTCCTTCCTCCTACTCATTTTCAGGTTTGTTTGTTGTTCTTTTTCAAGTTCCTATAAGTGTAAAGTTAGATTGTTTATTTGAGTTTTTTCTTGTTTTTTTGTTTGGTTTTTTGAGCTAGGCCTGTAATGCTATGAATTTCCCTCTTCAGATTGCTTTCCAAGTGTCCCACAGATTTTGGATTGTTGTGTCCTTATTTTCATTTATTTCAAGGTATCTTTTGATTTCTTCCTTTATCTCGTTTTTGACCCATTCATTGTATAATATGTTATTTAGCTTCCACGTTTTTGCGTGTTTTTCAGTGTCCTTGTGATTGATTTCTATTTTCATAGCATTGTGGTCAGAGAAGATGCTGGATATGATTTCAGTCTTGAGTTTATTGAGACCTGTTCTGTGTCCTAACATGGTCTACCCTAGAAAACTTTACATATGCTCTTGAAAAGTATGTATGTTCTGCTGCTTTTGGGTGAAATGTTGAGGGGATATCAATTACAAACATTTGATCTAGTGTGTTGTTTAAGGCCGCTGTCTCCTTGTTCATTTTCTGCCTGGAAGATCTATCCATTGAAGTCAGTGGGATGTTAAAATCCCCAACCATGACTGTATTTCTGTCAGTTTCTCCCTTTATGTCCATCAAGGTTTGCTTTACATATTTAGGTGCTCCTATGTTGGGGGTGTAAATGTTTATGAGGATTATATCCTCTTGTTGGATTGTTCCCTTTATCACTATGAAGTGACCTTCTCTCTCTTTTACTATAGCCTTGGTTTTAAAGTCTATTTTGTCAGATATAAGTACTGCTACCCCAGCTTTTTTTCCTTTATATTTGCATGAAATATCTTTTCCAATGCTTTTCTTTTAGTCTGTGTGCATCTTTCAATCTGAGGTGGGTCTCTTGGAGGCAGCACATATATGGGTCTTTTTTTCTTATCCATTCCGCTACGCTCTGTCTTTTGGTTGGAGCATTTAAGCCATTTACATTTAAGGTGATACTGATAGATTTGTAATGTATTCTAGTGTTAGACTGTTTTCCTCTATTTTTACTTTTTTCTCTTCTTCTTAAAGCAGGCCCTTTAACTTTTGTTGCAGTAATGGTTTTGTGTTTACAAATTCCTTTAGCTGTTTCTTGTCTGGGAAACTCCTCATCTCTTCTTCAATTTTAAATGATATCTTTGCTGGGAAAAGTATCCTTGGCTGTAGGTACTTGGTTTTCATCACCTTGAATACTTCATGCCCTTCCCTTCTAGCCTGAAATGTTTCTGTTGAGTAATGGGATGCCTTTCTAATTGGTGCTCCCTTGTAGGTAACTACCTGCTCTTCTCTTGCACCTTTTAGGATTCTTTCCTTGTCTTAATTATGATGTGTCTTGGTGTGGGAGCATTTGGGTGCACCTTGTTTCGGACTCTCTGAGCTTCCTGGACTTGTGTGAATTTTTCTTTCACCAGATAAGGGAAGGGTTTGGTCACTATTTCTTGAAATAGGTTCTTAATCCTTTGCTCTCTCTCTGCTCCTTCTGGTATTCCCATGATGTAGATGTTATGACACTTCATGTTGTCCAAAATGTTTCTTAAGCTCTCCTCTTTTTTAAAAAAAAATCTGTTTTCCTTTTGCTGCTCTGCCTGTGTTTTTTTCTCCTTGTCTTCCAAAACACTGGTTTAATCCTCTGCTTCATCTAACCTACTGTTTATTCCTTCCAATGTATTATTATTTTCAGATACTGCATTCTTTATTTCTGATGGTCCTTTTTTATGGTTTTTATGTCTTTTTTCATGCTGTTGAGTGTCCTTATAATCATTACTCTAAACCCTCTATCTGATCAATTGCTCACCTCCATTTCATCTAATGCTTCTGGAGCATTCACTTGTTCTTTCATTTGGGATCTGTTTCTTGTCTTCCCATTTTGGCTGTTTCTTTGGCTTGAGCTGTTAAACTAATCAGCTGTTAAACTCTTCAGTTGTTAATATCATCAAGCTGTAATCAGCAGCTGAGCTTAAGCCTAAAGCAGGGTGAGCAGAGTAATTTTGCGGTGGAGGTAGTGCTTCCCCTCAGGCTGATGCCATTCAGAGAGGAGCGCTCTGCCTGAGATGGCCCCTGCAGAGTGGGGAGTGACTCAGCACAGGGATCCTGGTAATTGTTCCTTCTGCCCTCTACCCAGAGCCACCAACCTGACTCTCCTCTAGCATCTCTAGTACACTTTGCCCTCCCTTCACTGGAGCCCAGGGTGTAAGTGGCTACAAATGAAATTTTGTGTATTGGCCCTTTAGTAGGCTTTCTGTGTTTCCAGCTATCTCTCCCTCGGAGACAGAAACCCTGCTGCTTTTCACAGCTGGTTGTTATCTGGGTTCCTTTCCGGCTCTGGTGCTGTAGACTGAGGAGCCCAGCTTGGGGTTGACCCTACACTTCTCAGTGGCATCCCGTTAGCCACTGAAATATCCTTCTGGCACTTCAGCTGCCACCAGTGGGAGCCCAGCCAGCCTTCTCTCTTCTCCTCCACATTACCTACCAGTCACATTGTGAAGTGGTTTCTTCTCTCTGTCTGTGGTCATAAGGTTTTTCTCCAGTTAGTGTCCAGTTGGTTATTCAGGATGATTTCTCTGCAATTTAGTTGTAATTCCAGATTGGTCCTTGGAGGAGGTTAGTGTAGCCTCCACTTACTCTTTAACATCTATTGGTTTACTGTTTCATTCTACATACAGAGTGTCAGGTATTTATGATTGCCATTGCTCCTTTATTGAAATGTTCTTTGGTTCCTTTTCCCCCTTTTGTCATTTAGGTGAAAACAGATGACATAGCAAGAATTTATCAGCCTAAGCGTTATGCTTTGTCACCCAAGACCACGATCACATTGGCACATTTACTGGCTGCTCGTGAAGATCTATCCAAGATCATCAGGACAAGTAGTGGCTCCAGCCGGGAGAAAACAGCATGTGCCATTAATAAGGTTGGTTTTTCTTTCAATACAGTGGAGAATGAATCTTTAATTTCCTCATTTGGTATTTTTATGAATCTTAATTCATTTTTTTTATGTCTTGGTGAACTAGAAAAGAGAGTGGTAGAAGGGCTTCGTTCATCCAGGCTTAGTTATGTGTGTGCATGTTCATTTGAATTTCTGTATTTATAAATTAAACCAAAGTTTTATCTGAATTAGAGGAATTAAGAATTGTTTTTATTAATAGCTTTAGGAAGAATTATTTACCATTCCAAAAAAGTAATCAAAGAATTGTCTCAGTTACTGACAGGTGCCTTACATCCTTGGTGTAAAGGGAAGAGTACGCACTTTGGAGTCATACAAATCTGGGTGCACATCCGAGCTCTGTCATTTACGTAGAGGAGTCATCTTGGGCAAGTTACTGAATCTCATATATGAGATTCTCAGACCCATTTATATGAAAGTGGTCTTAAGCTCAGAGAGTGTGTATTTTTTACTTTTACTGCAGGAATAACAATACACTAATCTGGAATGTTTGTTAGCTCCACTAGAATGCACTCTTCATTTAGACAGAGCACTCTGAGACAGATTTCATTACAAAAAAGCAAAAAAATCGGAAGTATGCGATTTGGGTAATTTTAAAACATCATTTCTCACTCAGTGTAATGAGATAGGTATTCCTGATGTAGGCTACCTTGCCAGAGGGATGGTTGTTTATAAAGTCAGTTTGTCTAATTATCGCTTAGTTAGGCACTAGGTGTTCCTGCCTCCTACTTCCATTTTAGATCAGCCTCCTCTATCTTCTGGAAGTGTTTCCTCTTTAAATACAGCGTAGGGGCAAAAGTAGGTTTACAGTTGTGAATACACAAAATACAGAGTTTATTCTCATATTATTTATTTTATTATTTTCCATATGAACAATTGTAAACCTACTTTTCCCACCCTGTATGTTGTTTAGTATGTAGTAAATATCAGGCTATTTATTCTTGCTGCATCAAGAGTCCTGCTTCTTTAGGTGAAATTGCCCATCCCTTTTCTGAGTTTATAATTTATAGTCTAGTTATTTGAGGATGGTTTTTTTTTTTGCATTTGAAAGAACAATTTCTTGTCATAATAAACCAGAAACTGAGACTGAAACAGTTGACAGAATGTGGTTGAACTTAACCTTCAAAGGAATTAAAAGGGTCAAACAAAGCCACTGTGTGTAGAAGCTCAAGATTGGTGTGGGGTGAAGATAAAGATGACAGCATTCAGCCTGGGTGTCTTATAGCCCCTCACCAGCAGGTCTCTCCTATCCCTTTCCTTCTGAAGCATCTGCATAGCCAATGGCTTTTCCTTCTTTATTGCAGGTATAAGCCAACCCAGTAAGTACCCCTTTGGACATGATGCAAAGCTAAGAGAAATTTTATAAATTTTATTCCAGGGTGGAAAGTGTGCACATAACCAACTCAGCACATACCATATGGCATCCTGGCACATGGGAGCAGCTTGAATCAAATCTGTGATGCTACCATGTGTGAGACCTGTTATGTGGCCCTGTAGCTAAGTCAGTGTTCCTCATTTACAATACTAAAATATCGATGTGGCAGGATGCATTTTGAACTCCAGATTTTCTAAATACTTCTTAGAAAAGTATTAAAGTGATATAGAAGAGAGCTATATCTCAGAAACCTAGGCACTGGGGAGGAGCATTGATGGGTTCTTTTGGGGATTTTTTAGGGGGTACAGAGATGAACAGAGGACATTAGAACCTCTCTTTGGGGGCAGTCTTATGATCAGTTCTTGGAGCAGCGTCTCCATATACCCACCAAAGTAGCATGTTTGGTGGAGAGACCACTGAGAATACCAACCAAGAAAGCTATTTTTTGGATTTGGTAATTAGGACATTATTGCTGACTTTCAAAGAATGTTTATATACTTTGAACCTTACCCCTCAGTGAGAGTGTTGTACTTTTTGTGTTTTATTTATGATCTCTACATTACTAAAACATAGTTTTGGTGAGGATCAATGGAAGTAGAACCTAACTGATTCATAGGTCAGTTTGGTTGAGGAAGTTACTGTTTTACCTTCTTTCTTGAAAGAGACTAGCAGGAAGCTATTGGCCTGTGGTGGGTGGGAGGGCACCCTCCTCACTGCTGTCTGTCTCTTCTCATGGCATATGAAGTAGAGCCTTTCTATAGATATTTGGGGTCTCAAACCAGGTTCTTGGTTTGTCCTTCAGAGTATTGTAAAGCGTGGTTAAGAAAGGATATCAAGTCTTTATTTTCTTTGTAATGTAACAACTAGACCATCCCTGAAATTGAGCTTCAGTTTCTCATAAGGGAGGAATACTTCATTGAGAATCTTTATCTCTCTTTGCGGTGCTGCCTTGGATTATAGTCATTATATTCATCTCTGACCTCGGTATATCCACATATTATCACAAGTACTTCATACTTTGTTGAAATAAAAATGTACTCAGCAGTACAGTCTTTCATTGGATAGTCCATTATCAAATCAGTGGCAAAGGAAAATCCAGTTATTGTTGTATAAATGGTTATGAATTTATTTAGGGCCTGTATTTTATGTATTTTAATGTTTTGCTAAAAAAAACTTCTTACCATGATGAGTACTACATTTGTTACAGAATTTGCTAAACAAATTTAAACGAGAAAATAACAAGCCTTTAAGTTTCAGAAATACTTCTCTAGATTGCTTAAAAATAATACCACATCATGAGGAATTTGTCATATATCACACTTATATTTTCATTATTACCTCATACTGCCATGTCTGATACTTTCATGTCCTTAAATATTTGACTTGTTTCTTTATTACAACAATAATTTCAATATCACTTGACTCCTTTATGTAAATTTTAACTTTTAAAATATTAGAAACTGAAAGACAATGTTTCTTCAAACAGGTGCTGATGGGAAGAGTGCCTGACAGGGGAGGACGGCCGAATGAAATCGAACCACCACCTCCTGAAATGCCACCTTGGCAAAAGAGACAAGAAGGCGGCGGAAGGGGTGGCTGGGGTGGTGGAGGTGGTGGTAGAGGAGGTGGTGGGGGTGGAAGAGGAGGTGGCGGTTGGGGAGGTGGTGGGGCAGGTGGTGGCAGAGGAGGAGGCTTCCAAGGCAGGGGAGATTATGGAGGAAGAGGGGGCTATGGTGGAAGAGGGGGCTATAGTGGAAGAGGTTATGGAGATCCATATGGAGGAGGTGGTGGTGGATATAGAAGATATTAATAACTACAAAAATTAGATAGTAGTGCTTCTTGATAGATACATTAGGCATAGTATTCTAAATAACATACATGAATGTCATCTTTGAAGTAAACACTTAGATTCCTTGATGTCATTCTTGAATTGGGTTAATATGTAAGAGTATTGTTTTATACTACCATTTCATCTCCTGGGCAGAATGATGATTTTATTTTTATCATTTTATGTACTCTTGAGCATGTTATGCCTTTTTAAAAAAAACAAAACAAAAAAATGAGCTAAAACTATTTTTAAAAATGTAAATATTTATTACCATCAAACTTAGAAAATGGAAAGTATTTTATTGTCATGATTGTATTTAGATTGTTACCTGTATTTTATTCAGGTTTGAGACACATAAATGAGTCCACTTGTTATTAGACTATTGCCTCATCTGTATTCCTTGTTTTGTATTTGTTAATTTTACTTTACAAAATAGGGAAAGGGACTGATAGTTTTGTTCAACAGGTAGTTGCTATGACTTGTTTTTTCTTTTATTGGAAGTGATTCCTCTGGCCAGTTTTCTGTTAAAGTCCCGTTAACTGAAGACTGAGTCTACTTTTTGGTATGCATATTTGATTTCTTTTCCAACTAGATTTGAAATCTGTGACTTTGTTTGGCAAAGGAAAGTTAGATCGAGGTTAGAATTACTCTAAAGGGACAGAGACAGGAACCAGTTTTACATGATGCTGTAAAAAATATTCCTATAAATTGTTTCTTCATCATTTGGGCCATTATTTTAGATATCAGAATATTAAAAAGCAGGCTAAACTGTATTGCACAGGACTAGAGTAGTAATTTCCAGTTTTAATAGATCGGAAGTAGGGCCAAGGCATCCCTTCATAGTTCTCATTCATAGCTAGATTTGGAAAACACGGGGTTAGGGAAGGGTTACCTGTGGTTTGGCTATCGAAGCAGCCAGAGACTTGGTGAGCAGGAGTCGTGAATTTCAATCATGGCACTTAGTCCTGGGGTGTTATGGGCTAAGATGGTCAATAGGTCTCAAGGATTGATTTTTCCTCACTTGTCAGCTAAGGAGTATGATGAACCCTGTTTAGGTCGTTTCATAAAGACCTAAGTACAAGTGAAATTTGTTGAGAATTTATAGCGGGCCTAATGTGAATGGTTTAAGAGGTGGGCCAAGTAATGCATTTTTGTCTTACTGAGGGGAGAGAGAGGAAAAGAGCCACCCAGATTCTAAAATTCCCACTGTAAAGTCTGTACCCCGGTGTAGGCTTCTGGTTAACACCTGTGCATAGCAACTCTCTGTGCTCTAACCAACTCAGTAGGTAGGAGGCTGAGTGCCAGTGGACAAACAGTATTTGATATGTGGCAGTTGTGCTTTGTTTTATAGTAAACCCCGTGGTAGAATCTAAAATAAGGTTAAAACTTTAGAGGTGAACATTGTGTATACTGCAGACTTGGCCATGTGTTTTTCAAGATAACCCTTCAAAGAAATTTGTTCAGGATAGGAAGACAATTTGTTTCGGTTATTTGTAAACTTACTTTTTAATGTGTTTATATTAAATAATAGACTTAATTTTATTTGTGATTGTCAGAGAATGTTTTCCATAATTAAGAAAACACTTTTATTAGTATTTGTGAACTCTGAAAAAGAATTTTAAAAAATATATAAGCAGACGCCAGCAGAGTAAAATATTTGAAGAGTTATTAGTTAAAACAGAAAATGTTCATTTAAAACTTTTACATTTCTGCTTCATTTGGGAACTTTGGTTGCTGACACAGAAGGAGTTTACAACCCCTCCAGCTTTTATCAGTGAAGACTTATGAATAATGACAGACACGGTATCAATTTCTGTAAGGTTTCTTTGTACCGTCATAGGGGCGCTGTGGGATTACCCACAGGACTCACTGTAAATCTTACCCAGGTCTAGGGCTTGCTCCCGGAGTGGTGTTGGAGCGGGAACCACACACATTTACACATTCCCATAAATGTCACCTGATTAAAAAGCTGAGTGGTCTAGACACCAGTATCTCGTCCTTTCCTCAAAGCTAAGATTTCCAGGGTAATCGTTGTTCAGTGAAAATTTCAATTGTAGAAGTGTGCTAAGCAATAACTAAAATAGCAGTTAAGATAATCTGAGGCCTTAATGTGAAAGGCCGTGATGTGAAAATGTTTTTTAGTTGAATGCAATACAAATGTAGAGTATGATGAATGGTACTTCTGCTTCCTAAAGTCCAATACCTTTGTGCCTCCTCTTTGTTCCTTTTTGCCTGGTTCTCATTTCCATTTTTACCTATTACCTCATTTTCCCTCTTTTTTTTTTTTTTCTTGCCTTGGTCTGGTCTTTGGTATCTAATAGCAGCTCTAGATATATCTTGACTGGGAGTTTCTGAATTAAAGAAGGTAACTACTCTCTCATCTGGACCATAAAGAGAACAAGTCCACCATTGTAGCTTAGTTGGTTGGAGCACTGTCCCGTAAACTGAAAGTTTGTGGGTTTGATTCCTGGTCAGAGTACATTCCTAGGTTGTGGGTTTGGTCCCTGGTTGGGGCGCATAGAAGAGGTAACTGATTGATGTTTCTGTCCCTCTCTGTCTCCCTTCCCCTCTCTTAAACCAACAAGCATGTTCTCAGATGAGGATTTAAAAAAAAAAGAACAGAACGTAAGTCCTGCCCACACATAACCTACCACACCATCACATGTCAGCTCAGCAAAAGAAGGGCTCAGGTGTTTTCTTTGAACCTATTTCCTTGTGTTTTGCAGATCAGGGAAATTTTGACTCACTAAATAGAAAAAACCTATTTTAAAACAAAAACATTTTATTACCTATATTTGTGTCAAAAATAGGTTTGAAAATCCAGAAAAGATTTTTGACCAGAGAATGTTCTGAGCCGTGACATTATTATCTTGTAAGGAGCATAGGATAAGGGTATTTGGGATGGGAATCATGGCTGTAGGAGAGGAAGTTTAATCTCTTCTTTAAGTTCAGGTTATCAGAGTGACTTCATTATTTTATATGAAGTATGAATGGACAAAATGATAAATACACTCACATCCAAGTGTATCAGAAGGCATTCCATACTGGAATGTGAGTGATTGGAAGTTTTCTCCCTTCTTCACTGGTCTGGTTAAACAGAAGTTGGCTGGGGATTAAGGGCATCATGGTTATCTCTAATCACTAAGTAATCGTGAGCACAAATGAATTGCTCTGGGTGGTCTGTACATTAGACTGAACCATCCTCTACCAATTTCACCCACAGCTTAGAAGTTTCTCTACTTGCTAGTTTTCTTGGATAGAATTGTGGAATTAAAGACCAAGCCACAGAGAAATGACCTCAAATTTGTCTCCTTCAGTGTTAAGTATTTATAGACTTAATGTTTGGGGAACACTGTAAGTCATTGTGCAATAAAATGGAAAAAGGTGGATATTTCTGTACTCTTTCTTCTTTGTGTTATAAAGAGATTTAGAAGAAATAATACTGAGTAATTAGTTGGCTCTGCTTTTCCTTCCAGGAGAACTGTTTGCATAATAAAATATGGGAATGGTCTCAGCTGTGGATTATACTAAAAATTCAGATGAAGCTTCTACATATTCATGAACTAGAAGAAGTACAAAACATCTATGTTGTAGGGATTCTAATGTCTTTTATCATATAAATATTACACACAAAGAAAACTTATATTAGGTATAAAAAAACTTTACAATCTGTACATGTTTTTTCCTTGCAGTTCTTTTACATAATACATCTTTAGACAGACATTCACAAATAGTAAAAATACAAGTCAATTACCAAAGCAAATGAGAAGTGACATTACTGTTAACAAAACAAAATTTGTCATTATTTTTGGCAGATAAACATATGCCCAAACTTATTTCAAGTCAGTACAAGACACAAAATTTTGTATCCTAGGTTTAACAAACCAAAAATCTGTTCCAGATTATTTCTGTAGCTTCACACCAATAATATTAATTTACACATTGTACTTCTTGGCCCTCTAGGTTGTAAAAACCTGAGATGAATTTACTGCTTCCTGTCCATTTTAGTGATAAGTTCTGGAATGCCTGAGATCTTCTAGCCTTGTTAATGTGACTAAGGAGACTGTGACCTTTTGAAGTATTTACATAGAAACTAACCTGGGGTATTTGGGGTAGAGGGGAAGAAGAATGAAAAAATTTGTTATGTGACTATGTTTAAAGGAAGTGGAGCAGTACTGTTTTTGGTCTTTATCAGAGGAATAATAGTGAAGAATATGAATTTTGAAGATTATCATAAACTCAGGTGGTTCCATATTAAGGTAAGTGGCAAAGTGCTGCTTTAAAAGTACATACCAGGTGGTAGGATTTTCCAGTTTGGATTTAGGAAAAGGGTAAGTTTGTGTGTAAAGCGATTCTTTAAAACACACTGAAAGCTAGTCACTAACTTTGTCACTAAAGCTCAATACAAGGAGGTATACAAATTGGAACCAGTCTTTCATCAAACTTCTTAAATGATCTGAATTCTCCAAGAAAGCCACACTGTATATATGCGCTTTGTATTCTGATTAAGACTTGGTGTTGTTGGCTTTAGGTTTGGAACTTCTAATTGTTGATATTATATTCTTGGCACGTTGGTCAACTTGTTTATGAATTTCAAGTCAGTTTGGTACCAGGTTTTCCAAGTGTGGAAGGTAAGTCCTCTCCCCCACCCCCCTCATAGAAAAAGAAAATGATGGTACGAATTTTTTAGAGAGTCTGACAAAGGAGTTTATGAACAGTTGCCTGGACAACTAAATTAGCTCATCTATCATTAACCTTCATTAATAGATAACCTGTAGGTCTCTTGTGATTTTGCCAAACAATATAATTTACATTGTGAGCAAATTCTTAACCTTATAACCAACTGAACTTTATACTTGTGAATTTCTGTAAATGACTAAAAGTTGTTTAATTCACTTCCACATTTTATAGAGGAAAAAAATTCCAAGTCATATGCATGCCTGATATATATATATAATAAATATACATATGTACACTCTGTCAGCTGTTATTGAAGGCTGTGATCCCATTAGCTTATTTCCAAATAATATTAATAGTGAAGGCAGTATAAGCACAAATTCAGCTCAAAAATAGGTTATAATACTTAATAAAAAGGTAAAGATGGCACATAAAGACCTAAACAGACTCTGTTTAAAAACAACAGCTATAGAGCCCTACTACTGTCCACTGTAGATTATACGGGGACAAACATGTTTGCATTATGTTGAGCTAATTAGCCAGTCATCTGTGGGATGGTATTGGCCATGTTTTCAGGTATTTAATTTGGTTAAATACTTATTTTATTATGACCGTGAGACTAAAACTATGAGTTGATCTGCGACTGGACAATGTCATGTTGTTTAACAGCCCCCCCCCCCTCCTGCCCCAGTTTGTGCCTACATCTCCAGAAGTTCAGTTCCAGGTAGATGTCCTCAGGTGTATGAGCGTAGTGAGGAAGGAGTGGGGAAAGGCCAACTGATTAGATTTGAGGTAGTGACTTGGGAACCAGATTCATAAAGAATGCTGGCATGCAGAGGAAGTGAATCTAATACCATAAGCAAGCTTTGGATGGAACAAAGTAAATCCCTCAGTTCACAGAAAACTCCAGGCAGATTCATTTTCTAGGGATTTTAGTTTTACGGAAGCAGCAGCCAGGCAGGCTACTTAGAAGCTACCTTATCAAAAAACTATAGATAACGCTTTTATCACACTTTTGCTATTAGTTTCAGGGGAAACAGTTTGTGGTATGAATGGCAATCGCATTCTGCGGTTTTCCTTCCCTTTGATTCAACTTGACTGGAAGAGAAAACAGTACCACACACTGGGAAAAAAAAGTAGCTCTTCTTTTTTAAAGTACCCCTTTTAAAGCTGGTCACTCCAAGGCTCCCTGGTGTTTCTGGTAATCAGCTTGTGAAATGAGGTCTGTGATACACCCATCCACAGACTGTGCTCCTTGAGTGTCTGTGCTAAGAACAGTCACCTTGTTCCATCCGAGCTAAGACATGATTGCTTTTTGCAAGTTGGAGGCTTTCAATTTTCTTCTGTGCGTATTTCAGTTGGATCTTTAGAGCATCATTATCTGCTTTCAGTGCATTTATTTCCTAAAGTGAAAGGAAAATGAGGTGTGTTAATGAAGCAGCAATGAATAGCAATACAGTATCAGGAGTATCACACTTGATTGGCGTACCCCATTCATTGTGGCTGAGCATTAAAAACTATTTTCAAGACAGTTATTTTACCCCAAATAGAAAATACCAAGTTAAATATCAGATGAGCATGTGCCAACAACAATTAGTTTTTGTTAATCATGTCAAATATGTGCATAGCTAACAGAATAAACGATTCCCAGGCAGTAGGTGGATAATGACAAAACCTTGGAGGTTATATAGCAGGACACCTAAACTCTGGTCAGATCTGAGGTATGAAAGCATTGACTTGGAATACTGTAATGTGAGATTTAGTCTTATGTTCATTTACTCTTAAGTATTCTTACCCCAAACCATTGAAAACTATTGGACTCTTTTGGTAAAGATAGGAATTTTATCCCATCTTCTAAACTGGGATCGAGTTATCTAATTTTCAGTGATTTTAATTATATGGACAGCAGGTGGTTTCCAGTTTTGACTCTTTAAAAAAAATTGAAATATATTTGACACATAACATTATGAAAATTTAAGGTGTACATGTTAATTCAATAGTTATATATTATAATATTGCCATTGTAGCTATAATTAATACCTCTATCATGTTACATAATTACCCTTTCTTTTTAGTAGTTAGAATAATTCTCATCTCTTAGCAAGCTCGATGATTTTAGTACAATATTGTTGTCTATGACCTCTGTACTGTGTGTTATATCTCTGGGGCTTATATACCACCCGTGAGTTTGTGCCCTTACAAACAACTGTCTTCTTCTCCCCTCCCAGCCACCTCTCCTGGTAACCACCATTTCATTCTCTGATTTTACAAGTTTGGCTTTTTAAAATTCTCTATATAAGTGATACAGTAAGTACTTGTTTTTCTCTGACTTATCTCACTTAGCATAATGTGCTGAAGGTCCATCCATTTTGTTAGATAGGAAGGTTTCATTCTTTTTTCCAGATGAATAATATTCCATTGCATATGGGTACTGCACTGTCTTTACCCATTCATCCGTCAGCAGACACTGAGGCTGTTGCCCATCTTGGCTATTGCAAATCATGCTGCAGTGAACCTGGTGGTGCCTTTATATTTTCGAGTTAGTGTTTCTGTTTTCTTTAGATTAATACCTAGAAGTGGAATTGCTGGATCATATGATAGATCTATTTTTAATTTTTGAAGGAACCTCTATATTGTTCTCCACTGTGGATGTATCAATTTACATGCGCACCAACAGTGCACCAGGGTTCCCTTTTCTCCATGTCCTTGTCAGCACTTACTGCTTGTCTTCTTTATGACAGCCGTGCTGACAGGTGTGAGGTGGTATTCCATTTCCCTGATTAGTGCTAATGAGCACATTTTCGTGTGCCTGTTGGGCATCTGTATGTATGTCTTCTTAGGAAAAATGTCTGTTCTTCTGTCCATTTTTGAATTGAAATTTTTTCTGAGATTTATTAGTTTCATATATCAATATTTTGGCATTAACCCCTTATATGATATATAGTTTGCAAAAATTTTCTCCAATTCTGTAGGTTACCTTTATCATTTTGTTGTTTCTTTGGCTTTACAAAAGCTTTTAAGTTTGATGTAGTGTGATTTGTTGATTTTTACTATGGTTTTTGCTTTTGGTGTCATATTCAAAAAGATAATTGTCAAGATCAGTATTGAGGATCTTCTTCCCTGTTTTTTCAGGACTTTTATAATATCAGGTCTTATGTTTAATTTTTTGATCCATTTTGAGTTAATTTTTGTGAGTGGTGTCAGATAGATGTCTGGTTTCAGTACTCTGCATGTATTTTTCCAGTTTTCCCAAAACCATTTGATGATGATACTATATTTTCCTCTTTGGGTGATCTAGGCTCCCGCGTCAAATATGAGCTGACTGCATAAATAGGGATTTAATTCTGGGCTCTCTTTACTGTTCCACTGGTCTGTGTGTTTATTTTTGTGCCAATACCATACTGTTTTATTACTGTAGCTTTGTGGTAAAGTTTGAAATCAGGAAGTTTGATACCTCCAACTTTTTTTATCAGGATCACTTTGACCATTTGGGGTCTTTTGTGGTTCCATACAGTTTTTTAGGATTGTTTTACATTTTTTGAAGAATGCCATTGGTGTTTTGATGGGGATTGCATCGAATCTAGATTGCTTTGGGCAGTGTGGATATAACAGTATTAATTCTCTAATTCATGAACACAATTGTCTTTCCATTTGTTTGTGTCCTCTTCAGTTTCTTTCAGCAAAGTCTGGTAGTTTTCATTGTACCGATCTTTCACTTCCATAGTTAAATGTATTCCAAGTATTTTATTGTTTTTGATGCTACTGTCAATGGGATAGTTTTATTTCTTTTTTAAATGTATAAAAATGGAACCAATTTCTGTATGTTGATTTTTATATACTGCAGTTTCATGAAAATTATTGATTAGTTGCAATAGTTTTTGGTAGCATCTTTGGGGTTCTATATACAAATCATGTTATCTGCAGATAATGACAGTTTTACTTCTTTCCTGTTTTGGATGACTTTTGTTCCTTTCCCTAATCACTCTAGCCAAGACTTCAAGCACTGTACTGAATAAGAGTGGCGAGAGAGAGCTTCCTTGTCTCTTTATGATCTTAGAGGAAAAGCTTCAAATTTTCCTCCGAGTATAAAGTTTGTTAGCTGTGGGTTTGTTGTATATGGCCCTTATTATGTTGTTATGTTCCTTCTGTACCCAATCTGCTGGTTTTGTCAAATGTATTTCTGCATTGAGATAATCATGTGATTCTTACGTTTCATTTTATTAATATGTATTACATTTATTGATTTGCATATGTTGAAACATCCTTGCATCCCAGGGATAAAAATTATGGTGTTTAATCTTTTTTACATGTTCTTGAATTCAGTTTGCTAATATTTTGAGAATTTATGTATCTATATTTGTCAGTGATAATTGGCCTATAGTTTTCTTGTGCCATTTTTTTTTTTTTAAGATTGTATTTATTTAGCTTTAGAGGGGAAGGGAGGGAGAGAGGGAGAGAAACATCAATGTGTGGTTGCCTCTCACATGCCTTGATCGGGAATCGAACTGGTGACCCTTTGGTTCCCAGCCTTGTGCTTAATCCACTGAGCCACACCAGCCAGGACTCTTGTGGTGTCCTTACCTGTTTTTGGTATCAAGGTAATGCTGCCTGTGTAGAATGAGTTTGGGAGTATTTCCTCCTCAGTTTTTTGAGTTTGAGAAGAATTGGTGTTAATTCTTCTTTGAATGTTTGGTAGAATTTGCTAGTGAAGCCATTTGGGGTTACCATGTTGGGAGGTTTTTCATTACTATTCAGTCTCTCTGCTCATTGGTCTGTTCAAATTTCTATTTCCTTCTGATTCTGTCTGGGCATAGATTGTGTATTTCTAGAAATTTATCCACTTCTTTTCAGTCATCTTATTTGTTGGCATATAATTGTTCATAATAATCTCTTATGGTCTTATGTATTTGTGTAGTAACAGTTGTAATGGCTCCTTTTGCATTTCTAATTTTATTTGAGTCTTCTTTTTTTCTTAGTCTGGCTAAAGGCTTGTCAGTTTTGTTTATCTTTTCAAAGAACCAGCTTTTATTTTAATTGAGCCTTTCTATTATATTTCTTGTATCTTGTGTCACTTATTTCCGCTCTGTTATTTTTCTCCTTTCTGCTGACTTTGGGCTTACTTTCTTCTTTTTTTTTTCCCCCCAAGACAAGTAAAGTTAGGTTGTTTGAGATCTAACTTCATAAAGATATGCATTTATTGCTACAACTTTCCTCTCATAACTGCTTTTGCTTTATCCCATAAGTTCTGATATGCTGTATTCCATTTTCATTTGTTTTGAGATAATTTTTTATTTCCCATTTGATTTGACCCATTGATTGTTCAGTTTCCATATATTTGTAAATTTTCAGTTTTCCTCTTGTTGATTTCTAGTTTCATACCATTGTGGTCTGAAATTATAGTTGGTATGATTTCATTGTTTAAATTTGCTGAAATTTGTTTTGTGCCCTATCATATGGTTTATCCTGGAAAATCATTGTGGTCTGAAATTATAGTTGGTATGATTTCAGTGTTTAAATTTGCTGAGATCTGTGCCCTATCATATGGTTTATCCTGGAAAATGTTCCCTGTGCACTGAAGAAGAATGTATATTCTGCTGCTCTTGGATAGACTTTCTTATGTATGCCTGTTAAGTTGGTTTGCAGAGTGTGGGTCAGTTTAACATTTCCTTGTTAATTTTCTGACTGGATGATCTATCCATTGTTGACAGTGGGGTATTGAAATCCCCTACTGTTATTGTATGGTCTGGTTCTCCCTTTAGATCTGTAAGTATTTGCTTGATACACTTCAGTGCTCCAGTGATGGCTGTGTAGATATTTAGAGTTGTTGTACCTTCTTTGTCTCATTGTTTTTGGCTTGAAGCCTGTTTTGTCTGATACGAGAATGGCTATGGCTACTTTGTTTTTGTTTCTGGAATATCCTCTTCCTTCTCTTCACCTTGAGCCTCTGTCTGTAGAGCTAAAATTAGTTTCCAATAGGTAGCAAGCTGTTGGCTCTTTTTTTTTTTTTTTTTTTGAAATCCCTATGGCCACTCTGTGCCTTTCTTGATTGGTGAATTCAATCTATTTATATTTGGAGTGATTAGTGATATATAAAGGACTTACTACTGTCATCTTATTGTTTGTCTTCTGGGTGTTTCTCCATTTGTTTCTTTTCCCCTCTGTTTACCTTTGTCAAGTGGTGGTTTAATGTGGTAATTAGTTCATTCTTTCATGTTTCATAACTCTACTTTAGATTTTTGCTTTGTGGATACCTTGTGGCCTATGAAAAATGTATCATCGACAAAATAGCCCTTTGGTAGCACCTTCGTTCACCTGTCAGTTTCCACCCTTTTACTCCTCCCCTTTTATGTTTTTGATGTCACAGTTTACCTCTTTTTATGCTGTGGATTTATTGAGAAATTAGATAATACTGTTTAAGTCTTTATACTATAATTAAGTGGCTAATACAACTTTCTAGTACATAGTTTTCTAATTCTGACTGTTTATCTTTCACCTCTGCTAGAGTAGTGTAGGAAAGTAGGTGATGGGACAACTGGGGCCCACAGGCAGTTGTCCCAATACTCTATTCCGTAGGACTCATGTGCTTTTTTTGTTTAGAGTTCAAAGCTCACAGTGAGCTGTGCATGGAGGTATGGCATTACATATAGACGAGTCATGGTAAGGGTTTTACTTAATGGGAAAGTGGAGCTCATTGTTTTTCTAAGACACAATTGTGAATTCTTGTCCCTAGGTCCCTATGACAAGGATAAAAGTAAAGAGAGGCAACTGGGAAGATGGTGACAGGACTTACGAATTCTGGTATTGGTGGGTAGGAATTATTCTGGACCTACCTCTTCGGAAATACTTCTACCACCTACTTCTTACATCAAGCAGTCATTATTGCCAGTTACGTTGGTCCTTTTCATAGGCATGTAACATGTCAAGATCTGAAGCAGACCATAAAGAGACATACAGAATCCTGGCCTTGTATTTTACAGAGGACCAGACAGGTCACAGAGGTTTAGTAGCTAGTTACAAGAAACATCTGGGACTAGAAAATACAAATCTTTGTGAAGTTCTTTCTACTCTGTTGACTTCACTTTTCAAGATGTCTTTCATTTTTCTTAAAAGTTATTTGTGGTAGTTTCCACTTCTAAAGAGAGATCTACTTCTAAATAGAGGGCTTTGTGGAGCCTACATTTTGCCACCTTTTGATTGACTTAAAGCATGTCTTAAAAATACACTGAGCAAGAGGGTACCTTTTATCCAGAAAATCTGTTCTTTTTTCATATGTTCCTCCTAATATTATGTTCCAGGCACCAAAGCAAGGGTTTCTTACTGTATTATGTACATAACTTGTTTCTTCAAATGTGCCTCTAAGTCAGTTCCTGGGCATCTGACAGGGAAGGCATAACACTGAGAACAAGGTAGGGAATCCTGAGGCCATCTTGCAATTTCACTGTGCACTATGGAGAATTATTTAAGGAATTCTGCCTCGGTGGATGTTGGCTTTATTATCATAATGATAGGCCTCCAAAAACACATTGCCAGCCTTGATGCTTTGGGGGGCGAGGGGAAGGCAAAGAGGCATTCCTCCCCTTTAGTAAAGGAAATGATGATGTTGGATCTCAGGTAGCCTATCTCTAAAGTGACTTACCATGTTTTGCTGTGTGTAATGCACACCCACAGTTTTGTGTGCATTATACTTGGGATTATTATGCCCGTTGTTATACCCATGGTATGTGATCATTATACCTATGTAGTAATGCTTATCCTTATTTTTCCCTAAAAAATTTGGGCAAAAACATATGTATTATACATGGCAAAGTACGGTAACTTACCTGCCATCAGTTAAAACAAACGACCCACTGACAAGAGGTTTGTCTAAGCCAGCTCACTGTGCGCTTTGCTCTCTAAATAAAAAGAACTGCAGACTATTTGGAAACTGCCCGTTGTCCCATCTCTTACTTTCCTAGCTTTCCTTGCTTTTTCTTTAAACCTTATTCTCCCCTTCTCTCAAATCGTTGGCACCGTATTCCCGAAGTCCTGTTCTCCTTTTCTTGGTAAACCTCGTTTTGTCTCCATTAGGTACCTTATTAGACATTGTGAGCCTAACGGAAAAAAAGCAGCTCCTGGTAGCACAGTTTTTACCATTTTATAGAGTATGCTGCTACATGTTATATTCAGCTCTGCATTTGTCAGCTGCTGTTGATTTACTGTTCTAATGTATATATATAGCAGATCACATTACCTGATGTGTTAGAAATGATTTCCCCCATTTATATTAAGAGTGAAGCTTTTTCTTTGGTGAGCTATAGTATACTTTTTTTTGGTAGCACAAAGGTCACCTACCTTCTTTTAGGAATATGCCTAGGCAACCATGGAGGTCCCAAAACATAACCCTGATGAACAGAGTAAAAATTATAAGGAAGGAGGACTTAGGTAAGTTCATTTTAACTTCCAGCTAGAAAAGGGGTGTGGTATCAGCACAGTAAAACTGACCGGTAGAAACTCTTCCCCCCCCCGCCCCCAGGAGCCTACTGTCAAGGGTTGTGGGCACTGGCATTTGAAGTGGCGCCTTTATGGCAACAGGGAGCCCTGGATATACTCTGTTCCACTCCTGTAAGGAAATCAGGGCCTACACTGGTTTCTTTGAGAGAAAGCCGGAATCCTTTTTTTTCCTTTCTTTTTTTTGCTCTATTCTAGTAATCACCCTGGTCTGAATCTTGTTTATATGCCCTTCCCTAGTTCAGGCCCGCTTCTCAGAGAGTCTGAAAAGAAAGGAGAAGGTACCTGTTCCAGCTCTTGGTAGGTTGGGAGTCTGAGGTGTCGGAGCTCCTCCTTTGATTTTATGAGGGAGTCTTTATTCTCCCACTTGACAAAAGCCCGCTTTCTGACCAAGACTGGGCTGGGACAGGGAGAGGTCGGACTGGGAAGCACATACAGAGTGTCCTGGGCTGTCTTCCGTGGGGAAGACAGCGCAAAAGGACCAGAAGGGCCCTCGCTGCCAATCCAGGGCAGTAATTCCGTCTGCGTGGCCTTGTGGGCCACAGTCCTCTTCAGCCGAACAGAAATCTTCTGTGAGGACACTCCCATGAGCATGATGGTTCGATCCTTACTTTCTTCACCTTGTTCCACAGCCTCCCCGTTAGGGAACGTGAAAGGTCCTTCCTCGGGTGCTGTAGGGAGGAGATGCACGACATGTTAGTACTCCAGTTCAGAAAAGCAGACTCAAGATGGATGCATTCATTTCAAATGAGATCTTTCTGTAGGCGTGAGGGGGACTGAAATCCAGGGGCTTTGCTGTCCATGCCGTGGTCGCCAGTATCAGGCTGCATCTACCCTGAGGACATCTTTTTCCATTTGCACAAAGGTTGCCTAGAGAGTTTCTGTGTCTCCAGAAAAATTGACCCCCTGCTGCCTCGATGCTGTAATGTTTCATAAATTAAAGAGGGCAGAGTTGATATATAGGCCAACAACGTTTCAAAAATACCTTCAGTAGGCCCTGGGATTTGGTCCTGAAACAGGTAGCCTTGATCAGCTGGTAGGAATTCTCTCTGGCACCCTATTAGCCCATTTGTGCAACAGGCACAGCTTAACTCTGAAAGGGAAGTTCTGGCTTTGTGGAAGTGTATCGAAATGCACCACCCTCATTTGACACTGATTAGAAAAGGAGAGAGGAGTTATTCTGGTTTTCTTTGAACCAGCACCCTAATCCAGGACCCAGCCTAGATATTAACCAAAAGAAGTTCCTGGAAAAGTAGAGTGGGGGCAGATGTATTGGAGATGGGTGGTGGGCTTTAAGATACCGTCTATGTTTACTGACTTGCAAAGACTCAGCTGTAATTTTAAAGTTTACTTTTCTATTAAAATATTGCATGTATATATTTCTATTACTAAACTTTCCAGCCAGGACATTGGATTGATAGAGTCATAATGGCTTCTGGACAACAACAGAAGTTCTCTACTTAGCAGTTGTAATCTGAATCAACAGCTGTAATAATAGAAACCTTGTAAGGATCCTAGTTTAATTTTTCCATAAGGGGACATAATTTAAATTAACATTAAATATTTATCCAAATAAAACTCAAAATTACAATTACCATATTTTGCTATTATAATGCACACTTTTTTGGCCCAAATTTTTGAGAGAAAAAACAAGGATGTGCACTATACATGGTAGTACTAATTCTGTATCCATGTAAATGTTTTTACTTCTTTTATGTATGCTTATGTATTAAAAGTAAATTAGAAAGCAATAACGATATCTGTATGCAAAAAAATACCCTGGAATATGATAATAGGTTTTATATTTAAATAAAAAATTGAATTAAAAAATTAAAAGATTTTTTCCTGAAAGTTTGGGCCAAAAACATGGATATGCACTATACATGGCAAAATAGGGTATACTGTTATTTAAGTACCAGAATAAATTGTTAGAATCACTCTGAAATAATTACACTGTCACTTTTGGATCTGTATTATGGGTAATTTTTTTTTGTATTTCCATTTTCCAGCTTTTCTGTACCACAGTTACACTCCTTTTACCAGCCCCAATTGTAAACTCTACTGTTATTCCTGTCAAATTCCTAGACATACTAAAAGCTTGGGACAGAGTCTTAGGAACTCTCTTTCTTTGTAGGAGCAAAAAGAAGAAAGCAAGTAAAAAAACAGCAGTAAAGGAGTCCTTAAAATGGCAGGATAAGTTCTAGGACATCACAGCATTCTAAAAGTCAGAAGAGTTGGAAATTTATTAAAAAAAAAAACAAAGTAGGTGAATATAAAAACGCATAGCCCCCTTTCCAGACTTCATGCTGAGGCCCAGTCCTTGATGCTGTTCTCTGCCATTTTTCTTCCATGAAAATTTGGATTTTATGTGACAACTGTGGTACCCAAAGATGATGTATAAACCTGAAAATATAAGTTGCATAACGTACAGGCATGCCTTCCATAATGGTATCTGTACTGGTTTCTATTAAGAAAGAGTAGGATAAAGGTAATCTTTCCTCCCTGAAAACCTCATCCTTCCCATTTCACATTCCAAGATGAATGTTCCCAGTGCCTACTTACCATGGAGCAGATCTTTGGCTCCCAGTGAGCAAAGGTTGAATGTTGGCCCCACAGAGGTGCTGTTCTCTGTGGAAGCTACCGAGTTCTTGGCATGCTTCTTGCATTCGAACACAACCAGATCTTTGCATTGTTTGTGGCAGTTCATCCCGCAGTCTATAGACAAGACACCCTGGTCAGAAAGTCTTTCACTTCTCCAGGGTCTGAAAACCACATTCATACAGGGCCCTGTAGTCACATATGCCTGTACTATCTTCTGGCTTAGGGCATCTAACATTCCTAATGAACCCAGCATTCTCACTTGGCTGGTCAGTCCTGGAGCTCAGGGTCTTGTAGCCCTTACCATGAGACTCAGAAGCAGAAGCAGCACCCTGGTACCTTGGAGGGAAGAGGTGGTGTCTTGGTTATCCTACACATACTGCCTACTCTAAGGGGGCCCTCTGGGCACCCAGCTGTTAGGTCTTATTCTTTCTTGTGATAAAAGGTCTCCTTTCCTTCAGTCCGGAATTTTTCTAGTCACAAGGCAGGTATCTGCTGATAAAAGGAAAGCTGGCAAGGGCCTTTGGTAATCAGTTCTGTTCCAAATGTGATTCTATACCTTTCATTGGGGATCCACCGCTCCATGACTATGAGAGCATAATCTCCTACCAGCCATCCGTATTTCCAGGGCAGAGAGAGGCTCTCACTAAGGGGACTGCATAACTGCTCACCCAGGTGCTCCTGACTTCTGTGTGGTGGCAGTCACTCTCAGGGGGTCCCCTAGGGAAGCCAGTTTGAGGATGAGGCTGTGCTGAGAAGTTGTGGACTGAATGGACAACTACCATGAGGAAACAGTGCTTTATAGGAGCACACCTAAGACCAGGGAAAACAGTGCATTGGATAAAGCTGAGCCTTACCTTTACATCGATATCCTTGTTTGATCACTCCCCAGAGCTGTGAGACAAGAGACAGAATGCACCACATGTCACTCCTCAGTCTGGTTGCAGGCCAGGCCTTGACATCCACTCCTGATTTTCCCTCATTCTACTTTCTGCCACAACTAGGAGGGAAACCTCATTTCTCTCTCATATGCATTGTCCCTCCTGACCTTAAATTGAAAATGGGAAGTTTGTGCTGCTTAGAGTCAAATGTTTTCAAGAAACTCAGGATTTGAGCAAGGCCTTCTCCACGCCAGAAGCTGAATCATAGGATAAAGAGGCTTCTCGGAACCCCAAACTAAAAAAACAAATCTATAGAATCCTGGGGTTGGGGACTGGGTTTGGGAGGAAACTGCTGATCGGGGTGGGACAGAGCCCAGATGACGTATTACAGGTAGTTCCTTTTGAAGTGGGGAGGGGTGAGGATCTCTCACATTTCTTTTGCCTAACATTTGGAATAGCATATGAATATATAACACTTAAAAACCATATCCCAAATTTAACATTTACCTAAGGCCTATGGACCAGAGGGAAAATAAGTCAGGACGCAATGTGAAAGGATGAGAGCAAGTGAAAAACGTGCATCTGAAGATTAGGTTATTCTGGGTGTGTGCTTGGGCTCAGCTAGGATGTGTTGATAAAGGTCGAGAGGTTTGTGCCTGGCTTAGTCATTGTAACATGTCTTGTACTCCTCCCCAGGGTCAACCCTGAAGCACTCTTAAGAACAACTTACAAATCCAGCACAGTTGTCACAGAAAGTAGGCTTCAGGTAGGTTGTCTCCTGGAAGTTGTGAGGAAAGCCCAGGCCCAGCTTGGAGTAGATTGAGCTGGCCCTCATGAAGTAGGCTGTGATCTCGTCCCTGCTGATGAGGCCCTCCCTGCCGGCCAATGACAGACAAAGGCATGAGGAGGGGAGCGAGGGTGGCTTCTCACCTTAGAAACTCACCTTTCTTTTCATCCTCAACTGGTAGGACAGTATGTATTCCTTCCGTGAGCCGCCCTCGTAAGAAGCCCACATGAATAGCTCGTAACGAGTACCTGAGACAGCATTACTCATTTTTATAGAGTTGTTCTTTGGCTAAACTAGGTTTTCCCAACTAATGTAACCACCGTCTACAGGACTTGAAAAAGAAATGATGGAAATTGTGTGTGTGGGGAGAGAGATACTTCATGCTGCATTTTCTGACTTCAGACACTACGTCATACAAAACTGGAACCCACCAACCGTGCATTTGGTTTTACATAGAAAACCAAAGTAGAACTTATGTAACCTTGTGAAAAGTGAACATGCACAGTATTAATAAATATTAGTTTTTCATAATCTGCAAAGAGAAAACAAGAAAGAACAAACTTTTAAAACTTTATAGCTGTCTATTCCTAAACTGGTTTCATGGTCTCTTGTGGGCCAAACCAAAGCCAGATAAGCATTCGTTTGAGGACTGCTCTCTCAGCCCCGACATCTCAGCCTGACTATTCGTTCAGTGAGTGGTCTCAGCAGCAACACATCCATGTTTACAAGTTCTTCCAGTGACACACCCGTAAGTTGTTTTTACCAGAGGGCTCATGACCACGTGATCCTCACCTGTCTTTGTCCATCACACAGAAGGAAAATGGAAAACTCGCAGCAATTTTTTCAAATTCTTCCTGAGAAATGTATCCATCTTGGTCGTGATCATAGTTCTTGAAGACAGACTGTGAAAAAAGGAGTTTCTTTGGTGATTACCAAAGAGAAACCAGTCATTTCTCCCTTTAGCCAAATGACAAAGGGGCTGGAGGGGCTGATAAAAGCCTCTCCTCAGCCTGAACAGAAGAAACAAGGAAACAATCTCGTTCTGCTGCCGCAAAGGTGTGTGGAGGGTGGCCTGGTGCTTTCGATCCATTCGCATATCAGTTATGCTATCATCCCGGCTAGTGTCCTTGCTCCCTGCACAGAGGGGTGGTCTCCCTCTGCTCGGCCCTTTCACTGCTCAGCTCAGACAGCATCTTCTGTGAAGCTTTAGCTCAGCTGGAAGAGCTCCCTTCTCCCTCTTAATCCTCAACTGCTCATTGTCCTGTCCACTTTCTGGCTCTTCCTTTTCCATTGTTATCCTGGAGTGAACCAGGATAAATGTAGAAATATGAACGTTACATACCACCCCCTCAGCATATATGGCACAGTGAACTGAATATCTTCGGAACTCTTCTGCAGGCACAATATGAGAAGTGGTTTCTGGGTCTACCACTGTGGCCCTCCCTCTCTCCCCTTGCTTTTGTCTGCTGAAACACAGCTGTACTTACATCCACCATCCTCTGGACATGTTTGCTTATAGTCTTTGGGTCAGGTTTGGGAGATACTCCAGAGGCCCAGTCCACTACTACTGGTGGCTTTGAAGGTGTTAGTGGCTAAAATGAAATAATCAGAGAAACCCCTGTAATTACAATGCAATACAATCTACAGCTTCTTCCTTTCCTACTGCCTCATGGCTGCCACTACCTGACCACTGCAGACCACGCCCAACTGTGTGCTAGGGCAAGAAGCAGAGAGCCCACGCAGTGAAATTCAAAACAGTAATCTTGGCCAGCACCAGTGCTGTGTTTCACTGTTTCTGAAATGCTCCTCACATACATTATCTCCATCTGCAGATAATTTAAAATTCTCAACGTACCTATGTTTCAATTCCTTCTCTGTTAAACCCTTTGCCAAAGCTATGAACCAAGAGTAAAGTGGATCACTTAAATTTCCTCTGTTCTCTATTACTTATTACTTAGTAAGTAGAGATATGGATGAAAAGAAAAATAGCAAAGAGGCAGGAAGACACACGAGAAAAAAAATCCGAGGCCTACACAAGCTGAGATGAGAATCCACTCTTTTAAGTATTTAAGGCTTAGCCTAAATTAAAATCTTTTCTGAAAACAGGAGAAGGTACCCTTTCCATTGAAATGCCTTCTAACATTCTGAAAATGGAATTTATCAGATATTTGCGGTGAACATCTGTCATTACAGTAGGAAGCTAGAATTTGATCTTTTCTATAGAGACAATGAAATTTAGCCACCTGAACAGGCAAGCTGAATTTCTTATGTGGGAGCAACTCTCTCCCCCTGAGTTCTACTTGTTTGGGGGCTGGGAAGCTTCCCAGTACCCTGTGGGGAATTATTGGTCATTCAGAAGGAACACTGGAATTATTAAACCTGCCTGTAGGAGAGGCGGGGCCATATAACCTGGGATGTTGGGACTTTGCAGTGCCAGGAGTGCTATATCTGAGGTCTCCACACGGGAGGTCACAGGACTTAGCAGCCTGCGCTCTCTGACCCAGATGACTTTAGAATGATGGGGCTTTTCTATCTATCAAGCTGGAAACCCTCTGAAGTTGGCTTCTGATACTGTGAATATTGCTCACATTACCAGCAGTGAATCACAGAAGGGAAGTTGATGTGGGGCCAGTTTATAATAGGGAGAGGTCACCCCAGCCCACACCACTATCTCCCTTCTCGAATTTGCAAACCACTGACCGATTCCACTACTCATTCTGATGCTCTTATGGCGTGTAGTTATTTACCATTCACACATCAGTCTTAGCCCTTCAAGACTGTAGGCTCTTTGTGGTCAGGAACTGTTCCCAGCACAAGATTGGGCACACAGTAGGAACACAATACTCTTAGGAACCTAAAGTAAAGGTCCATCCCTTCAGATGAATGCACCTGTTACTTGCAAGAGTCTTAATATGAAAACTTACTGGGGCTTTGTGGTTTCTTGGCTCCCGGGCATAGGAAAGCTCGTAGATTTCATCCTCAGTGTAGTAGAGATCTAGGGACAACTGTGGGTCACAACAACAGCGTTAATTGCTAGGATGCTGTATTTCTTTCTTGGTTCTTCATCTCCAGTGGTTTACTCTTCTAGGCTCTTAGAAGGTTTTTTTAATTCACAGTTTGGAGGATGAAGCAACTACTACTATAACAGGGCAAGCATTAATTTTTTGGTTAAAATGTTTTTAGATTTTGGAGAAATCTCAAGATGCCTCATTTAAACTACAGTTTCATCGGTAAGCCTTTACATGGTTTAGGCTCTGTGTGGTCCGATGGCCCACGCTGCACTTGGCCTCCCCAAAGCAGACATGGCCTGGAAGGGTAGTCTGCATGGCCTGATACTGGTAACGCTGGATTCTTGGACCAGAACCCAGTTTAAGTAACAGGCATAATTAAACAGTAGCAAGAGTAATAAATTCCACATGTATTAGAACTATAAAATTTTAGAGGAGAGAGGTCTTCTTACAAACAATCTCACTTTGAACCTAGTCTATGGATGGGATTTAGGAAGTTCAGAACTCAAAAGTATTGTTGTGTATATGGCTTATGTGTATTTTTCTGGGAAAAATGTTCACAGCTTTCATCACAGGACTTGTGATCCCCAAAAGTTAAGATTCTGTACATCTTTCTACAGATAATGATATCTAAGGCCAAGACCAAGGTCACCTCGTGGTTAGAGGAAGGGTAGGATTAGATAGCAGCTAGACTTAGAGTTACGTGACCACAGTGACACAGCTGGTGAACCTATAGAACTGCAGGCCCTGAAGGGAGTTCATCTGATCCCCCCCCCCCCCCCCCCCCCCCCCGCGCACCTGCGGTGCACATCCTGGTCTCCTGCACCACTGTAAGTGCTCGCCTTGCCTTGGCTCAAATGCTTCCAGGAATAGGAATCCAAACAATGAACCTATTTTCCCTTTTTCTTAACTCATTGCTTTGTCCTTTTTTATGAGAACACACTGTCTCCATCTCGTACAAGCCTGTATCCTGATTTGCCCTCAGCTCCTTCTGGAGAGCCCAGGACTGCTCTTGCAGGGAGAGGGAAACACTCCTAGGAGTCAGAAGGGCATACTGCTTAAGAGTACAGCTGCTGGGTCCTGCCTTCTGGGTGTAAACCCATGTCTCATCCTCTAGAAAATTAGGTCTTTGTGCCTCTATATTCCTATCCATAAAATGGAAATAACAGCAGTATTTACTTCATAGGTTTTATGAGGATTAACTGAGCTAATATTTGGTAGGATGCAGAGAGTGGTCCCTGGCACACAGAAAATGCTCAGTCACAGACTCCCCCGGGTGAGCCTCACCGTCAGCAGGTGAACCAAGTCCTTGTTGGCCTCCAAGGGTGGTGCCACCTCTTGCAGCTGGACCAGTTCATTGATATGATTGTAAAGAGCCAGCAGCTTGTGGACGTTCACCTTCCCATCCTCCAGATAGTTAGGCATGGCTTCATATAGGGAGATGAGGTCCTTGAGGTGCACCCCCAGGATGGGGATCTTGAAGTGGGTGCACTCCCCATAGGCTCGCCGGTAGTTGTCATAGTTTCTGCAGGAGGACAGCAGCTCAGTCATCTCACCCAGGACCTGTAAAGAGAAGAGAGCCAGTACTGCTACGTGCCAGGCAAGTTGCATTGTCTGCAATGGCCACCTCGTTTACTTTCAGCCTCTACCATGATTCCACCCCATCCCCAGTCTGTTGGGCAGGGGGTGAGTTACCTAAAAGGTGCAGATTACGACTCCCAAATGTAAACTCCAGCTTTTATCAAATGTCACAGGGTGTATTTACAAACATAGGTGTTCTTTCCTTGATTCTACTATATAACTGGAAAACTTTAAATGAGGTCTTAGCATTTTTATGCTAAAATTTTTTTTCAAAAGTAAGCACCTGATATAAAAATCAAAACGTACAAAAGTATACAGTGACTAATATGTGCCTCTGATCTCTGTCCCCAGCCATGCAGCTTCCTTCCCTGGTGCCTTCTGATCCCTTCCAGAGACATCACATTACTTAACACTTGGAGTGTGATATACTAGGAGTGCTGACTGTCGCTGGCGTGGGGGAAAGCATGGAGAGCTTCTGTAGTCGCTGGCATGTTTCAGCCTTCATGCTGCGCTCTGTGGGCCTCATTATCTTAATGATTCTTAAAATGGGCCCATGTCTAGGTAGCAGGTGACAT
This sequence comes from Desmodus rotundus, assembly GCF_022682495.2. NCBI lineage: Eukaryota > Metazoa > Chordata > Mammalia > Chiroptera > Phyllostomidae > Desmodus > Desmodus rotundus. Next base: position 72,469,259 of record NC_071393.1, read on the forward strand.
TCCATTCACTGACTGAAACCCTGAACTGGAGATACTGAATGACCAGACCAATTCCCAGCAAAGGACACGTGGAGGATGGGGCAGAGGCCCCAGGGAGCTCTTCATCAGAGCTCAGCCCCTGCCTCGGTCCTGGAAGGCTCATGGCTGCTCACCAGCACCAAGAGGGAGCAGCCAGATTGGGTGCTCTCTCCCAACACGCCTGGCTTGGGTCAGCAAGCAATTCATAGAACCTCATCCCCCACGTGTGATGACCAGCTTTCTCAGAAGCAAAGACAGGAAGTAAAGACTGTCTGCCAATCATGTTCCAACACAAAATTACCATTTTAAACACTGCCAGAAATTCATTTAATAAAACTGTTGCCTAAGATGTACCATTTCCCCCTGTCATCCCCCTCTCCCAGTCCAGGAAGATCCTGAGGTTTTGGAGTTGGCCTCCCTCAGTCACTCTGACCTGGCAAGAGAGCCTCCTCCTCACACAAACTGCAGGTGGTGGGAATATGGAAGGTACTCACAGATGAGAGATTAACAGCAAAAAATAAATTTTTCTCCTCTTTTGAAGGTGAAATAAACTACTGGGGGGATGCTTGCTTTAAGGTAGACTTAACTGATTCACCATGCAGACCCCCCTGAGGGGCAAGCAGCACAGACAAGGAAGCACTAGCGTGGGGGACCCTGACCTTAAGAGAAGCAAGCTATGTCTTATTAGTGAGATGATGAAAAGGCATATTAATCTCTGTGACTATGTCCTTCTGTCACCTCTGACACATGGGCAATCTTTTCAGTTGTTCTACCCGGTCCCAGCAGAACTCTTAGGGAATTTTCAGGCGACTGGATCACCAGGAGGGGGTGGGTCATCATCCTCAGAGCCACGCAAGAGAGCAGGATGATCAATTAATTAGAGACCCAAGAGGAGGCAGAACACCTGGGAAAAACAATGGGAGAATGAGGCACTGATGTCTCTCCCTAAGAACAGAGCCTGTGCCAGCCAGGGAGGACTGGGGCTTGAGTTTAGGAAGGGAGGGTTGGTCCTTTTAAATGAGATAAAAATGCTCAAAGAGCAGTCATTATACCACCCTTAGCTGCACTGACATCTTCAGTATATCATAGTGGCTTATATTTATAACAGCCTTATGTTATAAAGGATTAAAATCAATTCTGTAAAATCTAATTAAGAATGTAGGCAAATACTTAGGATATTTAAGAAAAATGTTCCTCAATGAAACACTATTACAAAATGGCACGCGAAAAGCTCATTTCCAATTATCTGGGAAAATTCAACTATCCCGAATGTCATTCTCCAAGGGATCTGCAGAGGCAGGGTTTTAATGTGTCACTATATACATACACTTGACATGCAAACTGAGCCACTGTTCCTTTTGGGAAAACACTGTGGAGCAAGGGAGTCAGTATCAAAGATGGTGCCTGAGTTGTCCGCAGTGTATGAGTGTGGGAGAGAGGCACACGTTCTTTTAACTGACCAGCAGGAACACGAGCAGTGACACTGAGGCAAGACTGAATCACAGTCACTTTCAAATCTGTGATGTCCTCATTCTGTGGGTTTTCTTGGGGTTTGCCTCCTTGGTATTTTTCCTGGTTGACGGGGTGGTGTCATTCATAAAAGCTTCCTGGGTCACCCCCTTAAGGAGGAAATGATGCTGGTCCTAGAAATGCTGCTAAGAAGCTTCAGAAGAGACAGTAGCACTGACCTTATTGATTTCATGTGGGACGTGTGAACTTGTATCCTTGAGCCTGGAGATTGAGCTGTGACATAGGCCTCCTATCACAGCCATCAAAGTATTGAAATTCTGTAGTTGGTGGAGCTTCTACGATACATAAACAGATAAGAACAGTCACTGAACATGTCAGTTACATGTGAGCTCAGAGGCTGCCTCTTGTCTCTGTGCCGTCTTCCTTCTACTGGTCAGATGTTAGCTATCAGGTGTTACAATTTCCTGTTCCTTTCTCCCCTTAGGCTCAATCCCAGACCACTAGATCCCAAGCCTAGCAAGGCATCACATCTCCTTCCCTTTGTGCTGATGGTCTTTGGACCACCATCTAGGTCAGTGGCTTCTAAGAATCACCCAAAATACTTGTTTAACACAAAGATTTCTGGACCTGCCCTGATCAGTGTGGCTCATTTGGTTGGGCATCGTCTCGCACGGGTTGGGGGTTCAGTCCCTGGTCGGGGAGCATTCTAGAGGCAATCAATGGATGTTTCTCTTCCTCTCTTTCTCCCTCCCTTCCTCTCTAAAAATAAATAAAATAAAGATTTCTGCACCAAGCCCAGGTAGTCTGATTGCTCGGATCTGGGGCTGAACTTAGGGATCTGTGCTTTAGTACACCTTCAGTTAATATCAGAGCAGGTAGTCTGTGCACCAACTTTGAGAAACACTGGTCTAGGCTGTCTAGAGCTGGAAAAATGTAAGATTAAGCATAACCTTGTACATCTTTTACACCAAATCAGCCAGACTGTTGCATTTTTGAGGGCAAGGACTGTCTTACTTCTTCTATTCAATGTCAGTGCCTAAATAGGTCAGTAATTGGGAGAGAGAGGCTGGAATCTCTGGGAAATTTCAGGTATGTGTTCATAGTACTGTAGGTCCTCAAATAACATTGTTTCAGTCAACATCATTTCATTATAACATTGACGAGATGCCAGGACAGTTCAAGGCAACTAATCCCACTGTGGCTCAGGAGGGAAAGCCTTGGCTGTGGGAAGAGGGGATAATTTACCGCGTAGCCCTGGCCTTACTCTTTTTCCATCACTCACCTGAGCCACCTGGATGAACTTGATGAAGACTTCAGCTCGCAGCTGCGGGGTGGGGCGGCTGAGCACCATCAGCTGCACCCACTGCGAGATGCCGTTGCACAGGGCAATGGAGCGCTCCATGGTGGGGTTCTCCTTCACACAGCTGTTCACCAGGTAATTCTGGTAATCAGAGAACTGGGGGGAAAGAAACCCATCAGGACTGCTGCTCTGGTGTTCTGGGACATCTGAGGGCATGTTGCCTCTGTTCAGTTGATGGCCTGGAATTGCTGTGGGACAGAGGAGCTCTTGGCCCTCCTCTCCTGTACGTCCTCTACTCAGAGGACCAAAATGGCGGCAGGAAATCTTCCTGATTTTACCCACAGCACGGTCTCTCTACACCAAAGGTCGTTAGACAGAAGTGGACGTGTACTAGTTAATCCAACACACTAGTTAATTCAAATATTGTATTTGGGTAGACACTGGTACTTCTAAATTCTACAGAATACAGAGTAGAAGAAAAATCTCAGTACTAATTCCACCTCTGCTGCTGAAGTTAGAGGGGAAAAAAGGAATTCACAAAAGACTATCATTCTCCCTGCCCTACTTGCATGCTCTCTACCGCCCTCCCCCTCCCTCAGCCCCTCCCCCACTCACCCTCTCATTCCCCAGCTGTTTCCTTGCCTTAAGAATGGGATAATAAAACCTGCTCTATCTAGCACATGGAATTGTTATGAAGATCAAACATAACGTGTGAAACCACTCTAACTTTTCAAAGTGCTAAATAAATGTGGGTGACGTTAATAGGATAATTATTACCTTTGTGCTAAAACAAACCTGTTTGAATTACTTTGAACTTGAACAGAGGCCAAGTGAGTTGGGCACATGAAGCCTGGTTAGCTAATTCTGTGCCCATATTTCCCAGCTGCACAATAGCACTGACTCTGGTTGACAACGAAACAGCACATGTGAAACTGGAAATGCCCCAGAAGATCACCGTGTAAGTGATGACTGCAGCTATCGTGTCCCTGTCCAAACAGCCCTTCTGCTCACGTGAGACACCCAAGAGGGAGGAGCAGTCTAACTGCTCCAGGGCTCCTGTGGCAGTTTGTGGTGCGGGTATTTCCAGCTCTTTGCTTCTGAACTCGCCCCTTTGAAATCAGGTGTGACTGTGTAGCATAGTTTAGCTAGCAGTAGATAAGTGGAAGTAATGTGATTTTTGAGGGGAGGATATAAGAGCCACTGAATGTCTTGCCCCATTGCCTTTCCACAACTGCAGAGAGCATGGAAGTTGGTGTGAAGATGAAGCTTCCCACATCCTGGTCCCTGAGCCACTGTGATTGGCAGAGGCCCCTGTTGACTGGTAGTGTGAGTGAAAGGTAAACGTTTGCTTTGTTAGGCCACTGAGATTGTGGGGGAGGGGCTGGGGGCTGTTACTTCACTCTACATACTTTATCCTGCCCGACTAATAGCACACTGATGAGAAAATCTAAAACCTAAATGATGTAAATGTAAATGAACTGAGCCCTGTTTCACTGTGCTGTGATTACTCACGAGTAGAAAACTGTGATTAGGACCAAAACTACTTCTTAGGAGAGACACACAAAGCTTTTTTATCTTACTGGTTCTATGAGAAAATTCCCATGACTCATTCCAGTGAACTCGTTTATATATCCCTCCCACTATAAGTGCAACATACTGAATTGTTTTTAAAAGAATTATCCCCGTAATCGCACACCCCAAAGTATTATAATATCAAATATTATATCAAATGCCACTCAGCAGGGAGAAATGTCCCTCCAATCCTATGTTGGAGGGAAAATCATTGTTTGGGAAAACTGTTAAGGACTGTGTAGGAAGAACAACAAGTTCCCAAAAAGTATTTTTCTACGAGGGGACTATGCCTGCCATTCAAAAGAAATCAAAGTTCCAACTGATGTTCTCTCTTGCAAACAGAACACTGCCTCACCGGTGGGGCAGCACAGGCCGGAGTCCTGGTTCCGCGCCCGTCGCTCTCTGCTGCTCTGTTGCTGCTGGCTGCTGGCGTCAGCAGACGTCCTGTGGGCCCGACCCAGCAGCCCTGCCAGCTGGGCCCCAGCACAGCGCAGATTGTCAGTGTGATAAATGGCTCCTGTCAGCGTCCCTCCCCGTGACAGGGGAAGGCACTGCCAAATGGAAACTCCCCAGGCGGAGCCTCCCAGCAGGGTCCTGTGGCCCTGGCCTGAGGGGTGCCAACGAGGGGAGTGTGGGGGCCAATGCAGACTAATGCTGGGAGACTTATTTCCACATGGGAGCTGGGGCTTCCTGGCTGGCTGGCTGGGCAAACAGCTATGTAAAAACAGACATCGGCATTCTGGGAGAAAAGATGAAATAACCTCTGGAACCTGGTTTACAGGACTCCCCTCAAACAGAGCCAGGCTCAGTAAACTGGTGCCGAGTGACCACGACAGGCATGTTATCCTGGTCCCAGCTCTTAATCCAATAAGATGTGTGACCTCGCCGAGCCACCCTCTGAGCCTCCATTCCCTCACCGGGTGAAACAGGCCAGCATGTGGCCAGCAGCCGGTCTCTTTTTAGAGCAAAGCTGAAGACTATTTTTCAGAGTGGACAGGGGCTGAGGACAGGTGTCATTTCTCAGGACAGCATGTTGGCCAGTGAGGGTCTGTTGGCATCTTACATGCTGACAGGTTCTCTTGTATGGAGCCAGTGCACTTGGGTACAAGCACAAGCACGGGGTGTTGAAGAGCAGGTTTGGGTGGGCAGCGTTTCTCTCTCCATCAGCGGTGACTGCTGGTCCCTGTCAGCACCACTTCCAGGACTGAGGATATTCTGGGCTGGGCCGGCAACATCTACTTTATTTTGGGATGCCCCAGAGCCGTCCAAAACCCATCCTAGAATGCACACAAACTCTTAGAGGACATATCTCCATTTTATTGGAGAAAAACAAAATTTCTGGCAGCCGAATGACTATCAGGGGTAAAAGGTAGGTAGGTGTGTGTGTGTGTGTGTGTGTGTGTGTGTGTGTGTACACTCACATCTGCCTGTGTGCCCACGGTATTGTCACTTGAGCGAGGGGCGGGGCGGGCATGGAAGATGGGGGGGCAGGGCAGCAACACCGGAATTCAGAGTGTCCTGATCCCCCGACTGCACAAAGTCTGTGGGGAAGGCCGACCAGCACAGAGGGGCCTCTGCGGTTAGGAGGGGAACAGGCTGTTGAATTTCTCTGCTTATGTTCAGAAATACCCCAGGGGAGTTTTTCCCCTGCCACTCGGGTACATACGGATATCCTCCGAAAGGACTTGAACTCAAGGTAGGTGAGGTGCTCCGACAGCTCTTCTGGTTCCAGATGGTCAAAGAGCAAGGAGACTTTCCGTTTCTTGCTGGTGTTCGATTTTATCCTTTGAGTAAGTTTCCTGGACCAGTCTCGGGCATTGCTTTTGTGGTTAAACGTGAAAGAAAGATGGTGGGGGGAAAAGAATAAATCGAAATTGCTTTTGAGTGCAAGTCAATCCATTGACGTGTCCCATGAGAGCATATAAAGTACCATTAGCTAACTTTCCTTGGCCAAAACAATGCATTACCAGTTTCCCAAATCAATTTTTCCTATGGTGGCAGCTGGGAAGCCTTGCTGGTTTCCTACGAACCTTTTGAACATAACACAGGAACTGGGTGAAAGGTGTTTACTTTAAGGGAAGGACAGAGTCTCAGGCTTTGGCCACAGTTTCCTGGCGTTTGGTCCCAGCTCCTTCCTTGAGTCCTGACTCTGCACCTACAGTGTGTCCCTCCACTCAGCAGGGTGACAGGGGCTCTCTAACTGGTTGGAAATCTCAAGGTAAGAGGGTGTTTTCATGCCAGAAGAGCACAGAGAACCACGGGAGATGTCATGCTGCAGGGAATCATGAAGGAGCACGTGGGTACTCGGGGCAGACTTGGGTCACTGCCTTAATGTCCCCAGTGGGTGCAGCTGATGTCCCCAAGGAAGCCTAGCTGACCCTCAGGTGCCCCCCAACCACCATATTCTTAAAACCAGCCCACGCATTTCTGATGTAGTTTCAGTTTCCTACACTACAGCAGCAAAGAGAAGCAGCCGTTTTGAGAGGGAGCAGGTTGCAAATCTGTTTCCCAAACAAGGTTGCTGAGAACCTTGTCTCTTGACAGAAGGGTTCTGTGGTCAAGTGAGTCTGGGAAATGCTACAAATTCTGGAGCCCCCTGGGCCAATGAGCAAATTACAGAGTCTGAGATGCACTGCAGATGTGCAAGTCTACTGTATCTGGTCAGGCAGTATCCCACCGGCTGATTCTTAAAGCACAGGCTGGGGGCAACACTGGTGGAGGAAAGTCGCCTGGGATGTGGTGGGACAAGGGGCTTTGGGCTTAAGAACAAATGGTCTTGGGTTCTGCATCTTTAAAATGAGGAAACTGTTACTTGAAAATCTCTTTTATCTTTCAAGTTGTATTCTAAGCAGAGAGGTGCAGAGAATCCACACCTCTGAGAAACTGATAAATGGATTTGTTTGCGCCAATGAAATGTGATTTTTAAATCATTTCTGCATGGCTATGACACAGTGCACTGAGGAACCCCAGAGCACAGCTTCTGCTCTGCCACGACCCAGGTGGGTCCCAAAAACTTGCTGAGCCTCAGTTTTGGATGAAATGGTCTCTAGAGTTTGTTTCAGTTCTAGAATTCTATATCCTAGAGGTCTGCACTATCCCAAAATAATGTGGCCACATTGTGAAAACCTTAGCATACAGCGTGTGTGCCCTCCTCTCCCAAATTAAGGAAGGAACGCATTTTCCAGAGCGAGCCAACCTTATAAATAAGAAATCCAAGGAACGATGTGAAATATTCCTGAAATCTCTCCCAGCTCCTGAAGTCTAAGTGCCTTTCATAGAATCCAAATGTGTCATAAGCCCTCTGCCCGGTACACTGTCCCTTCCCCATTTTCAGGTCCTCCTGGACTTGGCTGGCAAGAAGCCCAAGTTTAGCCACTGTAATTTCAGTTTCTCACAGTCTGGATACATTTTAGTCAGTATCTTGTAATCCAATTTCTTTCTGACTGAGTCTTACATATTTTCTGCTGTGAACATTAGTCACCCACAGCTTTATCACTAGGGGGCTTCTCTGCTCACTTGTTAAATGTCAAGCTTTCCACTTGGGCGAGGTGACTTGCACCTGCCTATCAGAGGGGCATGGTCTCCTGGCAGTGACAGAACAGCAGCCGGCAGGAGCCAGCCTCACTGAGCAGGCTGGGTGGTGTCACAGGAGGGAGGAGGTTCCAACAACTCCTCAAAACCTTGACACTCACATTTGAGTTGTGTCGATCAGGCGGCAGTGTAGCTCCTCCCCCTTAGCTTTCACCAGTTCCTGAAACTCCTCCATAGTGTTTGTCAAGCTGGCGTCCGTCTTAAACATGATCCAGAACTCTGTTATCCAGTACCTGCAAGGTGGGAGTTAAACAACAATCCAAAACCAAAGGCCAGGACTCACACTTTGGTGGGTTCTTCCCACAAAGAGGACTGAGAAAAAGACAGGCTGGTTTTCCCTCTATGTTCCTGGGAATACAGAATACACATTCTATGTATAGACTGTAAGGAGCCCACCTGTCCACAACCCTCCGCCCCTCTACACACGGGATGCTCTGATAGGATAAGGTGCATCATAACCACAGGAGCCAGCAGAGGCTCGGGCACGGCCAGGTGTGTCAGAGGTGGTCATAAACTAGACAACTGCAAACAAAACCAGTGTCCCCATGGCAGGGGCCACACATCTGTAAATGGCACTCGATCCCATCTTAGAATATTATGTGACCGTGAAGATAATAGTCACAAAAAGCTTTCTATGACTAGAGGAGTTCTCGATGATATTAGAGTTAAAACTATAGGATACAAAAATTTCTATGTGTTTTGATCTCAACTATTTTTTAAAAATCTGCTTGGAAAAAAGACAAAGGAAATAGACAAAAATAGGTAGTTAGATATGAGTAATTATTTCTACAGTTGTATTTTTTCTCTGTTTTTCAAAAGGCACTAATATGAGCTATATTAGGACTTTTATAATTAGGACTAAAAACAAGATAACCTTCCCATGTCATTTGACAGCAAAATGCTGTAAGATGCAGTCAAACAGTGGTGTAAGACACTAAGCTCAGGCTCGCCAGAGGAAATGGATTCTGCTCCTCCTCAAGTAGTCACGACCGCTCTCCCCAGTCTGCCCGGGGGTGATCTGCACACAGGGGCTCAGGAAGGGAAAGGCAGGGAGGACATGGGAAGAACCAGCGTCACCCCGCTCTACAAACTCTCAAATGCATGTAGAAGCATTACCTCACAAAATAGCAGATCTTCAGGCAAAGCCCTGGTGAATTCTTTGCCAAGGCCTCCTTATACGTGGGCTGGGGTTAAGGGAAATGAAAGCCTCTGTTACAGAAACAAAACCACCCCCTCCCAAAATACTTTCTTCTAAATGAAAATGTTTTCTTATCTCTCAGACAGAAACCAACTTGACGGGTGCAGCCATGTTTATTGTCACCTGGAAGGGTGACACAATGATCTCCTGCCTAGGTCACGCTCAGAGGGCTATGGAGGGAGGCCACGCACCTCCTCTGCAGAAGCAGACCAAGAGTCAGCGGTGTGGAAAGCCCCGGCACAGGTGACCTGCAGGCAGGGAAGAAGGGATCTGTGACTCCCTGCCTGTGCCCAGGAGGCCAGGAGTCCAAAGCAGATGAGTTAAAAAGAGCAGCCCCTTCTCATCTTTTAAAATGTTTTCAGTAACTGTTAAAACTTGTGCAGTGAATTAGAGGAGAGAGGGAAGGAATAGATACTCAGGTATACTGTCATGAAAGAAATGTGAAAAATGATAATATATGCCTGGAGGATGTCAGTAGGTTGACCTTGTAAGTTGTGGTGGCAAGTCAGACAAAGCCATGTGAGCAACCCCAAACACAAGTGGAGGCCACGGTAAGGACCCGTATCACTCGGAATATTCCATGAGAACAGCGCTGTCTTAAGAACATCAAAGAGCATTAAGATTCCATCAAGTTCATATATCTCCAGAGCAGTGATTTTTAATTGGTGTGCCGCAAGAATTTTTAAAACAGGCGATACCTGACTAATCAGGGGTATTGACTTCTTTTCCCTGAGACTGTCAAATAAAAAAATGACAACAGCCAACACAACAATAGCTCTATGGTGTGAATGAATCAAAAATAGACCTTTGTGTTTTGGTCAGGTCAGCAAAAAATATATTTTTGGTGTGCCGCACAATTTTTAGCACTTAGTTTATTGTGCCATGAAACAAAAAGTTGAAAACTGTTGCTCTAGAGCTATGCAGAAAGAATATTCATTTAAGAGTAAAAGAAATGCAACATCCAATCCAGTGATGAACCTGGGTGGGCTCTACCATCTTCTGTACATAGAATGAGCAATCGAGCTAAATGGGCCGTGTGCCCTGCAAGACTGGGCCCTCTTTCTCTTCTGCAAGCCGCGCAGCACAGGTGTCAGTGAATTGCAGCGTGGCCCCCAGGATGAATCTGGGGAGAAGCCGACAGAGATCTCAGTCAGTAATGAGGGCAGCAGCAGCCTTCCTTCAGTGGGTGTGCGTATTGTAACCCCTGGAAAAGTCGGGGTTAAGCATAGCAAAGACAGTCCAGGCCATATTATCGATGTTTTTATTAGGAATGCATCTATGCCTTTTGAGATTTTATATGCCAGTGAGGTTTAAGAGTGCATTAGGATGATAGCCTTGAAACTTCAGTTTGGAATACATAATTAAGTGCTTTAGACTTGTGGTTTTAAATTGATATTTTGTTAAGTTTATGTATCACATTGGAACATCTAAGGTAATGTTAGCCATACTGTTTATAACTTTAATCTACTAGAGTTATAAAAGCTATTTCAAATTCAGGAAGGCCTCCAAAGTATTTAAAAATAATCTAAAATGTAAAATTCATAATTGTTTAAAAACATTCGAAGTATTTAATTAACATTATCCAAACATTTTTCAAGGCCCCTTAAAAATGTTTGGCGGACCATGCAAGACTTATAGAAACAATAAGATTGCAAGCTAAACTCGAACCCGTAACGAAAGACTATGGTTGTGAAATTTGTACTCTCAATAAAATGACTAATTTAAAAAACATATTTTAATGGGTTTACTGCTTATAAAACCCTCCAGGACACCAAAACAAAAACACAAAACCACACACACAATAACAAATGTAATCAAAATTAAAATGAGTCCAGGCAACTGGCAAACTTCATGAAGTAATAGGTTCTGACACCTGCCTTTGGGCATAAAAGGTAGGAACGAGAATGAGGTGAAAATTTCGTTATGGCACATCACCAAGAAGATGCATCCCCTCAATGTGAAGATATTTAAGCATAAAGCACATTTTAGATAAATAAGCCTTAGATTCTATATTTTTAATTATTTGATCAGCTTCTTGAAATCTTTATTCTTCCTCTTGAATGAGTAAGGCACAAAAACCAATCTCCCTTAAAACGACTAAATGGAGAACCAAGATGGCGGCGTAGGTAGACACACTGCGCCTCCTCCCACAACCAGAACTGACAGAGAATCGAACGGCAAGGAAGTCCGACACCAAGGAAATAAAAAATAAACATTCATCCAGACCGGTAGGAGGGGCGGAGATGGGCACCAGGGTGGAGAGGACTCGCGTGGCCGTGGTGGGACCAAGACTGGCGGAGTGTGGGACGAACGGGGCAGGCAGTCTGACCACTAGCAGACCCTGCGGCCCCACATTTGTGCACAGATAAACCGGGAGGAACGGCAGGGAGCAAAGCAGACCGCGTAACCCAGGGCTCCAACTCGGGGAAATAAATTCTCAAACTTCTGATTGAAAATGCCCGTGGGGGTTGGGGTGGCAGCAGGAGAGACTCCCAGCCTCACAGGAGAGGTCATTGGAGAGACCCACAGGGGCCTGGAGTGTGCACAAGCCCACCCACTTGGGAACCAGCACCAGAGGGGCCCAGTTTGATTGTGGGTAGCAGAGGGAGTGACTGAAATCCGGTGGAGAGTGGAGCGGACACCATTGCTCCCTCTCGGCCCCTCCCCCACATACAGCATCACAGCGCAGCGACCAGCGTTACCCCACCCTGGGGACACCTAAGGCTCCACCCCTTAAAGTAACAGACGGGCCAAGACAAAAAAAAAAAAAAAAAGGCTCAAATGACAAAACACTTCAAAGCTCCAGAAAAAATAAAGCTAAGCAAGGAAGAGACAGCCAACCTATCGGATGCACAGTTCAAAACACTGGTTATTAAGACGCTCACAGAATTGGTTGAATTTGTTCAAAAACTAGATGAAAAAATGAAGGCTATGCCAAGAGAAACAAAGGAAAATGTACAGGGAACCAATAGTGATGCAAAGGAAACTGGGACTAAAATCAATGGTGTAGACCAGAAGGAAGAAACAAACATCCAACCAGAAAAGAATGAAGAAACAAGAATTCGGAAAAATGAGGAGACGCTTAGGAACCTCCAGGACATCTTGAAATGTTCCAACATCCGAATTACAGGGGTGCCAGAAGGGGAAGAAGAAGAACAAAAAATTAAAAACTTGTGTGAACAAATAATGAAGGAGAACTTTCCCAGACTGGCAAAGGAAATAGACTTCCATGAAGTCCAGGAAGCTCAGAGAGTCCCAAAGAAGCTGGACCCAAGGAGGAACACACCAAGGCACATCATCATTACATTAGCCAAGATGAAACATAAGGAGAGAATCTTAGAAGCAGCAAGAGAAAAGGACACAGTTACTTACAAAGGTCTTCCCATAAGACTGTCAGCTGATTTCTCCAAAGAGACCTTACAGGCAAGAAGGGACTGGCAAGAAGTATTCCAAGTCATGAAAGGCAAGGGCCTACAACCAAGATTACTGTATCCAGCAAAGCTTTCATTTACAATGGAAGGACAGATAAAGTGCTTCTCAGATAAGGTCAAGTTAAAGGAGTTCATCATCACCAAGCCCTTATTATATGAAATGTTAAAGGGACTTATCTAAGAAAAAGAAGATAAAAATATGAACAGTAAAAATGACAGCAAACTCACAGTCATTAACAACCACACCTAAAACCAAAACAAAAGAAAACTAAGCAAACAACTAGAACAGAAACAGAACCACAGAAATGGAGATCACATGGAGGGTTATCAATAGGGGATTGGGAGGGGGAGAGAGGGAAGAAGGTACAGAGAATAAATAGCATAAATGATAGGTGGAAAATAGACAGGGGGAGGGTAAGAATAGTGTAGGAAATGTAGAAGCCAAAGAACTTATAAGTATGACTCATGGACATGAACTATAGGGGGGGATGTGGGAGGGAAGGGGTGGGCAGGATGGAGTTGAGTGAAGGGGGGGAAATGGGACAACTGTAATAGCATAATCAATAAATATATAAAAATATAAAAATAAAAAGTATGACAATGAAAAAAACCCGACTAAATGGACGTATAAAGCAACATTGTGCCCTTTATATGGAATTTATCTTCCTCCTGGTGGTTTCTTATCCTTCTCTTCAAATGTCCCTCCTGGCACAGTGTCTGCATTGAGTGGGAGTGGGGGGAGGGGCAGTATCTATGTGACTCCAGCCGGCCTGCATCCAAGTGCGGAGCCTGTGCGGCCCGCAGAAGGCCAGTTAGAATGGCAGAGCCTCCCAAGGCCATCAGAGCCCCTAGCAAAGGCAGCCCGAAGTGAGGCAGGGCACCCACTCTCAGTTAAGGAGATGAAGCCAAAGCTCCCAACACAAGCTGGCAGTAAGGGGCTCAGGCGTCTGCGGGGGGGGGGGGGGGGGGGGGGGGGGTGAAGGTCCTTGTGGCTGGCAGTTCAGGCTCCACCCCTTTTCCTTCTCTTCACAGCCAGCATTGCACCTGGGACATACGGGGGACACTCTGCGCTTTGCAGGCATCTGAACTCTCTCTCGCTCTTTTCACAATGGAAAAATAGGAAACCACCTTAGCTGATTTAACAATTCTGTCACTTCCCAGTCAGAGAGCAAAGAAACGAAGTATGAAGAAAAAATTGTTTTGTCTTCCATGTTTAACCTGGGTTTCAATGACAGGAAGTCTTCATATGCCCTTCTTAGAATCCCTCCCCCCACCCCAGACTTGAGCAAGCCCAGATTTCTCACCTAAAGGTCCTGACAGATACAGAAAAAATGCCCCAATGTTTTGTGCTGGCAGCAATGCAATATTCGCTGTGTCCTACCACCAGATGGCCACTAGGCTGGGTTCTAGAGGCACAAAGACAAACACACCTCTGCCCCTTCCCTCGAGGGAGGGTCTATGAGGAGACAGCACGTAAACAGGTAAGTTACAGTATGATGTATGCACATATATTGGAACCTTTTTTTTTCTTAAAGTACCTTCATTTAATTTTTCAGTACCCTTGCAAAATTCTGTATTACTAACACAATTCAAACTACAGCAACTAGACACAAAGGTGTGTTGATTTATAGATAACTTAAAACAAATCATCTATAAATACCAGAATATATAGGTGTTATGTTTCAAAATTTACAGACTGAAGTTTAGGCAGATCAGTTTGTTTAGCTAACACTGATTTTCAACCAGTGTGCCACAAGAATTGTTGAAACAGGCGATACCTGCCTATTTAGTCAGGGACACTGACCTCTTTCCCTTAGACTATCAACTAAAAAATGACAACAGCCAACACAACCATAGTTGTCCAGTGTGAACGAATCAAAATTGTACCTATTTCTTTTTTTGTCAGATTGGCAAAAACTCAATTTTTTGGTGGGCCACAGAATGTTAGTGATTAGTTTACGTGTGCCACGAGATGCCCAAGGCCGGCCTTTTGGAGCTAGCAGAGAGAAACGCTTCGCACCTTCTGCACTCAGGCGTGAAATGCTTTTCGAGGCAGAGCACGGCCAGGCTGGAGACAGGAGAGATGCACAGGGACTTATGCAACATGCAAGTAAAGTCACAGAAAGTAAACAGACTTTTCAAATCAGTAACACCGTTTTAAAACACTAGGTGTGTTTTTAAAAATTTTTATTGATTTTGAGAGAGAGAGATTTGTCGGTCCACTTACTGATGTATTCATCGGTTGATTCTTGTATGTACATTGACCAGGGATCGAACCTTGGCCTATTGGGTGGCTGCTCTAATCAAATGAGCTAGCCAGCTGGGGCCTAAAACACTAGATGTATTTTTAAAGGGATGGGAGGTGGAGAAGTGAAAGAGGGAGGAAAAGGCACTCCAGGCTCAGGAACCGTGAGAGGACTCCCTGCAGCCTGGGGAGGCGAGAGGCCCAGTGTGGAGGGGAGGGTTCCTGAGAGCTGCAGGACAAAGCAGAGGAGACACACATGGGGCAGACCCTGGAGGGCCGCGGTCTGGCAGCTAAGGTGTCTGACATTACCCCTCTGGTGTGCAGAGGTTCTGAAGAAATGGTTGCCCGATTTCTCAGGAAAGTCACTTCAGAGGTGGAGAATGCATAGGAGCGGGAAGCACGTAGATGAGAAGACCACGGGACAGAGGCTTCAGAGAGAGCCCACGGGGCCCGACCTGCGGCAGTTGCATGGGAATGGAGAGTAGAGGCCAGGTGGGAGTCATTTCTGAAGTTGAAACCCTGGGATTGGGTGATGGACTCTGTAGGAGGTGAAAGGCAGGAAAGAGTTCAGAGTACTTCAGATGTTTCTGCTTTGGGCAACTGAATGGGTAATGACACCAAAAACTGAAACTGAAAACGAAAATACAGGTGTCAAAGCAGAATTAATGGGGTAGTAGTTGGAGAGGGGGGTGGTGAGTGCATAAGTTAAGTTTTGAGCATATTAAGACTGAAACATCTGCAGGACAAACTAGTCCACACATTTTTAAAAAGTGGTTTGGGTTAGAGAAATACAGACTTGAAAGTCATCCACACAGAGAGATGGTGGTGAAAATCCTGGTGAGATATCACCCGGGCAAGAAAGAAGAGAAAAAAAAGCCAGGCTGTTATCCCCATATGTGTGGGGTACTCAAAGAAGACCTAGCTGGAAAGCTGGAGGGGGCCAGCCCGGAAGGGGGGGAATAGCAGGGCATGATGTTCTGAACCCTGGAGGGAGAGCTGGGACGGGCAGGGGGGGTGTCAACAATGCCCAGTGCTTCTGGGAGGTCAGCGTAAACACGAATGGAAAAAGGCCAGTGGGCTTGGCAACGAGGAGGTCACTGGTGACATCAGAGGAAAGTCTGAGTACAGGGCTGGGGGCCGCAGTTGAATTAAGGAGTGAGTGGGAGTGGAGAGATTGGAGATAGCGCAGACTACTTTAAGCAGTTTGCACATTGAATTTCTAACTTAACAATGGAATGAAGGGGAGGCAGTGCCGACAGTTTATTTTTAGTTTGGGGAGATTTCAGTATGTTTTAGGCTGAGGGGCCGGTGCCAGTGAAGAAGCAGAATTTAAAAGTACGGGAGAGACAGGGGATCACTGAGGGGTAAGACTCTGTGGGCAGTGGCAGCGAGGATGGGGTGGGGGAGAGGGGTCCATGCACCCTGTGGGCAAGCACTCCAGGCACAATTTAGTCCTCACACCAACAAACAATTTTTCCAGTGTTTTCCAGTGTTAATTATTCCTGATTAAGTATCAGGGATACTTAATCCCTGACACTGTTTAGAACTGCTGGTATGTGAAGTTAATATTAAAAAGCAGACCAATTTTGAGTTGGTTTTATTATGCTTTTAAAATTTTCTGCAGATGAGACACCCACTTATTACCTGCACCTGTTAGGATGCAGCCCCCTCCCGACGCTCCCCCCTTGGCATGCCACTGGGAACCTGTCCTTTGAGAGGAGCAGGAAAGATTTCTAAGCAGGGTTAGAGAAGGGACCGTGTGTGCGCCACAAGATGAAAAGGCAGGGGTCAGGAGAGTGGAGAAGATTAGAAGAGCCGCGGGCCATGACTCAGTGCCAGGGATCTGGGCTTCGGGTGCTCAACAGTCTCACCCCACCTACGGTTTCTCTTCTGGGGCCACAACTTACAGAGTCATCAGTGAGAGGGAGGGGGCAGGTGCTTTCTCCACCCTGCTCACTTCACACCCCGTCAGAAGCTTCAAGTCCAGCAGGGTTTGCTGCCTGAAGCGAAAGGCACCAGCAGATCCCCCGGATGCTGTGGCACCAGGAAGTTTTCGTCAGAACCTGGGGAAGTTCCAGGATCGGACGGGAAAGCCAGAATGCTGCTGCCGTCACTTGAGTCACGCTGGCCCCCGTGTCAATCTGCACAGGATGAACGTGCACTCTGATGAATCCACAGGAGACGTATGTTTTTACCAGCCAGAGATACTGAAGAAGATTGTTTGCATTGTTGATCTGACTACTCCCCAAAGCAATCAACATCGGCCGTGTTGCCCTGCCCAACGGGAGATACATGTACGTGCATAGGTACACACACACACTCAAAGTAAATGCATACTTTCCATTTCGACACTTTTCAAAGAACCCCACTTTGGGACTGCCAGGCAGTGTGCTGAAAGGATATAGGGCGATCACTTTTCGGAGCAGCTCGGCAGAGGAGATGATAATTCGGTGCATGGTCAGCATGACTTGCAACAGCTGGTTACTTCGACACAGGTTTCCATCTGCATCTGCAACATAAAGACCAGCATCTGAGTGCGCCCCAGAGAGAAAGCAGTCACCCTGCAGGGCCCCCGACAGCCTCGGTTCCTGGACAGCGCAGGCTCAGACGGTGGGTTCTTCGGGCACAGTGCTTTTCTTCCACAGCCCCAACACCACTCGCCCCTCCCGTCTTTGCTTTTCTTAGCCTCCTACTGTAAGTATTCTCTCCTCTCCCCAAAATGCCCATTTCGATGCCCATTAGCCAGCTCCCTGGGAAGGTGGCAGAACCTTGGGAAAGGGATAAAATTTGCACCAGTGCACTTGAGTCTGCGTTGAAAGCAGAGGCAGATCCAGGTTTTGTGGGGCCCTAAGTGCATATAATGGTGGGGGGGGGGGAGTCCTTTCCAGGGTCAGGAAGATATAGTCTTAAGAGATTGCAGTTAAAATATCTTACTTTTGCAATTTTTGCAAAGACATACCACCATCAGAATACATTCCTGGGTCTCCCCTGAAACACAAGCTTCCCTAGTTTTATGGGCAGTATGCCTCTGGGTAGAAATAGAGGAAGACAATGGACAAACATTGCATTTGGAGACTATGGCTGGATTACAAGTATCCATGATGACATGTACCACGAACATGATTAGCTAGGCGTTCCAAATCCCAGCTGGTGCCAAATAATAAGATGCACCCCACACACTGGCAGTGGGCATAAAGATTGCCCTCAGAGGGGTTTTCCAAATTTCCCACCAGTTACAGCATGAAATACTAGGGCTGTGCCGGTTACTCGCTGCCAGACCTAGCCGCTGTCCTTCACGGTGGATTGAGTCGCCAGTGCCAGCGGGCTCCCAGGCATGTCCAGCCATCAGAGAGCAGCAGCAAGAGACGGGAGAAGAGAGAAGTCAGGATGCAGCTTGTCATGCTGTCTCTGCTTTGGCACCACTTCTCTGATAGGAGCTGTGGGTCTCTTCCACGAACCAATGCACCGTTGGCCCCGCCCATGACCCTGTCTTTCCCTGGGCTTTACCACCACTCAGCTCCCTTCCTTCGGCCCTCAGGGTGGCAATGATGTCTGGCTGTCAAGAGTCTCTGGGTGCAGCATCTCTGAATTCTGCTCTCATCTTTTTAAATAGTTCTTTCATGGAAGTGTCTTTATTTAAACAAACTATGTGAATGCTATTCCCTGCTGGGAACTAGAATAATTCAGGGTAGAGCATCAAATGAAAGGATAAACATGAAGTGCTTTATCATTGATAGCTCTTTAAAATATATTATGCAAAAGAGGTTGTCATTTTCACTCTCCCCAAGTGTTCAAATGGTAAGTAAAGGCCACAGCACATTTGGGCTCAGGGTTCAGCAGTCCTGGCTCATCCTCAAAAGAGGACCGGAAGCCACAGTCCACTGAGAAAGTGTAAATAAACAACCAGGATCACTCACCGTCCCGCTGCCAAACCCGCCAATTCACCCGAATTCTGTTGCTGCCTGCCTGCCTGCCCTGCTTCCTTCCGTGGCCGAGGCCGCCACTGTGCCTGGGGCTCCTCTCTTCTCAAGGACCTTGATCCTGCCTTTGTCTACTTTCTTCTCTGCATTATCAACTTCTCTCTCTCTCCTGCTTTACTTCCACTGGCGTTTAAACATGCCTCAGTATCTCCTATTTAAAACAAAACTAGAACAGTAACAGAACCATAGAGATGGAGATCACATGGAGGGTTGTCAATAGGAGAGTGGGAGGGGGAGAGTGGGGGAAAGGTACAGAGAATAAGTAGCATAGATGATAGGTGGAAAATAGACAGGGGGAGGGTAAGAATAGTGTAGGAAATGTAGAAGCCAAAGAACTTATAAGTATGACCCATGGACATGAACTATAGGGGGGGAATGTGGGAGGGAGGGGGTGGGCAGGATGGAGTGGAGTGAGGGGGGGGAAATGGGACAACTGTAATAGCATAATCAATAAATATATTAAAAAATTAAAAAAAGAATTTTGGTGTATCTCAAAAAAAAATAAATAAATAAAACAAAATGAAATAAAACAAAACCTTAGACTCTCGTCCTCTCCAGCTATCTCTCCATTTCTCCGTTCTCCTTTTCAGCAAAACCTCTCTGTCATCAGTTGCTCAACTCCATTTGACTCCTAACTCTATCATTACACTACATATTTTATTCTCAAGGTCACATCGCCAAATCCAATAGTTTTTGCCTCTGTCCTCATCTTACTTTATGACTCAAGTTGCATTCAACCCAGCCCACGTTCACAACCCTCTTTCCTGGAACACTTTCTTCTCTTGGCTTCCATCACATCGCACTTTCTCAGTTTCTCTCTCAGGCTCTTCTGCCATCTCTTCTTCCTCTGCTGAGCTTTTAAATGTCACAGTGCTCTCTGGCTTATTCCTCCCACTCCTTTTTCTAACAATTTTTTAAATTTAAAACTTCTTAAATTTTAAATTAAAAAACACATGTTTTTGTAAGTGAATTCATCCAGTCCTTTGGCTAAAATACCATCTATATGCTGATGATTTGCTCAGCTTATAACTCCAGCCCTGACTATCAAATTAGTTTGTCCAACGTACCTGGTAAGTCCACTCAGAGGTCTAGTTTCAAACTTCACTCACTCAAACAAAACCCCTAACCTCCCCTCCCCCAACTCCTTTCTCGTCCACTCTCCCATCTCAGCAAGTGGCACCACCCCCCATCCTCTTGGTTACCCAGACCAAACATCTAGGAGTCATCCTCTATTTCTCACTTTCCCTCACAGCCAATCCAGCAGCAAGTTTCAACTCTACCTTCAAAATACATCACAAACCTGTCCATTTCTCTGTGTCCTCACCATCATGCGAGCTGCTGCCATGACCACGACTCAGTAACCCGAATAACCCTTGTGCTTCTACTTGCCCACCTACAAGCTCTTCCCCACCCGGAAGTCAGGAATGAGCTCCTGAAACCTAT
Organism: Desmodus rotundus; assembly: GCF_022682495.2. Classification (NCBI taxonomy): domain Eukaryota; kingdom Metazoa; phylum Chordata; class Mammalia; order Chiroptera; family Phyllostomidae; genus Desmodus; species Desmodus rotundus. Next base: position 72,489,507 of record NC_071393.1, read on the forward strand.
AAATCAGGTCATGTGCTTAATATACTCTAATGAATTCCACTGTACTAGTAATAAAACATACACTCCTGAGGGCCAATGGAGCCCTCCATATTCTGGCCCCTTTTATCATTTCCCACTGTGTTTCATATTTCGTGCCCTGTTGCTCCTCTCCACTCCTCTACTCATGCAACGAAGTCTACTACAACTATAGGGAGGCAACTTTCAACTCAGCATCTGCCATACACTTTTCGTGCCCGTATTCCCATGTGCTGTGGTAAAAAGCAGGAGAAACTGTGAAATACCTTTGTGGGGCATGCATTTGAACGTCCAAAGGGGCTATGGACACAGTCGCAGGCTTTTTCAGTCAGGACTGAATCTAAGACTTGTGACTCCACTCTTCTTTCTGGTTGGCTAGCATCTTTTAACAATGTTATTTCTAACTTTCCCAACAACTATGCAATGTTGGTATTGGTCACAACTTACAGCTGAGGAGATTAAGGCATGGTGAGAGTGGGTGACTTGTTCCAGGTCAAAGAGACAAGGCAGGGAGGAGCTAGCATCTGGCTCCAGGCCCGTCTGATTCCTGACGCCCTGCTCTCCCTGTCGGCTACACGCTGCATGACCCTGTCTCAGGATAGGGAATCCAAGGCTGAAGTGGGAGGCTGAAGTGGATGAGCTGTAAGATCTCTTCCAGTCCTTAGGGCTACAAGTCCGAGCGATGCCACTGGGATACTGGACTGGAACCGATGCGCATTTGGACTTCAGTGATGTGCGACAATCTCTTGTAAGCCTTGGTTAATTGATGCTGATCATTAAAGTTACCTTTAAGGTAAGAAGGGTGCTGTATCTAAGATTCACAATCATGTTCACACTCCGTTTACCCTGCACCCCCCTTGCCCACATGCTCTGTGCAGCGAGGGCCGGCAATCGGCAAGGCCACGACAGGAGGATCCACTTGGCAAAGGCAGGGTGACAGAAGAAGCTCCTCTGCACCTAGGGCCAGAAATCCCTTCTTGGTTCTCTTTTTCCAACAGGAGAATGTCTTGGCATACTCACTTGACTTCATTCCCACCACCGTCTCTCCCCTACAGAACCTTCCACCCCCACAGGACCTCCAACCCTCACATGACTTCATTGAGGACGCATTTCCTTCCTGACTTCACCTCACAGAGCAAGCACTTCTTCCTGTTTGAGGGGAAGAGCCTCCTTTTGAAAGTCAAAGGGAACCTGCCTTCCAGGCTGTTGGATTTTGATATTTTGATGTAATTGCTGTAAGCTGATTTAAATATTTCAATGCATAATTTCATTTTGTTCGCATCTTGAAGCTTTTTAAAAATGCAGGGTGCCATACTAAAAATTCTAATAAGTAAATGTTCAGATTTTCTCATTACCACCTGCTTCTCCTTACACTTCTGGGGAAGATTTCTTGAAAGGGTTGAAACCTCGGTGGGGTACAGAACATCATCTCACATCTGTCACTTGACTTGGGGTACAATGGCTGCTAGAGGACTATACTCTTTAAAGATTGCCCAGCTGGTAGACCATTTGCTTCGCAGAACAAACACAAAAGTCCTGTGGCTCCTAGAAAGTCACTTGCCTCTGAAGCAACAACCCACCTTCCATGGTTAGACCCAGGGGTGGCAACAGCTACACCTCCTGGAATCACAGACTCTTGGGGTGGAAGAGAGTGCAGACATAGTCTACGTCACGCTTCTGGCCAACACATACTTCCTCCTAAGAGCATCACAGGTAAGCGGCTATCTAGCCTCTGCATGTAACCTTCCAATGAGAGGCTACAGCTCCCTAACTATTCCATAAAGCAACTTTTCACTCTACTTCAATCAAAAACAGTTGTGGACACAATTGTCCAATTAGATAATTAATCTACTTCTTGCCAGGAACTGTCTTGGGCCCCCAAGGAGATCTGAGGAGCCATTTAAAATACTTGCCACTGAGGAGCTCACAGTCTAGTTGGGGAATAAGACATACATGCAAGACACCAGACAGTAAATGGGAGAGTGAAGCCACGGAGGCCATGCTGACGAGTGGTCACGTTCAGATGCTTCCTGGTGTGGTGATTCAGGAAGCATCTGATGTCCATGGGGAAGTGACCCAGATCTTCAAGATTCAAGAGGCCTTATGGTCCAGCCCTCTCCCTCTAAATCAGCCTGCATACTCTTTTTTTTTTCCTTCCCCCTTTCTGTGGCTTAATCTTAAATAAGCTATTTGCCCGTGACAGCGACGAACGGCTCCCTGATGGTCGGAACCCTGTGACAGCAGCCTCGCACAGGCTGTGTGCCAGGCATGGCTCCGTGGGGATGACGGGTGGGGTGGCTGCCCTCCAGTGGAGGCTTGTCTGGGTGATGAGGCAGCAACGACTCTGCAGAATGGACATGAAGCATGCCGCACACCAGAGAAACCCTAGAACAGAGTCTTTTCTGCTCCTTCATTTTGGTTTCCATGGAAATCTCAATGCGTGACGGATTGTGAGTGTACCAAAGGCATGATGTCGGAAATTGGTACATTGAGGGTAGGCAGGCTGTCAGCATAGGAGACATAACACAAAATAACATATGTATCGAAACCAAGAGACCAGAAAATGGGAACAGGAAAGCGCGTGTCAGAAACCCACGTGGGCAGCGCTGATCTGCAGCCTAGGGCCATCTGGAGTGGCCAGTGGAGGTCAATGTCTCCATAAGCGAGAAGACTGGCTCCAGGAAAAACCTGACAGATTTACACACACACACACACACACACACACACAAGGATCCTCAAGGTCTAACAATGCGACCAATGTTCCAGAGAAACAAAACCTACTTGGCAGCAAGACTACGACATTCATTAAATCCTGGTTGGAGAGTGCACAAGCATTCACCAGCTGACAATCAGGTCCCTGGTTTGTTGCTTGCTTTGTCTGGTTTTCAGTGTCAACAGCTGCAAACAGATGCATGAAATGCAAGTGAAAAAAGAATGCGGAGATACATACTTAGAACTCTTCTAGCGTCTAGTCTACTACTGAGCAGCTTAAACCATGGGGTAGACACCACCTTGACCTTGTTTTTGACCCCAGCCCCTCGAGGTGGGGGAAGAGAACAATGAGGAAAAAGCAACTGCTCTGCTAAGGATGGAGTATCACTTCACAGAGCAAGTTTGAGAGTCAGTCTGGTTGCTGTCTGTGGTGTGTGGGGAAGAGATTAAAGAACAGCTCTCCTGGGGGTGGGTGAAAGGGACCCTGATTTGTAGCTCTGGCAGATTTCTGTGGCTCAATACTTCCACTGTGGCCAGTTCCAAGCCACCAACGTGAAGACACCGAGTGTGGAGCTGAGGAGAGACTCTCGCAGTCAGGTGTCCATCCAGGTGTGTCGGGGCAGCAGAACTGAGGTCAAAAGGTTGGTGCTTGTGCAGCTTCCTGTTGTGTTCCTCCCTACCTGGTGTCCTTGCTTCCAGGTGCTCCTGAACCACTGTGCTCTTTACCTCACCCCTAACCTCACACCCTCTGGTCCTTGCCTGTGACTGATGGAGGAGCTAACCCATATATGGTAGCCAGTTCCTCTGGTGGGCAGAAGGACTTCAAGGGTGAACCCTTTCGGGACATCTACATAGCGACAGCAGTTTCCCAGAGTGGTTAGTGCTCAAACCCAAGGATGAAAACGTTAATGTGAGCTGAGATCTGGGAGAAGGGAAGCTCCCAGTTCCTTAGAGATCCAGCCCGGCCCGCATTCCCCCGGGGACCCCTTGGGGTGTCCCACCCAGGTTGAGGGCGTGGGGCTGCCATGTGAGTGAGGACATGCATATGCATTGAACATTTTTTCTTCCTTGGCCCAGTACAGTGTCCAGGAGCTCTGAGTATCTTGGTTATAATTAGCTTTTAATTATTTATTTGAAATGGCCAGGGGACACCATGGTGTGGACAATACACGAGTCTCGGTTGAACTAGGACCTGCAATTTCAAACTTCTGCAGCAGGTCTTTACGCAGAGTCTTAAAGTGGAGAAGGGGCTGGGCAGGCTCGCCTCTTCTCTCCCCCACCCCAGTCCCTGGGGGGTGATGACGGTCAAGGCCAGGGATGCAAAGGAGGGAAAAACCTGGCTAATCAACCCCTGTATAAAGGGGTTTTGGTCTAACTAGGCCTCCCTCAATTCCTGTCCCAGAGAGGCCAACCGGGGAGATACTTGGTGAAGGAGAAGGACCTGGGCGTCCTCCCTTTGTTCTACTGCTACTGAGTCACGGGCCTGCTGGGTCTGGACAGCGGAGGGGAGGAGGGGCACGCATTTTGAGGGGCACAGCATCTAGGCACATACACACAAACTGTCCCTGAAGCCAGCCAGACCTGGAGAACTACCATCCCCCGAGGTGAGAACAGCTGGTAGCGGTACACTGTATTTTTATGGCACTTAGGCCCCACAAACAGAATCCCGTGTTGAACACATGAGGTGCACACCTCTGCGTAGCAGCACGCAGAGGGCCTGTGGGTTCCGTTCCACAGATGGGGAGACTGAAGTATTGTGCTTTGGCTGTGGGCCCAGGGCTGGGGAGTGGAGGCCCCCAGATGGGAATGGGCATCTGGCCCCCAGCCCAGGGCTCTTTCCTTGGCACCTGCCTCCCCTTGGGAGTAAAGACTAGTTATGCAAGGAAGAGCTGGAACTTTCAGCCACCCATGTGACGAAGCTAAACCCCCTACCCACTTCTCTTTTTCTCCCCAAGAAGCCCCCCACCCTGACAGACCAACCTCATCCCCTTCTCACTGCCGTCGTGGTGCATATACTCGAACGACCTCTCTGCAGAGTCGGACCCTTAAAGCCACCACTTTTCAGGACATTAACACAGGCAGCTGGTACTGCCACAGATTAGCTAGGACAACTCAAAACCAGAGAGCCTGTGCTGTGCGCCAGGGGCCGTGTGGGTGAAAACACCAAGGCCCTCGAGAGCCCCCTGCCCCCACCTGCCACACGGGCCCACCTCCCCTCCTCCTGCAGCGGGCACTCCCCTCCCTCAGCCAGACCAGCAGCAGCAGCCACACCCCTCCCCAGGCAGGGCGCTTTTCACAAGCACGAAGCTCTGCGTAAAGGATGACCTAGATTTTTTGGATGAGCAACTGCCATCTATAAATGTCTAACCAAGCGCATGAGTTGCCTAACGTGAAAAAGAGCTTTTAGCTGTGTTGCCTCTGCTGAGCAAGACTGCCAGCCTTCCTTGGGGACAGCCATCTGGACTAGACCTGTCATGTCTGAAGAATCAGGGGGCTGAGAAGTCACGAGGGCAGCTGTCCTCTTCAGTTCTGCAAACTGGATACAGTTCTGGGGGTGGGGGTGGGAGGCTGGGCTGGCACTATAAGACAGAGGAGGGAGGAGGCATGACAGATCCTGGGCAGAAGCAGTGACCTGACTCTGGGACAGTAATGACCTCAAACTCTCAGAGCCACTGTTGTGTGGCAGTGCCCATTGAACCCCCAAGGTGGCTGCTTCCCCAGGGTCCATCAGACTCCCTGGCAACAATCATCTGGCGAGGTCCTAGTTAAGCTGGGATTGGCTTCTTTGGTGATGCAGCCTACTTGGATCACACACAGGGATCTTTCTCCATCAGAATGTGCTGGCGGGGGCGAATGGGGCAGCAGGGCACAGCAGACAGGGAGAGCTGCCAGCAGGTGGCCGGGAAAGAGGCCAGTAAAGGGTGAGTGGACCCAAAGGAAAAGAAACACAGACAGAACAGGGAGGAAAATCTGGGGAGGCACTGTTTCCCTGCTCACTGCAGCACATGCCCATTGCTTCATTCTTAGCTGTTCAACTTAGGGCCTTTTCTGCACACTTGTCGACAGGCTACCTAGGTAGGAGCCACTCAGGGAACTTCCCAAAGACTCACCAAGCGGAATAACGTGAGACCGGTCAGTCTCAAACTCAGGATGCTTGGAAAGTTTTCCTCACTGTGTGGCTTCACCCTAGCAGACATCCGTGCCCAGATCACCTCAGTCCAGCGCAGAACAGGACCGAAGCAATGGGGTCTGGCATCGCACAATAGCAATACACAGCGTGCGGGTTTACCACAGTGGGCTTTCACCATACAAACTGTTCTTGGCTTGTAATTCTCTGCCGTGAACTGTCCTGCACCGAAACAGCATCGTATCACTGTGTGTAGCCAAAGGCACTGAGCAAAGTCTTTCAAAATCAGAAGTTATTCTGAAAGTATCCTCTCCCCTTCTTTAGTGGTACTTTGGATCAGATTACATTTGATTAAATATAGAAAAATGCTTAGTAAACTGTGAGCCTACAACAGTGAATGGTTCTTACTTCTCTTGCTAGATCTGGAACACTATTGCTTTTCTCTTTGCACCTGTTAGTCTTCAGCTAGTCCAGGTGGGACCTGGTGTTTCACGAAACAGTGACTACAACCACAACTCAAGGAGTGGCTGTCCACTGCTGTGTGTCACACCTCCCGTGCCACTGAGACCATACTGGGCCTCCCCTGACGCATGGTCCTACTCCATGGCAGAGTTAGCTGAGGCCGTCCACACTTTCTTCCAGTCCTGGGTTTTAGGTGCACCCTCCCCTCGGGCCTTGGAGATGGAAGGATCTCTTAGAGTTTGCTGAGGTGCTGGAGAGAAATCTGCCTAGGACCTGGGGAGCGACTGTGAAAAAGAGAACTTCGCAGCGGGGTGAGGCATCTCTTACCATCCAAAGGAAAGAAGAAAGTGCCCTCTACTCAGAAGCCAAGAACCAAATAATGTCTCCAAACACCCTAACTCATGAATTGGTGCGGTGCCACCGTCTTACAGAAAAAGCCCAAATGTGTGCTGAAACTCACAATATTGGTACCAAATGGGACATGGGAGAGGCAGGAGAAATATCAGGTGGTGTTGGAGGAAATGCAGCATCTGGCTGAAGACGTGAGCCCTATTCAAAGGTCAGCCTGACCCTCCCTCCTTCTCTGTCTGTCCCTGTGGCTCTCTGTGTGGTGGCGTCCCTGGAGTGCCACCTGTGCACCAGAGAGGGTCTTTACGTGCATTAACTGTATGACGGACATGGGGTAACTGTCATCTGATATAAAGAAACGGAGGCAAAAACAAGGTGAGGTAACTAACTTTCCCAAGCTCAGCTAGTAAGTGGCAGCCCTGGGGCTCGAACCCAGACTGCACAGCCCTGGGACAGCTCTGATTGCATCCTGGCCTCAACTTGCTCATCTGCAGAATAAGAGCTTGACCACATCCTGCCCCCAGCCCTCCCCACAGAGGGATAATCAGGAGATCAGTCAAGTTAAGGAGCTTTCATATCTTTGGGGGAGAACAAGCTCTTGAACTGCGTCTAAACCACTGTGACTTCTGGTTGACCTGTGGGTCCCCAGTACCTGGGCTGCCTGCCGGGCAGTGGTCACCTAGGCACATGAAACCCTCACTCCCTAGAAGCGTACATTCATTAGTGCCTTCCCACTGACCACCCTCTCCTTGCACGGGAGCTCATTTGAGCCTCAAGACAACTCTGTGGGGTGAGTATTATCATCTTACAAGTAAGGAAATGGAGGTGACGCGATGTGACCGGCCCGTCACACATCTGATGAGAGAGTGCTGGGACTTGAGTTCTGGTCTTTTGACTCGAGCCCTGCCTTGCCCACCACATGCCGCTGCTCCTCGTTCTGAGAGTCATATGGATGGGAGGCGCATCCTTTGCTCAGCACTTGAGGGGCTCCGGGAGCAGCCTATGGGCTAAACGAGAATACGGACAATATCCACCACCCTACATCAAGCATTCCGTGGGCCAGATACAGGCGAGGCCACGCCACAGACATTCTCCTTAATTTTACCACAGCTCTGCTTGGTAAGATCTGGTAGATCTTTCTCTGTTTCACACATGAAGAAATAGACTCAAGAGAAGTAAAATAACTCATCCATGGTCCCACAGCTAGGAAGTGGCAGGAAGGGACTGCAAATTATTGTTCTGCTTGCTTTAGCATTCCAAGTCTATGATAGTCCTTCATTGCCTTTAAAAAAAATTACAGCCGACATACAGTATTATACTGGTTTCAGGTGCACACCCCAGTGATTAGACATCATACAACCTACTAAGTGATCAGCCTGATATCACTAAGTGAGCACCCACGTGACACCATGCGTAGTTATTAGAATATCACGGACTACATTCACTCGGTTGCATTGTCCATCCCTGTGACTGTCGTGTAACAACCAGTCTGTGCTTCTAATCCCTTCACCCTTTCCGCCCAGCCTTCAAACCCCCCTCCCCTCTGGCAACTGTCAAAATGTTCTCTGTGTCTATGAGTCTGCGTCTGTTCTGCTTGCTTACTTTGTTTTTTAGATTTAGTTATTGAAAGATGTATATTTATTGCCACTTTATTGTTGATACTGTTTATCTTTTCAAGGATGAGGAAAAGGCTGTGTCTGCCTGCCCCCTGGTTCCCTATAGTCTCTAGGCCCCCGCCACACACGCTCTGTTCTGCGGGGCTGTTTCGGTCACCGGCATCACAGCACAGAACAGGCATCGAACAGCCACCATCGGCACACAGCACAGGCGCTGCATACTTCCTACGAGTAAACAGTGGAATGTCTTTGGAAGGAAGAAATAGCTAAGGATTTGTATTCCCAGGACCCAAGGATGTGAGGGGAGGCAGGGTGCTGACTGTGAAGAAAGAAATTGATAGTTTAAGATGGAAGGAAAAAAAAAAAGAGACAGACAAGAAGCTATAAGGACAAAGCAGAAACTGAGATTCAGACTCTTACGTCAATCTGTGTTACATCAGTGGTGCTTAATTCCCTGTACAGATAGAGACAGAATAGCCCCTTGACACACAGCGGCAATCAGAGTCCCAGATGCCTGCAGGAGCCCCAAGCTGTAAGGTCATTGTTCGGTAGAATAAGGTGTCCTCAAGTGAGAAAAGCTTAAAGTTCAAGGACTTTTGAAAACACGAGGGGTGATGCTTGAAGAAGCTGACATCCTGACTCTCTGTGGGATCTGACAGTTTGTTTCGAAGAGTTCTCCATGTGTTGGGTCCTGGTTGACTGGCTGGCCCCTCCTTGGCCAGCTGCTGGGAGCCCGCTCTGAGCAGGGCAGAGTGGCGCTGAGGGCAGGGCTGCCAGCCCCACACACAAGCCCTGGAAATGCCCCGAACAACCCAGATGTACAGCCGCGTAACGCTTCATGTTACAGAGTACTGTCACCCGTGTGATCTCAGTTGACTCTCATGACAGGCCTGTGAGGCAGGCAGGGACTGCATCTATGTTAGAGGCGGCAAAGGCACGACGGGCATGCCACCTGTGTCACTGGCGTCTGTGCGGGTCGACGGGGCCTGTGCTGCACGGGTTGCAGTTTGGCCATCAGCCCCCACAAACGCCCGGCCATGGATAACACACGTGGCAAAGCTGGAGCTCCAGGCTTCAATGTTCTTGTCACATGTCCAGGGCTCTTTGTTCAAAGAGCATCATGGTAGGTACTGGGGGGAGTGGGAAGACAACCAGGCTGCTGTCCCAGGAAGTCACCAGAAGCTACTGGTGACAATATGATAGAGAATACAGTGAGGGCCGGAGGGAGGTGCCAACAAAACACCAGGGCAGCGGGGCAAAGGAGCAAAGCCAGATGGGACTGGAACTAACAGCTCAACTCTCACGAAGAGGCGGCATGTGAGGTGGGCCTCGAAGGAGGGGTCAAATCTGGACAGACCAAGATGGAGGTAAGGGTCTTCTGGGTGGGGGAAGATACGGTTTCTCCTTTTGGATGAGGGAGTTACAAGTACATTCAGGAAAAGTGTAAAGTTCAGTGTGGCTGAATCAGAGAGCACTTGTTAGGCAGGGAGGGAAGTGTGGGAAAGTAGATCAGGGTCACAGTGCGGGAAGCTCACATACTAAATTGGGGAGTTGCCCTTACTCTGATCTAAAGGTTCTGCAAAGCAAATGCTCTACAGAAAAAGAAAGGCAGCTTCCTCTGACCTAGTATTCTATGCAATTTGCTAGTCTGTTCACCTTACAGCCTGAGCCCTCAGGCGTCTTTTCACAGTGATCATTTCTAAAGAAGCCTGAACTTTAATTTCATCTTGTAAATCCTTCCCTAACTGCACAGGCCACCAAGGGAAGGGTAAAGAGAGTGCAAGTGATGTGTACGTGTGTGCACTTGCTGTCACAGTGAGGTCATGTCAGAGTATGAAATACAGGTTGGTTTTGCTGAACCCAGCTGATTTTGCTGGTTAGGAAGCTTGGTTACTTACCGTTAGTCTTTTCCTTCCCCCACTTTGCCAGCATTAGCATCTTAACCTCCGATCTCCTTCCCTGTCCACATCCTTCCCTGAATGCTTGGAAGCTAAGCAACCACATGGCAAACCACCCATGACTACGGGAAGCGATGACTCTAGGACTCCCCAGGTCTGTCACAGGGATGCTGGGTCACTCACTTTCAAAGTCAGACCCCCAGCAAAAAATGTACAAAAAAAGTCAGCAAGGTTGGAGCTGAATTCGTCAAGGCTCTGGCTTCCCCTGTTTTGCTAGGAGTTTTAGCAAAGTGGGATAAATACTGTTAGTTCATATTTGGTCCCTTATCCATACCAGCTGGTACATCTGCCCCGATCCGTACTACTGATTTACATAAAATAAAATAACCCTGTAGCCTGTCCAAAAAGGTCTTGAGCAGATTGTGAAGCAGGTGAGGACTTCAATGCTTTCCCGGCTTGGTGTGTTTTTCCCCTCTACCTCCCACCTTTCTGCAAACCTAACGGTTGCCTGTGGAAACCAGAGGAAAGATCTACCTATGTTAATGTGTTGGGGACTTCAGTATTCTTCAAGTCATATTTGCATAATAACAGTCACTCTGAGAGGAGATAACATAATGAAAAAAATCATATTAGGTAAAATTTTGGGCTTTCCCCCCCTTTTTCTAGTGAGGAGGCCTCGATGTTAATGGAGAGTTTCAGGGAGGAAAAAACCAATTGTTCTGTATCTTAGGATGAATATGCTCAGGCTTATCCACCAGCAAATAAATATATTAAACCCAACTGACTTTAAGACCTCCTGGATAGGTTACATATAAACAAAATAAAAATAAGCCAAACAATGCACCCCCTCCAAATGGATTGCAAGTCCTTATTTCACGCCTATCACATCAAGATGTCCTTGGATGGGGCATAGCCTTTGTATTTTTCAGAATCTTTCCAGGCATCTGTTGATCAGTCACATTTGATTGGGCTGGTTTAGACCATTGAGTTCATTTCTTGCCCTAGGGTAGGACTACAAGCTCCTGAGCGACCCCAGAAAGACACTTCCAATTTCAGGAATCAGTGGTGAGGCCTATCAGCTGTTTTCAGGGCTGGACACAGGGGAAGTGCTTACAAACAGGCGATTTGGTGCCAACACTGCCAATATCACAGATTCCTTGGCAGGGCTTGGCTAGTCCTAATTTATAAAGCACATCCAGAAGCACATCAGAAGTCAACCTGGGATAAGCCAAGAGGACCACAGTCAAAGGTAAAAGGTCTGGGCCATGGGGAGTTCCCTACGTGAGTAAAGCTATTTTCTCTTGGGCCTGCACAGCCCTGTTCTCAGGACATACTGTGTTCCTGAAGCCAGGATGTCAGCCCTTGACATTGTCCAAAGCCAAGATGTCAGTTGTCCGGTGGCCTTTCCAGGCTCCTGGTCTTTGCCTAGGGGGCAAAGTCTCTCCCCTCAGCCTCTGGAGTCTGAGGAAGTGTCCCCGGGTGGGGGGGGGGGGGGCGTTACTTTGCAGGCAGTAATAAAGGGACACCAAAATCTCAATCCCCAGATGCCTCTGTCCTACCTGGGACAGGAGGATTCCATCCAGGATATCAACACATTTCTTTTGCCCTTTCCCACCACCAGCTCTTGGGTCTCTCACCACTGGTAACACTTGTGCTAAGAGAGGACCCACAGGAGGACTGAACACCAGCTATTTTATATTAGTTCAGCAAGTCTGGTAAAACAACTGGGACAGACTTCAAAGGATGATTAAAATGTGTGTGTTCGTGGTAAATGTCAGTGAACCCCTCTTCTGGACTAGCATGATCTTGTGACTTAACCTTCATGTAATTTGCCATGTCTCCTCTTTAGTTCTTGGAGTATTCCAAAGAATATCTCATTGGCAGCAGGTTGCCTGATTAAATAAGGATGCTCTTTCTCCCACAGTTTTATTTATCTCTCCACCCCGCCGAATGAGTCATGAAAAGGGGTCCCGGGTTTCCGAATTACTGGACATTTGTCCGTCCTATCTTGGCCCTCACATATTTGATCACACACAATCACAGAGGGACCCAGCGGTAAAGCAGAAGGTCGTCATCATCACTTGTCACCTGCTGCTGTCTTCTAGCAAGCTCCACCTCATGGGCACAGGTTGTGATAAGAATTTTCCTCACTTAATGTTCCTAGAGAAACAACTTCTACCAGTTTTTCTGGAAGCCTGTTTTGGTGTTTGTTTGCTTTTTAAATAACCTTTTCTATCTTACTAAACCTCTCACAAGACAGCATTTTTCCATGACCCAATAAGTTCCCTAATGTTCCCAGTCAGTGCCTCCAAAACCACCCCACCATAAAGCCATTCTTCTTTTTTTAAAAAACATAGATTAGTTTTACCTGTTTCAGCACTTCATATAATTGAAACCACACAGTATGTATTTTTATGTAATGCTTCTTTCATGAAGCAAAATGTGTTTGAGATTCACCCATGTTAATTATATCAGTGGTTCATTCCTTTTCATTGATGTATAGGTATTGTATTGAATAAATAACACTTTAATTATTCTTTTTGGCGTTGAGTGATACATACATTGTTCCAGTTTTAAATTTTCATAGCTGAGGTTGTGATGGACATTCCTGTACAAGTTACACTGCAGACATATGTTTTCCTTCCTTTTGCATAAACACCAGGAGTGGAATTCGTAGGCTATAGTGTAGGTGAACATTCAGCTTTGTAAGAAACTGTTACGCAGTCTTCCAGAGTGACTGCACCATGTTACAACCCCATCGGCCATGCCCAAGAGTTCCAGATGCCCCACATCCTCCCCGGTAGTTGGTGTTGTCCATGTTTTAGTTTTAGCCTTTCGGTGGGTGTACAGTGGTATCTCAGTGTGATTATGATTCATATTTTCTAGTGCCCAATGATGTTGAGGATATGTTATGTGTTTATTTGCATTTATGTTCTTCCTTTGTGATGTCTGTTCAAATATTTTATACAATTTTAATTGTTTTTATTATTGGGTTGCAGGAGAACTTTATACACCAGGTCCAGCACCAATAATACCCTTTAATTACAAAATGTTTTATTACAAAATCATAAGCATGTAATTCTGTAACATAACACTATCACACTCAAGCACACCATATGACATTTTAGGTGAAGTGTTCAAATTAAAACTGTAAATTATTACACCCAGATTATTACCCTGCCAACCACAGTGAAGCAGGCATTACTTCTGCTGGACCCTGTATTTTGAATAAAAATTCTTGTCAAAGATAGGTTTTGCCAAGTATTTTATCTCACTCTGTGGCTTGGCCATTCATTTCTTTAAAGACTTTTTCGATGAGCAGAAATTTTTGATTTTTTAGAAGTCCAACTTATTAAATATATCATTTACGGTAAGTACTTTACATCCTGTATAAAAACACCTACTCAAAGTTTGCAAAAATATTCTCCTATATTGCCTTTCATAAGTCGTACTGCCTTAACTTTGTATTTAGCTCCCTGACTCATCTCTAATTTGTGTGTATGGTGTGAAAGGCAGGGCATGTGTTTTTCATGGGTATCATTTGTTCCATCACCTTGACTTACTTTGGTGCCTTTGTGGAAGAGCAATTGCCCATATATGTGGATTTATTCCTGAACTCACTATTCTGCTCCACTGATACATTTGCCTATCTTTATATGGTATTGATTATTATAGCTTTATAGTAATTTTGGTATCCACTAGTGTAAATTTTCCATTTTTCCTTTTCAATATTGTCTTGCCTTTTGGCCGGAACTACCATCTTCCAGTTATCCACCAAAACGACTGACACAAAGGGGAAGAGGAAAGGCCTTTCAGAAAACAGGGAGTTGCTCCTTCGGCCACATACATGCGAATCCACAAGAAAGGTGATGTTGTTGGCATCAAGGGAACAGGCACTGTTCAAAAGGAATGCCCCACAGATGTTCCCACGGCAAAACTGGAGGAGTCTACATTGTCGCCCAGCATGCGGTGGGCATTGTTGTAAACAAACAAGGACAAGATTCTTGCCAAGAGTGTTAAGTACATATTGAGCATATAAAGCACTCTAAGAGCCAAGAGAGCTTCCTGAAACATGTAAAGGAAAATGATCAGGAAAAGAGGAAGCCAAAGAGAAAGGTACCTGGGTTCAGCTGAGGCATCAGCCTGCTCCACCCAGAGAGCACACTGTGTGAGAACCAATGGAGAGGAGCCTGAGCTGCTGGAACCCATTCCCTAGGAACTCAGGGCATGATAAGTGTGAAAAAATGAAAGATCTCTGTACTGATTTTAAAAAAAAGATTGTTTTGGCTATTTTAGGTCCTTTCATTTCCAAATAAGTTCCAGTTGCATCACCTGAAATGCCAATGTTTGTTTGTTTGTTCAGTCTTTTCTTTATGAATTATTGACTTGCCTTCAAAGTCAATGATCTTTTCATTTTCAGTGTCCAACGTAGTATTAAGCCCATCCAGTGACTTTTTCCTTTTGGTATATTTCATTTTTCAATTCTAGAATTTTCATTTGCTTTTTAAATTGTTTCTATTTCTCTGTTGAAGTTACACATGTATTCACCTTACTTTAAATCCTTCAACATATTTACAATAGCTGTTTTAAATTCTTTATGGACTAATTCCAACATTTGTATCAACTCTGAGTTAATTTCTCATTTAAAAAATATTTTCTTTATTTATTTTTAGAGAGAAGGGAAGGGAAGAAGAAAGGAGAGACACATCGATGTAAGAGAAACATCAATTGGTTGCCTCTCGTACACGCCCCAAGCAGTGACCAAACACACAACCCAGGCACATGCCCTGACCAGGAATCAAACTGGTGACCTTTCGTTTCGCAGGATGATGCCCAACCAATTGAGCCATTCAGGTCACGGCAACTCTACCTTTTTTATTCTGCTTATGGGTCACATTTCCTGGCTTTTTTATGTCTTATAATTTTATATTACATGTCGGGCATTGTGGATAAAATGTTGAGGCATTTAATTTACTTGAGCCTTAAATTGGTATGATCAAGGTTTGGATTTAGGCTTTGCTAGTATGGGTCAAGAGTAACTCTTATTCTAGAGCTATAGCAGCCCAGTTCCTACATTACAGTTTTTTTCATGTCCCAACTGAATGCCTAAGGTATCACGTCTCTCCATTCTGCTGGTTGGAACTGTGATATTTCCTAGACCATGAGACTTCCTCTGACTCACACACCCCCAATAATTAACTGGTGTCATGGAGTCTTACCATTTTCATACACAGTTTAGTATTTGGCCAAAGACTAAAGGAGATCCTCCCTCTCCAGTACCCTACTCCACAAATTCCAGCAATCCCTGAAGCCTGGGACACAAACTCTGTTTCCTCTGCTCTCCAGGATCTAGTTCCTTGTACCAGAATTTGTAAAGTGCCCCCAGGCATAAAGCCAAGATGTGGTCTGAGTTTACCTCATGCCTTTTCATTTTATCCGCAAACACAAGTCCGTCCTGTTTTCCAATAGCTGAAAAATAGTTGCTTCACATATTTTGTCCTGTTATACAGATATTTATAGCAGGAAAATAACTACAATATCCAATACTCCATTGTGATCAGAATTGGAAGTTCCTGTTTTGATGTTTAATACCTTAATAAATGGGAAGTTGTAGTTTCTTGCTGAGCTTTGAATCCATTTAGACTCTTTACCCGTGCTCTTGGAGGTAAATAACTCATACTAACTGTTTTGTTCTTACCACTGTCATATGCTTAACACTTTAACACATGTTAAGACCAAGAAGAAAGAAAAAAGCACTCATTTGTCTACTTTTCAGGTATTGCCATCTTATAGCCCCATAATTTTATTTCTGTATTATTTCTTTACTATTTATCTATCTCCTCTATACTCACTCTAGCTTTCCATTCCTATTTTAAAACCCAGAGACTAAACCTGAACTTAATAACACCTTTTACTACAATAAAGAAAATATGTATTAATTTCCATGTTTCTAGAACATGAGTCTCAGAAACATTAAGAAACGTGCTAAGGGCAAAAAGTTACTGTGTGCCGGCATTGGAACAGGACCTCAGACTGCAACAGGGGTAGTAGGGCCTCACCCTGGAGAGTCTATTTTTATTAATGTAACTCAGACATTTTAACTTTTTGAGAAGACACACGGCACTACTGGCTCATACTGAATGTACAGTCTACTGAAACTCTTTGGTATTTTTCATGAGAAAGACAATTACTCCAGTTTTTCTCTGTGCAAAACATGTGAATTAATATTGTAAAACTTAAGTGCAAGACATTTATTCTTACTGGCACGCTGTTTATCAGAGTTCTTTGTTTTATGTTACTGCTCTCCTGAAGTTTGATTTTCATCTACTGTATTTACCATGTCCATCAGTGTGACTAACAGAAGCACACTGTGTCTGAGTCTGATGAAAACGTACCGAAGCCCTCATGAATGCTGATGCCTCAGAGTGACATCCGCCTGTGCTCACGTCTGGATGCATACACTTTGAGTAGGATTATTAACCACCTATAAATCTGCGTATCTGGACTTTATATAATCTATATTTGCCTGTCCAACATTTATTATGTACTTTTTGACTTTGTACCAAAGCCTATGAGTACCCCAACTATCTCAGGCATTACCATTATAGTGTAGACTCCACTCCAAACTGTGTGCGTGAAAGGCCAGACATGCTCGGTAGTGAACACCCCTTAAAAGCAACCCTTGACCAATGACTGAGGGAACTTGGTATAATAAGTACTCTGGCTCCTTTGCTTTGAGTGGGACCGTTCTGAAGCCAGAGCAGTAACTCACCTGACAATGCAGCCTTTATAAGCTGCCTTCCCTATTCCTCTACCAGTTTTTCCTAATATCATCTCCCAAAGTAAACTATTTGTATGAAAATCTTTGTTGCAGGATCTGTATCTGGGAAAAACCAAAATAAGACAATCATTTAATTTTCACCCAAACTAAAATGACCTTCAAATTTTTTCACATCGTCCTATTTACAGATGAACAAACTGCAAAGAAAAAAGTTAAAGTTAAAAGACAAAAGTAAGAGCATGTGTAGCTACAGTAATAAACTAAGGGACACACACATGATGTAAAATATAAATGTGAGGGAGGTGAGTAAAAAATGTGCTTTCAGAATGCACCTGAACTCAAATGGCAATGAACTTGAAATAGACCGCTATGAACACAACCTATTAAATATGAATCTTATGGTAACCACAAACCAAAAACCTGCAACAGATACACAAAAATAAGAAAAATAAATGCAAAGAAACCACTAATGGCATCAGTGTACAAGAAAAGAGAGCAAGAAAGGAACAAAGAACTACAAACAGCAAACAGAAAACAATTAATAAAATGGTAATTAGTACATAACCTATCCATAATTACTTTAAACATAAAAGGACTAAATGCTCCCATCAGAAGACGTGGTTGAATGTATGGGTTGGCCAAAAAGTTTGTTTTCTTCCATAACATGGTTCTAGTAGTGCTTAATTGTCTTTAACTTGATTCAAAACAATTTTGTTCGATTGTATCATGACAGCTGTCATATCAGTGTGCACTTTAAAAAATCTTGTCAAAATTGGTGAATTTTTGTGTAGCCATTTTAACATTGAAGATGGAAGGAAATACGCAACATTTTCGGCACATCATGCTTTATTATTTCAAGAAAGGTAAAAATGCAATTGAAACAAGAAATGATTTGTGCAGTATATGGAGAAGGTATTTGATTGAATGTGTCAAGAGTGGTTTGCAAAGTTCTGTGCTGGACATCTCTCTTTGGACAATGCTCCATGGTCGGACAGACCAGTTGAAGTTGATAGCAATCAAATTGAGACATTAATTGAAAACAAGCAACATCCTATCATGTGGGAGACAGTCAACATACTCAAAATAATCCAAATCAATAAAGTTATTGGTGAAAATAGAAAATGTGTCTTTTATTTAACAGAAAAAAACTAAATGGACTCTTTGGCCAACCCAATACATTAATAAACAAGACCCATGCATATGCTACCTACAAGCAACTGACTTCATATGGAAAGACTCACACACACTGAAAGTGAAGTAATAGAAAAACATATTTCATGCAAAGGAAACAGAAAGAAAGCAGAGGTAGCAATACTTATACCAGACAAAGTAGAATTTAAAAAAAAAAAAGACTGTAACAGGAGACAGATAAGGGCTTTTTATAATAATAAAGAGATTAATCTAACAAGAGGATATAATGCTTGTAACATCTACATATCTAATTTAGGAGTACCAAAACAGACAAAGCAAACATCAACAGATGTAAAGGGAGACACTGACAGTAACACTTCATCAGAGGATACATCATCCAGGCAGAAAATCAGCAAGAGTGACATCAGCATGTTAGACCAGGTAAAGTTAATAGATAGCTACATAAAATCCCCCACAAATCAGTAGAATACACATTCTTTTCAAGTGCACATGGAATATTTTCCAGGATAGTCCAAGTCTAGCCAAAAACCAAGTCTCAGTAAACTTAAAAAGACAAATCATATGAAGCATCTTCTAGGAACACAATAGTATAAAACTAGAAATCCACTACAAGAACAGTATTGGAAAAAATACAAATACACAGAGGCTGAGCAACATGCAACTAAATATCAATGGGCTAATGAAGAAATCAAGGAGGAAATTTAAAAAGTCTTGAAACAAACAAAAATGGAAACACAACATTCTCAAATTGTGAGGACACATCAGTAGCAGTTCTCAGAGGGAAAGTCATAGCAATACAGGCCTACCTGAAGAAAAAAGAAAAATACCAAAATAATCTAAACTTTATCTAAAGAAACCAGAAAAAGAACAAACACAGCCCAAAGTGGGCAGAAAAAATAGCAAAGATCACAGCAGAAATAAATGAAAAAGACACTAAACAAAACCAATAGAAAAGATAAACAAGAGTAGGGATAGTTCTTTGAAAAGATAAACAAAATCAATAAATTTTTAGCCAGACTTATCAAGGAAAAAAAAGAGAGGGCCCAAATAAATCAAATCAGAAATGAAAGAAGAGGAGTGACAACTGACACCGCAGAAACACTACAGATCCTAAGAGCACTGTGCCAACAAGTTGGACAACCTAGAGAAAATGGATTAATTCCCAGAAACATAATCTTCCAAGACTTACTCAGGAAAAAACAGAAAATTTGAACAGATTGATCACTAAAAATGAAGTTGTATCAGTAATCAAAAACTTCCAACAAACAAAAGTCCAGGACCAGATGGCTTTACTGAACATTCAAAGAAGAATTTGTACCTATCCTTCCCAAATTATTCCAAAAAAGTTGAAGAGAAGGGAAAGCTTTCAAACTTTATAAAGCTAGCATTACTCTGATACCAGAACCAGACGAAGACACTGCAAGACAACAAAATTTACAGCTAACATCCCTAATGAACACAGGTGAAATAATCCTTAACAAAATCTTAGCACACTGAATTCAATGATAGATTAAAAACATCATATACCTGATCCAGGGGTGCAGGGATGGTTCAATATTCACAAAATCAATACAATACACCACATAAACAAGATTAAGGATAAAAATCACATGATCATATAATTACACGCAGAAAAAAGCCTTAGACAAAATTCAACATCCCCTTATGATTAAAAAAACTCTTAATTAAGTGGGGATAAAAAGAGGATTCTGGAATATAATACAGGTCATAGGTGGAAAACCCCCAGCTAACATTATACTCAACAGTGAAAAGCCGAAAGCTGTTTCCCTACGATCAGAAGCAAGACAAGGATGCCCACTCTCACCACTCTTATGTAACCTAGTACTGGAATAGACATGAAAAAGAAAGAAAAAGATACAAATTAGAAAAGAGGAGGTATAATTGTCACTATTTGCAGATGACATGATACTATATGTAGAAAATTTGAAAGATTCTAACAAAAAACTGTAAGAATTAATAATTGAATTCAGTAAAGTGGCAGGATACAAAATTTATATACAGAAATCTGTTAAATTTCTGTATACAAATAACAAACTATTAGAGAAATTAAGAAAACAATCCCATTTATAATTGCATCAAAAACAATAAAATACCTAGGAATACATTTAACCAAGGAAGTAAAAGATACGTACTCTAAAACATATAAGGCATTGATAAAAGAAATTGAAAAAGGCATAAGTAAATGGAAGGCTATGTCATACTAATATATAGGAAGAATTAATAGCATTAAAAAGTCCATACTATCCCAAGCAATGTACAGATTCACTGCAATCACTATCAAAATACCAATGGTGTTTTCAACAGAACTAGAACAAATAATCCAAAAATGTATATGAAATCACAATAGACCCCAAATAGCCCAAGAAATCTTGAGGAAGAACAAACTTGGAGGTGTCATGCTCCCTGGCTTAAAACTATATTACAAGCTATAATAATAATCAAAACTGTATAGTACTAGCACAAAAACCAGACACATAGATCAATGAAACAGAATAGACAGTCCAGAAAAACCCCCATACTCCTACAGTCAAGTAATCTACAACAAGTGAGGCAAGAATATACAATGAGGAGAAACTGCCTCTTCAATAATCGTGTTGCAAATACTGGATGAGCACATGCAAAAGAAGAAACAACAAAACTAGACCACTTTCTTATACCATACACAAAATAAACTCAAAGTGGATTAAACACATTTAAGACCTGAAATCATAAAACTCATAGCAGAAAACATAGGTAGTAAACCCTCTGAAATCAGCCTTAACAATATTTTTTAGATATGTCCTTGGGCAAGGCAACAAAAGAAAAAATAAACTAATGGGACTATAGTAAACTAAAAAGCTTTTGCACAGTGAAGGAAACCATCAACAAGATGGAAAGACAATCTACTGAATTGGAGATATTTGCAAATGATAATGCCAAAAAGGGGTTAATATCCAAAACATACAAAGAACCATATAAACTCAACATTTAAAAAAAAACAAAACATGGGCAGAGGACCTGAATAGACATTTCTCCAAATATGACATGCAGATGGCCAACAGACACATGAAAAGATGTTCAACATCACTAAACATCAAAAAATGCAAACCAAAACCACAATGAGACATCACCTCACACCTGTAAGAATGGCTAATTCCCAAAAGACAATAAATAACAAGTGTTGGCAAGTATGTGGAGAAAAGGGAACCCCTTTGTACTACTGGTGGGATTTAAATTAGGGCAGCCACTATGGGAAACAGTATGGAAATTCCTCAAAAATTAAAAATAGAACTTCTGTACAAACCAGAAATTTCATTTCTTGGAATATATCCTAAGAAAACAAAAACAATAATTCAAAAATATATATGTACCCTTATGTTCATTATAGCATTATTTACAATAGTCAACATATGAAATCAACCTAAGTGTCCATCAATAGACCAATGGATAAAGAAGTACTCATACAAGTAGGCAATGGAATATCACTCACCCATAAAACAGAATGCAATCTTGCCATTTGCAACAACATGGGTGGATCTAGAGTGTATCATGATAAGTAAAATAAGTCACAAAGAGAAAGAAAAGTCCTGTATGATTTTACTTATATGTGGAATCTAAAACAATAAACAAAATGAGACAGAAAAAACTCACAGATACAGAGAACTGATGGGGGGTGGAGGGTTGGGAGGAAAGGTGAAGGGGGTTAAGAAGTAAAAACTTTGTTATAAAATAAGTCACAGGGATATAATGTACAGCATAGGGAATACAGCCAATAATATCATGATAAGTACATACAGTGATTGATAGTTACAAATGTGGCAGTAACTTTGCAAAGTTATAAATGTTGAATCACTATGTTATACCCGAAACTAATATAATTGTCTATGTCAACTATAATTAAAAAGAAATTAAAATAAATAATTTTCCTAGTACCGATAAAAATTTTTCAGCCTCATTATCCACTTTGCAAATGAGAAAACTGCAGTAAAATAACTTGCCGAAGGCCAATATTTGGTAATTAGTAGAGTCAGGATTGGATTCCAGAGACCGCAGTGCTGTGCGGCCTCCCGTGGCCTTCTGTGCAATCTGTTCACTGCCTTGCTTAATAAGGGTCCGCCACAGCCCTGGCCTCTCCCCATACAAACTGGGTGTGGGGGTGGGTGGGGTGCGGTGGGGAGGACAGCATCACATTCCCTTGTTTACTTAACTCCTACTCCCTCCTCTGACAATAAGATTGAAGATTAAAATTTCTAGTTTTATTTCTTGTCTTTCTGGAAACCAGAAATGCAACATCTCCGAGTTGAGCAAGCAATGGGGTGAATGAGACCTGGATGCCAGATACAGGACATGAATAAGTTACTTCAGTGGTGTGTAACCAAAGTCCCCCATTTCATTCCTTCCTATTCTCTGCTCTCTTTAATGCAAACACGGAACTCAATTTTATCATCCAAGAAAATGAGAATAACAGGTTCCTTTGAGTTTTCTGTAATTCCTAATCATCTATTTTTCTTAGGTTTTGAGGACACATTTTTATAAGATGATTATGGAACTTAATAGATTTTTGGTCCAGATGGCAGAGTAGGTAACTGCTGAGCTCACCTCCTCCCGTGACTACATCAAAATCACAACTGAACTATGGAACAATCATTAAGAACCACCCGAAGACTAGCTGGACAGAATTCCTATAACTAAGGATATAAAGAGGAAGCCACATCAACACTGGTAAGAAGGTGTAGAAGTGGCACAGGCAGGTCCCATACACATGGTGTGACAATTAATAATTGGGAGGGAGATCCCAGCTGCAGAGGTTCCCCTTGAGAAGTGAGAGGTCCTGGCCCCACACCAGTTTCTCCAGCCTGGGATACCAGTGCTGGGAAGAGAAGCCCATACCATCTGGCTGAGGGGCCTGAGCACATGCTCACTCACTCACAAACTCACTCACTCTAAGCTCCAGCATAGAGGATGCAGTCTGAGAAATGACAGAAACACACAGAGAGGAACTAAATTGACTAGCTTCAGGGAGATTGCTGGAGGGGCAGGGGTCAGGATAGCTCTTTCCAGGGACAGATGGACTGGCAGACACCACTGTTCCCTTGATGAACTCTCCTCCCACCCAGCCAACATTGTGCAGGTGGGTGCCAAATCTGAGATCTCCATTAACCTGGCCAACACTGTTTGTCCTGCCCTGGTGATTCCCTGAGACCCCGGCCCACTCAACTCACTAGCCCACCCAAGCGTCTTCCAGCAGCTATTCCACACGAGCAACTGCCTTGGCTCATGCTGAGGACTTTCCTAATATCTCTCAAAATCCACAAACCCCAAATAAGCAGCAGTTGGCTTTGGTGTGCCCTGTACTTCTTGCTAAGTCGCCCTAAGCCCGGCACAAACAGCGACTGGTCTCAGTTTTCATTGTAACTCCCAGCAGGTGGCCCCAAGACTGGCGTATGCGGTCTTGATTTGGAACATAGCTTCAAATGAATGGCCGCAAGCCTGACACTACAATGTGGCTGACCTCAGCCCACATTGTAATGTCCACCGAAGGGTCCCAAGCTTAGCACAAGTGCCAGTCATCCTTGGTTCACAGAAAAGCCTCTCCCAGGTACCTCCAAGTCCAACACAAGCAGTAACCAAGTACAGATCACTTTGTACCTCCTATCAGGTGGACCCAAGCCCAGCACAAGCCTTGGCTGCCTGTGGCCTGCACTGCAGCCCCTCCCAAGAGGCTCCAAAACTAAGAGGCACACTGAAAGGCACTGTGTGTAGGCTTTGGACCACACCAGGCACCACCCGACCAGCTCCACAATCAGCACACCTGAAGGGTAGACTCGAATGGCACAAGTGCCCAACTTAAGCAACTCCTACTCAATTGGATCAGCCCCCACACCACAGACTGCCTGCTATAGTTATGCCCAGCCCTCACGATACGACAGACTGAGGCCCAACACTACCTGCTGACATGCCCACAGCAACTGAGGCTCATCTACAATGAAGGGCACTCACAACCCATGCAAGGGATACCCCTGAGAAGCTGGCTCAAGTGACCAGTGAGCCTGCACCACTGGGCTCCACAGGATACCTATTTATATGGCCACTCTGTCAAGACAGAGAGATGTAGCACATCTACCCAATATCAATACATGGAAACAAATACCAGGAGTCAGCAAAAACGAGGAGACAGAAACACATGTTCCAAATGAAAGAACAGAACAAAACTCCAGAAAAAAACCTAACAAAATGGAGGCAAGCAACCTACCAGATACAGGGTTCAAAACACTGGCTATAAGGATGCTCGATGAACTTAGGGAAAGAACAAATGAACTCAGTGAGAACCTCAGCGAAGAGAAGGAAATGTGACAACAGAACCAGTCAGAAGTGAAGAGCACCACAACTGAAGTGAAGCATACATTAGATGGGATCGACGGCAAGTGAGATAGAGCATAGGACTGAATCAGCAGTCGTGAGGAAAAGATTGAAGAAAACACCCAATCAGAACAGCAAAAATAAAAACAAGATGAAATAAACGAGGATAGTTTAAAGGAACTCTGGGACATCAAGCACACCAACATTAGCATCACAGGGGGACCAGAAGGAAAAGAAAGAGAGCAAGGGATTGTAAACCTATTTGAAGAAATAATGACAGAAAACTTCCCTAAGTAGAAATACGAGTCTGGGAAGTTCAGAGTCCCAGACAAGATGAATCCAAAAAGGCCGACATCATAGTTAAAATGCCAAAGGTAAAGACAAAGAGAACCTTAAAAGTAGCAAGTTAAGGAGCTCCCATAAGACTACCAGATAATCTCTCCATAGAAACTGTGCAGGCCAAAGTAACTGGCATGAAATATTCAAAGTGATAAAAAGCAAGGACATATAACCAAGATTTTTCTACCCAGCAAAGCTATTATTTGGAATCAAAGGACAGATAAAGAGTTTTCCAGACAAGAAAAAGCTAAAAGAGTGCATCACCACTTAATCAATATTACAATAAATGTTAAAGTGACTTTTTAAGGAAGAAAAGAAATGATGAAAAATATGAATAAGAAAATACAGAAAAAAATTATCACTGACAAAGGTAAAAATCTAGTCAAAGCAGAGGATCAGCCAACTATTTAGCCAGTACAAAACTTAAAAGGCAAAAGTAGGAAGATCACGTGTAGTTACAACAATAAGGTAAGGGATACACACAAGCACACACATGAGGTAAAAAATAATGACAAAAATTTAAACATGGAAGAGAAAACACTGCAGTCACTTTAGAATCTGTTCAATCTTAAGCAACTATAACTTAAATTAGACAGTTATAAACAAAACTTGGTATATATGAAGCACATGGTAACCACAAACCAAATGTCTGCAAGAGATATACAAGAATAAAAGAGAAGGGAACCCAAACACAACACTGTAAGAAGTCACCAGCATACAGAAGAGGGCAAGAAAGAAAGGAACAGAGAAGAACTACAAAAACAATCACAAAGCAATGGATAAAATGGCAATAATTACATACCTATCAACGATTACTTTAAATGTAAATGAACTAAATGCTACAATCAAAGGGCATAGGGTGGCTGAATGGATTCAAGAAAAAAAAAAGACCTGTACATATGCTGCCTCCAAAAGGCCCACTTCAGGGAGAAAAAAACACAGACCGAATGTAAAGGGATGGAAAAGATATTT
This sequence comes from Desmodus rotundus, assembly GCF_022682495.2. Lineage (NCBI taxonomy): Eukaryota > Metazoa > Chordata > Mammalia > Chiroptera > Phyllostomidae > Desmodus > Desmodus rotundus. The sequence goes on from NC_071393.1 coordinate 72,515,289, forward strand.
CCTACAAATGGAAACAAAACAAAAAAGGCTGGGGTAGCAGTACTTACATCAAACAAAATAGACTTTAAAACAAAGGCTATATGTAACAAGAGACAAAGAAGAGCATTTCCTAATGATAAAGGGAACAATCCAACAGGAGGCTGTGACTCTTGCAAACATTCTTGCACCCACTGCAGGAGCACCTAAGTATATAATCAAACCTTGATGGACATAAAGGGAGAGATCGCCAGGAATACAGTCAGAGCAGGGACTCTAACGCCTTCCCGACACTAAAGGCTAGATCTAGATCGTCCAGACAGAAAGTCAACAAGGAAACAGTTTATTTAAATGACACATTGGACCAGGCACACTTAATTGATACTTTTAGAGCATGTCACCCAAAAGCAACAGAATATACGTTCTTTTCAAGTACACATGGAACATATTTTAGGGTAGACCGCATCTTAGGCCAAATCTCAACAAACTTAAGAAGCCTGAATTTATATCAAGCATCTTCTCTCATCACAATGGTATGAAACTAGAACTCAATTACAAGATAAAGCTGCAAACCACACAAACACATGAAGGCTAAGTAACATGTTCCTAAACCTAAATGGGTCAGCAATGAGATCAGGGAGACATCAAAGGATATCGTGACACAACGAAAATGAAAACAACAACCCAAAACCTATAGGAAACGGCCAAACAACTTTAGGCTAGAAATTCAAAGCAATACAGGCCAATCTCAAGAAACAAGAAAAAGCTCTACTAATCAATCTAACCTTATAGCTAAAGAAACTACAAAACAAAGAAAAAGCAAAACCCAAAAGGAATAGAAGGAAGGAAATAATAAAGATCAAAACAGAAATAAAAAATATAGAGTCTAAAAAAACAATAAAAAAGATCAATGAAACCAAGAGCTGGTTCTTAGAAAATACATACAAAATTGATAAACCTTTAGCCAGAGTTATCTAGAGAGAAAGAGTGGTCCAAATAAATAAAATCAGAAATAAAAGAGAAGAAGTGACAAATGAGACCACAGAAATAAAAAGCATTTTAAGAAAGTACTATGAACAATCATATGCCAACAAATTGTACAACACAGAAAAAATGGATAAATTCATAAAAACATACAATCTTCCAAAACTGAATCAGAAAGAAACATGAAATATGGACAGACCAATTACTACAAATAAAATTGAATCAGCAAAAAAAAAAAAAAAAAAAAATCCCAACAACCAAAAATCCAGGACCAGGTGGCTTCACAGGTGAAGTTTATCAATTATTCACAAAATTAATATCTATCATTCTCAAAATTGAAGTCTCCCAAACTCATTTTACAAGACCAGCATTATCTGCATACCTAAACCAGACACAGACATTACAAAACAAAAACAAAAACAAACAAACAAAAAAACACATTATAGGCCAATATCCTTAATGAACACAGATGCAAAAATCCTCAACAGAATATTAGCAAATTGAATTCAGCAGTACATTAAAAAGATCATGTACCAAAATCAATAGATATTTATCCCTGGGAAGCAAGGTTGGTTCAATATCTGCAAATCAATTAATGTGATGACACACCATCTAAATAAAATGAAGGATAAACCTCACATGAGCAATATCACTAGACACAGAAAAACAATTTGACAAAATCTAACATCCATTTATAATAAAAATTCTCAGCAAACAAGGAATAGTGGAATATACCTGAACATAATAAAGACCATATATGACAAATTCATGGTCAAAGCTAACATCATATCAGCGGCGAAAAACTGATCTTTTCCTGTAAGATCAGGAACAAGAAAAGGATGTCCACTTTAACCACTGTTATTCAACAGAACGAAGGGCCCAGAAATAAATCCACAGCTGTATGGTCAGCTGACCTATGACAAAGGAGGCAAGAGTATACAATAGGGAAAGACAGTCTCTTTAATAAATGATGTTGGGAAAACTGAAGAGATAGGTGTAAAAAAAATAAACTAAACCACTTTCTTATACCATGTACAAGAATAAAACAAAAATGGATTAATGACTTCAATGTAAGACCTGAAACCATAACATCCCTAGAACATAGGCAGTAAACTCTGACATCAGTCTTAGCAATATTTTTTTGGACATGTCCTCAGGCAAGATAAACAAACAAAAACAAATGAGACTACATCAAACTAAAAAGTTTTTGCAGAGTAAAGGAAACCAGAAACAAATAAAAGATTCCTCAAAAAATTAAAAATGGAACTGCCTTACGGCCCAGTGATTCCACTGCTGGGAACGTATCCAAAGAAACCCTAAACACTGATTTGAAAGAATAAATGCACCCCTATGTTCATTGCAGCATTATTTACAATAGCCAGGACTTGGAATCAGTTTAAGTGCCCATCAGTAAATGAGTAGATAAGAAAGCTGTGGTACATTTACACCATGGACTGCAAAAATGATGGAAATCTTACTTTTGTGACAGCATGGATAAACCTGGAGAGTATTAAGTGAAATTAGCCAGTCAGAGAAAGACAAATGTGATATGTGGAAATGAATGAACAAAAAAAGGGAGGGGATTTGGGGGCTGAGTGAAAAAGGTGATGGGATTAAACAAACAAACGAAACCTCACAGACACACCCAACAGAACAGTGTGTACCAGAGGGAAAGGAGGGAGCGGGGATAGAAGAGGGCAAAGGGGGAATCAATGGTTATGAGAGGAGACTTGAGCTTTGGTACTGAACACACAATATAATATACAGATGATGTTTTTCAGAATTGTACACTTGAAACCTATATAATTTTATTAACCAATGTTGCCCCAATAAATTAAATTAAAATTTTAAGAAAAGACAACCTACTGAATAGGAGAAGATACTCACCAATGATACATCTGTTAAGGGGTTAATATCCAAAATATATAAGAAACTCAAACAATTTAACACCAAAAACAAAACAACACAAACAATCTGATTAAAAAATGGGCAGAGGACCTGAATAGACATTTCTCTCAAGAAAACATGCAGATGGCCAACAGACATATGAAAAGATGTTCAACATCACTAATCATCAAGGAAATGCAAATTGAAACCACCATGAGAAGTCAACTCACGCCTGTCAGAATGGCCATCATCAATAAATCAACCACCAACAAGCACTGGAGAGGATGCTGAGGAAAGGGGATCCTCACCCACTGTAGGTAGGGTTGCAAATTGGTGCCGCCACTGTGGAAAAACAGTAGGGAGTTTCCTCAAAAAGTTAAAAATAGTACTACCAGCAACTCCACTTCTGGGTATTTATCCAAAAAATCCAAAACACGAATTTGAAAAGGTATAGGCATCCCTGTTTTTTGCAGCTCTATTTACAATAGCCAATATATGGAAGTAACCTAAGAATCCATCAATAGACCAATAGCTAAAGAAGTTGTGGTATATATATATATACAATGAAATACTACTCAGCTATGAAAAAGAATGAAATCTTGCCATTTGTGACAACATGGATGGATCTAGAGGGTACTATCCTAACTGAAATAAGTCAGATGGAGGAAGACAAATACTGTATCATTTTACTTATATGTGGAACCTAAAAGATAAACTAAAAAACAAAAGAGAAACAAATTCATAGATACAAAGAACAAATTGAGGTTTGTCAGATTGTGGGGCGCAGGGGGCTGGATAAAAGAGGTGAAGGGATTAAGAAGTACAAGTTGGCAGTTACAAAATTAGTCCCAGGGATATGAAGTACAACATAGGGAACACAGTCAACAATATTGCAGTAACTGTATGATGTCACATGGTTACTAGAGTTGTTGGAGTGATCACTTCATAAGTTGTACAAGCACTATGCTGTATACCTGAAACAAATGTAATATTGTATGTCAATTGTCATTGAAAGTAAAACAAACATTAAAAATAAAATTATAAGCGAAAACCACAGTAGGCAAAACAATGTAAGGAACCTCCATGGACTCAGCCAGTTTCAAGAGTAATCAGCACGTGGCCAGTTTTGATCCATGTAAATGCCCCTCACTTTTCCCTCCCACGTTATTGTAAAGCAAATCCCAAACATGACATTTCATCAGTGACTATTTCAGTAACTGTGTTTTAAAATAAGGGCTCTTTAAAAAACAATGCATCATTAATCTGCCTAAAACAAAACAAAAAAAATAGTAATTCCTTATAACAAACATCCAGTCAGCATATGTATTACCAAGTACCTATAATTATATAATATAATTTAGAAAAAAAGGTTTGCATGCTATGACAGGTTGAAATGTCCCTTACATTTCTTTTGGTTGAGAGGACCCTCCTCCATGGCTCTTGCAATTCTGAGGGCACGCTTTCTCGGTTAACTGAACTATGTCTACCTCAGGTTATAAGGGTTGCTGACCCGGTAACAGGGATCTAAGCCCCTCGGGACTGAGGTTGGGGTACCACAGGCACAGTGGGGAGCTCTTTCTTTGGGGCTTAAAGCAGTGTCAAACCATCAAGTGAATCCAGTGTCACTTGCTGAGACCATGGGCTCAGTTCATCATTGGCAGAGTCCGGCAGCCAGCACCGTGGACACTACAGCTAAATTCCAGGAAGTGGCCCATCAAGAAGCTGGAGTGACTGGCTGTGTGGTCTGAATGGCCTGGGAGTGGAAGTGATGAGCCTGCCAAGGCAGGTATGGATGCAGTAAGTCTGGAACCCATGATGCCAATGAACTGGGGAGGAAGAGGAAAAGGAAGCATAAAAATGACCCTAGGCATTTGGCATTCAATATGTGAATGCCAAATTAACCAAAATGAGCAAGTGCTCATCAGCATTTAAGGGTGCTCTGTAGGCTGTAACTACCTTCTAATAAGATAGACTCATGAATGATAATGTGGGAACACTTCTTGGATTCCTGAATACTCTGGGTGACCCCTTAAAATGGGGCTGTTCACAAGATTAAAAAATAAGTCCTGGACAGAGGTTCAGAGAGATCAGGGAAGGGAAGCCAGACATGGCTACCTGCGCTCCTCCACCCCCCAAATTCTCTATGGCTTCCTCACTAACTGCCTCATCACTCTGGTTACTCCATTCTCTCCACTACCAACCAGGCAAGCTCTGCTCCCCACTCCCCTCCAAGAACAGTGCCTCTAGTCCCTACTCCTTTTGTCCACTTCGATTAGTCACTGGGGTCCCTCCAATCCAAGCTCCATCCTGGTAGCATCTACCTGAAGATTTTAGTAAGAACCTCGGCAATCTCCCCAGAGCCCTTGACCACTCTCTGGGAAAAGCCAAAGCGGGCAACATGGCCTCCCTGGCACCAGGGAGCCCCGCTTGTCTTCCACTCCGCAGAGGAATCACAGATGCACCAACTGTAGCATCGTCGTGTTTCTGCTATGTTCTTTCCTCGTTGCTACTTCGTGAGTCTCTTGGAAAGTTAATGAAGACACAAGATTTCTTCCATTGTTTCTGAAAACAAAGCTTCTCTTTCACAAAACCTAACTTCTCCTATACATAAAAACAAAAAAGCCCACACCTAGAATTTTAAGTTAATAGAAGCACTTTATTTCCTTCACTTGTTATAACTATAATTACCTGCTTATCATGCTTAGCACTTGGCCTTGAGAAGAAATGAGTAATTACTCTTGTAATGTTTTTAATTCCTCATTAGAATAATTTTAGTTGCCAAGCAACTTTTACTTTTATGTCCCATATAAGAAAGGATTATGTCAGAATTATTTTTTAAATCAATTTTAGGATAGAATAAGCAACCTTCTGTGCTAGCATGCCTCTTTATAAGTACTAATGTTGATTTTGAGAGGAGAACTGTTTATAATGGGAATTATGGGAGGCAGAGTTAACTGCAGTGGTCTGCCACAGAAAGTAGGGTCCTCAGGGTGCACGGAACACGAACAGAGGGTGCAGGAAGACATTCCCGACACTACCTCTCCTGCTTTCGGTGGCAGAACAGATTTTTGCTCGTCTGTATTTTTCAAGTTTTCTAAAGTGAACATGAAAAATGTTTAAAGTTATTTAAATTTAAGAAGTAAATATAAGAGCTGAGTTACAATTAGATCTTTGTAAATACAAGAACTTATAAAAGTGTGAGAATTAAATAAGAATATGTATGAGGGGGGAGCCCCCCCAAAGAAACAATTATCTTCTGGAGGGTGGGCCCCTTGTAGTACAGGCTTCCGCCACTAGGTGAGTGTTCTAGGAACCCAGCTGTGTCAGTGTACCAGCTGGCATTGTTGTGAAAGGTTCTATTTGGTTTAAATGAATTTTTTTGAAGACTCTTTCAACACATTTGCCCATTTCATGAAGGGGGATTTACCAGCACACCTGCCCACAATGTGCTGGGTGTTCAGCAGTTTTGATCTAAGATGGCATGACCCCCGTGCCCCACCCTCCCTATCCACCTGATCTCACCCAGAGTGACTTTTTTGTTTCCCCAGATGAAAAAAGTCCTCAAAGGGAAACATTTTGCACATGTGGAAGAGGTGAAACAAACAAACAAAAAAGGCAAAAGCAGTAAAAGGCATCAAAACCAGTAAGTTCAAAAACTGTTTTGAGCAGTGGAAAAAAAGTCTCAATAGGTGTAGTGCGTTAAATGGAGGGTACTTTGACGGTGACATGAAAGAATAAGTACACAATTTTTTATAAATAATCTCTGGGTTCCCCCCCCATATAAAATATAGTAATATGAACACTTCATAGTAAACCTTCAAGTGAACTATTGCTAAAATAATATTTTAGAAATTGATTTATAATCTCTGGGTTCCCCCCCCATATAAAATATAGTAATATGAACACTTCATAGTAAACCTTCAAGTGAACTATTGCTAAAATAATATTTTAGAAATTGATTTAAGTGGTAAATTTCATGTTATGTACATTTTACCATAATAAAAAATCTAAGTAAAAACAATATAGACTCATTATATAGTAATAATTTAGAAAAATGGATTTAAATTTGGTTGGTTTTATAAGTCTCTACCCAAAGGATATTGGCTGTGCAAACAGATCAAAAGTACTTTCTTTAAATATACAAACTTCTATGGGGCTTATTTCAAATGCACATTCAACATCATGAGTGAGACCTCATTACATCTTCTCCCGGATATTTTCAGTCTCAAAAATCATTTCAGTTACAAAGTGACTGTCCAAATGCTCTGGTTTTAAGCCAATGACAATCTCAGAAACAAAACTGAAGGCTTCTTCTTCTCCAGCAAAAACTTACTGACAAACTTGTATTGATCATCCCCAACAGCAGACTATAGAATTACTGTATATCACAGAACAGATTTAATGAAACTTTGATTAAAACAATAATGGTATATTCACCAAATCTTTGGAATAGGGATTTTTTTCAAGTTTAGAGTTAATAAAGGAAAAGATAACAGGAAACATAGACAAATTTAACTACATTAAAAATATAAAATATCTATGAACTGAAATCCCCAAACCAATATAAAAATGGAAAGAAGACTAAGGAGAAAATGCCTGGAACAATTGATATTCAAAGAGTTAAGAGGATTTTTTTATAGAAAAAGATTTTGCAACTCTCTAATAATAAAAAACATTGACCAGCAAGTAATGAATAGGCAAAGGATATGAACAGACAGTTCACAAATGTGGAAAAATATAGTTAGCAAACAAACTTATGAAAACATACCCAACTACAGCTTGCAGATCCATACATCACCTATCTACCTACCTACCTAGCTATCCTCTTACCTGGCAGCATGAAGTACAGGCAAGTGGTTAAACAGACGGAATCAGAAACAAATAGAGACAGCACAAAATACATGTAGAACAGAAGTTCACAAAATTGAGGTCTGGTTGGTCAGAAACAAGGGCTAATTAAACCATAGAGTTTTTAGAGGAGGTAAATTTACAAAAACAATAACAAAAGACAGACTGATAACTCTGACTCCAGAAGGAGAAGCTCAGTTTTAGCTTTTAAGTTCCATTGTCGCTTCTTTAAGAAAATTTCTCCACTTCACTGATATTTGATTTCCTTTCTCTAAGGTATAATGTTCCTTGTTTCCAAAGCATACATGGAGAGTTGTTTTATAAGATACTTAGATGAAAGAATAGCAAATATTCCCTTTTCCTAATTAGGTGATACAAAATTAAATCTCCAGTTTTAGCTTCCCTTCCCTCCTCCACACGTTGCTGTGAAAGCGCCGGTGAAGCTGGGGGAGGAGGCGATGTGATGGTCGGGGCCTAAGGGGAAGCCCTGGCTGGCAGTGCTGGTCTGTTTCCATGATGTAAATACTCCCAACACAGGCAACGTCGAGCTACTAGCACAACTTCACTGAACATGGAGCTGGGGAGAGCTGTGCGAACCATCGCTTACCACGATACAGCATTTCTATCATGTAGATACAATAGACGATCTCAAAAGCACGGAGAACAGTAAAATGTGGTGCTCTATTAGAAGATAATGAGTGTTCACGATTTATCCTGTAAGTTTATACAATATAATCTGTAATGATGACCATGTCTAACAACTGGCTCACAAAATGTCTGCAAGTTTAACAGTCTGCCGTTGCAGGTTGACTGTCGAGACTGCGACAGTATCACATCAAGTGCGGTGCCCCAAGTGTCTGCGTGCGCCTGGGGACCGGGCCCTGCTGGACGCTCGCCCGTTTTCCCTGCTATTGTCCTCACAGCCACTCTAGGACGCCCCCGCTAGGGGACTCGCAGAACCAGGCACCAAGCCCACCAGCTGTAGCTGCTCCAGGTACAGATGGGCAGGTCCTACCTGGAGGAGGTGATTCTGGGGGTAGGGCCTGCACTTTGGATGACCTACCTTCTCCTGTGGTCTCATTGCCCAATCTCTGTTGTTTCAGTCAATTACTGAGCACTTAGCTTTTGTTTTCACGCTATTTCCTAATGTGTTTCCATCACAAATTCAGTAACTTTCACATCAACTAATGGCTTTAAAAAAATCTGTTGGGACAAGTGGCACTTTTGGAGAAGTTACTCACAGGAAGCACCTCTCTAGTCCTCCCCTATCCCCCTCCCCAGCTAAGCCACTACTTTTGGCCTCTGACCTGTGGGAGAGGGGCACACACACACATATGCATCAGGGAGGAAGGCTCCACAGCACCACAGTGGAGCCTTCCACTGCGGAAGGTGGAAACGCAGAACGGGAATGCTGTCTTTGAACACAAAGAACCAAATCACAGTTATAACAGACACCCATATTCTATTTTTCCGTGGCTGAAGATGAACAGGATGGAAGTTTTGAAGGGAGTTTCTGCAGTTGAGAAGGAACGGAAATGCAGGAAAATCTGAAAGAAGTGGGCTCGAGGTTACAAGCCTGCTCACGGGCAGGGCTCTCTAATTAGATCTGGGGGACTGCTTTAGAGACACCCAGGCGGCTGGGTTCACCACATGATTTTCTAGTTCACAGAGCTGAAAACTGTACTTGGGTCTGTCGCTTCTCCAAGGATTTGTATCCTTCAGGTTTTCCATGTTTTCCTAGAAAGCCCAAGGAAATGCTCTGGCGCAGCCAAGAAGCAAGAGTGCCATGGGACTCTTTCTCAAAATCAGTTCATGAGTCACCTCCAGCAAAACCACAGCGGCTGCCAGCTGGATGGACATCACATCTCTGGAAGGGACCCTCAGGAATCTGCGAGTTGAACCCCACCCCCTGCCCCATGATTCATGACTCCTGCTCACATTAAGGCTGGAGAACCTCTGGTAGAACAGAGAGAACATGAGCCTCAGAGATAAATGACCGGAGTGCAGATCTCAGCGGCTGTCTCACTAATAAGTTGGGCCATGTCCCACAGGTTCTTTAATGTCCCTGAACTTCAATTTCCTATGAATTAAAAGAATAAAGAACATCCACCTCACAGGGCTGTTGTGAAAATCAATGGCACCAATTCAGGTAAAGGCCCAGCAGCCCGCAGAGCCCACGGCAAGCGTCCAACCACCATCAGTCTACTACCTGTCTGCCTGCTTGTCTCCTCTCGGCAGCCAATCTTGTCTCTCTGGATGGACTTACTAAACTACAATGCTCAGAATTCCTGCAACACTCTCAACCTCATGCATAAACATTTGTGACTGCCTCTGTGCTCTATTACAGCGAGAGGTCTGCGACAAATAGCCCCACACAGGAGCACAGAGGAGACAGTGAAGGGGTTTCCCATCTCCTCACTTCGCAGGAGTGGCAGTCACAGTAACCCATACCCATGAGAGGGCAGACACACCAGCCTGGGGCACTGGGTGATGCCAGCCTGTCAAAGATGCAGCAAAGATGCTCCTAGGAATAAATAGCCTCTTAATCACAGAACAATAATTATTTCACTCCAGTGGGCTAAGGAGAGCCATGCCTGGGAGCTGCTCTGATGCCGAGAAACCTTAGGAAGCAGGTGCCCAGAGGACCATCCTTTGCATGTGCAACCTTGGCCATGACTTCCAGTGACTGGGTGTTCCACCAAGGAGGTGACTGGGACAGCTGTGGTCTTCTTCATGAAGGGTCTGTCATCAACAGTGGCCAAGGCCTTGGGCCCCTTCCTCATCCTACACTTGGCTTTGTTTCTTGGACTTGCCCATTCTTGGGTCCGAATGCCCTTGGATATCATTGCCCTGGGCTTCTGGTCTTGTGCTCTTGTTGCCTATGGGCACCTCGCTTTGGTGCATAGACTCTACATTGCAGAGTAGCGAGGGATACCTAACCCTCCCTGGAGGGAACCGAGTGTGGCCCCAGCAAGTGTGTGTTTGCCTTCTTTGGCTCTAATTTTAAAAATAGGTGTAACATTTTAGCCTTAATAAGTTAAGGTCTATAAAATGCTTTTAACGTCCACTACTCCATGGTGTAGGAAATATACCTATTACTTCTGGGGTACTTCTAGTTTGGGAGGTCTTTGGATACCATTAGTACAATGCACATGGTAACTTTAATCAATAAACACTTTTTTCAAGAGAGAATTTCAGGCAGACACCTGCTATAAAGATAGGGCCCAATACACAGTTCTTACATTTCATGGATTTTAATTTCTAATCTGGTGGGGAATGTGAGCCCAGGGTGCAGGCCTGCTCTGTGTGGCATGCGGTTCCTCCAAACCGAGGGAGGCCAGTCCCAGGAAGGGGACCCCAGCAAGCTCGGCTTGCAGGTGGCTGCTGGGGGCAGAGGAAGAAGCACATGCACGGCATGTTTTCTCCTTAGACTGGGGACATGAGGCCAATTTATTCTGTCATTTGTCCAAAGGAGACCACAATACCTGACCTGTTTGTTACAGAATTGTTTTATGTTTAAAAGAAATCAGTACATATGGAACTCCAAGGAGCGGGGAAAGGAACAACATTCTAAAATATAAGATACTAGGCTAAGCTGCATTTCCCTTCACACTGACAGGTAAGACTTTCCTCCCACACCTCAGTGGGGAGCAGGACAGCTGCTTGCTGACAGTGCCTTTCTGGGATATGTTTGGCTATCACAAGTTGTCTTGCATTCAGAAAAGGACAGTGAAAGAGCTTTGTGAATTGGGACACCTGAAGCCTTCTACTTGGTCCCAAATGCTGGCAGCCCTCTTACAAAATGAAAACGTTTTAAAAAGCCCAGATGATCTCATAGGTCTTCTCTACCTCTGAAACAGATGGTGTGATTCACATACATTTGACATAAATGTACCAGGTTGTGATGATTTGCCTCATTTTGTTCCACTGAGGAGTGCATTAACTTGTAATAATACGCCGAGAATGTGAAGCATGACCTCCAATTAAAATGGAGGTGGGGGTTGGTTGCTTCATGGTTAAAGCAATGAACTGACCCAAGGCTCTGAGTTCCTAATCACAAACCTGTGATGTGACATTGGGGGTTCTGCTAGAGGTCTTCCAGAGTACCCTTAATTTGTACAAACTGATCACCCATTCTTAAAAGCGTTGTAGTCCATCCTCTGAGTACAGTGTGGGTGGTAACTAATGGTTAATAATACTCAAGAGAGTAAAGACTGCCGAATGCCCATGATTCCTTAGGGGGTATTCAGACTATTACCTAGAGATGCTAGAAAAGGGCGAATCCCACAGTTTCCAGAAAACCAGTCCATTGCTCTTCCCTTCCAAGTCAGCCGCCAACCCCGTCCAACACGTCCAACAGACTTCTGTGGTGATGGAAATGCTTCCTATTTACTCTGTTCAGAGGCAGCTACCACTTGTGCCTGTTGACCACTTGAAATATGACTAGTGAGGCTTAGGAACTAACTTTTACACCTGGTTTAATTTGAATTAATTGACATGTATATGTAACCAGCCACATGTATAGTGGCCACCGTATTGGACAGCACAGTTCTAGCTAATACAAACCTCTTCAAAGCAACTGCATGAAGGGGAGGTTGGGAAAGCAGTAGAAAGTAAATTAACTAATTAGTCAAAACAATTCTTTTCTAAGCTTGAAGAAGTGGCAAAATTCAAGGTCTGGAGTGAGAGATTACCAAAAAATAAGCACCATTTCCCATATCCCTGTACCGCTTCCCTCCGTTTTTATGGGTATTAATCTGAGACGGCATCAAAACTCTAACAAAAAGCTAAACTAGATCACTTTATTCTACAGAACAACTTTTTTACACAAGGCTGAGAAAAAGCACTAGTGAGATCAAGTTCAAGAGAAACATAAGCCTCACTCTCTCCTATTCTCCAATCGCCTCAGAGGAGCACGGGTGCATATTTTGCTGTGGGATGTTCTTTGTCTGCTGTCCTCCCCAGCCCCACTTTCCTCGGTGGCTCAACTTCCACTCCCCTCCCCCACCCAGACATGTCAACTGATATAAACAACGGCTCAAAATCACAGGCACAGTGCTGTCTCCTGTTCCCTCCATACTTAAGGCGTCTTTTCTTTTTTGCCCCTTTGTAAATTCTTTGGCAGCCTTGAAGTGAACTCACTCAAATTTTACAAGGTGTAAAGAATTTATTCTTCCTGCACTTAGCTTATCATTACCTTTCTTTTGTATCTTTTCCCCCCTGAACAGTGCATTTCTCAGGTATTCTAAGCTCTAATAATGGAACAGGGGTTCAGTCCCTGCAATCCTCCTTACGCACTGCCCAGCATAACGTCAGAGGCAAATAGGGACTTAATCAATGCTTCTTGGTAATACATTACAGACCAGTAGACTCAATGAGATTTTAAGGTACTTCTTTCAGGTCAACATACTCCAGGAAACAATGTATCTTTTCCTTTGTACGATTTGTTGAGGGGAGTGAATTAGGCTTGGTCCTTTTGGGGAAGGACTTTAAAAGGGGCCACATTGTTTTCGGGGTGATGTCAGGATTATGTGAAGGTTGGGAAAGCAGCCCTGAACTTAGCCAGCAGCCACATGATTGGCACAGGAGAAAGACATCGACCTGTCGCTGTTTTCTCAACAGTGGAACGGAAAGGGAATGAAGGCCTTTATTCATGAAATGGTCAGAATGCCCCGCTAAAGACCAGTAAATGACTATTAGGCTTGTGTGAGGAACTTTGCAGTTTGTTGAAGTGGGGACAAGGCAATGGAAGAGCTTAGCACAGCCACACTTCCTCCAGTCTCCACTGTGCCCTAGTGTGTCTCCTCTGCTCCCAAATCCATCCTTAACTGAAAGATTAAAGTGTAAGTAAATAGAAATCTAATTAAAATTTAAGGTTAAACCAGCAATAAAAGAGCTCCATCTTTTCCAAGTAAAAGAGTCTACCACAAGCAACAAGCACAGTGGGGTACTTGGATCAGCTGCATTAGCAACTCCAGGGAGCCTGTTAGAAATGCAAATTCTTGGGCCCCACCCGGGACCTACAGGAGCCCAGCAATTGTGTTATAAAAACACCTCCACGTGATTGTGCACTAACACTTGAGAATGACTGCTTTAACCAGGGTTGAAATCATCAACTTCTTTTCAGTGTTGTAATTAAGTGTACTAAACGAGTATCCCTGAAACTCAAGTCTTTCCCAATCCTAGAAATAAGGTCTGACCAAGCACTAAACAAGTTCATCCAGGAATCACTAGTTCCCAGTTCAAACACACGCGTGCATGTCCTGCTACCTGGGGCCTGATCAAGCCTCCCCAGAGGGCTCCGGGCTGAGCAGGTGCGTCTGAGCTGAGCCACTTAGCGCTCATCTGCTTTGCACTGGGACAGACGGCTTCAAAGGGATGGGGGGGGGGGGATGCAGAAGGGAACAGCGACGCTGGAAACGTATGACTATTTCATCAACTTTAATCATTCTTCTTCTTAAAGGGAGCAAATATTTAACAGCTTTCAATGACTACTTCACAAACATCAATCAAAAGAAAGATAGTGGTTATAAGATTTTTAAAAATAGGGCATCTTCTCAGATAACTGCTGTCAGCGGCACCAGGGTGCGCCTCCTTCAAGGTGATGATGGAGTCCAGCGTCTAGATGATTCACAGCTGACGTGAGTCTGTCTGTGTCTTTCCCGGATCTGTGACATGCCCCCCCCATCCCAACTCGTATTAACCAGTATCTCCGGGTCACAGGCATTCCAGCCTCACCCAATCCTTTCCTACTCCACCATAATGACCACCAAGATTGCAAAGGGAATTATTAAGACTTTTTGTCCAAATGATTCAAAGACTTTCAAATTTCTTTTTGATGACAGTGGTTGCTCAGGTAACCTAGTTTTTGTGTGCTCCAAGAACACGAGGACAAAAAGTCAAAGCCCCAGAAGCACAAGAGCATTTTATGATATTTCCCGTCACAAGAAAAACCTCCATGCTAAGAAAAATGGAGATGTAAACTCTCCACAGTAACTTTTCTCACTGAAATCGCACCTCTCGTCACGACCTGTGCCACCCACACAGTCATGTGCCACAGGCACTGCACACTGTCTCCAACATCTCAAAGGCTCAAAAGCTATTTTTAAGCCAAAATGCAATCTAGGTTGCTATTCTATAAAGCATTTTTAAAAGAAGAACAAAGTAATATAGTGACTTTTTTTTTGTATGCATGTGGGCAGTTAGCCAACTCACCAAAGGACTGAATGCAGCTATCGATGAGATCGTCCAGGCTGGCTCCTTTGGCCAAATGTCCCAGAGACACCATCATTCGGAACTGGGTGATCTGGGCCAGGCTGGGATGGGAGGGGATGGGGCTGCTGGCTGTCTTCGCCTCTAGTTTTGCTTTAGGGGCAGCTCTGCAGCCATGGGAAGGTTTCCTGAGGAAAGAGAGGAGTCAGTAAGTACACGCAGAACAGTCCGGGGACCAACAAACTGGCAGCTCGGAGCTCTGAAGGCAGATTGGAGAGGAAAGCAGTAGAGATAACACAATTAATCCTGGGAGTTGGGCTGATAGAAGATATACCCCTCCCACTTGGCAAATGCACCAAGCGGACTGGTTGGCTGTTAAAGAGACATCTCCCAAAGCAAATAACAAGGTGAGATTTCAGGGTTGCAACTAGGGCTTGTCCTCCTGGGGTTAGGTTGCTTTGACCTGCTGTCTCTGTTTCCCAAAGGGGAGAGGCAGAGGTAGAGGCAGAGGCAGGACCACCTCGGCAGTCCTCAGCTCCTAGCGACAATTTTTAATTTTAGCCTCAAGGCCACTGACTTGGGTCTTAAGAATTAAGTTTCAGGTGGTCTCATCTTCAGCTCAATTCATTAGTCCTGAAAAACAGCAGAGATGCTGCAACAGGCCAGGTGGCCTCAGGAACATCCTTAAGGACTTTGGGGGAAAAGTCAAAGACTGAGGACCAGTGTGCAGGGCTGAGGGTGAGGGTGGTGGTATTTAGATTTTAAATTATAGTCCTGCCTTTCTGACAAATCTCTGTTGGTTTTAAGGTTTGGTTTTTCATTAATGATAATATAGATAATCACCATGAGTCATTTTTATCATTAAACATCAGTCCATCAAGTCCATACTTGGGTTTTTACCTATTGGGGTCGGGGAGGGGGTTGAGAAGCAGAGCTCAAGAGAGCTTTACTCCAGGGCTGAGTCCAAAGCAGTGAGCCTGGATACAGGAAGGCCTAGGAGTCCTGCAGGTCACCGTTGTCCGCGCTCATCTCACTTTACCTTTGGTCATGACCTCTCAGTATAAGTCAAGTCATTTGCAAAATGATACATGAACACTAATTAAGCATTTTGTTTCCCCTCCCACTAGAAGAGATAAACACACACAGACACATTTCGACATTCTTTGAAGGTTTATTAGTGGCAGGTGGTGTTACTGGTAACATCTTTGAGCACGTAGCTAATTCTCTTCTCCCTGCTGTGACCTGGTTATCTCATAGTTCACACTGAGGAGTCAAAACCAGGAGAAAAGGAAATATATCTCAGATCCATACTTTAGCTACTCACTAAATATTTTGATAAACACATGATGGCATTAATTAATCAATAATAGGTCAGAGAAGACCAGTGAGACGGTGTATATGAGGGCACTCTGTAATCTGTAAAACATACTAATTACATGTTAGCTGTTGTTGTATAAAGGTCAAGGTCATCTATAAGTTCTTTAATACAAACATCTAGTTGGAGAACCAGACCCAGACCATGAAAAGATAAGTATCAGTCTGCGAGTGTCAAGGCTAAGGGGTGTGATGTTCTCAGAGGAGGGAGAATCACTAGCAGGTGGAGTGTTGGGGGAAGCTACCAGACATAATCTCACCCAGGAGAGGCTGAAGAGGTACTGAGATGAAAACAAAATCCTGAGGCATGCCCGGAATTTTGGAAACCACCTGCGAAAAGACCACTGAACAGTGAGGCTGCTCAGTGCAAGACTTGTGGAGGGAACACCCCGCCCTTCCAGTGGCATTTCAAAATGGCTCCAGGGTGCTGGGCTGCCAGTGGCTGTGGGGCTCTGTTTGGACCTAGGGTGGTCCCAAAGAGACAGAATCAGCAACTGGCTATTGGGAGTCTGATAACCTGAGGCAGTGATTTCCGAAAGATCAAGCCTGTGTTACAGGACTTGATCAAGTTTCTCCTGGCTATTATTGATTCTTACTCAGCACTTGCAATAGCCCCAGGGTCAGACTGGTATCTGAAAAGGAGAGAATAATGGCCACCAAAGATTGAAGACCCCTGACTGACAGGCAGGCAGGCACTGTGCTGGGGATTTACCTGGTCTTTGAGGTTTACATCCCAGAAAGATTTGCTCTCCATTTTGTGATGTTGAAACTGAGTCTAAAAGAGGTAAATGGCATAGCCAAGTACAACTCATATGTTCTAGATCTGGGATTTGTGCCAAGCACCTCTCTGACTCTATCTGCTTCATAAATTCGCTGGGCCTGGAACTGTGCACCTTCAGTGCATCAGAATTAGCAAGAGAGGCTGAAAAGGTCAATTCAGCTTAAGATAAAGGGAACATTCTCCTAAAGCATAGCCAATGACACAAAGGCCGAGTGCTGGCCTTGCTCCTCCTGCACGTTCCCGGAACAGTCCTCAGACCCTAGCGCTGCACCGACTCTTCCTGGTCGTTATCCAAGCCCTTCACCTAGACGCGTGGAGGCCCAGGCCCAGCAGAGCAAGGGAACCAGCCACCAGTGCCAAGACAAATAGAAGCCAGGCCTCCTGTGCCCCAGTCTTCCTCCCCACTTGAGCTCCCTCCCCTTCTAGGAAGCACTGACAATCTCTACACCTGGGGCTGGTTGTCAGGTGTTGGGATTAATCAGCCTTCTGCCTTACCTGCTTCGTTTTTACGACTAATACAAGGCAGAGTTGGAAAAGAGAAAAGTAAAGTTCTTCTCAATGCAAGTCTTTTTTTCCCCCTCTTAGGCCCTCCACTTCACTTCTCCCTGGGCCCTGGAGAAGAGGCTGGAGGCTGAGCCTCCACAGACAGCTCTTCCCTCTGGTGCGGGGAGGCGTCTGCCTCAGTCCCTCAGCTGGTGCATACAAGGAAAATTCCACTTTCTCTCTCAGTCGGTGGCACTGACCATTGAGAACTCTGAAAACTGCCCCGGCTCTAATTCTAGTAATGGTTCCTCATGTCAGCTAGGGGCAACCACTTTTGGTTCACAAGATACTTTTACTAGAACAAGGAGGGACTGGGATTAGATTCAAGCAGAAAGAATGAACTTGAAGGGAGTATTTGGGGGTTGGTGAAAGATGCAACCTAGGAACTATGGAGCCCAGAGAGAGTAGAGGGCTGGGGCGTGAGAAACCAGGGAGAAGAGAAACTACCAAACACCGAATTGCAACCGGAAAGGTCTTGGTAGATGGGGGTCATCTGCACCATAACCTGGGAACTCAGCTCTTCTGCTATGCAATTTCTTGACTGCCTACTTTGTGACAAACCCTCAAAGCTGTCTCTCCTGGAGAAATGGCTATTGATAAGGGTTTACAAAATGCTTTATTATAGGCAGTACTTGAAGGTATTACAATCCACAGAACGCATAGCCTCTAGTCTGCAAAGGCATATCTTTAAACAAGAGTAGCCAAATGTTTTCTGGCCAGCTCCCTTGCAAATTTAAAAAACAAACAAACAACCCCTAAGAAAAACAAACTAACTTGAAGGTGTTTTCTGAACCTAAAATTTGCTAAGGCCCCATTAGGTTTGCTGAAGGAGACTCTCAAAATTCGGACTGGTTCAAGTGAAATCCTCTCCAAGCACAAGTTACCTCGTCTCAACTTTTTATGGAAACTTTCACAGCTTTCTTTGCAGTGGAAGGTGGCTTTTATAGGCTTCTAGTGAGGATTCCTTCCAGTCCTGTCCTCTCCCCATCTCCATAATGACTCAGTTTAACATACTGAAGCTCTCCCCCCTCAATCCAGTGCAAGGTACAGTGTTGGACCCTCGGGGATATAGGGCCCGGAAAACTTCCTGCCTCCATTGGGCATGCTTGTGCAGGCTGGGTATGGCACATCACACGAGTCCATGTGGCTGCAAGCGGGGAAGTGCACAGGTGCCTGGCCTTATGCTGCGCCCAGGCCACTGTCTAAGCAACTGTCGGGTTCCAGACCTTTGGGGGATAAATTCAAAGTTACCTGTCCCTCCAGGCCCCTTTCTCCAGACAAGAACCTTTTCACTCACTGTCACTCTTCATCTTATGTCACCCCAAGACGCTCCTAAAACATCTCTATTATCACAGCCGGGCGGGGGTTCCCACCCAGAAGGTTATACATTCGCTGACCTCCGCTTGCTTGCTGCAAGCACAGTTGGCCCTCCCGAGATCCTCAGGGCCGGCATATGCCGCCAGGGGGCGCTGCGGGAGCCCTGCCCCCGCAGCAGGTGCGGGAGGGCTACCCGGAAAGTCCGCGAGTGGGAGTCCCAGGTGCGGGGCTGGGGGATAAGGTCTGTCAGTGCAATTCCGGAGCTCGCCCGGCGACCGCTGGCCGCGCGGGCCGCACAACCCAGCTCACTCCCCCATTTCCCGGGTGCGACGCGCTGGGCACTCCAGGGGCGTCCGTCTCTTGAGCTTGTGTCCGCTGCGCCCGTCTCCCCGGACTTCGGAGACCCCAGCCTGCTGCCCCCAGCAGTCCGGCCGGCAACTTCCCGTAGAGGAAGCGCCCGTGTCGTCCGCCCCACTTCCCATCCCCGAGAGGCCTCAGGGGGCTGCCCGCACACTGGCCCCAGCCCCAAGGAAGGAGATTGGCGCTTCCGAAGGCCTGGGCCCCTACTCACCGAGGAGCCTCTCTCGCCTTGCCCAGGGTACCCATGGCCGCGGCCGCGCTCGTGAGCCGCTTCACCTAGCGCAGCTAGACGGGCTCAGCGGGGCACGTCGCATCACCACCGCCGCTGCCCCAGCAGCCGCCTGCGCGTCCCTTCGCCCCGGGCCTCTCCGCCTTCGGGCCGCCCACCCGCCGCTCTCGGAGCCGGGCGAGCCCGCCCAACGCGCACCCGCAGGCACAAACTTTATGTGCGCGCACTCTCTCGCCTTTACCCGCGCGCGCGCGTGCGCGTTCACCCTCTCCAGCACCTAACCACCTGACACCCGTTGATGTTATCGGCTGTAGGAAATGTGTAGCGCTCTACGGCTTTTCTCTGAAACCTGCCCCCAGTACTCGGTAGTGCTCCAAGGCCAGCACCTCTCCAAGTCCTCGCCCTCCACCCTTGCCTTGTACCTCTCCCAGCCCGAGGTTGCGGTCCCAAGGGGAGCTGGAGGGCTGGGGAGGCTCGGAGTGCCCCGGATCCCACCAAACCCGCGCCTGCAGAGCAGATGTGAGCCCAAGGGAACCGGCGTAGCCCGGCGGCTCGGCTCTCGGGAGAACACCACCACTACTACCACCACGTCCCCTGCAGTCCTACATTTCAGTCCCGGATCCTGAACACCCCTTGACCCCCGCAGGCCCCTTTTTATTTATTAGAGCTCAGAGCTGGGGAAGGGTAAGGAACGAATACAAAAGTTGTGGATATGCCTTAGCCTGAGCCTCAGGGTGTCTTCTCGGTAGCAATTTGCAAGACCGGGCTGAAGAAACGTGTACAGTACCGTTCAAGAGGCAGCAGGTGTCGAGGCGCGCTCTGGGGCGTGATGCGTATCTGGTGGGAGACAGGTGCCTGGCATCTGTAGCTGCAGGAGATATGGTGAGAGGGGCACAGAGGTGGGGAGGGATGGGGAGAACTTTCAGCAGACTTGGCTAGGAATGGAGGCCTGACCTCTGCTTGCAAGTGATGGTAACAATAGCTAATGTTGACTGAGCGCGTTTTGCTAAATGCTCTCTGTTCATTGCCTCATTTAATCCATTTTCCCCAAATACCAAGAGGTCACTAGTTTAAAGATGAGAAAATTAAAGATTAGAGAATAATATGCCTTCCATTACACAATAATAAACAGCAGAGAGAACCATGACTGGGCTGAGATCCTACTCCCTGTAATCACTGCTGGACGGGCCTGATAACACACCCACTGTCATTGTCACAGGCCATAACTCGAGCCACAATAACAGGGCTCTTCCCAGCCATAATGTTGGGACCTTAAAGCCTTCCCATGCAACTTCATTTATACATTGCCTTATATTTATGCCATCTTGTCCTAAAAAACATTCAAGATTGCTTACCTACATAACCTACAAGAGAAGTATGTGAAATGTACAGTGAAAAATAAGGTACGTAAAATGGAACCATAAATGAAAGTCGTTTTCTAAAAATGTTCCCCACAGAGTCCAGTACACTTGCTTCAAGTGGGATGAAAACTTTGCTCCTGGAGTTCTAGCAGTTCCGTTCAAAAGGGAATGCATCTAAAATTCAATTCCTGGGGCAGGGGTGGGTGCAGGGGGGAGGGGAGGAAAGGGGAGAAAAAATGGGACAACTGTAATAGCATACTCAATAAAACATACTTAAAAAAGAAGAAGACAAAAAGTTTGATCCCATTAAAAAATAAAATTCCTGTCACATACAAGACAAACAAAAAATAAAAAAGAAAGTAAAGGAAGAAAGAAAATGGCTTAAGAGAAGGTGGACTCTTCTCGATACTGAGACCAGAAAGAAATTTCTCTAAAAAATCCCCATGAACTTTGAGGTGATAGAAAGAACCATGTCCTCAGTCACAGCATATATATATAGAGAGAAGTGGCATGTGGATGTTTAATAACTGTTAAATAACAACACTTTTCTAGAATTACACTCTGTACTCATATGTCTGCATGCCAAGTGGATAAGCATATACCTTTATGTATATGCATAACTATATGTAAATGTGTGTGTATGTAGATAGAATAACTTTTTGGTGAATACACACAATACTAAGCACTAACAGCGTTGCACTTCACTTGCACCTGATTCTGTTTCTCAGCCCACCTGAGCCCTTTGATGAAGCTTTCTGGCTGCTCCTACTTGAACGATTTGTCCTTTCCAGACATCTACAAAATTAGAAGTTAGCTCCATTGCTCTCATCATCTTCTGCAGTGTGGTTAGTCTCCCTGGTGTCTTCTGAGGCACCTCTGACCTTAGGAACAAATTTCTTCTTTCTCACATTCTCTCCTCTAATGCTCTCTTCTGTGTCTCTAACCTCTTTGATGTTCAGTCATCAACGTCTCTGTAGCAGCTGAGAAAGCTTAGGGACCATTGTCTGCCTCTACCTGCTCCTTGGGTGAGGTCATTCTGCAGGATTCTTTCTCTGTCATTCTTCCTTTCAATCAGGCATTCTTAACTAATGTCCGTGGACTTTTATTTGTCTTTTTGATGGGTATTGTGAAGCCTCTGAGACTAAAATACCTGCTTTCACCAGGTTTTCTAAATGATCCATTACTAAAATCAGGTGTTTTTATTTTCTTTCACAGCTTCAACAGGACTCACATGACTCTACAGTTTGAATATACAACCTTGCTATCTAACATCCACACCCACATTTCCCACTGGTCACTTCCTTTAGTTATCCCACAGGACTTCCTCCCTGTCTTCACAGCCACATGTTGGCCTTGACCTCCATTATCTCAGAATCTGGACATGTGTAATAGCTTCATAACTAGCCTCCCTAATTACAGAACCTCCTCTTCTCTGATCCTTCTTTCATGCTGCCTTTAGATTTACTGTACCTCATCATGTCATGTCTCTGCTTCCAAACTGCCAAGGAATCTCTAGTTGCCTACAAAATAAAGTGCAAACTTCTTAACAGTGTGCATCTTCAAGCTGGACCTCACCTGTCCAGCCTGGCCTCCAGCCCTGCCCTCCCAGGCACCTGCCCTCTTAGGTTGCACCTTGGTCATTCCCGGTAATTGCTGTGTCCTGAGCCCCTGCAAGCGTTGGTACTTTTGCCTGTGCACGTCCTTCCGTCTGCTATCTCTTTTCACCTGGTAAACACACAAAAGTACAGTTATACAAAACGCATGTCAAACTGGTAAGCTGCCCTAGAGGGTGCACACAGGATTGCCTCCCAGGTGCAGAGGTGTGCAGACTCACCTTTCAGAACCTGTCTGTGGCTACCACAGCTTCCACTCTATTGTCTGCCATTGATTCATTCATTTAAGATGTCTTCACTTGGTGCCTACTTAGTGTCAGATGCTATCCTTGTCATTGAGAATCTGGTAGAGAACAAGACATAAGATCCTTGTTCACAAGAGCTTACATATCTAGCAAACAGACAGTAACCAAGTCAACGAATAAACAAATATGCCACAGTTTTACACCCTGATTTCTAGGAGCTGCCACTTCAGAGTCGGGTTACCCTGCCCTCATGGGGGCACCATGACGTATCCAGTTGGGTGCCCCTCCCCCACGGACCTGTGTGAACAAAGCTGCCACATTTAGGGGCACACGGATCCAGAGGACAGTGGAGAGAGATGGAGAGGGAAAGTGGGGGGTGCGTGGAACCATCCTTTACTCTCCTGCTGACAGCTGCTCCTATTTCTGAGGCAGGCAGAATTGGCCTCGTTATTTTATGATTGTGACTGGCCGCTCTGCACAGATGCACATTGAATGCCGCTGCTCCTGCTGCTGCTCACCCTGGACCAAGGCCAGAGGAACTTCCCACGTGAGAAGGGGCTCCTTTGGCTCTGTACCTGTAGACTGTGGGCATGTGGTTGGATGACTGCTTGTTTTTGTCCTGGGCATCTTCTCATAGGTGCAGCAGCAGGCCTCTCTGGGTCTCTCCATCCATGGCCCAGCTGTTCCGGAGAGTGTCTGTTTCCTTGAGGTATCCCCAGGATTCTCCAAAGGGAATTTTATGATTGTCCTATAAATTTCATTTTAAGATAGATGGTCCTATGTATAATCCCTAAATGTGAATATCCATTCTTGTTTTCAGCTGCTTTGAAGAATGCTACCTGTCTCTGTGAAGTCCCTTCCTAGAGCCCCATCACAGAGCCCATATTTTTGGTTAGATTGACCTCAAATTTGATCGAATTTGATTTTGGATTTTTTTAAAAGACAGTAACACAGCAAACAAATAGAAATATAAGTTGTCTCATGGCTTCTACTCCTAGTAGGATGGGAGTCCCTGGAAGCCTTATGAACAGATGAGGGACAGGATCTGACTTCTGCTTTATAGGGCCCCTCAGGCTGCTGAGTTCCCAAATGATTCATGGGAAGTAAGGGCAGAAGGCTCTCAGTGGAAGTGCCTTTATAATTTCCAACGGGGTGGGTCTGCCAGGTTGGTGGCTTTCAAATTGTTTTGAACATTACTCCATGGTAAGAGGAGTAAAGTCACATCTTACACGCTGGGACTCAGATGTACATTTACCCTGCGTGTAAAACTGAAACACAGGCTGTGTGAAACAACAGTGCCCTTGCTATATGCGGTTCGCTTTGATCCTTTCAAGTCTTTTTCACTTCGTTTAATGGCATTAAGAAGTAAATGCTGGTCAGGACCCACTGAAGTAATATGTTACTGGGTTGGGCTCATAGTTTATGAAATAACAGCTCTCGGTCAACCTCTCCCGATAACAATAGATCTCCATAGATACCCCAGGAAATGGGAACCGGGTGGCATCGAATAGGGGAACATTTCACTCTTCATTGTTTCCCCTTTTGTAATTTTTATGTTTGTGTTATGTGCGCACATCTACTCAATAAATAAATTCTATTTTAAATTATTAGTGCACAAAAACCTTCCTGCTTTCTAATTCTGAACTGAATGGCTTTACAAAACTAGAGGCTGGGGCTGGCAAACGTAAGTTGTGAGTAAATTTGCTTTGTTCAAGTTTATCAAAAAATACCCAACAATATTTTTTCCCCACAAACATTTGGGAGGCAGAATGGCATAGCAGTTAAAAGTCCTGGAGTTAGACTGATTTTGAATTTCAGCCCTAATGCTTCCTAGCAATGTGACCTTGAGTAAGTTAACTTCTCTAAGCCTTCAGTTTCCATGTCTGTAAAAATGGGTACAAAAAAGGCCTACCTCATGAAACTTTGCTAATGATGATATGGACATGGTCTACACCCAGCATGTAGTCACCTCTGGAGACATGTTAATGTTTTGAGTTATTACTCTGTGCCAGGTTGTGGGCACACAAGGTGTGTTTCAGGAAACTAATGAATGCTATGTGATAGTATCCAAGGAACACCTACCCTAGTTCTTGGTTGATATGGGGCCAGCTTCTCAGAGGAAGTGAAGTGTGTAGGTTAAGATGCAAAGGGTGAGATGAATAGAAGGGAGGGGAGAGGATAAGCAAGGGGAGAGAAGAGCAGAGTGCTTTGCTTCTGATCCCCTCACACCTCCACCCCCATCAATATATATATAAGGTTCTCAACTCTGACCTAATCTTATTGCCTTTGCAGAATCCAAGAGGCTGCTTTACACCTAAAAGAGTCCCATGGGCTCCTTAGATCCCTCACTCCACTTTAGATGTGATTCAATTAACGCCATTCTCAGGTGTGCTGTTGGGTTCTTGAGATGAGTGCTGCTGAACAGAGGTCTGAGTTAATTAGCATTCAACACTGGGCTTCTTTTCAAATGGCTGGCATTGCGATCGAACGGGGGCCATTCAACCACTATTTTAAAGATTCCTAGTGTGCACCCTGCACCATCCTAGCATTAAAGCTAAACAATTTAACATCTACAAGGACATATGGGTAAAAGCTGGGAAAAAAAAAAAAAACAGTTCATAGAAAGATTCAAATGGCCTAGACCAGCCCAAGGATGTGGTTTTCTGGGTACAAAAACTCTTTAATATGCCTTTTTAGAAGTACTGTGATAAGTTGTATTGAAATGAAAACTTTTAAGTATTAATAGGTACTCTTGCATGTGAGCAGTGAAGAAAATCATTGTGAATTAATACAGGCAGTGCTTCTCAAACTGGGATCATCTGCAGATGTACCCTTAAGGGTCTCAAAGAAATTTTTTCCCTGTAAAAGGGGCCATACTTTGCTCATATCTCACAAATACTAAAGTAGGCCATTTCCCATGCGACTTGCAAGCATTTTACCTCTTGATTTTGACTGTGCAGTTCTAATAGCCCATGCCACTCCTCTGTGCCAAAGTCCCGTCTTCCCCACCCACGTTGAGTGTGAGTATCTCTGTATTTTGTCTCATTCTTTGTCATAGGAATTGGGATAGACTCTTATGGCCACAAAGCAGCCTTAGAAAAGTATGAATTGGGGTAGGATCATCTTTTATGTTCCTCTGGCTTTGGAAGTGGGAAGTGAGGCTCTATCAGCCCAACTAACGAGGTTGTGTCCTAACCCTCTGGGTAACTGTCCCCGGAGTGCAGAATTTGGGTTTCAGAAATAATAAAGTCACACCAAGAAAGTGTCATGAACATTAGAAATGCATTGATTTAGAAACAAAACCGAAAGCTTAAATTTGCTGCAAGTATCAATCAAGATTGATTTGTTCTCATTTTTAATTGGCAACTGATTGAAATATTTTAGTAGAAGTAATTTCTCAGAGTCCATCCAAATGATAAAATTTACAGTAAAATAAAAGTGGTTCTTTTTTTGTTTCTTATTCTGTTGTTTGTTTGTTTTACATCTTGTATCAAACTCAGAGCATGACTCTGAACCAAGTGTGGAGCCAGAGGAGCCTGCATCACGGCTTCACAAGCAGGCACAGAGGCCTGGCGGTCAGTCGAGACAGTGAACCAGGCGTCCACCTTAACTGATTTTAAACTAAATTATTCAGTGGAAAGCATTGCCACAGGTGGTGATAAATCCACTTAGTACCCAGATATGTGTGATTTTCAAGTGCTTCAGAAGCGAGGCTTCGCTCCCAGAGGAGGGTTGCCTCATGCTGGATCTTAATTTGGCTCCTGCAGGTGTGATGCTGCTGGAGCGTGATTGCTTTGACGTGGTTAGTCTGTGTTTGGGTGGGGGTGTGATGAACTCTGGGTTAGACTCAGGACGGAAATGGACAGGTCTTATATAATCAATGTTGGTGATTGTTTAAAACAATCCTTTTGAAAAATCTAAGCTGACTTCTGTACTGCACCAGCCAGAGGAAGTAACTAGGTCAAGTGGGAGGTAGGAGTGTGAGGTGTGTGTGGGAGGAGGACGCGTTTGCCTCAGGCCCTCCCTGCTTAGTTAGGGACGCTCTGAACTTAGCAGGTTGACATTCGCGGGTCCCTTCCTGCATAAAAATATATTGAAAATATGTTTTATGATTGTATTGGCATAAAGATAGGCATAATCCAGACTAGATGCATTATTATGCATTCATTCTTACCATATTCATTTTTTCTTCTAATTTTAAAAGGAATTAAATGAAAACCTTTTTGTGGGCCCCAATAATTACTGTGGACTCCAGGCAATGCACCCCTTCATTAGTCAGCCCTGGGAGTTGGCTGGCTCCTTCAGGAAAGAGGAAGCTGTGTGTGTGTGGCTCTGGGAGAATGATTGTCTTCTGGTTGTTGAGAACTGGTGTAAAATAAGGGAAAAGGTAATTTTGAAGAGGAGCTCCCTCTCTGTCTCTTTCGGTCAAGCAGGAAGGAGGAACATGAAGAACTGCCTGGAGAGCAGTAAGGTGAGGAGGGGGATGAAAAGTGAAGGTCATTCTGGGGAGGAGAGACAAACACATGGTCCTCTTTAAAGGTAGGGGCTCTGAAGGGTCATTCAGTACCACAGGGGCCAGTGTAGAGAGGCCAAAAAAGTGGTAGGTGCTGACCAACGAGCTGTTGGCAGTGACTAAGGAGTGCTTGTCCTGGAGTGAGTAAGGACCTATTGCTTCCATGTCAGACTTGAACCGGAGCGATCTGCCCAGCGGCCCACACAGACAAACCTGACAGCTGGGTGCTACTGAAGAAAGTAGGCTGGACTATTGCACACAATTAATTGGTAGTTAGCAAAAACAAAGACACAAACAAAAAATGGGCTGCTTCGCATGCTAAGCAATGCTGAGCTGGATTCTATGATCCAACAGAATGCTTTTTACTTTTTCCTTTGTATCTCTTGTTCATCCTAAATTCCTCATGATGATTATATGAACCAACATGTTGGGTACTCCCTACCTGTCAAGCACTGTGCCAGGGAATCAGTATACATTACTTCCTGTCATCTTCACAAAAAACGATGACTTAGCCTCGTCCCCACTTTATAGATGGGGATTTCAGGCTCAGAAAGTTTGAGTCACTTGCCCAAGGATGCATTGCTGTGGAACAGTGAAGCTGGGTTTCAAGTCAATGTGATTCTGAAATGGATTATTACCATTTTGCTACACTTCCTGCCCATAATATATTAAAATTTTGCATCCCAACCAGTGGCACTTGTTAGGTATTACCTGTTTTGAAATCCAGGTGAGGTAAAGAGGGTAAGTAAGCAGCACTAACTATTGCATTTTGTTGATGGTCTCAGGGAAGTGCTAATCTTTTAACTGTCTTACACCTATAACTTACAAACCAGACCATCACAGGGGGTCACAATTTCTGTCTGGTTGCAGCAGCTCTTCCATCCCGCTGAAGCTAGACTGCCTCTGAAGGGCTTGGCCATTGGTGAGGGAGGGAGAGCCACTGACCTGAGGCATTTTCAGGCCCTACCCCGAGTTTTCACTTTCAGCTATTTGAAAAGTGAAAGTACGTACCACTTTGTCAATGTGCTATTAATGTGCTGGTCGGGGCCATGTTGCCTTTATGTATCCGTTCTCATGTGACGGGTGCATCGCCTGTGTGAGTGTCTACACATGTGAGGGTTTCCCTACCAGAGGGAGCTGAACACTTGGTTCCTGCTCCCTTGTCTTCTCCGTGACTCTGTCCTTGAGGGCTTTGGTTGTTCTCTTTAAGAAATGGGGATTTATTAGATGAACTGATTCAAGTTTTATTCCTTAGGGTTTTCTTACTATAACCCAAGAGGTTTATTTATCTATCAAGAGTTTTAGCTCATTGATCCCTCCCCCCTTACCCATGGGGGACATGTTCCAAAATGCCCCCCCAGGGGATACCTGAAACTGTGGATAGTACTGAGCCTCATATATACTATGTTTTCCCTACACACACATACATCTGATCAAGTTTAATTTGTAAATTAGACACAGTAAGAGACTGACGATAAAACTACTAATAAAATAGAACAATTATAACAATATACACTGATGAAAGTTATGTGAATGTGGTTTCTCTCTCTCTCAGAATGCCTTGTCGCACTGTACGTACTCAGCCTTCTCCGTGCGATGATGTGGGATGATACCGTGCCTGTGTGAGGAGATGAAGCGAGGTGGAAGTTTCCATCTAACATTTGTGGACTGCAGTTGCCCGCGGGCATCTGAAACTGCAGAAAGTGAAACTGTGGATAAGGGGAAGCTACTGTGTACTTTTAAAACAATTGTCGTGACTGTGCTGTTAGTGCAATTGTACTTTAATTTCAAAATCGACTTTTAAGAGGTATGAATATTTTTTTTTCTGGGGTGAAGATAGACATTCAGACATTTAGTCTAATGTGTTGAATTTAGGAGTTAAGACTGATTTTGACTTCTCTGTTTCTGGATTATTTTGGCCAGTCCCCTAAGTTCCCATCCTTGGCTATCATTTCCTGGAACACCTCAGAAACCAGTATTCTCAGTATCTTCATCCCAGTTGCCCTTCCCGGCCTGCTCATAGCTACTGACACAGATCTGGGCACTGAAGAAAAAGGGTCTCTTCCTTCCCTTGCTATCAACATAGGACAACCTGAGTGCTAGGAAGTTTCTGTCTCAGCAGAACTGCTTTCCTTCCTGGTCCCCAGCCTCAGGAAGACACACAGGTGCCACCTAGGCTTCTATTTCCTGCTAGTCCCTCAGTGTCTCATTTTCTCTTGTATTCTTCCAGAACATTTAAGGACCACTTTTTATTTTATCTGCCGTGTGCCTGCTGCTAGCCCCAAGAGTGCACACCAAACCCCGCCCTTACAAACACTGGAGTCCATGAAGGCAGGGTCAGGAGGCCAACTATCTAGAATGCCTGTGCAACAGACAGGAGGCTAGAGAGAAGGAAATGCAAGGAGATACAGCAGGTAGGATGGCTGACCTGCTTTCTACCTTCTGCTACAAAGAAGCATGATAGGTTCAGGTTTTGCAAAACTATTTAACTATGACCCACCCTACCCCATCCTCAGGGAAAGCATTTATCTCCTCTCAAATTTGTGGTTTTGTCCTTGACACTTGGGGCTGAGGGGTTGAACTGCCTAAGATTGACAACAGTCTTAACATTTTTTACACCATAACTTCAACTTTACTAAGGCTCTGGATGTCCCAAACCTAGGACAGGCTTCCGAGAGTCAGGGGTGGCTTTTGTTTCAGACTCGCAAGGCCCAGTATTTTTGGCAGAGGCAGCTCTTTCTGAACAGTAAGTCATTGTTGAGTGGCATGAACAGAACCAGAGCTAAAGAAAACTAAGATTTCCAGAGACCGTCTAAAACAAAAGTCCTTTCAGCCCCTGGTATTCAGGATTTCACCCCTCATGGAACCAAGGTTGCTCGTGTTGCGGCGAGCAAGCCCACGAAACTGGGCCGTCTGGAACCCAAGTGCACTCGGCTCAGGAGACCAGCCAGCACTTAGGGACTGAAGTGCTCCTTGCTCAGCAGCAAGTTTATCCAGAAGAGGAAGAAGTAGATAATCTTCTCCTGTCTTATCTGTACTTATTCTCATTTTGTATGTCATGAAGGGCACAGCTGTAGTTACAGGTAACTATCAAACAGAAAACAGTATCATTTCAGTTTTCTAGGTTCCTTCTTCCCTATGTCTTTTTTCCCCCTTAACTCCTTTTGAAAGCTGTTGAGGTCTACTTGTTTTTTAAGAAAGTTTAACTCCGATCTCATCTAGAGGACTCAGGAGGGTCTTGTCAGCTGTGGAGTGGACCTTCGGAAGTGAACCCTGCTCTGGGCAGGCCTGGAAAGGCCCGGCGCTCGGAGACCTCCAAGGAGCCCGTGGATATTTAAGACGGACTGGCGCCCTGGGGAGGCTTAGGGTTGTGAGAGTGCCCCGGACACGTGTCACACTGAGCCTTCATGACAGGGGACTGACTAAAACTGGGCAGTTCCAGACTTCCAGGGTTGAGAAGTGGAAAATCCCAAACCTTCCTGAATTTTTCCTGGGATTTCAGTAGACGGTGGTTCCTCTTAGTTCACAGAGGACTTTCCATGCCTGTTCTTGGCTCATTAATCACAGGAGTCCTTCCCAAGGCAGAGAGAAGAGCGCCTTGTTTTGTGTCACAGGGTAAGTCGTTAACAAATTGAGAATTGTATCATATCTTCAAAGTCTAGTTTGGCTTTTTGACAAAACAGCGTCAAGTCTTTCTTGAAGACATTATGTCACTCACAGTGAGGCATCTGTTTCCCGGTTCCTGGCAGGTACTTTCTGAAATGTCGGATTCACCTTTGTCATTGATCCGCATTATACAATTTGATTGTTATACGCTGTCTCTCTGCTGAGTTATTTTGTTTCATTAAAAAGGCAGGAATCTATGTAATAAAGATAAATAAAACAGCATTTCAAAATTGTCCACATCTCGGAAATCATCCCCACTGCAACAGCTTGCTGTGCTGCATCTGGTCTTGTAGCTGAGGGAGGCAAGTACTTGATCCCTAACAGCAATGTTGGTGTTGACCTTAAATATGTTGCTTTGGATTTTTAATGTACACTGAAAACACATACATTTTTACTATGAATGTAAATGTTAAAAACTGAATTTCATAGCTTGTTTTGCTGAGAAAAAAGTTCCTAAGAACAGAGACCTGGAATCTGGTGAATTTCTGGAGGGGCCAGCTCAGAGGTTTAGTCCCCTTTGCTCTCCGTGGGAGCCGCCCCAGCCAGGACACCCATAAATTAGTTTCAAAAGGGAGAGAGCCTGGCGCGGGGTCAGGGGCCACTAGACTGTGAGTGTTGCAGTTTCTCCCAGCGTTTAAGTAAACGGTTAGTGTCAGGTTATTAGTTCACCCCTTTGCTTCATTAACACCCTGGACAAGCCACTTACTTCCGAAGTCTCCGTCTCCCAGTGCTGCTGTAGTTGGTAGCATCGGTGATAATTTTCACCTTACTAATTCTGACTGAACTACATGCTCTTCAATTAGATCAGTGGTACGGTAATGCACCATTAATCCAGACGCAATACTTTCAGAGACTAGTAAATCCAGAGGTATGGGAGAAGCTTACTACATTTATGAAGAAAGTGTTTATTAAGCCTAAGTATATCATTGTGGGAGCAAATAGTGAACCTGATAAGAAGAAAACTACCTTTGAGGATGCAAATACCTTTTAAACTAATTACAGAGAAGATTAGCAAAGTAGACTGAGCAACATTCTAAAAACATCTTCAACTAATATATGATGTTCTATGAAGTTAAAAATAAAAACAACAATACAAAACTCCATATCCTTAAAGATATTCTGTAGATGAGACTTAAAGAAAAAAAAAACAAACCCATGGCATTGGCCTTCTTCACATCAATTGGTCCAAACTCAGAAAGTTAACTGGATAATGTTACAAGGTTTGGGGTCACTTCTAGCAGCATAACTTTTTGAGGGCGATCTAAGAACCTCTGGGATTTAAGCGAGGCCTTCGAATGTGTGCGTCTGTTTAGGAGCATGTTGCTATGTGTCTGAGTGTGTGCACCATGCAGTGTGTGTGTTATGATGATACATTTCAGTGCCAAAGGAGTTTAAGGAAGCAGACCCAGGGACAAGAGCAAGGGCAACAGAAGCTACCTCTATGGAAAAGGGGAAAAATCATATCATAATTCTGAAGTTAAGTAAAAGCAAGAAAGAGAGACTTCACAGGGTAAAAAAAAAGAGGGGGATGGGAAGTAAGAGGCTGGCAGAACATCATCATAAATATTAAGATTTTAGGCTGAATAAAAAATGGAACCCACCACAACAGAATTTCTGAGGCAGATGGTGATTTCTACATTTACATAGCATTTATATCTGGGGATAATACATGCATTTTGAGATTTGTGTCTTAGAACAAGAGACCTGTATTCTATTTCTGACTCTACTAGTGAGTTAAAAAATAATTCCAATTCGATCAGTTTTTAGGAAGAAAACAGACATGCAAATTTCCTCTAGGAGATTTAAGTCTGGTTGGTAGGGTCTTACTAGCCCTTTGATGCTGACAAATTGCTCAACTCCCCTGAGGCTGAGTTTGAAATTTCAGATGTGACCAGCACACATCTGCTTTCTCTTCCTCTCACACTGATGGTGGTGCTCTGAGGATAAATGGACACTCTTCCCTAACAAGCATTTCTGTGGATATCAAGTGTTCATTGTCCACAGGCATGCCCCCCTTCCCATATGATAATTTTCTACTTCCAGATATTAATTACTATTTCACAGTATCAAAGCCCTTTCCAGCTATCAATTAATCCAGCCCACCCATCCATCTCTGGTTCTGCTTATCAACCCTGGAGCAGTGGAGCTGAAACCTGCTCAGGACAAAGGCTTTCTTGCATAGCTCAGGAGCACGTGGCCAGGGACAGGGACTTGGCAAAACCTTTCTCTTTCCAGGATGCCAGCACTGTGAACCAAACAGATACTAAACTGATATCATCAGTGTTCCTTCCAACAAAAACAGTTTCATCACTCACTTGGCTCCAAGGCCTGGAATTCCAATAGAAAGAGCCATTGATCTCCAAAATTCCCTTTAAAAGACCATACTAGTTGTCCTTTGTGCTGCAATTGGATGTCATAGATACGTATGCATGTATATAAGGTTTTATATATATTATAAGGTTATTTGTAATATTTTATAAAGCTATATATTATACAAGACTATATATAACATATAATATTTTAATATGATATATATAATTATATATCTCTCCATTAATATAATTAACATAATGGAGAAATATATAATTTTATTTATATATATATCTTCCAAAATAGGGCTACTCAGATTAGATAACTAGTACATGGTAAACTTAGAACTGGAAGCTTGATTCTTTTGTCTTTAAATTTAGTGATCTTACTACTAACCATGCTGCTTCCTCCATAAAATATTCTACCCCATAAATATTTTAGTATGAATAGTTCAGCAGGTTAACAGTGTTCAACAAATAAAGGGTCCCTATTTGGAGTGGGATCGATAGCAGGGGTGTGTGTGTGTGTGTGTGTGTTTTCCCTGAGTGTTTATTATGAATTTTACACCGAGTGAGAAGTTTAGAGAATAGTACATAGAACAACCATCTACTCTCTACCTAGATTCAATAATTATTAAGTTTTCCATATTTATTTTTTTCCTTTGAAAAGTATTCTTTTCAAAAATTATTTGCAGACATCATGACAATTTACCCCTAAGTACTTCAGCCTAAGCCCCCTAGATATAACTCTCCGACGTACCCACTCTTCACTTACAACCAACAATAATTTTATAATAATATCTAATAGCTAGCTAGCTCATAGTTATTTTTTCCAGTTGTTGAGTTCTTATTCAAATGTTCTCAAGTGCTCATTCAAATGTTTTATAATTATCTTTTACAGCTCTTCCCTTTAGAACTAGGATCCAGACCAGAATCGCTCGCTGACCTTGGTCATCGGGCCTCTTTAATTTCTTTTAACCTAGAACTGCCCTGACCAGTACAGTAGCTACTAGCCAGATGTAGCTATTAGGCACTTAAATGTGGCTAGTACAAATAGATGTGCTTTAAATACAACATAGATCAAATTCTGAAGACTTAGCATCAAACGAAGAATGCAAAATATATCATTAGTATAATTGTAACACTGATGAAATGTTGAAATAATATTTTGGCTATATTGAGTTAAATAAAATATATTATAAAAATTAGTTTCACCCATTCTTTTAATTTTTTTAAAATGTGACCCACCAGAAGATTAAAAATGACAAAAATTAAAAATGACTTGCATTGTATTTCTTTTTAAAGTATATTTTATTGATTATGCTGTTACAGTTGTCCCGTTTTTTTCTCCCCTTTCTCCCCCTCCGCCCTGCACCCCCTTCCTACCAGCATTCCCCCCACCCTTAGTTCACATCCACGGGTCATACATGTAAGTTCTTTGGCTTCTCCATTTCCTATACTATTCTTAACCTCCCCCTGTCTATTTTGTATTGACCAATTATGCTTCTTATTCCCTTTTCCCTCATTCTCCCCCTTCCCTCTCCCCACTGATAATCCTCCATGTGATCTCCATTTCTGTGATTCTGTTCCTGTTCTAGTTGCTTGCTTAGTTTTTGTTTTTTAGGTTCAGTTGTTGATAGTTGTGAGTTTGTTGTCATTTTACTGTTCATAGTTTTGACCTTCTTCTTTTTCATAGGTAAGTCCCTTTAACATTACATATAATGAGGGTTGGTGATGATGAACTCCTTTAACTTGACCTTATCTGGGAAGCCCTTTATCTGCCCTCCCATTCTAAATGATAGTTTTGCTTGATAGAGTAATCTTGGATGTAGGTCCTTGCCTTTCATGACTTTGAATACTTCTTTCCAGCCCCTTCTTGTCTGGTTTCCTTTGAGAAATCAGCTGACAGTCTTATGGGAACTTCTTTGTAGGTACCTCTCTCCTTTTCTCTTGCTGCTTTTAAGATTCTCTCCTTATCTTTAATCTTGGGTATTTTAATTATGATGCATCTTGGTGTGTTCCTCCTTGGGTCCAATTTCTTTGGGACTCTCTAAGCTTTCTGGACTTGCACATCTATTTCCTTTGCCAGATTGGGGAAGTTCTTCATTATTTTTTCAAATAAGTTTTCAATTTCTTGCTCTTCCTCTTCTTCTTGTGGCACTCCTATGATTTGGATGTTGGAACATTTAAGGTTGTCTCAGAAGTTCCTAAGCCTCTCCTCATTTTTTTTTTAATTCTTATTTCTTCATTCTATTATAGTTGAATGTTTATTTCTTCCTTCTGTTCCAAATTGTTGATTTGAGTCTTAGTTTCCTTCCTTTGACTCTTGGTTTCCTGTACATTTTTCTTTATTTCACTTTGTGTAGCCTTCACTTCTTCCTCTATTTTGCATCCATACTCAGTCATTTCTGTGAGCACCCTGATTACCAGTGTTTTGAGCTCTGCATCTGACAGGTTGACTATCTCCTCATCCTTTAGTTCCTTTTTCCGGTGCTTCAATCTGTTCTTTCATTTGTGTTATATTTCTTTGTCTCAGTGTACCTGTTACATTGTAAGAGGCAGAGTCTTAGGTATTCACCAGGGCAGAGCAACCCACTTGGCTGCCTTGTGGTTGTGTATGTGGGGGAGGGGTCAGAGAAGGAACGATGCTGCTTGTTCAGCTCTTGCCCCACTTTCAGTCACTTTCCCTGCTACCCACAAACAAACTGGGCCCTTCTGATGCTGATTCCTTGGTGGGTGGGGCTGTGTACATTCTAGGATCCTGTGGGTCTTCCCAATGATTCTCTTGTGAGGCTGGGAGTTTCTCCCACCACCACAACCCCCACAGGTTTTTACAGCTAGAGATTTTGAGGCTTTAATTTCTCACACTGGAACCCTGGGTTGCATGGTCTGTCACTGTCCCCAGTTGTTCTTCCTGGCTTATCCACATGTGAATGTGGGGACTGTCCAGTGAACCAGCCAACACCTCACCTGCCCAGTCCATTGCCTTGCTGTGTGCATTCTCTCCACCCTGGCTGCCCCTCTCCACCCCTCCTACCACTCTGGATGGATGTTTCTTCTTTAATTCCTTGGTTGTCAGACTTCCATACAGTTCAATTTTCTGGCAGTTCTGGTTGTTTTTTGTTTTTAAATTTGTTGTTGTCCTTCTTTTGTTTGTGCGAGGAGGCAAAGCATATCTACCTACACCTCCATCTTGGCCAGGAGTCTCGCATTGTATTTCTGTTGGGCAGAGCCTGTTCTAGAATGTGCCTTTCTTTTTTCCTTATGGCATTGACTTAATGACATGTCATGGCAGTTGTCCTTAGAATAAGATAGCCAAATTTTGGTGGGAAAGAAAAGGCTAGGAAAAATCCTCTGAAGAGCTTGCTTCATGGGAGGGCCTAAGGAGTCTGCTAAAAGAAGTTATTATAAACACCCTGCTATGCCATTTGTGGGCTCAGTGTAGGCCAGTTGATTGGCCTTTGTACTGTCTGCCTCCTTCCCATAGACTTTTAAAGTGTCTGAGGATTCACTTCCATGTATATTTATATTTTTCTTTTTTAGCCTAATGTACTTTTTGTCATTTTTTCCCTTTTCTTCCTGTGCTTGCCAACTTCTGAATTCATTCTCTCAGTTCATTTTGGGGGAAGCCTGGTGTTCCCGAGTGCTGCTGTAGCCATCTCTCAAAAGTCCTGGCCATTGTTGCTGGGCATCAATCAGTGGGTGTTGGAGACAGACCAGACTGTATGATGCAATCTCCCACTGATGCCTGACTCCAGGCCTGCTCTCCTTTAGGACTTAGGTAAATGGTTCACCAGAGTTCTCTTTTTAAAAATAATAACTTTTATTATAAAAGTTATGTATTCTTTCAGTAAAGATAAGAAATATGGATAAGAAAAAAATTCCTACTCCCACTGCAACCATTAATCAATAGTATAATTTGGCTGCTCCTAGCATGAAAATATAGTTCCTGTCCTCCTGTGTTAGTTTCCTACTGCAACAATTACTCCTAATTTACTGACTTAAACAACACACATTTATAATCTTACTGTTTGCTAGGTCAGAAGTCCTAAATGAGTTCTGTGGGCCCCAAATTAGGGTGTTGACAGGGCTAAGTTCCTTCTGGAGGCTCCAGGGGAGGATCAATTTTCTTAACCTTTCCAGTTTCTAGAAACTGCCAGTACCCCTTGGCTTGCAGTCTCTTCTTCCATCTTCAAAGCATAGCATTTCAATCTCTACTTCATTGTCCCATCTGCTGTTTTTGACTTTGCCCCTCTTGCCTCATATTAGAAGGACCCTTGTGATTGCGTTGGTCCTACCAAGATAATCTTTCCATCTCAGGATCCTTCATCTCCATCTGTAAAGTCCCTGTTGCCATGTAAATTAGCAGATTCACAGGTCAGGGATTAGGATTTAGACATGTTGAGGCTATCTATTATCCTACCACACCCTTTCAACTAAAAACATATTCTATTACCCATTTACCTCCACTTTTATACATGCAAATGTTTATTGTTATAAATTGAGGAACAGTGAGGAGTTTGTGTTTTGGGCAGGGGGGCGGAGGAAAAAGTAGAAAAGGCAAATAGAAGATTCTGTGATGTCTACTCTAGTTCTGGCTAAAGATGTGGACTTGAGACCTGCTTCATAGGAGGTGATGGCAAGAAATGGATGGAACTATTTTAGAAAAACTGTGTGGCCTGGGCATGGGAAGAGATGCTTTAGGTTCAGGGGGAATTGTGGCTCAGAATTGCCTGATTTTGCCAGGAAACCTGCAGACTTCTGATGTAGCAGTAATGGAAACACTAAAGCATCTGGACATGGTAGCCTCACGTGGACACGCTTGTTCTTATGGTGGCAGTGGCAGAGATCGTGCATGAGGGAGAGCTAGTAGGTGAGAGCAGGGACAGGTGGCTGCCACAGGTGCACTGTAGATGACCTTGGGCAAAAGGATGCCCCGTTTAGGAAGGGAGATGGTAGAGGAAGAACAGATGTGTGAGTGTGTGTGTGTATGTTCCACTTAACAATATATTATGAACACTTTTTTTCATATAAGTTATTTCCTTCTATGATATATGGAATTCCCTCATATTTCATGTTTGGAGATGTACCAGTATGAGTTCAACTATTCCTCTTTTATTGGTGCTTCCAATTTTTTGTCCTCTATTTTAAACAATGGTATAATGAATCTTCTTTAAATTTTCACAAATCCATAAATAGTTTCTTAGGATAAAACTTACCTGCAAGTGGGATTGCTGGATCTAAAGAGTATGGGAATCACTTTGAAGCTTTTGAAGTATGAAGTACAGTTTCCTTATTTGTAAAGTGAAAGGGTAAGATGAAACTGATGACTTTCAAGCTTTTTTTGTTTCCTGTTCTTTTATAGCCAGTAGACTCTTTCAGCAGAAACTTCTGCAGAAACCTGGGAAGTAAAGGAGCCAGAGGTGAACCCACTCTGGTGGAGTGGTGCTACATGGGTCTGTCTCTGCCTCCCCATTCCCTCAGCTGCTGGGGGCTCTGAAGAACCTCCAGGTCTCTGAGGCACACAATCTGCAGGCCATGGGGCGAGGTGACCTCATATTCCTTTCCAATGACATCTTTGCTCTCAGGTGCTTTGATTGAACTGCTGGCTGTCTAGACAGGCCTGAGATCATATCACTGGGTCTCCGCTGGGCCCCCTCCCTAAGTGGGCAGTAGGTACTTGTTAATCTTAGATAGCAACCATTCCACAACAAGTTAGAAGCAGGAGGGATCCTGCAAGCCTAGTTGAAAGGGAAGAAACTGGGCTACACCCACTTGAGGGAGATGACTCGGGCGCCTGGATATGACAGATGAATTGGGGAAATTCCTGTGACTCAGAACTTGTAATTTATATACAGGTACATTTATATACTGTACTTGTATGTAAATGTATATAATAAAAATGTAGTTGTAAATATACAGGCAACTTTGGGAATATCAAACCTAACCTCCCATTTTTGTAGATGAGGAAAAGGAACCAGAGAAGGGAAGAGTCTCACCTTAGGGCACACAGTAATTTAGTGGCATAATCAGGTATGCTGAAAACCAAAATGCTCCCTTGGTGTTGAACATTCTCCCCCCTCCCCTTCTAAAGGGAAAATGACAGAGGGGAGGAAGAAACTAACATTCAAAACACCAATTATGTGCCAGACAATGAACTAAGCACCTTTCTTTTACTTTGTTCACCTGGTCAGGATGGACATTGCGCTCTCTTGAACATGAGGTCCTTGCCTCACAAGTTCAGTACTCAGTCCAGAGGCGTCAGCAGTGAGTGACGATGCTGGAACAAGCTAAACTCATTCTCCATCCAAAGACTATCCTTCCCAACTTGGTTGTATTGTATTAACGTGGAAAGGTACTGGTTGCCTAAATATCAGTTGCGGAGGAATTTGAAAAGTAGTATCAAGACTAATTAAGGTAAAAGATGAACAAAAACCTGATGACAGACAGGACTCTAAATAATACATAAACACAACAATTTCATTCAAATACATCCATTTAGGAAGAGACTATGACCTGAAAGCCTGCCCAGAACACATCCTTAGAGGTCTCCTCTCGGCATGAAAGTCGATGCTACAGGAAGTGGTATAAGGTATAAAGAGAAATCCTCTTCCTCGAGTAGGATTCCTCTGGGAAATACCATTTAGTGTTCAACATTCTACTAATGTCCTCTCTGATTGGGAACCCAGGTCAGGAGAATGTGAGGTTTAGGTCCCAATCTCCAGGGTCATTCAGAAGACTTGGGCACCAGACCTGCAGACATGGTGATATAATCCTTGCGGAGATTAGACTGCTAAGGAAGAGGAGGATACGTGGGTCATTACCTTGAGTTCAAACTCTAGCACTACCCTTTGTCCAACCCAGATCTACAGGAGATTTTGCCATGATTTTGTGGGGGACATTCCAAGTCCTCCACCAATATCAAACTTCTCTTGGAAGTTTACAATTCTATAGATTGAAGCTCACAGGCAGTAGTTATAAGAGAACATTAAGAAAATTCTAGAGTTTACCGATGGGATTGGGTTTCCCTTGCTCAGAAGTGTTTTGAATCATGAAGTCCACTGTAATGCAGCTCATGAACCCATGGTTTTGTGGGTAAAACAGCCTTCAAAGTCTCTCCCAAAGTTGAATGTGGCTGGAATCCTCTACTCCTCCAGAGTGGATTCCAAGCCACATCCCTTTGCCCAAGTCACATAAGAGTAAATTTTTATTCCTGAAAACTATAAGCTGCTGTGCCAGTGAGGCATGCTCTCCACTGCCTCCCCCAACTCACACCTCCTCTGATGTCCAGCCCTTGCTGCCTTCCTGACAGCATCACCTCCTACTGTCTTCCTTATACTCAACACATTTGTTACTTCTTTCCTCTGTTATACCACTGAGATTGTCACTAGTTGCTACATTATATTGTTCTCTAATTTTTCAAGTGTGTGAGTCTCATTGAACTCAAAATGTACACATTTCTTGAGATTAGGAGGAGATGGGGCGATGAATTGGACTGCCATCTCAGTGCGGTACATCTTAGAGAATGGTGTGTGCAAGTCGGACCTTGGGGTCAGATGGCCTGAGTTAAATGCAGACTCTTGGTCAGGTTACTTAATTCATCTGTGTTCCAGTCACCTAATCTGTAAAATGGGCATAATAATGGTGCTTACCTCACAGGCATTGATTAAATCAGAGAATTCATATAAAGTGTCATTCTAAAAGGTCACCCGCTATTATTATTTCCATGTGCCAGGCTATTTTTCATCCACAATCTCACCCATTTATCACAAGAATTTGGTGGGGTAGGGTAGTAAACACCATCCTTTGCCTGTACTCCAACGAATGCTACTACTTCCTCCTTGTCTGAAAAGTCCTACTATGGTTTAGGTGTTTGTCTTCCTATTACCCTGTTCTTGGGAATGTGAATGTGCTCTTAGCCCAGGGGTAAGGGTTGAATTATCTGAACCAGATATGGCATCCATCACCAGCAACTGGTTCAATGGGTCACGTTACCCCATTTAAGCCAGTGAGGCATGAAGGCAAGCCTAGCTGAGTGGGGATGGAAGGTTGGGGAAGGTTTCCTCAGTGACGAAAAAGAGGCACATAAGAGGAGACATTCCTCATCCCTGCTTTGGATGCTGTGCTCCCTGGATGTTTGCTGGAATTTCTATAGCTGTGAAGGAAGCCAACAGAGAGGGAGGAGGCCAGAGCCAAGCAGAGCAGAGGCAGGCCTCCTGGTTCCTGGCATACCTGTGCACTTACTGTTTTGTGAGATGGGACTTCCCATGATTGTTAAAGTCTTGAGTCATGCTTTTTCTATAGCTTGCACCCAAAGAAAGCATCTTAACTAATATACTTAAATATTTTGTTCCCTACGTCCCAGGTGAGGAAACTGAACTTCAAAGGTGTTTGGGCTGCTTCTTGCAGCTCAGACAGACTGATTGCAGCAGGTGGCCATTCAGCGTGGTCTCACACATCCCCCGTGGCCTCCAGTGCCCAGGACATTACAGGACAAACACTTGTTGTGTAATAAGTAGGCAGCATCTGAGAGACCCATGGTGCTCACTGACCTGTGCTGCCTCTGGGCTGTCTAGGGGTTGTGCTGCAAGGGACCCTGTGACATGACGGGCTTCCACAGTCTTAACACCTTTCCAACCCAGCATGCCTGGTAAGTCTCATGAGTTCTCTTAAAAGCAAGAAGAGTGATTATCTAAAATCATTCTCATTTCTAGGGCAACACACTCCACTCTGTCATAAGTAACACTTGCTCTTTATTTAAATGACAGACTTTGATTTGGTAGTTACCACTCCTTAATGTCATCATCTTTTAAAAAGACAATATTCATGCTATAAATGCACAGGAAATCTACCATAGTTTTCCTTTTTTTGGAACATGTTTTATTGAATTGATTTTAGCATTTATCTTTACTCCAAGAGAGTCTATTAACTAGGGACCTGGGAGGAAAGCTTGGGGCGGAGTGTATAAGAACAAGATCCAATCAGGGAGAGAAGGGAGATATTTCAGATTTTCCTTATCTGAGGAGACTGTGCTGTGACTTAGCAGATGCCTCTCTGATTTTTGTCAGGGGGTAGAATATTAACATGCGTCTTTTTTTTTAATTTTTATTGTTATTCAATTACAGTTGTATGCCTTTTCTCCCCTTCCCTCCCCCCCACCCCAACTGAACCCCCTCCCTCCCCCACCCCCACCATCCCCCCCGATTTTGTCCATGTGTCCTTTATAATAGTTCCTGCAATCCCGTCTTCCCACTGTCCCCACCCCACTCCCCCCTGGCCACTGCTAGACTGTTCCCAGCCTCAATGTCTCTGGTTGTATTAACATGCATCTTTAACTTTACAGAAAGCCAATCAAGGGAAAAGTAACTTACAATGACATACCCCACCGTCACAGAGGCATGATTGGGTTCCCCTTTATGTTTCTGCTTCACATAGTTCCGCACTAGTGCAGTCCTCACTGAACGTGCACCTGGGCAGGACTTCAAGGGCAGTGACCTTGACTGATACGGCCAAATATGGGAGTTATGGGCCAGTGGGCTATGATTGTAGCTGAGCACTTGCCTCGCAGGATTGCACCTATGATAGCCAAATTACTTGTTAAAGCCTCCTCTTATGTGAAGGAATAATCATAGGAGAGAAGCCAATAAGAAGGGTGACAGTTAATACTTACTGAGCACTCATCACACATACCAGGCTCTGTTTTAAATTCTTTACATACATTATTATTTGAATTCTCACATTAGTTAAACTGTCTCAACTTGTACTATAGTAATTGGTATATCTCTGGCAACAATAAATAGTAAATGCTATTATTACAGATGAGAAAACTGAGGTATAGAGAGGTTAAGTAACTTGTCCAGGGTTTCAGAGGCAGGAAGTGCCAAAGTCAGACTTTAAATCCTGGCACTCTAAGTCCAGAATCCAGCTCTGATCAACACCTTCTGGTGCCTTAATAGCCAAAACAGCTCATGAGAAGGAACAGATGGTTTGAAAATGGTAAACAGATGGTAAAGAGCAAAACATTTTTATGAAGCAAGTTTCACTTCTCCATCTTAGCTGTGCCTGAGAGGCAGAGGCTCAGTGGGGAAAGCCTGCCTACCCAGATGCCTAGAGCCTAGTCCTGGCACTGCCAAGGCCCACGGAGGATAAGCAACATGCTCACATTTTCTTGATATCCAGACTAAAACTTAATGACTTAAAAACTTCAAAGTACATGTGAGTCACCAACTGATTCAGAATCCATCAGGGTCAGAGAACAGGAATCCACATTTCTAACAAGCTCTCCCGGTGATTTAGACACACTGGTAGTTGGTCTTTGGACAACCTTGCAAATCAGTTCTTCCTTGGGGCTCTTTTCTGATGCTTGTTGAATGACCCCAGGCTCCTTGCTCTTGTGGAGGTGTTTCTGGTCTGCTCTTGTCTGTAGTGAGGAGCAGGGGCAGTGGAAGAAGCAAGGCGTGGGGAGTCGGGAAGTTGTGTGATGGTAGGAGGCTCACTGCTCACTGCCTCAGATCCATTTTTTCTCAGGTCAGGTAGGATAAGGGAGACCAAAATTCAGGGACATGGAATGGAATTGCTGCTCAGTTGTATCGGTGCCCGTCCCGAGCTTTATAGCATGATCTGGTTGCGGTATGTTGGAGCTAATAACATTGCAGAGAACAGTTGGGATCTGAAGAGCCCCCAATTCTTCTTTCTGCCAATATTGTCTGTTACTTTGATAGACTCATTGCACAAGAATATGTAAAATGAACTCTACCTTCTTAACGAATGTTTTGTGTCCAATACAGTGTTGTCGACTGTAGGCACAATGTTGTACAGCAGATCTCTTCAACTTATGTATCTTCTATAACTGAAACTTCATACCCATTTCACAGCCAGCCTATGTCCTCCTCCCCCAGGCCCCTAACTCCAGCAGCCATTATTTTACTCCCTGTTCCCACCAGTCTATGTTAGGTGCCTCGTATATGTAGAATCATGAGGCATTTGTCCTTCTGTGAGTGACTTACTTCACTTAGCATAATGCCCACCAGGTTGATTCATGTTGTCACATGCAGCAGGATTTCCTTCTTTTTAAAGGCCAAATAATATCCCACTGGTCTTGTGTACATGACACTAAGGGTACATGCAACAAAAGCAAGAATAGTTAAGTGGGACTATATAAAGAAACTAAAGAAATGCCACTTCTCAAGTCACTGAAGTGATAGAAGTTAGAATTCTATTTTGCTTTCTTCATTTTAGGTGTTCTACCACTCTCTTTGAGATTCCGTCCATGCTCCTCTAGTGTAGATCTAGCACTCACCAAGAGCATTTGCAAACACACTCCTTTCTTTGGACAGACACCGCTAATTGATAGTTTCCTGTTGCTGCAGGTGTAGCCTCAGTGCTCCAGGCATCTCTATCAATGAATTAAAGATGGTTTATGAGTTCTAGACCCCTTGCAA
Source organism: Desmodus rotundus (assembly GCF_022682495.2). Taxonomy (NCBI): domain Eukaryota; kingdom Metazoa; phylum Chordata; class Mammalia; order Chiroptera; family Phyllostomidae; genus Desmodus; species Desmodus rotundus. The sequence goes on from NC_071393.1 coordinate 72,559,948, forward strand.
GGAACCTGTTAAAACTTTATTTACTTTTAAAGCTATCTCTTTTTGAGAGTCAGCCTGATGTGGCATCTGTTCTAATTTTAGGGTGTCAGCCCAGAACAGAGGAAGAAGAAAAGATTTTATTGTTAGCTATCAAATTGTGGAATCTCTATTTTTAGAGAATAATTTTCTAAAAGGGTAAAACTATGACTCATGCAAATGAACAAAGAAAACATGTCAAGTATTTTCTTTAATCATGGATATTGAATAGAACTAATAAGGTATTACAATTAGTTCAAAGGAAAGGCCGAAGACTAGTCATTTATATAGGCAATCACAAATGCTGGTTTTTAATTTGCTAATAGATGCAAACACAACCTGTTTCACAAGGTGGGAATTACTTGTAACTTTACAGGTCAGAATTCATTTGCTGTGTTTTGGACAGGAGTCACTTACATCGCTATCAGTTCTCCACAAGTTGAAGTCCACCTCTACAGAGTTGCAAAGTGGTTGAAGACCAAGAACAGCACAGATGTCCAGTGCGTCAGACACCCTGAAAGGGCCCTCCAGACAGTACCTAGCATTCCACCGAAAGGATACTCAAGAATCCTTTGGTTCATTTCAAAGTTTTTCACAGCTTTTCTTGACCCTGCTGTGTACCTAAATCTGCAGGGGTGCTAAACATCCTTTGAAATTGTGGCAGGAAGTACCAGGTAGCACTGCTTCCTCCCTCCCCACTTGCAACATGGCTTCGTGGTAGAAAATCAGGTAAATGTGCACTTAGTTCTAGGAACCTGCATAGGGCAGCTCCCTGGCTTCGACTTGCCTGACTCCTGCAGCTCCTCCACCTGACTACCTACTGCCAGGGACGGGGCCCTGGATGATTGTTGGTTTTGCCTTTCCCATCACCCAGGACTTTCTCAGGGAGTTCCAAGAAAAGAAGAATGTCCGTTCAACTTTACCTTGGTTATCCTAGGGCTCAAGAACAGAGGTAGAGCAAGGGGAAGGCAATATTCAGAACTCAAGCGTTCCGATCACTACTAACTTGCCCCGATTTCTTAGAGAGGAAACAACACTGGGAGGACTATTGGAGGGCAGACCTGGTGTGTGTGTGTGTGCACGCGCGCGCACATGCGCGCGCATGTTGCTGTGTTGAAAAAAACTCTCACCTTGACCAAACTTTAGTCGGGAACTGTCTCTGAGCCCTCTTCTCAACTAGGCCTTGACCTTGGCCCTCGATTTGTCTTGGGTCTGTTTAGTGCAGTTTTAGCAAGAATCCTGCTAAGTCACTTTAGCAAGAATCCCTCCACCACTGATATCTGATCAAGATCCTTATCCCCCACCTTTGACATCTAAGTTCTTGGCCTGCCTTCAGTAAGAATCCTTTTAGGCCAGTTTTGCAAGAATCCTCCTGCCCTTGATGTCTCTTCTTAGTAATTTTCCACCCACGGACCCCCTCACTCTCCTTCCTGGCTGTAAATCCCCACTAGTCCTTGCTGTATTTGAGGTCGAGCCCAATCTCTATTCCCTACTGCATTACCCCTGCTGCAATAGTCTTGAACAAAGTCTTTCTCAATGTTTTAACAAGTGTCAGAATAAGTTTTTTCTTTAACAGTGTATGTATGTGTGCGTGTGTGAGATAGTGAGAGAGAGAGAGAGAGACAGAGACAGAGAGAGGAGGGAGAGAATCTTCTGCAGAGGGAGCACCACATCTCAGTGAAGGGGACATGAGAAAAAAGAGTCTGGGAAGAAAAAAGTAAAACCAGCTCTCACATCACTAGACTTGCAGTAAAGGGAATTTACGCTTTTCCTCCTCAGTTTTCTAATCTGTAAAATGGAGATAATAATGGCATCTATCTTATAGCATTGTTATGTGTGTTTATTAATATTAATTATTTTATAAAATATCAACAATATGTATAAAATACTTATGTGCATTTCACCTGTGTTTGGTTTTGTTATTACATATTTAAATGACAATATTATTTCAAAGCATTATTCTTAACCTTTGAGAAAAGTACCATTTTAACCTAGGTAGAGTGATATAAAAGCTACAAAGAGAATTCGAGCAGCTAAGAAGGGGAATCATTTCAGCAGGGGTAATTTTTTTCTGCCCTGACTGATTAACAGCTTCCAGAAAGAATCTTTCACTCTGTAATATCTAGAAAATTAAGTTTGCTCTTGCTCTGAGCAAGCAAGAGAGATAAAAGAGATGGCAGCATAGTGGGCTTTCCAGAAAGGCGACTCAAAAGTGCTCGGTGTCTGCTGCACAGTTCCGACCAAATGCTGGGCTGGGTGTTTCTGCAGCAGAGCTCGAGTGCTGGGAGAGGAACTGTGAAGGGGCACGCTGTCCCCTCGGGGAACATCTGCTTCAGGGACCTGCAGACAGCAGAGGAAGCCAGGAAGGTGGAAAGGGCGCTGTGGATCCTCGCACCCGTTAGCCAGCAGCGCTCAGGCAGGCACTCACTCTGGCCTTTGAGAAACCCTCTAAGAAGCAGCACATTCCCTGTTTGCAGGGGAATCCTGGGCCACTAGGAAGTAATGTCCGCGGCCTGCAAGCCAGAGGAGGGGCTGGCCTCTGGGGCATGTTGTCTTGAACCTTAAGACTGTTTCCTGGAAGAACTGATCTGACAGTAAAGAAGAAACCTGAGAGGTGAGGATCCAGCAAGGCCAAGGTCATGTTGGATCACGTGAGAAGGAAAACACAAGGTTGCAGAAAGCAGCTAGTCTCCTTAATCCTCTCTATGCCCAGGGTTAGGCCACAAACTAGAAAAAAAAAATCTTAAAACATTACTGCTCCTGGGAATGGCCATAGGCAAGGAAGCTCATGTGTTTCCCCAGGGGGCAAATAGGTGCGGTAACTTGGCAACTTGGTTCAATGAGTTTAAGCTGGATGTAAAGGGGTGGCATCAAGAAGAATCAAAATTAATTCTTTGAAGGGAAGCTGCTGTAGTGGTTAATTGGGGAGCTGAAGCCACTGATAAGAAGTTCTGAGAAAGTAGTTTAATAATGACAGGGCTCACGCTGTGCAGGGAATTTCAGTTTGTTGGGTAATTGAAGCTTGCTAGAGGCATTTGAAAGGCATGCCAGTTACCTTCCTGCCACCAGTCATTGTCCCTGGTAACCACAGGGTGACCTTTCCACTTTATGTATAAAATGTTGATCTCCAGGAAGCCAAAGATTTCTCCCAGAGGATTACAGAAAGTTTTCTTTGTGGAGAAAACCACAAGATGAGTAAGGAAAAGAGAAATATCTCACCCACACTACTGACATAGCCCTAGATAGATGAAAAGCTAGTGCAGGTAGAGAGAAAAAAATGCAGATAGGAGGCCACCCGGAGTTTCTGTAGGCCTCTGGGAGGTTGGCGATAGAAACTCTTTTTTTATATTTATCTGTCCTCCTGAAACCTACTTCAATTTTTTAAAGTTTCACCTCTCCTTATATGTGTCCTAATAGCATGTCGCATGCCCAGAAAACTTTCCTAGAATTAATATTACTTCTAGAAATTTGTTTGTGAGTAACAATAAAAATTTAAAACAAAGAAAAGAAAGAAATGCAAACTGGAAAAAAAAAAGAAATTTGTTTGGGCCTAAGAAACTTGGTCTCAGGCAAAATAGAATAAGGCATAATTTTTTACTTAATTTACTTAAGTCACTGAATAATTGTTTTTAACACAGTCTAAAATGTTTTCCAAAGAATATTCCTCTGTGTGATATTAATAAATAATAAGGCAATAAGAGTTTTATGGTCAAATAAGTTTGAGGAACATGGGGTTAACATAAATTAGATAGGTTTCTTTGTGGTGGAATTTTCAGGTCTTTTAATAAGCTACTATGTGTTATAAAACAAAAGGGACTATCTGGTCAGTAGTAATTCCTAAGATTATTCCTGGTGTATTGTGACACAGTAGTCATCTAAGCAGCACACGTTGAGAGATACAGATTCTGTATCAACCAGTTGCTTTTACTACGTGGAAGTTCCCTTCGATAGTTTTCATCAGGAACATGCCACAGGGAGATATTGTGGAGCAGTTAAGTGACAGGAGTCAGGGACCTGGGTTCTCGTCCTGCATTCTTCCTACTAGTTGTGCCAACTAATGGCAAGTTGCTCAATTTTATCACCTGTAAAGTTGGACACTAATGGCCTTACTTTGCTTGCAGGGCAATAGTTGGGACTATCCAGTGAGAAATTTGAAATAAGCACATGTAAGTTGGTTGTTGTTATGGTATACCGGCTAAGCAATCTCTCCTTTTGTTTGCATGGTGCTTCATGGAGTGCTGCCTCTCTTTGGTCTTTATTTTCTATCAAGTCAACAAAAGCTGGAATGCTTTTCTGTATAAGGCACTGCTTAAGTTGATTCTAAAATTATGCCAAGATTCATGGCAATCCTCAGGAAATACTTAAATCCCTCAGATTGCTGTGGTAGCATTATTAGGGATATTGTGCAAATGGATAATTCACTTCAGCTCTCTGGACAAGCTCGGTCTGATAGTCCTTTCTGCCTATTCATGGGCAGAGATGAACTGTTTTCTTGTTAAAAAGAATAGTGGAGCAAAACATGTGACTTCAGGGGCAGAATTTGTGGCAGGGGTTTTCTGCCTATCATTTTTGTGAACTCAACTTTCCTGAAGACCTGGTTCTGGAACTGCCTTCCCAGTGACAAAGGCTAGCATTGGTTTGACTGATTTCAGAATAGCCCTGGACATTTTCCCACTCAACTCATTTACTTTCGTTGTCTACGGGTGTTATCAAACCTGCTCTGGAAAAGGATGAGTTTCCAGAGATGGTTAAATTTGGTAATTGTTGAGGCACAAGCTCTTGAAAGGGGTGGGTCAAGGCAAAGAAGCTGAGTTGGGGAGTCAAAAGAATAGCATCCTGGAGAGCCAGAGCAAAAGCCACTGTAGTACAGCCTTGAATAATAATGCCATTCATAGTGATGACCACCTGCTAGACACTGTTCTGTACGTTCAGGTAGATTCACTTCCTTAATCTCACAACAGCACCATAAAGGTATATCATTATTAGCCTGATTCTACATGTGTGAAAAGTAGCTATTTAATAATGCCTGCTCTGGGGTTCTGGTTACAAGGATATGGCCATCTGAGGCAATTTGCCTATACTACTCATAGTTCTGGGGTGACACTCCTGGCTATGGCTGATTGGATTCTAGGGGGATACCTATCTCAAAGTCAGCCAATTCATTGGCTAGTCATATTCTCTCAAGAATTTGAATTAGGGGTCATGAAGGTAAGAGTCTCTATGAAAGCTGTAGGGATGGGGCAGCCATTCTGGTTCACATGCAAATAGATGGGAAAGTAAAGGGAGGTGTTCTACTGAGAGAGTCAGAGGAAAGAAAGAGCTACATGGCGTTAAGAAATTAAAAAAACAAATGGTTAAGCACTCCATCTCTCAGGGCTGATAGGCCGAGGTTTGGATCATTCGTGAACATGAACCAATTCCCTGACTTCTCCAGCACTCAGTGGGGATGCCGATATCTCTATCAGGTGAGTTGCTTACCACAGTGCCTGGTACCTAATCAGCACTCACAAAATAGTACCTGTTATCATATTATTAATATTTTGGACGTCCTTTCCGTTCTTCAAAGGCCTGGCTTGACTTAATTTCCTTTTCTAAGATTCCATCATCTCTGCATCCTCGTCATAACCCTCCTTTACTAGAATGAGACTTGATGGTAATGTCGTAGTGACAGCCACCTCTCTCCCCCACTTACAAAATAGGCTTTATTTTTTAGATCAGTTTTAGGTTCACAGAAAAATTGAGCAGAAGTCATGGGGACGGCCCATGTACCCACCCCCACACATGCACAGCCTCTTCCATTAGCAACACCCTCCAACAACTGTGATACATTTGTTACAACTGATGAACCTACTTGGCACATCACCATCACTGAAGTCTGTTGTTTATATTAGGGTTCACTTTGGTGATTCACATTCTATGGGTTTGGACAAGTTAATAATGACATGTGTCCATCATTATAGTATCATACGGAATAGTTTCACTGCCTTAAACATCCTCTGTGCTCCATCTATTCACCCCTCTCTCCACACAACCCCAACAATTCCTGATCTTTTTACTGTCTCCATGGCTGTGCCTTGCCCAGCATGTCATAGAGCTGGAATTATACAGCATGAAGCCTTTTCAGACTGGCTTCATTCACTTACTGATACACATTTAAGTTCCCTCTATGTCTTTTCATGACAATGTTTTTAGCACTGAATACATCCCATTGTCTGGATGTATAACAGTTTATCCATTCACCTACTGATGGACACCTTGGTTGTTTCAAGTTTTCATAATTATGAACAAAGCTGCTATGAATATCCATGTTCAGGTGTTTGTGTGGACATAAGTTTTCAACTCATTTGGATAAATACCAAGGAGTGTGACTGCTGGATCATATGGTGAGAGTGTATTTACTTTTGTGAGAAACTGCCAAACTGTCCCCAAAAGTGGTGGCACAGATAACAATGTGGTGATTATAAGAGAAAAAAAGGGTGAGGGTGGTAAAAGAGGGTATGGGGGGACAAATGGTGATGGAAGGAGACTTGACTTGGGGTGGTGAACACACCATACAATGTACAGATGATGTATTATGGGATTGTACACCTGAAACCTATATAATTTTATTAATCAATGTCATCCCAATAAATTCAATTAAAACTTTTTAAAATTTAAGAAAAGAAAAAACGAAGTGGCTACGCCGCTTTGTGTTCCTAGCAGCCGTGAATGAGATGTGCTGCTGCTTTGCATCTCTGCCCACATTTGGTGTTGTCCGTGCTGTGGATTTTTGTGACAGCCCTCCCTGTTCCAGACTAGCTGTTTTTTAGAGAACGGTGTGGGTCATGTGCGGGAATTATTCTTCCTCGAATCACAACAAACGGAAGGCAATATAAATAATTCACGCTCCCACTCTTCCATTTCCTTCTTTCCTCATCAGGTATGGCAATCTAGCACCAACACATTATTGTATCGTGCTCAGTATTACACTGCACTCTGTGTGTTTGAGTGTGTGTGTATGTGTGTGAGAGAGAGAGAGAGAGAGAGGAAGAAAGAGAAGCCCTACCCATGACCAGAGGAGCTGATGGGTTGATAGGAAAAATAAAAGCAGGAAACTCAAAACAGTTGAAAAACAATGTAATAGTATATATCAAATATGATGTGGTTCTTTATAGACAAATGATTCTTAAGTGAAGGCTTATGAGAACATTAAAAAAACAAAAGAAAAGGCAGAGTTCCCAACTTCACTCCTGAAATTTCAAGTTTAGACATCCTGAGGAGAGTGACAGTAAATACTTAAACAGCTCATCACAGAATTTGCTTTGGCCCAGCTTTGGAACCACCGTTACACATGACAAGTATAGAGGATTTCTGGAGTTCAGTTTAGGTGAGTATGCCTTGTAGAAGGTATACATGAAGGCTATGCCTGGCTCTTAGAAGGTATGAGATACAGAGATGAAAGGGAGAAACATTCCAGACTGGGGGGCCAGGAAGAGCAAATGTAGGAAACTTGGGCTTTCCGTGGCATCTGTTGGGGAATAAGGGAGGGATGTCTGGAATGATGAGACCTGTGAAACAGGAGCAGAAGGTCCAAAACAGAGAACTACTGAGGCAGAGTCCCATGCTTAAATTTTCCATTGATGTTTGCAGATTTGGCATCACCTTGGCCTATTTTTGTAGCAGTGTCTTATAAGCTGAGTGGAGCAGTGCTCTCGCTGGTTCTGGTGGTAAAGCTAGGTAACTGTTAGTTAGCTCTGAGAATGTCTCATTTCTTCTCCCAGTCTCCACAATGAGGGCCAAACAGCAAAACCAGCTTCAAATGAGAGGAGAGGACCAATGGTGTTTGCTGAAGAGAGACCTCATTGCTGCAGGAGAGCCCTGGTTTGGCTGGCTGAGTCAAGATACCTGGAACAGCCAGTTTAGTCTAACGTGAGCCCTGCCTTGGGCTTGGTGATGGCATCCAGGAAGTTGGCAGCTCAGCTACCTCACAACTTGGTTTTGTGGTACTGACACCCTCTTTTACAGGAAAGGTTTACAGAGGACAGAGAAGTTTTAGCTCAGGAAGGCTTCTAAGAAACTAAGACTTTAACAGTGCCCCGGCCAGTGTGACTCAGTGGGTTGGGCATCGTTCTGCACACTGAAACAGTGCCAGTTCAATTCCCAGTCAGGGCACATGCCTGGGTCATACATTTAGTCCCAGGTTGGGGTGCACAGAGAAGACAGCCAATTGATGTTTCTCTCTAGCATTAATGTTTCTCTCCCTTCTTTCCCCTTTGTCTAAAATAAAAAATAAAAATTAAGAAATTAAAAAAATAAAAAGACTTTAACAGAGAAATGTGCCAGGTGTATTTGCCATGTATATCTCCATGTTGAACACAGGTCTGCTGCCCCCTTTTTCCCAGGAACCAACAGCCTATGCTTTGATCTTGGTGTGCAGTTTGTGTTTCTGAGGTATTCCTTCCTCCAGGGCCCAGCTCTCACAGATTTGCCTCTCTGTGCTCTTTTCTGTGTCAGCCCAAAGGCTGGACATGGCTGCGTCTGTCAACTTTTCCCCTGTCAAGTGTCCCGTGTGCTATGTCCTTTGATATTAAGCCCAGGCATTCAACAAATGAACCTGTACAGAATAAATCTAATAGCAAATCTAGCAAAAGCTATAGCAAATCCTATAGAATTGGAGCTCTGACTACTCTCTGAGTCAAAATCTTTAGGGCCCAGGGGCCTACATTGTCAACAACCATTACTGGAGCTTTTGATGCTCACTGTCCTTCATGGCTATCTGAACACAGAGTTCCTACAGACATTTCACCTTAGCTGCAGTTCCACGGTGAGATTTTCTTGCTTTGTGATGTAGCATGAGGGGAGAAATATTCTTTGGGTAGAAGGGCCCAAAGAAATTTTAAACTGTCAGAAAGACCTAGAAAGACTTCATACTTTATCCAAGGAGTTGGAGATGAGCTGGATCTTGAAGAATGTGGAGGGGAAGGATGATGATGGAAGAGAACAATGCAAGCATTATTTCTGTTGCTGAGGAGCTCACTATATAAAGGGTCAGGGTGAATTTCGTGAATGGGCATTCGAAAGCATGTGTTGCAGGATGTTATAATGGAACCATTCCTGCCTGCATTTTTACTGAGGCACCAATATGAAAGTTAACAGTTACCAAAGGGAGTAGGAAACAAATCTCACACGTCTACACTCCCTGCATGTTTAGAGAAGAACTAACTCTGAAGGATCAGTCCCCCTCAGCCAGATCAAGGACTTTTCAGGGCAAAGATGCCACAAATGTTGCCCTGTTTCCTGTGGACTAGATGAAGGCCACTTAGGAGAGGGATGAGGTGGGCCATCTTTTAGAGAGTTTTTGTCTCCAAAGGAGAGCAGAAACTCCATTGATAAGGGCCAGAGGTACATTGCCCAATGCCCAGGAAATCAGAAAGGAGCTGTAAGAGGCCACCCAGAACAGAGAGTTTTTTCACCAGGTGAAAGGCAACTGCAGAGGAGGTGAATCTAGCAGGAGACCCATGAAAAACTATAAAAGCACATTATGAGAGAAAAAGTTCTCCCCAGGGACACCAGCACTAACCATGCGCTAGGCCCACAGAGCACAGTCATTCAGTCAAGGAAGTACTGTCCTCTCCCCTCACCTGTCAGCTTTCCTCCTATCCTTTAGGCCTGACGGTGAGGGAGTGACAAAGGTTGAGATAAGAAGAGGAGAGCTGCTGTGTCAAGCCTCCATTCCTACTATGGACTTCCAGCCTGAGGCAGACTTGAGGAGAGAGAATTCAACAGTTAAGTTCAGCCTCTTGATCACTACATGGAACTGGACATGTTTATAACCAAAGTGAGAAGGTCTTTGCAACTTAAACTGACTCCAATACTGTTCTATACCCGGGAGCAAGCTAAAAAGCCACAATGTCTGCCAGGGATTTTACTATGTCGACGAGGTTATAATGATTGCACTAGAACTCTCTACGGAGACACAGATGTCAGAAGAGCACCAAACATGAACCCTAGAGGTTGTGGTTTGGGGTTTCTATGAAGTACTTAAGGATTGTCAACTATTTGACCTCACAGAAGTCACAATCGCAGGGTGACATCGGTGATTTCATGGCGTTCAGAATGGGGAAGAGTGTCCAGGAAGCCAAAGCCCACAGACAATGTCCTTTGTGGAAGACAACTGATGACCACGACTCCTGCTTTTCTATATCCATAGAAAATGCACAAACGTTGTTATAAGTCTCTTCACAAGTAAGGACACCACCTACCTTAGGATTGGCCTGAAGATGCCTAGTTTGCAATTGATAGAACATAGGATAAGACGTTCTCTGTGGTTTCCCTCAAAGGGTGATATGGTGGAATAGATCATCAATCCACTCTTCCCTCCTTCTAGAGTGATTTCTTCGATTCTGTGGAAGCTGGAAGCCTAAAAACTATATTTTCTCAACTCCCTGGAAGCAACACTTCCTGATGTGATTCGAGTTTGACCAACCAGTGGCACTCACATAGTTTCAGAAGACAGACAAGGGGCAAGGGCCTTGCTTCAGCTGCTTCTGAGGGCTAAAAAGCACAAGGAGACATTTGACCTTTCCAGAGTCTATCACTTCCATGGGTGTTGAGAGGCAGAATGTGAGACATTCATTCATATCGCAGCAGGTGTGGTGTGATCTGGAGCCAGCAGCAGTGGAAGATGCCTGACCTGGGCAGCCTCCTGATTGCAGCAGCTGTAGCATGATTCTGTAAAGGCAGTTCCCTGGCTGTAAAAGCAGAAGCTATCTTGATGGGCTGGTTCTTCAGTGTTCTACAGAAGTCTTTCTGGACAGCCCAACCTTGAGTCTATTTCTTTAGCCCTCCCAATGATTCTATAAACCATTTAATACTCTGAAATAAATCACTTTCTATATGAACTAATAGAAAGAATTCTGTTCTGTACTACTAAACCCCAATGGGTGCAGCATGGTGTATAAAGAAAAAATAGAAAATAAAACCAAAATTTGTCTGAGAAGCTAAACAGGAAGGGATGATTGCAAAAGAGAACTTTTATCTGGAGGTGGTGGTTGGCATTCATCAGTTCATTCCCATGAGTTCATGAATTCATTCATTCATCCCATATTTATGGAGGGCCTCCATGTGCCAGACATGGAGGAGACAACTGGGAGCAGATCGCCATTCACTGAGGGGAAAGGCCCATGGGCTCCTGTACTCATGGTGCTCAAGGTCAAGTGGATTTCAGTCATGCGCCAGTTAACGATGGGGATGCATTCTGAGAAATACATCGTCATTAGGCGATTTTGTTATTGTGAGAACTACATCTAGATATGTACACAAACCTAGATGGCATAGTCTACTACGTACCTAGGCTAGGTGAGGCACTGGGCTGTATTCCTCTCACTCCCCCATTCTCCCTATCTGACCGAGAATGTTGATTTATACTTCTTTTCATTTAGTGATTAGATAGGGGAGTGGCTTGCTCAACCAAAGAATTTGGTTTCTAGAGAGCTAAGAGTTCCAGAAGCAAAGCTTTACCTTGAACCCAGGCCATTCATAAACACTAGCCCTTGAGTTTTTCCTTCCAGGTACATCAGTAATTAACTAAAAAACAGAACCTACCATCAATCTGTTATCTTAAAATCAGGGTTTACTTCACACATGCTTAGAACACATTTCTTACTATCAGCACAGTAAACTCCCTTCTAAATTCTTTCACTCCAGGATGAAGAGTGTGCTCGGCAGCCAAGGAGCTGTGTTGCTCAGATCTCCCTGTAAGAGAGGACTGCTGCAAGGCCTGCTGTCAGCTGACAGTGCATTTGGAACCTGCCTTCACTTTGGGACTGACCTATCACTGACTGGGCAGCCCTAGTCACCGCTGAGCTCAGCATAGTACAAGGGGCAATCATTTGTTCACTGTGGGCAGTCTTTGCATCTAAACTCATCACCCAGTTCTCCCTCCCATTCTTTTCCTTTCACATCATTATCAGACCTCTATCATTATCTGACACCTTTCGCTACCTACTCCTGCTTTCTCTCCTCTCTACCTTTCACAAGTATTACCTCCAATACGTCTCCTAGATTTCTGACTCATTTTGGCATCTGCTTCCTGGTGGAACCAACCAGCTCATTGTGTAAAAATACCTTTTCTTGGGAGAAGTTACTCATTTATTTCTCACTTAAGAGTTTTTCCACTTGCCTTTGTCTTTCTTATTTCTGAATGAAACCTCCCATATCTAAGATTTTGACTTCTTTCATCTAGGCCCACCTCAATCTTGGCAGTAAAGGAGGTGATGAGGGACCCTTGGAAGTAATCTGTGTAAAACAAATAAATTAGGGAAGATGTTGGGTAATTGGTATCTGACTCTCTGACCTTGGCACAGCTTGGGACAGTCCTTCCTGTCACACGACTGGGTATTCAGCTGTGATGAGAAAAAAGTCACCAGCAGACACAGGTGTGCAGCTTCACCTCTGGCATATGCTATGGTAACTGTATGCTCAGTGAAAACAAAAGACCAAGTGGAATGGCCTTCCCAACACCTGTACACTTAATGAGCTGCTTCTTCAAGGCCCACTCATCTGTCACCTTCTTTGTGAGAACTTTTCTGCTCTCCCCGATAGCATCACCCACAGTACATGGATGCAGCTCTCACACTGCATGGCAATTATTTGAACAGGTGACTCCTCCCTAGCTAGGTTGTGAATCTTAAGGATGCAATGGTGTCTGTCTCAGGCGTTTTATTATCCTTTTCATAGGGGTGGACCTGACACTTTGTAGGAACCCAGCAAGAGTTGAGTCAGTGGAAGGCATATGCTTGTCTGGAACAAGACAATGGACTAGGCACTTCTGAGGAAGCTCTTTGGCCCACAATTCTAGTTCTAGTCTCAGCCCAGGGCATTGCTGCATGTTTGGTTGATTCAGTGAACATTGGCCTTTACTCATGGCATGGTGAAGAGCAAAGAACAAAAGGCAGTAGTTCAGTCTTGGCTCCTCACTGGGCTTCAATTTCCCTATCTATAAAACAGGAGATCTGGGTAGATAGTCTGTAAGGATTTTCTAGCTCTGTGGCTCCTGGTTTCTGTGTTGGAGGACATGTAGCTCTGTCATCTGCTTGCCCATTCGCTTTGCAGGTGAACATGGCCGACCTGGAGATGGAATCTCCCTGACTGTTGCATGGACACCCCCCATAACTACTTGTTCAGGTTAGTGGGGGACAGGTTCTTTGGCCCGTGGCAATGATGTAACATCTGTGCTCAAGCGTGAAGGATCTACAAAGAGGAGGCACAAATGCTACTTGGGTACCTACTCTGCTTGTTGCTTTTGCAAATGTTATCTAATTTTATCTCTCTCTACAACAACTCTGTGTGGTTACTATAATCTCTAATTTTAAAGATGGGGAAACAAGACTCAGTGGTTAAAAAAAAAATGCCCTAGTTCACACAGCTAGTGAGCTAAGAGAGGTGGGATTGCAAACCAAGTGTCCAGACTCCTACTGCTGTTATTCCAGACAGATGGAAGGTGCGGGTAAAGGTGCTAAACTGGAAAAGCAGAGTGTTTGAGAATTAGGGAGTGGTGCGGGAAGAGGGCAGAAAGCAGAGGGCATTTGAAGGGGGAAGCTGTAAGGCAAGACTGGCACAGGCGTGCAGATCAGTGGAGTTGGCGAACTCTGTGCAGTTGGGAGCCATGGAGAGTTTTGAGAACAGATTGGATGTACTCAGAATCATTTATCATAAAGGTTAATCTGGCTTTGGAATAAAGTATAGAGTTAGTGAGGAAAGATGAAGGGCCTCTTAGAAAGCCATGCTCCATAATAAATCATTCACCACACAGAGTGCTGTGCGTGCAAACTGCTGTGCTTCCCAACGGGAAGAATACAGAAATGAAAGAGACAGGATGTGGGCCCTGCCCTCAAGGAGCTTAGGGAAGAGGCAATGCAAGGACCACTAGGCCACGTGGTCTTCTAGATGGAAGTGCTAAGGAGGTACAGCCACATCCCTGCCTTTGTAGAGTTCTCCACTGGACACAACCCACTCATTTTAAAAGGATCAGAAGTGAGTTTTTGGTTATCACTTGTACTAAAAATTGGGTTTCATGTCTTCCTGTTTGCTTGGATGTCCAAATGTTCACCTTTCAGCCTAAAACAAACTGTGACTCACTGCCTTTTCTCCTTCTCCTCTAAGCTGCACTCTCCTTCCTAAGTGTGAGTCAAACTGTAGGAGACAGCCATGGGGTTTCCAGGTGCTCAGGTCAGAGCTTCCTTTGACTGTCTCCTCTTTTCCTGGCTGTTCCACAGGGGCCAGGACTTTTAAAGCTCTGGGTGTCATTAGCTCACTTGACCCTGGAAGCCCTTTGACTCAGGGGATGTGGAGTGGCTCTTTGTTCTGTTTTATTTTTGTTCTGTTTTGTTAATTCACTTCACAGGTACCCGCCCTGCCCCCCGCCCCCCACCCCCCACCCCATTATGGACTGACCTCACCTTCAGTTACCCGTTGAGTGCTGACATGTCAGTTCTTGGATGTTTAAGTAACAATTTCAGGAAGAACATTCCTAGCTATTAAATACCTTTGAACTAGACATATAGGCAGTAGAGAAACCAACAGACTATTTAATTTTATTCTCCACTTTATTTTATGTCTTTTCCTTTTGTGTGTTTAAGCTTCTCCTCTGTGCCTGGGACTGTGTTGTGAGAGATGGAACAAGATGCAGGGTTATTCAGTTATTCATTACAATTTTATAAAATTATAGAATGCCCTATGCCAGGCATTTTGCAGAGAACTTTCTCTTTTGGATTCCAGCTCCTGAGCACGAAGCTGCCACTGCTTGGAAACATGCTATGCCATTGACCGTGAGTGGCTAAAATTCATTCTTTCATTTGTCTCCCTGTCCTTCTAACAACCACCTGCATTCTGTACAGCAGCTACTAGGGACAAAGTCTCACTGAAAGAGCAGACTGACAGCTGTCAGAGGGGAAGTGGATTGGGGGCTGGGTAAAAACTGTGACGGGATTAAGCAAAGGGAAGAAAAACTGATAGACACAGACAACAGTACAGTGATTGGATGAGGGAACAAGGCGGGGGTAGTAGCAGAGGGTAAAGGTGAAGGAAGGAGACTTGACTTGGGGTGGTGAACACACAGTACAATATATAGATGATGTATTATAGAACGGTACACCTGAAACCTATATAATTTTATTAACCAATACCACCCCAATAAATTCAATTAAAATAAAATTCGATTTAATTAAAAACTGAAACTGAGAGGAATTCCAAACTAAAAACAAACAACAGATCTTTACAAGGCTCTATACCCTGACTATTGCCCTTGTCATTGACTTTTATTAAAACTACTGAGTGACCTGTGGAAACCTTTGTGGCAACACCAATGTGAATGCACTTATCGTCACTACCTAGTTAGTCTCATTACATATTTACAGAGTCCCACACATTGCAAGGTGCCATGTTCCCCTTAGTTACACATGGAAACAATTTCTCAAAATCCTTAAAGTCACAATATATAATAATAAAGTAAATGTGAAGGAAAAAATCTTTAAGAATCGAATCTCACCTCTGCTATTTTGCCTCAGTCTCTGTTTTAAGGAAGGGTTGGAAAGATGAGTCTGCACTTCTGGTTTGGGTTCTGTGATCCTGACCTCATCACTTCCTTTCTAATAATGTTCTCTCATCACTGTTTTTTCTTCCTTATTTAACCATCTCTTCTCTCTTTCTGCTCTTTTTTAGCTCTTTCTCTCCCCTCCCCTTATCAAGCTAGCTTACCACCAACCCTATTGCCTTAGTTTACAAGTAACAGATTCTAGAACTCAGTGCACAAAAATCATGACTGTCATTCTAAGCTTGCACAGGAATAAGAAAAAGAAACCCATTTTTTTTCCTTTGTGGATGAACTCCTGGAAAAACCAAGTTGCTTTTCTCTTACCAGTTTCTGAATGGGCATTAGGGCTGAGGTCCCGAACTTCATGTTCTCCTCTGAGCTGCTGCGGGGGAGGAAGATGCTTTCTACAGTCCTTATAGGGTCTTCCTGTAGCTCTAATAATTGAATCGACATGAGACAGATTAACAAGAGAAAATGACCAAATTTAATTACATGTGCACCAATGGGAACTTCACTTACATGGGCAAGTCAGAGGCTCCCACAAACACGACAGAAGGGAGAGTGAGGCATACATACAAGGCACTGTGAGCTAAGGGTGAGGTAAGGCACTGTGGGGCTTCGGAGCGCCCTCGCAGGACCATAGAAAGAGCAGATATTCAGTGATTAGTAGTTTGCCCTGCCATACATAAAAGTCATAAAATGTTATTTCTGGTGATAATTCTAAATGTGGTCAAGTCCCCTAATTGAATTCTTTAAGGGAGAGGTAAAAGTTTCTTGTCAGCCCACAGGGTCTTGGTTGCCTTTAGCTCAAAATAATTCACATGCCAAAGTGGCACATTTTGGGGAGGCCTGTTCTGAACCCCTTCACTGCAAACTTTAAAAGAGGCTTTGGGAAAATAAATGAATGTAGAAATAAGTTATGTATTGCCAGATTTTTCTGTCCTCCTGGCTTTTCTCTTTGTCGTGTATTGATATGGCTAAAAATAAAACACACATTTTTCATTTTCACCAATAACTTTATTGAATAATGTATTCATTGTTTTGTTCCACTACCTTCTGTCATCTTCCAGGCAACTTCACAATTTCATCTTCCCAAAACTTTTTATCTTTTTGACAAAAAGATAAAAAGAACTTTTCCAGATGCCTTTTGCAGTCTTCCAGGGAATTTAAGTTTTTTCTATTAAAAGAATATTGTAAAGACCAAAATAAATGGAAATCTGAAGGTGCAATGTCTGTTGAATATGGAGGATGAATCGGAATTTCTCAGCCAAGCTGTAAACAGTTTTTGACCGGTCATCAAATAAACATGCGGTCTTGCATTATCCTGCTGGAAGATTATGCATTTTTTGTTGGCTAATTCCAGATACTGTTCATTGAGTGCTGCTTTCAGTTGGTCTAGTTGGGAGCCTTACTTGTTGGAATCCATTGGTTTTCCAGGAGCTCATAATAGAGGACTCCCTTCGAATCCCACCGTATTCACCTTCTTTGGATGAAGACTAGCCTTTGGTGTGGGTGGTGGTGGTTCTTTTCACTTGTCCCACGATCTCTTCCATTGCCCATTATTATAAAGCATCTACTTATCATCACCTGTCACAATTTGTTTTAAAAATGAAATATTTTCACTACATTTAAGTAGAGAATCTCATGTGAAAATATGGTCAAAAAGGTTTTTTACCCTTACGTGGAACCCAAACATGAAAGCAATTAACATAACCAAGCTGGTGCAAAATATTTTCAGTGCTTAATTTGGATATTTTGAGTATGCCAGCTATCTCCCACATGGTCTAACACTGATTGTTTTCAATTAATGTATTGATTTGATCGCTGTCAACTTCCATTTGTCTACCTGACAGTGGAGCATCTTCCAGTGAGAGATCTCCAGCACGAAACTGCGCAAACCACTTTTGACACTTTCAATTAGTCTCAGCACCTTCTCCATACAATGCACAAATCTCTGCTTGTGGTTCAATTGTATTGTTACCTTTCTTAAAGTCATAATGCATAATATACTGAAAATGTTGCATACTTTCTTCCATTTTCAATATTAAAATGGCTACACAAAAATTCACCAACTTTAATACATTTTCTTTTAAATGCATGCTGATATGACACCTGTCACAATACAATCTAACAAAATTGTTTTGAATGAAATTAAAAGACAACTAAGTGCCACTAGAGCCATTGTACAGAAAAAACAAACGAACCCTTTGGCCAACCCAATTGTTTACCTAGGCTATTTGTTACAACTTCGTTTCAACAGGGTAGAAAGAAATTAGCTCTTGATGGCCAAAGGTTATTTATTAAGTTCTTAATTGATTTGAGCAATACAGTTGAAACTGCATGGTTGTGAGTTTCCTAAGGGCTCATAACACAAGCCCGACACTTTTAGTAGGTACACAGTGAATACTTTATTTCGAAGGAGCTGATGATGTAAAGGTTATACTTCTTACAACTTTCTCAGAGGCAGAGGTTATTGATGATGATTGTATTTTAGAAACAAAATTTAGTGACTGGGATTGACAAGTAGCTGTCTCTGATTTTGGAATTTACATGAAACTACAACTAAGTATGATTTTTGTTGTTGTTGTTGTTATCCATTGCATGAATGGATTGCCTTTATTGAAAAGAATAACTGGCCCCTTTAAGTAACAGACACACCAAGACAAAAAAAAATGGCCCAAATGACAGAATGCTTCAAAGCTCCAGAAAAAATACAGCTAAGCAAGGAAGACATAGCCAGCCTATTGGATGCACAGTTCAAAACACTGGTTATCAAGATGCTCACAGAATTGGTTGAATCTGTTCGAAAACCAGATGAAAAAATGAAGCCTATGCTAAGAGAAACAAAGGAAAATGTACAGGGAACCAATAGTGATGAGAAGGAAACTGGGACTCAAATCAATGGTGTGGACCAGAAGGAAGAAAGAAACATCCAACCAGAAAAGAATGAAGAAACAAGAATTCAAAACAATGAGGAGAGGCTTAGGAACCTCCAGGACATCTTTAAACGTTCCAACATCCAAATTATTGGGGTGCCAGAAGGAGAAGAGGAAGAACAAAAAATGGAAAACTTATTTGAACAAATAATGAAGGAGAACTTCCCTCATCTGGCAAAGGAAATAGACTTCCAGGAAGTCCAGGAAGCTCAGAGAGTCCCAAAGAAGCTGGACCCAAGGAGGAACACACCAAGGCACATCATAATTACATTCCCCAAGATGAAACAGAAGGAGAGAATCTTAGAAGCAGCAAGAGAAAAGGACACAGTTACCTACAAAGGACTTCCCATAAGACTGTCAGCTGATTTCTCCAAAGAGACCTTACAGGCAAGAAGGGGCTGGCAAGAAGTATTCCAAGTCATGAAAGGCAAGGACCTACATCCAAGATTACTGTATCCAGCAAAGCTATCATTTATAATGGAAGGGAAGATAAAGTTCTTCTCAGATAAGGTCAAGTTCAAGGACTTCATCCTCACCAACCCCTTATTCTATGAAATGTTAAAGGGATTTATCTAAGGGATAAAAAATATGAACAGTAAAAATGACAGCAAACACAGTTATTAACAACCACACCTAAAACAAAAACAAAAGCAAACTAAGCAAACAACTAGAACAGGAACAGAACCACAGAAATACAGAAATGGAGATCACATGAAGGGTTATCAATAGGGGAGTGGGAGGGGGAGGGGGGGAAGGTACAGAGAATAAGTAGCATAGATGATAGGTGGAAAATAGACAGGGGAGGGTAAGAATAGTGTAGGAAATGTAGAAGCCAAAGAACTTGTAAGTATGACCCATGGACATGAACTATAAGGGGGAATGTGGGAGGGAGGGGGTGGACAGGATGGAGTGGAGTGAAGGGGGGGAAATGGGACAACGCATAATAGCATAATCAATAAATATATTTAAAAAATAAATAATAAAATACAAAAAAAGAAAAGAATAAGTGTGTAAAAATGGGGGTGATTTCAGAAAATTAAACATGTAGTGCCATGCGCATGACTTGCAACATCAGAAGCTGAAAATGTAAAGGATTTAAAAGTAAGGTCTTAAAGAGTAAACACAACAGTCACTAGTTTGGTCACAACTCAGGAGTAGCTGTGGTATTGGGGTCGGCACTAGCTAAGGCATCAGGGAACATTCTGGGTTTAAACTGGGAGACAGGAATCATATAGTAGCTTCTTTCTGTTTAATCTCTGAAGGCTAGAGGAGGTGACCTTGCCAAAGTATTTGGAACTTGAACAAAGATAATTAATCAGCTGCTATTAATGACTACTACCACAGTTCATTGTGGTAATACACTCACCTTCTGCACATTCTGACCAGTTTGGGTTTAGGGTCAGGGCTTTGGAAGATTACAGAAGAAAATGAAGTGTCTCACAGTCACACATTTCTAAGTATAAAAGGACATGTAAAAATTTTTTATTCTAATCCCTCATCACCTAAGCCCAATTCAATAAAAAATAAGAGAGGCACCCAGGACAGGCAGTATTCTGCTCTGTGAAGGCCTAAATGAAGATGTATTGCTTCAAGTGGAACCACAGGGGCTGTGAGAACTTCTGACTGCATTTCCCTGATGGTGGGTGGAGAGAGGACAGGAATGTTCTATGTGGCCCCCCAGTACTTAGAGCCCCACCTCAGCCAAGCTGCCAGTTTCTCTCACCTTGATTGTTGCATTATCTTCTTAACTGGTCTCCTCCCTTCTGCTCTCCTCTCTCTAGCATTTGTTTTTCACACAGCAGCCAGAGTCTTCTTATAAAAATGAAAATCAAGTTGCGCCACCTCCTGCATTAAACTGTCCAGTGGTTTTCCAATGAGGTTAGAATATCATGTTATCATATTCTATTCTTACTCTGGTCTGGCCATTATATTCCTGTTCTGGTCTACAGATCCCTGCAGAGCCTCAGTCCTCACTCACATCTCCAGCCTCATCTCAGACTATCTTCCCCTTGTAGAATGTGCTCCAGGCACAATTGCCTGCCTTCTGTCCCTTGAGCACGTAGAGTGTGTCCCTGCCTGGGGCATTTGGACTTGCATCCGTAGCCACTCTGACCTCAGTTCTTTGAATGGTTGCCTCCTTCTTGCCCTTTGGGCCTCAGTGCAGCAACACCTCTTCCATGAGAACTTATTTGACCTCCTAATCTAAATTGACTCAGGAGGTCACTCACAATCACATTCCCTATTTTATTTTCTTCATAGTCTTTATCACTTTCTAAAATTATTGTGTCTATTTAATGGTTTAGTAGTTTATAGACTGTTTTCTATATAACCACTAGCGTATAACCTTCAGAGAATGTAAGCTCACAGCTGAATTGCACACTGCCATGTACCCAGAAATAAATTCCTGGTACATAGTAGGTCCAGAATAAATAGCTTTGGTTGGTGTTGATGAGTGGTGAGATTTAACCCATTCTCCCATCCCCACGGCACTGACATGTTCCATGGATAGGACATACTTTTCCTTCATAAAGTAGGTTGAAGTCCCTGTTTATTTTGGAGAAAGAGCCAGTCCAGGATACACATTAGAACACTTAAATTACTTAGAATTTAGAGACGGCTCATGCACAGCGTCTAATGTCACTCAGGAGGAGCAATATGGTAGATAGTCTTCAAAGATGGCCAACACCAATTTCTTCTCTCCTTGTATATTCATGCCACTTCATCCATCAAGGGGTGGGGTCCATTTCTCCCCTCCTTGAATTTAATGGTCCTGTGATTTGTTTTTTATCTAATAAATAGAACATAGCAAGGTGATGTGGTAGAACTTCCAAGCCCAGCATTTATTCCCTCTTGAAGCAGCAGCATTTATTCCCTCTTGAAAATAAGCTGCTATGGACTTCCAGTCAAGATGGCGATATAGGCAAACAAGGCTCGCCTTCTTGCACAACCACATCAAAATTACAACTAAAATATAGAACAACCATTACTCAGAACCATCAGAAATCGAGTTGAATGGAAGTCTGATAACTACAGAATTAAAGAAACCACATCCATCCAGACTGGTAGGAAGGACAGGGACACAGAATGGGCTGGTCCCACATCCATGTGTGGTGAATACCAATTTGGGAGGGATATTTCAGTAGTGAGGCAGAGTCCCAGCCCCACACCAGATCCCCCAGACCAGACTTCTAGTGTCAGGAAGATAAGTTCCCATAACTTCTGGCTATAAAAACCAACAGTGATTGAGTCAGTGGAAGAAAATTCTGGAGGCCCAAGCAGTTCCCCTTAAAAAACCCACATATGGACTTACTAAGACTCACTCCCTCTGAGCTCCAGCACTGGGGTAGCAGCTTGAAAGGCACCAGTGGCATAGAGGGAGGAACTGAAGTGTCGGGCATAAAGGCAGGAGCTGGGGGACAGCTTTCTCCTGACAGAAAGGTGGGCAGAGGTCAGTGTCCTTTTTCTGAGTCCTCCCCCCACAGAGCCATGGAGCTGGCAGGCATATGCCATATCTGAGACTCCATCAACCTGGCTAACAATGTTGGCTCTGCCCTGAGATCTCCCTGAGACTCTGTCCCACCCAATTTACAGACCACCCACACTGTTAACCATGACTTTTCCATATGAATGGCTGGTCTTGGTTCATGCTTCACAACTTCCTAAATCTTTTCAAACAACAAATAGCCAGCCTCAGTGAGTCCCTAGCCCTCATACATCTTGCTAAGTAGCCCCAAGGCTGGCACTAGCAGCAGCTAGCCTAGATTCACAGCTTAGCTTTGCCTGGGAATCTCCAAACCCAGCACAAGCAGAAGCCATCTCAGATTGTTTTATAGCTCAGACAGGGTGGCCCCAGGAGAAAAACAGGTGGGGGCTGACCTTGGTCTGCACCACCTGGGAAACCCCAAGGTCTGCATACCCAGTGGATAGCTTCAGACCACATCAAAGCACCAACACCCTGCCCCTGCATAGCTGGTCCTCCACAGAGCACAGATGTTGGTTGCTAATGGCCACAGCCAGTCCTTGCTACTGACTGGCCTGGGTAAATCCCTCCCATTGGTCTGCCAATAGCAACCTAGGCTCAATTACAAGAGGAGAGTATACTCAGCCCACATGAAGGCTGCACCTTGAGTACCAAGCTTGGGTGATAGAGGAGGCTGTGCCACTGGACCCTACAGGACACCTACTACATTAGGCCACGCTCCCAAGACAGGGAATCATAGCAGCTCTGCCTAATACATAGAAACAAACACAGGGAGGCTGCCAAAATGAGGACACAAAGAAACATGGCCCAAATGAAAGAACATATCAAAACTCCAAAAAAAAAACCCCCAAAACCTAACCAAAATGGAGATAAACAATCTATCAGGTGCAGAGTTCAAAACACTGTTTATAAGGTTGCTCAAGGAACTTAGTGAGGACCTCAGCAGCATAAAAGATCCAATTAGAACTAAAGGACACACTAATTAAAATAAAGAACAATTTACAGGGAAACAACAGTAGAGTGGATGAAGCCAAGAATCAAATCAATGATTTGGAACATAAGGAAGCAGAAAACAACCAATCAGATCAAAAAGAAGAAAAGTGAATCCAAAAAAACGAGGTTAATATAAGCAGCCTCTGGGACAATTTCGAGAGGTCCAACATTCACATCATAGGGGTGCCAGAAGGAGAAGAGAAAGAATAAGAAATTGGAAGTCTATTTGAAAAAATAATGAAAGAAAACTTCCTTAAATTGGTGAAGGAAGTAGACATGTAAATCCAGGAAGCATAGAGAGTCCCAAACAAGATGGCCCCCTCCGAGACACATCATAATTAAAATGCCAAAGTTTAAAGATAAAGAGAGAGTCTTAAAAGCAGCAAGAAAAAAGAAGTTAGTTACCTACAGGGGAGTTCCCATAAGACTGTAAACTGACTTTGCAGGCTAGGAGGGATTGGCAAGAAATATTCAAAGTCTTGAAAAGCAGGGACCTACAGCCAAGATTGTTCTACCCAGAAAAGCCATCATTTAGAATCGAAGGGCAGGTAAAAAGCTTCCAGTTAAGAAAACAACTAACAGAATTCATCATCACCAAACCATTATTATATGAAATGTTAAAGGGGCTTATTTAAGAAAAAGAAGATCAAAACTATGAACAGTAAAATGGCAATAAATACATACCTATCAACAATTGAATCTGAAAAACAAACTAAGCAAACAAGAACAGAGACAGAATCATGGATATGGAGAGCACTTTGATGGTAGTCAGATAGGAGGGGAGCGTGGGGGAATGGGTGAAGAAGTGAGGGGATTAAGAAGTACAAATAGATAGTTACAGAATAGCTGTGGGGGTGTAAAGTACAGTATAGGAAATGGAGTAGCCAAAGAACTTATATGCATGACCCATGGGGATGAACAATGGTGTGGGGATTGCCTAAGAGAATGCGGGTGCTGGGTGGAGAGGGGCAAGGGAGGAAAAATTGGGACAACTGTAATAGTGTAATCAATAGAATATAATTTAAAAAAGAAAATAAGCTGCTATGAAGTCCAATACACTACAGTGCTGTGCTTTGAGGAAGCTCAAGCTATCCATGTAGAGAAACCACAAGGAGGAGCACCCAGGCACCAGATATCTGAGTAAAACCTTGAATCTTGCAGGCCAGCCCATAAGTCCCACCTAGTGATTGACCCTAGTGCATGCCACTTCAAGCAGAAGAACCTATCAAGAGAGCCAAGTCAAACTACAGAATCATGATAAATTAGTGTTTCAAGACATAGTCAGTTTGGGGGTGGTTTGTTATGCAGAAGATGGCTAATGTTAGGCTGCTGTTGCTAAGGGATTTTATGTGACCAGATCCTGAGTATTGAAGAAATTTTGAGTTTCTCAGGCTTTAATCTACAAATTAATCATCAGGGCATATTGTTAAAAGGCAGGCTTTGATTCCGTAGGACTGGGTGGGGTTGAGATTCTGTATTTCTCACCACCACCCTAAGTGATGCTTGTGCTGATGGCAAAGTGCATGGACTACACTTTGAGTACCAAGGCCAGTCCCCAGTCTTCAGGAAGTTCCACACTTAATTCGTCTTAGAAAACCCTAGTCTTCCCCCATGCACATTTGAGAGAACACTAGTTTGAAAAAGGACTGTTCACGTAAGTTTGGGAAACAACAGCACTACTGGAGATTCACAATGTATATTAACCAATCAAGAGCTCTTCAGAGCTCCTCCAGTAAAGAAACCTGTTTGACTTGATTTAGCATATTTCCTAAGAGTATTTGATTATATCTACCAATGTCTTAAAGAACTAGTGTTCTTTGGGACATACCTAGAGAAGTACAAAACCACTCTATTTTTTTCATGTTATCATCTTTGTGTTTTATTTTTTTATTTTTTTATTTAAAAAAATTTTTATTGTTATTCAATTATAGTTGTATGCATTTTCTCCCCATCCCTCCACCCTACCCCAGCCGAACCCACCTCCCTCCCCCACCTCCACCCTCTCCCTTGATTTTGTCCATGTGTCCTTTATAGTAGTTCCTGTAATCCCCTCTCCCCACTGTCCCATCCTCACTCCCCCCTGGCTATTGTTAGATTGTTCTTAACTTCAATGTCTCTGGTTATATTTTGTTTGCTTTTTTCTTCTGTTGATTATGTTCCAGTTAAAGGTGAGATACTGGAAGCAACCTAAGTGCCCATCAGCAAATGAGTGGATCAAAAACTATGGTACATTTACACAATGGAATTCTATACAGCAGAGAGAAAGAAGGAGCTTATACCCTTTGCAACAGCATGGATGGAACTGGAGAGCATTATGTTAAGTGAAATAAGCCAGATGGGGAGGGAAAACCACTCTATTTTTTAAAACTAACTTAAGCCAGTTTCACATTGTCCCTCAATAATGAATATTTATGTTTCCCAGTTTCTCAGTCCAAACATATTTCCCCCTTAGATTGAGTCTAATTCCTTGCCCCTTGCTGCAATGTAAGAAATCACTATACATTTCTCATAGAGTGGGAGAACCATAGCATTTCCCCATTATTTAGCCCTTCCTATACTTAAAGGTCTCCGCTCTTTGTCAAGGTCCTTGATTTTCCAGTTCTTTCAGTTTTTCTGTCATTTCCCAGTACTTTTTTTTGTTAAGCTCTACCTGCCTGAGTAACCTTGGAATAGTTTCTTGATATTGGTAAACATAAACATCACTAGTTGTAAAATGGAAGTACTTCTAGCATGGAAGTAAATATTAAATGAAACATGAAAAGATGCTCAACACCACTAATCATCAGAGAGAGGCAAATTAAAACCACAGTGAGATATTACCCTGTCAGAGTGGCTGTCATCAATATATCCACAAATGACAAGTGTTGTCAAGGATGTGGGAAAAAAGGAACCCTGGTGTGCTGTTGGTGGGAATACAGATTGGCACAGCCAGTGTGAAAAACATTATGGAGTTTCCTCAAAAAATTAAATATAGAACTGCCTTATGACCTAGTGTTTCCACTTTTGGGATGCAAAGAAACCCAAAACACTAATTTAAAAGAATGTCTGTAACCCTATGCTTATTGCAGCATTATTTACAATAGCCAAAATATGGAAGCAACCCAAATGCCCATCAATAGATGAGTGGATAAAAGAGTTGTGAGATACACACACACACACACATATGTCACACACATATATACACAATGGAATATTACTTGGTCATAAAAAGAATGAAATCTTACCATTTGTGACAACATGGGTGGACCTAGAAGATATTTTGCTAAATGAAATGAGTCAGACAGAGAAAGACAAATACCATATGATTTCACTTATCTGTGGAACCTAAAGAACAAAATGAATGAACCATAAAATTGAAACAGACTCACAGACTCACAGAAAGTGGACTGGTGGATGCCAGAGGGGAGGCGGTTGGCGACTTGGTGAAAGAAGTGAAGGGACTGAGAAGTACAGATTGGTAGTTACAAAGTAGTCACGGGGATGGAAAGTACAGCATAGGAAATATAGGCAATAATATTGTAAAAACTACGTATGGTGTCAGGTGGTTACAGGAAATATTGGGGGAATTTAAAATTAAAAAATTAAAAATTAAAGGGAATTGAAGATTAAAAAAAAGAAAAGGTGCTAAACATCACTAATCAGCAGGGAAATGCAAATTAAAACCACAATGAGATACCATCTCCTACCTAATAGAATGGCTATCATCAATAAGTCAACAAACAACAAGTGTTGGTGAAGATGTGGAGAAAAGAGGACCCTTGGGCACTGTTGGTGGGATTGTAAATTGGTGCAGCCACTATGGGAAACAGTATGGAGAGTCCTCAAAAAATTAAAAATAGGATCACCATATGATCCAGCAATCTCACTTCTGGGTATTTATCTGAAATCAAAAACACTAATGCAGAAAGATATCTGGAGTCCTATGTTCCTGGCAGCATTGTGTACAATAGCCAAGCTATGGAAGCAACTCAGATGTTCATCAATAGATGAGTGGATAAAGAAGACATTGTACTTATATAATGGTATATTATTTAACCATAAAAAAGAAACATTGCCATTTGCAACAACACAGATGGACCTAGAGGGTATTATGCTAAGTGAAATAAGACAGAGAAAGAGAAATACTGAATAATCTCATATACATGTGGAATCTAAAAATCAAAATAAATGTATAAATGAAACAAAATAGAAAACAGACCCATAGATATGGAGAACAAGCTGATGGTTGCCAAAAGGGAAGGGCTTGGGGGATAAGAGTTTAAAAAATCATTTCCAACATAAAATCATACACACAAAATTAAACAAACAAAAATAAATCCACCTATGTGAAGTACTTAGCATAAAGCCTAAGGGTCCTAATCACCCAATAAATGTCAGCTCTTGTCATCACCGTTATGGGTCTAAACTCTGTCTCATAGTTTCAACTCTTCAGTGTTATGGGTGTTCAATTCCCCCTGGGGCTGGGGAGGAGAAAAGAGATTGGGGTGATACGTGGCTTACTGAAACTCATCTAATTCCAGTCTGATTTGAGTTGCTATTCTTAGCTGCCTTCACACCAAATCTTTTCCCGGGATCTGCTGAGCAGCTTCACAAGGTTCAGGCTAAAGTTAGAATCTGAATCTGTGTCTCTGGAAGTCCACCCACTCCTTGTCTCTAGAAGCTGTTCTTTGGGACTGGAACTGGCATTTCAAGGGTTATCTGCTCTTCCTGCATTTTTGTCTTCTCTTTCCTGGAACACATCAGAGATTGCTGGACAGAAGTCAGACTCGATACTGGCAGGTTTTGCACTGAGATGTGGCTCTGCACAGCATCCCCTCTACCATTGCCCCTTTATTCTGGAGACTACCTGTAAATATGGTTAAATTTTTTGTTTTTCTGTTTCTCATTTGCTTAGGAGAGAGCAGGCAGCTTCTCATCCATATTAAACAGCTATGGCATTTTTCTTTTCCCTGACTCCTCTCCCCTGCCTTTTGCAGACCCCACTAATATATATAACCTCCCGCTGTAAGTGTCTGCCCCTAAAACGGGCACACGGAGTACTCAGCCTGCCCTTACTTCCCTCTTCCTTGGCCTTGAAAAGAAATAGCTCTGGTCATGAGACAGACTTCTTTTTCCATGAAGTGGGAAATAACCTGCCTCCTGTTGTTTGCCTTCAAGCCTAATACCAAATACTTTACCTATAATCTCATCTAAACATCCTTTTTTTTTTTTTTTTTACAGAAGATACCCAAGGGATCTAGGGCTTAAAGGAGGTGACACAACTTGTCCTAGGTCACAGAGCTGGTCAGTGAAAGAGCAGAGATCCAAACTAGAGCCCGGGGAGCTCCAGCACCTCGCTGCTGTTCACAACCTACCAAATCTTCACTTGGAAAGTCCATTCAGGCTGTTTCCAGGCTGGGGGTGGGGGGCAGTGTGGAGTTATGGCCCCTGCAGGGCTGCAGGGCCCTCCCGAGGTGACCAAGCCCATTTCCCTTCCTCCAGCTGGTCCACTGAAATGTTGTCCCTTCTAATTCTAAATAGGAGGGACAACATCTAAATCCCGTGGCTGAGTCTGACGAATCTGTTGGGTTTTCACGACCCTTATACAGGAAGTTTTAGCCCGAGGTTTCTATTTGTGTCTGAAAAAAATCTATGTGCTGAAATTTAAACCAGTGTTATTTTCTTTTCAGCTTCCCACGGATAGGAAATGAATCCAGGGAAGTTGTTGCTTGAAACTGGAATGCACATATGGTGCTAGTCTTGGGACTATTGTAGGTCCAAGGAGAGTTTCATTGTCAGTCTCATTACAATCTGCTTTTTGCCTATTTATATTAATTGTAAAGTAAAAAGTGGCAATGACTTTGATTTTGTCATTGAGTCCTGGTTTTTTGTTTTTTTTTGTTTTTTTTTTTTTGTAATTGCCTTGCTCCTCAAAGTGTGTCTCAAAGCCCAGTAGCATTAGCGTCACCTGGGAGCTTGTTAATAAGTGTAGATTCGCAGACTCCCACCCTAGAACTATAGAATCAGGATCTGTACTTCAACAGCATCCCAAGCTTATCTGTGTGTACAGAAGGTTTGAAAGGTACCATTTTATGGAACTTTAAAGCTTGCGGGTGGGTTACAGATGGCCTAGGTGTTAAGGCAATTATTCACAACATGGGCTGAACTGTAAAACATAGGAGGCTGGGTTCCACTGCTCAAGATTCTGCATTCCTGTATCTTGCATGTGGTCCAGGCATGAACATGTTTGAAAAATGTTTTGGGTAATTCTGATGTGCAGTCAGGGCTCAGCACCAACTGCCCAAAGGAAAGCAGAGTCCTGGCTCTGGAGCCCTGCGTCCCCCACCCTGACGATGTGGATCCATGGGAGGGCAAGGGCTCTCTCTGCCAGGCTCTCTAATAAAGGCAGCAGGGACATAGACCAGGTTCAAGGCAGGAGGACAATATAATAAACAGTGGAACACACAGCCAAGCCCTATCATGTGTAGATTTGTTTTTGAGAAGGCAATGAAAAGGGAGCCAGGGGGATTATATTCAGACCAAGTCAGTATTTGGAAAAATGCACTGTTATTCTTCCAACTCAGCAGAGGGAGTGTTTGTGGAGAAGACCTAATGCCCTTCACCTGTGATTTTAGCATCTTTCTTTCATCTAGGATGTGCACCTGTTTGGGGGTTGTAAGACTTAGCAAATTAAAAAAACTACAGGAAATTCGGTTAAATTTGAATCTCCGAGGAACAAGAAATAATTGTTTACTATAATTTTCTAGTATGGAATATTTGGGACATATTTACATTAAAAGATCATTCACTGTTTATCTGAAACTCAAGCTTAACTGGGTGTCCTCTATTTTATTTGGTAACTCTACCTGCTTAGAACAGTGAATCTCAATCAATGTTTCAGGACATCATGGTATATCAAGAAAGATGCCCTTGATGAATTGTGAGGGTGAGCAGCTGTGTGTATGTGTGTGTGTGAATGGGTGGGGATGCTCGCCCTTAGGAGTGAAGAGAGAGAGACAAATATTTCAATAATAAAGAGGATGAGAAGATCATTTCCAGTATGTCAGCAAAAAGTTACCCATCAGTTACATCAGTTACAGATGAAAAAAGTGAGCAAGTCTTCATAAAAAGAATTTTTTTCCATGAGAAATATATTTTTTTGTGTGTAAAATTTATAGAAGGGATATATATTTGTAAAAATTTTAAACTGTAGGGACAGGTGTAAAATGGAAAGAAAAAAATGTATCAAATCACCTCATTATGTCATAACTTTCACTTGTGTATCTTTCCAGGAATAGCATGGATTAACATGTGTATATATATGAGTTTTTTAAATTCCAAAAATGAAAACATGTTTTACACCTTTCTGCAAGTTGCTTTTATTTTCACTTAACAGTATATTTTAAGTATCTTTTCATATATGCACATATAAATATACCTGACTCCTTCTTTTTAAACAACTATATTATAATTTATTATATTATTGGGATACTTTCAATTATTATTTCTTTAAGGGAAACTTACAAGTACTTTCTCTGTACAGAGCTTGCATAAGTGGTTGCTTCTCATCATTCAATATTCAATTCATCATCAACACTTGTTATCAGTTCAAATATCTTCTCAGAAGGGCATTCCCTGTCCTCTGTAGCAAAGAGTCTTTGTGCTCACCCACACCCTCACTTCCCTAAGAAATTACCCTATGTTGTTTTTCCGATAGGGTTTATCGCTATCTGAAATGATGGTATACATTGATTTGTTTATTTATATCTGACTTTCCACAGCATCCCGTAAGCCTGAAGGCAGGGATGTTGTCTATTTATGGTTGTCTTCCCAGCACTGAGAACATCTGAAAACATACAGTGGGTCCACAAAACATATCTGTTAATGGATGAGTGACCGAATGATGGGATGTGCATACTGTGGATATATAAAGATAAATGAGGGGTGACCAGGAAGCATGTAATTTATTGAATGGAGGCAGCAAATGGAAACAACTTTAAGTGAAGACATGCTGTTTTGAGAGAGGGATACAATCAATTCTGTGGGAGCCCAGGAAGGAGGCATATTATATTCAGTAGGGAGAAAGGAAAGGTGTCATTGAGAAAGTAAATTTGACATGACAGTGTAAGGATGAAAATGACTGGCAGGTAGGGACCATGGGATGATTGTGTAGGGTGGAGGACGTGTCTAGAACAAGTTGGGAGGGGGCTAAATGCCTGGCATGTGCGGGGAGTGGTGCCTTGGCCACCATGATGGGAGCTCAGGATGTGTATGTGAAGGTATAATGAGTTATGTGGGATTTGAATGCTGTATTAAGGAATTTAGATTTTTTACTCTAAGCAGGAACTATGAAAGATTTTTGAGGTGGGGTGGTTGGTTAATTATTTATTCTAAGAAGATAATATTATCAGCAGTAGAAAATATTTATTGGGGAAGAAAATGACTAGGGTCAGGAGGAGGCATTAAGAGAAAAGAGACAATGAACTTGGACAGGGGCCAGAAAGATGCAAAGGAGTGGCCTCTTTGGACAGGGAGAATTAACTGTGTGTGATGTCACTCATCAAGATCAGGAGTTGGCACTCTATGGCCGATGGGCCAAAGCCAGCTCTCCACCTATTTTTGAAGAATAGTTTTATTTGGAGACAGCCAAACCCATTCTTTTACATATTGTCTAGGGTGCTTTGGGGCTACATTGGCAGAATTAAGTAGTTGTGGCAGAGACCTTGTGGTGCTAAGAGACTAAAATATCCATTGCCCTTTGTAGAAAAAGTTTGCTGGTATCTGGCGAAGATTGATAGTATCTACACAGGCTTATTTCAGAGATATTGTGGGTTTGGCTCCACACACCTGCAATAAAGTGAATATCACAATAAAGTGAGTCACACAACTTTTTTGCTTTCCCAGTGCACTTAAGAGTTATGTTTACACTATGCTTTAGTCTATTTAGTGTAAAATAGCATTATGTCTAAAAAAACAATGTGAATAACTTAATTTTAAAATACTTAATTGCTAAAAAATGCTAACCATCATCTGAGCTTTCAGAGAGTCATAGTATCTTTTCTGGTCTTGCCTCAATCTTGACAGCTGCTGACTCATCAGGGTGGTGGTTGCCGAAGGCTGGGGTGGCTGCGGCAATTTCTTAACCTAAGACAACAATGAAGTTTGCCACAGTGATGGACTCTTCCTTTCACGAATGATTTCTCTGTAGCATGAGATGCTGTTTGATAGGACTTTACCCACAGTAGAACCTCTTTCAAAACTGGAGTCCTCTCAAACTCTGTGGCTGTATCATCAACTAAATTTATGTAATATTCTAAATACTTTGTTGTCATTTCAATAATCTTCATAGCATCTTCATCACGAGTAGATTTTATCTCAAGAAACACTTTGTTCATCCATAAGAAGCAACTTCTCATCCATTAAAGATTTATCATGAGATTGCAGCTATTCAGCCCCATCTTCAGGCCCTACTTTGAACTCTAGCTCTCTAGCTATTTCCACCACATCAGTTGTTACTTCTTCCACTGAAGTCTTGAATCCTCAGCATCATCCATGAGGGCTGAAATCGACTGCCTCCATGCTCCTGTTAATGTTCATATTTTGACTTCTTCCCATAAATCATGGATGTTCTTAGTGGCATCTACAATGATAATTCTTTTCCAGAAGGTTTTCAATTTACTTTGCCCAGCCCCATCAGCAGACTCACTATCTATGACAGCTATAGCTTATAAAGTGTAGTTCATAAATAATAGAACTTGAAAGGCAAAATTACTCCTTGATGCATAGGCTGCAGATGTTGTGTTAGCAGGCAGGAAAACAACATTAATTTCATTGTATGTCTCCATCAGAGCTGCTGGGTGACCGACCAGGTGCATTGTAAGTGAGAAGTAATATTTTGAAAGGAATATTTTTATCTGAGCAGTAGGTCTCAACAGTGGGCTTAAAATACTTAGGAAACCAAGTTGTAGACAGATGTGCTGTCATCCAGGCTTTGTTGTTCTGTTTATAGACACAGGCAGAATAGATTTGTCATAATGCTTAAGGGCCCTAGAATTTTTTTGAATGATAAATGAGTGTCGGCTTCCACTTAAAGTTACCGGCTGCATTAGCCTGCTAACAAGAGAGTTAGCTTGTCCTTTGAAGATTTGAAGCCAGGCATTGACTTTTCCTTTTCAGCTATAGAAAAGGAAAATGACATCTTCCAATATAAGGCTGTTTCATCCACATTGAAATCTGCTGTTTAGTGTGACCGCCTTCACTAATTATCTTAGCTACATCATCTGGATATATTGCTGCAGCTTTTTCATCAGCACTTACTGCTTCCTTCACCTTGCACTTTTATGTTATAGAGATGGCTTCTTACCTTAAATCTCATGAACCAACCTCTGCTAGCTTCAAACTTTTCTTCTGCAGCTTTCTCACCTTTCTTAGCCTTCAGAGAATTGAAGAAAGTTAGGGCTTTGCTCTGGATTAGGCTTTGGCTTAAGGGAATGTTGGGGTTAGGTTGATCTATCCAGACCACCAAAACGCTCTCCCTATCAGCAATCAGGCTGTTTAGCTTTCTTGTCATTTGTGTTTTCACTGGAGTAGCACTATTAATTTCCTTCACGAACTTTTTCTTTGCATTTACGAGTTGGATAAATGTTTGGCACAAGATGCCTGAGCATTTGGCCTATCTTGGCTTTCAATATGACTTTCTCACTAAGCTTGATCATTTTCAGCTTTTGACTTAAACTGAAAAACATGCAACTCTTCCATTCACTTGAACACTTACAGGCCATTGTAGAGTTATTCATTGGCTTAATTTCAATATTGATGTGTTTCAGGGAATAGGGAGGCCTGTGGAGAAGGGAAGAGGCAGGGGAATGTTCGGTAGAGCAATCAGAACACATAAAACATTCAGCGATTAAGTTTGTCCCCTCACATGGGTGTGGTTCATGGCACCCCAAAACAATTACAATAGCAACATAAAAGACCACTGATTACAGATCACCATAGCAAATTAATAATAATGAAAAAGTTTGAAATATTGCAAAAATTATTAAAATGTGACATAGAAACAGAAAATGAGCCAAAGCTCTTGTAAAAATGGCACTGATACACTTGCTCAATGCAGGGTTGCCATAAACCTTCAATTTGTAAAAAAAAAAAAAAAAAAAAAGCAATGTCTGTGAAGCACAAAAAAGCAAAGTGCACTAAAATGAGGTATGCCTGCCTGTCCTACACATATGTCTTAGACCCTCAGATCCCTGCCACCAAAACCTGTCCCTGTTCTCTGGGAACCACAGGCTGCATCAACCAACTGCTGCTCTTTACCTTGAGGTTTTGTCCCAAACCCTAGTGAAGTCAGGAGCCATGGGAGCCAGAAGCCATGAGACACAGCCCTGAACGCCTGATTGGGAAGGAGACTGTCATCTCGGGCCAAAGACCAATCAGCTCAGCTTCCCCAGGAACCATCCTTTGCCTTTGCAGGGCCCGCCATTTTGAACCTTGCAGAGTGCTGTCCCCTTGACCTCAGAGCTGTTTGCATCCCAGTCCCCTGTCCCAAACGGGAATTCCTCCAAGGACAGTTCAAAGTTTTCTAATTTTCCTTAGCAAAAAAGAGAGCAGCAGTGACATGACAGCATTCAGCATGCTGAGTCCCTTTACATCACACGCACACGGAGACCTATCTCACACAGCCTTAGAGTGGGAACCTCAGGTTCCAGATAGATGGCCTCTTACCAGCATTCCTGTTGCTAGGATACATCTCATCTGATTGATGTGATGAAGGAACTCAAAATGAATCTGAAGGCTTTGCTAGAAATAAATGATAGAGATTTATTCAAGGGTCTTAGAATTTGCAAACTGGAAACACAGCTAGGTAAAAACCCAGAAGTGTTTCAAAGAAGAGAGAAAAGTTAAAAGTTCTCATAGTAAAAAGTACATTCTTGAGAATCATGTGCTTCATTCTTAGCCCTGGGATTTGTCCAGGATGGTTATCCATCAGATGACGGACATGTGGTCAGAATGATGAACGCCAGGTGGGCTAGAAGATGGGCATGTAGAGGTCAGGTCACATCCAGTGGTTGGGACCATAGGTGTCAGGTGGATGTATATGTGATGTATATATGTGATGTATATGGATGTATATATACTTCCAGGAGGTAATTAGAGAGTTATCTGGAGGTCCAGATGCATATTCTGGCAATGATGCAGAACTGGAAAATTAAAAAAATTAAGTTCCCAGGCTAGTTAGAACAAGAATGGGGTTTTTCCTCATGCCTCAACCTTCATAATGTTAACAATTTTAGCAACTTGGTTAAAGTGACCCACTTTATATATTGCCTTTCTTCACTCTTTCCTCAGATGGTTACATGATACTGGTTGAAATCCCTTTGTTTCCTTAGTGCTAAGGACATGCCTCCAGGTTTTATGTGTTTAATTGATCTGTGGTTGTGTTAAACAAAATGGGCTGACATTTTTAACAGGCTGAAAACTCACTGAAACACCACTCCTCCATTAGTAACTGTGATGCAGATTTTCCATTTTGGTCAATGGCCCTACAGTTCCTCACTTCAACGTACTGGGTGAATGGGAGTTTCCTTGCTGACTTTTCTCTACTTGTTTTTCCCCTTTGATCCACCCACTTGAAAATCATTTCTTGCCTATAAATAACTCCTTTTTTCTAGAGTCAAGAGTTTGTTTGTAGGTTGTTCACTGGGATGTCATCAACCAAACTGCAGTGTCAGTCTGCTCAGGGGAAAGCTAATTTCCTTTTGAAAATTGCAGTTTTGAAAGCTGCACATATTTTATCTCCATCATCAATAGGAACCAAAGTACATGCATCTTCATGCTGGGTGATACACCAGCAAGCTAAATAAAAATGATTTCACTCTTGCAACTAAAAATTGATAACACTGGTGTGAACTGACCTCACTGTGGAACACACAAAATTATCTCACAGGATCTCTGAGCCAGCGTCCTTCAGCAAGAGGCCTGGGTGACTGCCAGGCAGAAGAAGCAAGCCGTATGTATTAAAACTCTTTGAACAGGAGGAAGAAGCAGTAGTTTCAAATAGGTTCCAAATTGGAAATGACAAGGGCAGATGCATCAAGTTACAGTCAATGATTTGCAAATAGGCTATTTCCTACAAGGCAACTCTAGGTAGTATGCTTGGGACATAGAGCCTAGGACAGCAATTCTCACCTGAGATGATTTGGCACCCCCACCTCTATCTCCATCGGGGAACCTAAGGTAAAGTTTGGAGATGTTTCTGGTTGTCACGACTGGAAATGGAGATGCTACTGGCATTTAAAGAGGCCAGGGATGCCACTATATTTGCATTGGACAGTCCTCCACAGCAAAGAATTATCCAGCCCCAAATGTCAATAGAGAAACCCTGCCCTAGATATTTAATTCTTTAATGATGGTTGATGATCCTTCTTTGCTGTGCCTGAGCAGCCAGATTTTCACTCGTGTATTTGTAGTAAAATGTTACTGCAGGGACTTATCACTGGTTGGTAGTAAATAATGGGGCCTGTGAAACCAACCCATGCTCAGGGCATCTTACTTGGAGGAGGGAATGGGACTTCAAGAGTCTTTAGGGCAATGGAAGGGAAAGCCTGCAGTGGGCTGGAGTGGCTTCACATGCCCAAACTTGTGGAATGAGAGGTTTGGATTGGGGCAAACTAGATTTTGAAAGAAAGACTGATCCTGTAAATGGCAGGAGGGGAGAGCCGGGTGACATGGTGGCAGGTGGAGAGTTTCTTACTAGTGCGCAGACGGCTCCCTGTGCCCTGACCTCCGCTCTCACTTTTGCTTACAGTGTGATGCTCCCTGAGGGAGCCGCTCCTCTGGATCAGAGGAGTTCCACTGATCCCGGGGCTCCCTCTGATCACCTCTTCTTTTGAGTTGCCCTTCAATGTGGAACTACAGGAAAATGATAACATGCCATTTCATGGAAAATCCCTGGGCAAGTCTCAGCAAGTGAAGAGTATTGGGGAAATGAGCTCTTAGACAGTGACAAAATCCTTTTTCCGAATTACACAACATTGCTAAAACCATTCCTGTTAAAAGCAGGAACTAGATGAGATCATCTGTCATCAATATTCTTACTTAATATTGGCTTTATGTTTCTAGTGAATACAATGATATTTTTAAAAATTAAAATTATTTGTAAAAACTGGAAAAGAAGAAAAATAATCTCTTTTGCCTGATCTCCAATCATATACTTGGGAATCAGAGTGTCTAGTAAAAATATACTAGAATTAATGAAAGAATTATGTAGGTAGCTATCTATAAGATAAATGCATACAAATCCTTACCTTTCCTCCATATTACCATAAGCACCTAAAATGAACATAGAGAAAACAGTTCATTCTCAGTAGCAATAACAATTACAAAAGATTTATGAAGATGTAGTTTGTTCTTGAAAAGAAGGTCTTAGAATTATAAATAAACCTTCCTAAAGCTAATATAAAATTTTAATTAAACTTTAATGAGAATCATTAATAAATCTCAATAAATTTTCCCCTTGGAATTGGATAAAATAATCTTAAACATCATACAGAAGAATAAATGTCCAAGAATAGCTAGAAAAATATGAATAAAAAAGGCAGGAGGCCCTGGCCAGTGTGACTCAGTTGGTTGGAGCATCGTCTCATAAACTGGAAGATTGCAGGTTTGATTCCTGGTCAGGGCACATGCCTAGGTTGTGGGTTCAGACCCTGATCAGGGTGCATGCGAGAGGCAACCAATCAATATTTCTCTCTCACATTGATGTTTCTCTCCCTCTCGCTCTCTTGCCCTGTCTCTAAAATCATTGAACATGGCCTTGGGTGAAGATAAAGAAAAAAGAAGGGGCCTTTTCTTTAGTTAGCTTTGCTTTACCAGATATCAGAACAATGTCTAATCATATAAATACGATGTCATCATGGGAATAGAGAACTAGACCAGCAAAGCAGAATAAAGAAACTAAAACAGAATGGAAGCATATGTGAGGATTTAATATACTTCAAAGATGATTCAATGATGAAATGATGGATTTTTAAACAAGTGGTGCTGTTCCTTCATCTGGATGAAGGTAAAATTAGATGTCATTTTACACTGTGCTCAAAAATCAGATATATTTCAGATAGAATAAAGATGTAACTGCAAAAAATAATACAACAAAATACAATAAAAACTAGGAAAGTTCACGAATAATCTAGGCTAGAGGACACTTTCTTAATCAAGACAGAAAAATCATTCTATAGAAGAATATGTAAATATATACATGTATATACAAAGATAACAGTGAAATCAATAGAGATCATAAAAAAAGCTCAAGAAACAAATGAAAAATATGGAAAACTATGGCTCCAATATAGAAGAAAACAAAATTTTGTCTATGATATTTGAAGAGCTCTTATAAGTTAATAAAAGACAAGCCATTCAATACAAAGAAAGCAAGTGATGTTGGAAAAACAATTCACTAGGGAAAAAATGGTAATGGTAACAAATACCTGAAGAAATGTTCACTGGTACTGGTAGTCAGGGAAATGAGCCTAAGTAGCAATAGCTCTCTCATTATCCCATCAGACTGGAAACTATTTCTAAGAGCCAAAATACATGTTGCCTTTGAGCCAGCAATCTCTTTCCTGGGCATGCATCTCACAGGAATAAAACACCAAAACTTGGAGCTCTACCTGTAGATTTTATCGCAGTCTTGTCCACAGTGCTAGAAGGAGGAGGGGGAGGGGGAGGGGAAGGAGGAAGAGGAGGGCTAGATACAAGTAAGTGCCAATAAGAGAGGAACAGATTTAACAAATATGGAGAAGAATAGGTAAAAAAAAAAAAAAAAAGGACCAATCTTGTCAACACATATTGTGCAATTTCCAAAAGAATAATTTAGAACTATGTTATACCACTTGACCTGGGGAAATTTCTATGACATATTGTTGATTGAGAAATGCATGAAGCTTGTGTAATGTAATTTCCATTATTGTTAAATAAGAAATAACCCCTCCTTCATATATGTACAAGTGTGCATGTGAACATGGAGAGAAAGATACCTTTTAGGTTTCAACACCATGTGGGTAAGAAGTGTGGAGGAGAGAGCCAGCAGAAGACAAAAGAAAGAAAGGACATATCTATGACATATTTATTTATTATATGTGTATTTGTTTATATTTATATTTGTATATAGATATATGCCCAAATTAGCTGGCTGGAAAAAAAGTTAACATAAATAATGGTTTCCAAAGGACAGGGTCCAGTACAAATAACACCCCTTTTTTATTACAACATCTTTTATTAAACAATCATAAGCATGCAATTCTGTAACATAACAATATCACACTCAAGCACACCATATGACGTTTTAAGTGAAATATTCAAATTAAAACTATAAATTATTACATCCATATTATTACCCTACCAACCACACTCCAGCAGGCGTTACTTCTGCCGAACCCATATGTTAATGCTACCTTTAACACCCTGCTTTTGATCCTCACAACTTTCTAGGAGAAGGAACCTCTAATGTCAAAGCCCACAGGGCTCTCTGCCTGGCTCCAGGGGTGGACATCTGTGGTGGGATGCCTGGATTCAGGACCTTCCCCTCTTTGTGTGAATGTATTGAGGGAGCCAGACTTTGCTGCTGGGTTCTTCCCACCAGCAAGGCTCTGGTTTTCTCCAGGCTCCTTCGTAATGTGCCTACTCTTTCACACACCACTCTCCCTCTTAGATGAGAGGGAGAGCTTCAAGGCTTTACCTTGGGTTCCTGAACCCTCATCAAGGCACAAGTGAAAAGAGAGCCAATGGTTATAGAATACCCTAATTAACGACTTTAAGGGCCTGACACCGGAAGATTGCTAAGTGCGGGAACTAGTTCTAGCAAGTAGTGGACACACTGTTCAGCACCGCAAAAGCAGTGGGCCCTGCAGAAGTTGATTGGAATTGTGCGGAAAGGATGGCTTTGTAATGCACAAGTCAAGAAAGGAATCCTGGTTTTACCACTTCCTTGGAAAATTATTTAATTTTTCTGATCTTGTAAGCCAAACCTTCTCAAAATAATTCTTATTTACTTATTACAAGGATTTAATGAGATGATGAGTATGAAAGCCTCTAACACTGCCTGGCACATTGAAAGAAATTAACCAGCTGACAGTAGAAAACCAGTGTTTGGAAACCTGTCAGGAGATGACCCTGTGTTCTCTCCACTTTTCCTGTCTTCCTTCCCATGCTTTCTTCCAAAATTTATTGAGGTGCAATTATACCAAATATGGGGCCCTGGAACTCTCACAGTCTAGTTGAGGAGATTGAGAAGAATGCACATGCTATGGTGGGTTAAGGCCTTTTAACTGATGTGTGCACAAAGTACTACGGGGGACACAGAGGATAATGTTCAGGCTTAACGGAAAGAGTGGTGTGTGAGTTCACCTGGGTGACGGGGGTAGGGGGTGGAAGTAGGTAGAAATAGGTACGTGCTAGTATGCAGAAAACTAATGGACAGAAAGACAAATATGAAAAAAAAAAGCCTAAAGTTCAAAAACCATTTGTATGTAAAGCTACTATTTTTGGTATAAAAATTAACATGAGTTGACAAAGAATTCCGGGCAACTGCTATTGCTGGGTCCGCTGAAATAGTTTCAACCCTGAACTGTGGAAATAGTTTTCCAGTTTCTGGGGATAACAAAATACGGTATTTTAAAGGAAGTCTGATGGCCAACTTCCAAGATGGCCCCCAGGGGTCCCTGCCTCCTGGTTTTCAATCCTCGTAGATCCCCTCCCACAGTGTAGAAGGGTTGGTCTGTGTGACCAATAGAATACAAAAGATGTGATGGTCCCTCACTTCCGAGATAAAGTTATAAAACTTAGTGTCTTTGTCTTGGGCTCTTTCTCCTTTTTGGATCACTCACTCTAGGGGAAGCTGGCAGCCAAGGTGTGGGGACAGGCAGCCTTGGGAGAGGCCCACGTGGAGAAGAATGTATCTGCCAATGACCAAGGGAGTGAGCTTGGAAGCCCATTCTTCAGTCATCAAGCCTCAGATAACCGCAGCTCTGACTGACAGTTTAATTGAGACCTCATGAGAAACGCTGAGCCACTACCACCCAGCTAAGCTGCTCCTGGATTCCTGATTCCCAGAAGCTGTGAGATAATAAATATTTGCTATTTTAAGGATAATTTATTATACAGCAATAGATATTTGTTCCCATCTTTTTACCTTTATTTTCATCAAAGACTTTTGCTATACATTATTGCAGTTTCCCTTACTAGATGTAGAATATATTTCCCTACCCTATTCATGTTGAACTTGGCCATGCAACTTGCTTTGGCCAAGGAAATATGGGCAAATATGATAGTATGTACATTCTTAGCTATCTACGCCTTAAGAGACATCATGTACTCCTGCTCACTTTTCTGAAAGCTTCTATCCTCTTCCATGAAGAAGGGCTGGTAGCTACTGTCTTCGGAGCTGGTGCCCTTCAGCCTGGGCCCCATATGGGGCACACATTAACAAAGCTACTCCGCCATCTTTTAGACCTAGGAGCCTGAGAAAAAATTATTGTTGTTCAAGCCACTGAGTTTAGATTCTTATGCAGAATTAATGTGTCAATAAATGACTAAAGTTATCCCCTTAGACATGAGAAAAAGAGACATGAAGATTGGAAATCCAGGTCATGGTTATGTTTGGAAGGGCCTTGAATACCAGGGTACAGAGTTTAGACTTTATTCTGTAGGGCACCCATGATCATTTATTTTAGAAAGAATACTCAGATGACAGTGCAGAGAATGGATTAAAGAGGGCAAGGCTAGAGGCCAACGTCCAAGTAAGACACATGGCAAGAATTCGTATGAGATATGACAAAGGCCTGAATTAGGGCATTGGCAATGACAATGAAAGGAGAGGATAGATTTAACCTTGAGTCTATTCTGAAACAACTTGTCTGTTTACCAGGGGAATGTGTGGGGAGAAAGGCGTAGATAATACGCCTGCATCAAACCAGGAAGCCTCTTGGTTGGAAGGACTGAGCTAACTTGATAATTTCCAGGCAGATCTCATTATTCACTCCTCCTGGATCTGTGAGGGAAATGCAAGTTAATCCATAGGAACTTAGACAAATCTACTACCCAAATACCTGGTAGGATACATTTGAGCCTAAAGTGGTGTGCAAGGCTATACTCTAATTCAAGAGAACATATTCTTTGCATAGAACTAAGTAATTTCCCTTCTTTTCATTGACCCACTCCAGGCATTTCCACCAAAGTCAGGGAGTGTTGGTTTGCTGGGGGTTTCTTTAATAAATGAACTCTCAGATAAAGGTCAGGGGTTGCCCAAGGGAAATTTCACTGGAGTAGAGCCAAAGGCTTCCTGAGAAACCATTTCAGTTTCTACCAGAAACACGATGAGTTAAGATGGATATTCCAAGTAGGACAGTTTGGAAGACTTTCATTCTCACC
Organism: Desmodus rotundus; assembly: GCF_022682495.2. Taxonomy (NCBI): domain Eukaryota; kingdom Metazoa; phylum Chordata; class Mammalia; order Chiroptera; family Phyllostomidae; genus Desmodus; species Desmodus rotundus. Next base: position 72,602,348 of record NC_071393.1, read on the forward strand.
CTGAAGTCACAAACAGTGCTAGTAAGATATGGAGCCATCTGATACTTTCTACCTGTTAACATATTAGCTGAGAGGAGTCTTCTCTTGTTGCCGAAGCATGAGAGATGCCGTAGACTAATTGTGATGATCATTGCCATTACCACGGTGGGGCAAAGAGGTGTATCTTTCTCGTAAGTGGGAGTATGCTAAACTAAGAAATACTTGTTAGTATGAAATGATCATAGAATGAGACCGGCTTAGTCCACATCTGTCTGACAGCATTACAGGCTTTATATTCTTAGCTGCGAAAACAGAGCCAGGGAAATTTGTTATGGATCAGGGATCTGCAAATGTGAGAGCCTCAGAGCCACAAGAGAGAGTAGTGTGTCGCTTTGGTGTCTTATGATCTAGTCTCAGGCCAAGCTGTGATATACCAAAGGTCAGTTCTTGGGTTCTGTATGTCAATTGTGTTATGGGAAAAAACTGTTTTCTATAGAAATTTCCTTACTGGTCTGTTGAGAGAATTAATGAGCATTTGCAAAGAATTTACAAAGACCTTTGAAAACTGCACAGCGGCTAAAGGGTGCAGCTGTGGGCCTCTGGTAATTGAACTCTAAAGCCTGAGATCAAGGAAATCAGGAACAATATTTTTGGGGTGGTGTGAAGTGGCAGGTCTTACAACTGATGGTGAGATTCAGGGGATCTCTATCCAGGAGACTGATATGATTTGAAGAGAAGTTTGAGTAAGCAAGAGGTTGAATACAAAGACCCATTCTGAAACCACAACCACCTGCTACCCTGAATGGCACAACAAAGAGGGCTTTGCAGTTATCTTCTCTGGAAACAGTGCCGTTAAGTCAACAAGGGCTGCCAATGCCAGCGATGGCAAAGACTCACAAGTCATGTGCACACTAGCCTCAGTGATAAGGAATTGGGGTCTGTTAGTGCTAGATGTGGTTGTTCTGACAGCCACGCATGACACTCCTACTCCCAAACTGCAGTTAGACACTGGGACTTGCTGGGATTAAAAAAAACCATTCTGTTGTGTTTCTTGTCTAGATCCAGAGGCTCTACCAGGGAACACTCACAATGAGAATGCAGGAGAGGTCTGAGGATTGTCACTTGGAGGATTAGGAGTGAAGCTAAAGAGGTGAAGTGACTGTCAAAGGTCATGCAGCTAATTTGTGGTCAAGTTGGAGCCCAACTCCAGTTCTTCTAATCCCCAATTTATGAATTATTTTTAACGTTTTATCACTTTTGTTCTCGACCCCTTCAGATTGACCATATCCTACTCTTACTTCCAGAAAGGAGCCACTTGCCTCCTTCAAAAAAAGAAGTAGATAAACCAGCTTCCAACTTCCATTATCTCTCCCTAGTCACTTCTTGAGATCACCCTGACTCTGGGCAGAGGGTTTGCATACCTACTTGGGCTTCTCTTCTGTCGACCACACTACACTTGGCCTTTCTCCTCCACACCATTTCCCTTCCTCTCAACCTCCTCTACTAACAAAAAATCTTTCACACTTGAATTTTATGTTATGCTTCTCAAGGAACATTTTAATTTTATCAGCACCTTTTAATATAAGAACCCAAAGGATGATGAAAGGAACTACTTGGGGAATCCTGTGGGGGTGTTCAGTTAGGACAAGTTGATTTTCTTGTGCTATTGAGTATCACACCTTGTTGCTGTCCCCTTGCTTCTTGTGCATGCAGCTGAGCTTGGACCCCACTACTTCATCCTAAAGGTAAAGGTGACTACCATTTTCCTTTTGCTATAAATCAGTAGTATTTTGTGAGATATTAGGCATAGAAGTAGAGAGAGCAATAGGCAACAATTAACAATGATTGCTAAAAGATAATAGAATGTAAAGAAAGTTAGAACATCATTTTAATTTCCTACCACCTACTTTGCAGATGTCTATTAGTTAAATGGGGCATGAAAACCTCTTTGCAATGTAATTACACCTTGCTTTTACATGTCATCACAACAGAGAATAACAACTGGACAAGTTCTAATATTATCCTTTGTGACCTTGGACAAGTAAATTGTCTTTCCCTTATCCTTCAGTCTTACTATCTGTAAATAGACCCAATACCAGTTATCACATGTAAAAATCAGGCTCTTTGAATTTAACCTCCCCTAAATTTTAAAAAATCAATTACATCAGTTATCTGTTGCCACAGTAATGTTGCATAATGAACAACTACAAAATATCAGTGGCATACAATGATGATTTTTTTGGTCATTATGGTACCCACTGTGACTATTAGGAGACAGATTTGAGCCAAAACTTCATTCATCACCCAATTGTCACAAAATTCTACTCTGACTAGTGCAGTGATGCTTTAGATCTCTGGGAATTAGTGAATGTCCAATAATCCCTGAAAAGTCTTGTTATTTTTTTCTTGCCCAATGCATAGTCACCTTGATAATGGCCATAGGTGCCTTTGGGAACAGTTAGAAGGAAGATATACAATATAAAATTTTTTTGTGTGTAGGGGACCTTTCTTCATTCAAGGCATTCTGGGTATATAAACGAGCTCAAGTCTGAGAATTGGTTGTTATTTAGATTTATTTTGATATAGATTGATAAAGTCATTTAATTCCTTTAGTTTTTACTGTATCTCCTTATAAGTCACACTTTGTAGCTTCCCCTCTCGGGTCTGCTGGGACTTGAGTCTGGTTATAGAAGCAGTAAAGATAGGAGGACTATGTTCAAAAAAAGATCAGCAATTTCTTGCGAGGCAAAATATTTCAGGGGAGGTAATTACAGGTTCTTCAGGCAAAAGGAGACTAACCTCCTTAAACAAGGGAGGAAGGACTGCTTCTATTTGGCAAAAGAGGTTTAGTAGAGTTTAGTGGTTCAAGTTGCCCAGTTCATTGGAATTTGGCTATAAATCCCCATTCTAATACTCAGGTTCCCACTCTGCCAGGTAATACTCTTACTCTAACATGGGGGACTCTGTAAGGCAGGGAAGTCAGTTTGCATTGTAATTTAGCCACCTATAAGAGTAGACATTGAGTGTGGTTTCGGAAATCTTGGCGCTAAGGCTGTAGGAGATAAAGGTTACTATGAGAAAGTCATATATTTTAAGCCCCTAATGCAGATCTTGAGCTGGGAATTTAAAGCCCTGATTTCATCATTTCCTTTCTCCAAGTCCTATAGCACATTTACAAGCAACCAACCAACCATTCCTAGTAAAAAATTTTGTATTAGCTGAGTCAGAGAAGCAGAAACCACTATGAGAAATTCTATATTATTAAGTCATAATAAAGAATTTCTTACAGAAATTTGATCATATACAATTTTGGGAGTTTATGTGCAATTGTAGTTGTGTATATATGTCATATACTTGTCATTTTATATATTTTTTATATCTAAGTACATATATACATATATGTATAAATATTGAATTCATAGAAAATATATAAAAGTACATAGAAAACACATGCAAATACATTATGTATATATAAATATAAACATACACACAACTACATAGAAAATTAATGGCTTCTGGCAAAAAAAAAAAAAAAAGAACTAGGAGAAACTAAAACTCTCCCACTATAAATTCTGAGAAAATCTAAGTAAAATGTTTTAAAATTCTTTGAAATTCAAAGATGAGCCTACAAGAAAAATAGGGAACTCCCTAGATCCCACGAATGAAGAGGGAACTGAAAGCCAGGTCGGTGAGCTTGCAAACTGAAACTGGCTGTCCTTGGGGTGGGGATTTGAGCTCCGGCCCCCAGGGCCTTGGGCTTTAAGAACCACAGTGTGTGAAATCAAGAGCTAGAATTTGCATGATGTGGTGGGTGAATCTAAGGTGTTTGCAAAAGCCAAGACATTCAGAGTCTGAGGTCACACTCTCAGTGAAAGGAGATAAGAGAAAAAAGTCTACACAGTGCCCAAGCACTCAAAAAGGAAGGTTCTCTATCTCTATATGGCTCTCGGTGGGGGGAAAAAGTCCAACCTAAGACTATGACACCAACAGAACTATGCCTTGCATGGACTTGGTATCCAAATTTATGTTGCCTACATGGTTTAGGGATTCAAAATTCATAATAAATGATAAGTTGATAAGCAACAATACAAACAATAACAGCACCAACAAAATGATCACTGTTCGTGCAGATGTAATTTCAAAGTGGAATTAAAGTAGAAGAAAATACTATGTAAGATTGTAGAGAACTTACTAAATTTAAAAAGTTCTAGTGTTCTATTATATGAGAAAGTTAGAAATATTGGTTAAATTTAGATTTTTTTTATTAACTATGTATGCAGAATTTTAAGGGTAATCCTCAAAATATAGAAATAAAATATATAGGGAGAACCAAGATGGCGGCATAGGTAGACACACTGCGCCTCCTCGCACAACCATAACTGACAGAGAATTGAACGGCAAGGGGGACCAACACCAAGGAAATAGAAAATAAACATTCATCCAGACCGGTAGGAGGGGTGGAGATGGGCACCGGGGTGGAGAGGACTCACGTGGCTGTGGTGGGACTGAGACTGGTGGAGTGTGGGACAAATGGCACAGGCAGTCCGAGCACTAGCAGACACTGCGGCCCCACATTTGCACAGATAAACCCAGAGGGTCGGACTCAAGAGTGGCGGAGAATGGAGCAGGCAGAGCGGCCAGTAGCACCCCGCGGCACCACATTTGCGCACAGATAAACTGGGACGAATGGCGGGGAGTGAAGCAGACCACACAACCCAGGGCTCCAGCACGGGGCGGGGGGGGGGGGGGGGGGGGCGGGAATAAAGCCTCAAACCTCTGATTGAAAACACCCATGGGGGTTGGGGCAGCAGCAGGAGAGACTCCCAGCCTCACAGGAGAGGTTGTTGGAGAGACCCACAAGGGTCTAGAGTGTGCACCGGCCCACCCACTCGGGAACCAGCACCAGAGGGGCCCAGTTTGATTGTGGGTAGCAGAGTGAAAGATTGAAATCCGGAGGACAGTGAGGCAGGCGCCATTGCTCCCACTCGGCCCCTCCCCCACATACAGCGTCACAGCACAGCAACCAGCGTTACCCCACCCCAGTGAACACCTAAGGCTCTGCCCCTTGAAGTAACAGACGCGCCAAGACAAAAAAAAAAAAAAAAAAATGGCCCAAATGACAGAACACTTCAAAGCTCCAGAAAAAATACAACTAAGTGAGGAAGAGATAGCCAACCTATCGGATGCACAGTTCAAAACACTGGTTATCAAGATGCTCACAGAATTGGTTGAATCTGTTCGAAAACCAGATGAAAAAATGAAGCCTATGCTAAGAGAAACAAAGGAAAATGTACAGGGAACCAATAGTGACAGGAAGGAAACTGGGACTCAAATCAATGGTGTGGGTCAGAAGGAAGAAAGAAACATCCAACCAGAAAAGAATGAAGAAACAAGAACTTGGAAAAATGAGGAGAGGCTTAGGAACCTCCAGGACACCTTGAAACGTTCCAACATCCGAATTCTAGGGGTGCCAGAAGGAGAAGAGGAAGAACAAAAAATTGAAAACTTATTTGAACAAATAATGAAGGAGAACTTCCCTCATCTGGCAAAGGAAATAGACTTCCAGGAAGTCCAGGAAGCTCAGAGAGTCCCAAAGAAGCTGGACCCAAGGAGAAACACACCAAGGCACATCATCATTACATTACCCAAGATTAAACACAAGGACCTACATCCAAGATTACTGTATCCAGCAAAGCTTTCATTTACAATGGAAGGACAGATAAAGTGCTTCTCAGATAAGGTCAAGTTAAAGGAGTTCATCATCACCAAGCCCTTATTATATGAAATGTTAAAGGGAGTTACCTAAGAAAAAGGAGATCAAAAATAGGAACAGTAAAAGTGACAGCAAACTCACAGTTATTAACGACCACACCTAAAACAAAAACGAGAGCAAACTAGGCAAACAACTAGAACAGGAACAGAACCATAGAGATGGAGATCACATGAGGGTTGTCAATAGGGGAGTGGGAGGGGGAGGGGGGGAAAGGTACAGAGAATAAGTAGCATAGATGATAGGTGGAAAATAGACAGGGGGAGGGTAAGAATAGTGTAGGAAATGTAGAAGCCAAAGAACTTATAAGTATGACCCATGGACATGAACTATAGGGGGGGAATGTGGGAGGGAGGGGGTGGGCAGGATGGAGTGGAGTGAAGGGGGGGAAATGGGACAACTGTAATAGCATAATCAATAAATATATTTAAAAAGAAAAAAAGAAATAAAATATATAACTTCAAGATCAGAAGAGAACAATAGAAGAAATAGAAAACATGATGAATCCAGTGGAATTTAAGAAAAAAAATCAGTGAAAAAGAAGGATAAAAAGAAAGCACAAAATAAAATTATAGAAATAGATCCAGCTAAATATGTCTGCAATAAGGACAAATGTAAATGGGCTAAATTTCCCAGTTCAAATATAGAGGCTCAGAGTACATTTTAAAAAACTTATAACCTTATAATCTAGATATGTGATTGTTTCAAAATGCCTAAGTAAAGTATAATGTCACAAAAAGCTGGAGATAAAATGCTGGTGAAGAGACGCCATCAAAAGAGCAGCACAACAAAAGCTGGGAAAGCCACCTTAATATCAAGACAGACTTTAAAACAAAAACATTATAAGTGAAGATTATTAGAATAAGAAGCAATAAAAAGCAACAATGTTTCAAGAAGATATTCTGACACAGTATGAAAGTATATAAAACCCAAACTGAAGAACTCCAAGCAGACACTGCTAAATCAGCAACCACAGTAGGACATTTTATCACATACATTGCTTAGAAATTGATAGATCAGGAAGATAAAAAAACAGATAAGGACAAAGGAATTTTGACTAATACAATTAGTGTAGTAGATCTAATAAATGCTTATAAAAGCCTGTATCCACAAATTAGAAAATATACACTAATTTTAAGGGAAATTGTAGCATTTACTAAAGTTGACCACTAGATTGATTTGACTTCAGGTAGATTGCAGGTATAGTTGGTTTTTTTTAATTTAAATTTTAATCAATTAATTAATTTATATTAAGTTTTCCAAGAGATTTTAATGTGCAGTCAGGGCTGAGAACCAATGTAATATAGCAACTAAAAATGAATGAACTAATATAGAAAAGAATTGAAATGATAAAGTCTGGTGATAGGTGGGTAGCTGCTATATAATGTTTGTACTTTTGTATATTTGAAATATTTTATATTTAAAAAATTAAACAAAAATACATTCATAGATGAGTTAGACCCCATACCCACTGGGTAATGTAGTGTGTCTGTTGATCAGGAAGGGAATGGGCTTCTCACTATGTTTTACAGAGTGACATCATCTTGGTGATTCTACCACGAACCTAGGTCTTTCAGGCTCAAAATTTAGTTTTGTCAGAAAATCTATTTACAATGAGGAAACTGTAGCAGGGACATAAGTATTCCTGCTTGGTGGAAAACTTGACAGGCTTATATAATGTTGGAAGAGAAATCCTCAGGAGACGTTTGCTTAGTAAGCACTGACTTAGACTAAACACCATTGTTTAAACAATGATTTTGTTTAATAGCATCAGGCTCTGACAACACCTGAGGCAGCTGTTTCATAACTGGATTGATCTCGGCATTGGGATTGGAGATTCTCAAAGTCCATTTGAGAATTTGTTCTTGCCTCCAGCAGAGCTGGATGAGCAGTGTCCATGTTCGACTCTGTGGATATCACCTTTAGGCTTTCAAGACTGAACGACACCTCCCCATCCCCTCTACTCCCACATATCTTTACATGGGTTAATACAGGGTCCAGTTAGCTAAGGCTTGAGAGGCATTCTTTCTTTTTAAAAAATTCTCATCTGAGGATACGTTTAGTGGTTTTAGAGAGAGAGAAAGTAGGGTGACAGAGAGAGAAACCTCAATGTGAAAGAGAAACATCTACTGGTTGTCTTCCATATGCACCCCAACCAGAGATCAAAGCTGCACTCTAGGTCTGTGCCCTGATGGGGATCAAACCCACAACCTTTTGGTATATGGGATGATGCTCCAACTAACTGAGCCAGCAGTCATGGCAAAAGGCATTCTCTCTTTATGATAACTTTCCATCTCTTAGTTTTGATCTAATTTGGGTTGATTTTATAATATTTCTCTAAGTACTTTCTTACTCTTTTTTTTTCAAAGAATTTAAGAGCGAAACACTGGACTGTATATCCCAAGAGATGACACGATGACAATGAAATCCTTCAATAGCTCCCTGTCTCCTGGGCTAAGGCTCAAGCTCTCCACATGACCTGGCTTCTGCCTGCATCTACAGTCTCATCTCTCCTTGTCTAGCACTGCACCCCCAGCAACACTGCACCAACACCCTGCTTTTTGTTCTACACACACTGAGCTCTCTTGACTCTGCCTTGGCTATAGCTGCCTCCTCCCCTGGCCCCTTCACTTGCTAGAACCTACCTATGTTTCACTCACTACTCACTTAACAGTTGCCTTCACTAGGTAGCCTCTGCCACCTTCCATACCTCCCATCTTGGATTTGCCACACTCCCTCTGTGTTCCCATAGCCACCTTTGCAGGATTCAATTTGGGCACCTTAGCATGCAGTATTTGAAAATTTCTGTTTAAGGGTCTGCCTCCCCAGTTGGATTGATTGCTCCAGCAGAGGCAAGAACCATGTCATTTGAATCGGCTATTCTTTGCTGGTCACCAACTACTTCTAGCTCTCTGCTTCTGGGCCTGTGGTAGGATGGTACTTCCTGACCCTTGAAGTCACATAACTAGTTCTGCCCATGAGTAGTGTGTGATTGAGATTTGTGTCAGTCCTGTACCAGAGAAGTTAATTGCCAGTGGGAGACTCTGCAGACTCTGGCTGTTCCCTTGGCTGACTAACAATGTGCAGCTAGTGACTGCTCTGTCAACCTAGAACACAGAGTGAGGGTGATGAAGATGGTGAACAGATCCCCAGCCAAGCCATGGTACACAACCCACAGGGTGAGTACAAAATAAACTTTGTTTTAAATCACTATGATGTGGGGTTGTTTGTTACCACAACATATGCAAGTCCATCTGACTGATACATATCCCCAACATTTGGTATGGTGTTGGCACCTATAAATGCTTAATAAAAGTTTACTGAAAAATACAAAGTTACTCTAGGAGAAAGTTTAATAGTGTTTGTGAAAGTACCAGGGATCTAGTAGGCACTCATTAAATATTAATTGTATCTAAATAAGACATCTATATTTTAGGGTGCTTTTTAAATACTTCCACTGTGTGTGAGAATAAGTGTCTGCTGAAATGAAAATTAAATTACTAAGTTAGATGTAGTCATCAAGAAGAAGAGAAATATCATTTGTAGCCAAAGATAAAATGTGATTAGGGAACACATTTCTCAAGCAGAATACATATTTGATATCCCAAATTAAACAAGCATCCTATTAAAAAACAGTCAGCATCTGAAATCCTGTCCTAGGTCTCTTGTACTTCTGCAGGCTGTATAATTTGTTTTAGAATTACTTATTTAGCTCTTCATTGCCCTTTCCAGATTCTGTTAGGAAAACATAGAGACAGGCTCATTTATTATTAGCAGTAGGGGGCAGGAGGGAAGAGGGACTGATGGGTGATAACACGTGGGGCATGTTTGTTTTGCATAGTTTGGCTTTACTAACTGTTGTTATTGCCTGCTAAAACAGGACTTTTAATAGCTAAACTGCAAGGAAAGTTAATTAATAAAAAAGTAGCCACTGATGTTTATTGAGTATGTGATAATGTTCTGAAAATTTACAGAAAGTGCAAAAGATAAATAACACTCCCACCAGAAACTTATAAAGTACCTGGATAGTCTTTGCATGAGAAGCCACTTGCAAATGTATGAGATTATAATTGATTTGTATTGGGCAAAGACCAGGTATGTGCATTAGCATGTGTGAACATGTTCTTCCCATCTGTGCAGAAAACAAATGGTCTCTTGTGTAACTGTGCTAGATGAAGTGCTTGTACATGCTAACAGGTAACATTCACCCTGCTTTTCTCCTCCAGGAAGAAGAGCTGTGTGGTCCCAGGGTAAAGAGAGCAGTGCTCCGATCTCAGAGGCTCCAGTAGAGAATGGGCAGTAGATGGTAGGAGAGAGAGTGCTAACGTTGGAAAAGGTGAGGAGGAAAAAGCAAAAATAGTGAGCTCATAGGGGAAACAAACAAACAAACAAAAAGAGAAAACTGAACTCATCCAGAGGCAAGAGTAGAAGCCAGTTAAAACCCACATTCCTAACCCCGCCCTGGAAGGGCCTCTGCAGTCTGGCCCCAGCTGCTAAACCCACCCACTGCACTTGCCCCTTCATTCATGGTGCTCCACCTGTGCTCCTGTTCCTGCCCTCACTCACACATTTCAAGCTTTTTCTCTCTGAGCGACTTAGCAGCTAATGATCCCTTTGTCCAGAAATCTGTTCCATAGAACTTCGCAATGCCTGGCCCCTCCTTTTAGGTCTCAGTTTAAATGTCACCTTCTCAGAGAGACTTCGCCTAACCACTACACTCCAAATAAAACATATCTAGAAATGTTTGTTGAGTAAACGGACTTGATAGAAATGGAAACAGGTGTTCTGCTAGGTGTTTTACAGAAATAGAAACCAAAGATACGAAGCATTGAGGGGGAATACTTCAGGGGGAATAACTCAGGCAAGTCTGAAGCCTGATACTCTGACTCTAAATGTGTTGCTATCCAGAACTTGACATGGAGAACCACGGTTTAGAGTTTTACCTCTTATAATAACTACTTGGTACATCTATACTTTGTTATCAGTAAAACGTGTAGCCTTTTGTGGGGAGCTTCTTTAACTCTTTTAGGCTGTAGAGCTTTTATCTCCAGATATCAAAATATAGGTTTAAAAAGGTTATTAAAACTGAAAAGAAATATTTGCAACTTACATCAATCGCAAAGAGCTCATAGAATAATATAAAAGAGCTTCTAAAAACACAGAAAACCAAGACCAACGCACCTATGAAAAAGTGGGCTGGAAATATGTGTAGATAGTTCATAGAAAAAATTAGGAAAATGGCCCTTAAGCATATGAGAAGATGCTCAATCTTATAATAACACAAATTCATATGAAAGCTTCACTGAGATACAATTTTTCACCTATCGATTAACAAATATCTAGAAGATTGATGACGTATTTGTTGCTGAGGCCGTGGAGAAATAGGCACATACATTGCTAGTAGGAATGAAAAATGTTACAAACCTGATGGCTGGGAATTTGACATATCTAGTAATATTATATATGCATCTACCCTTTGACCTAGTAATTCAGCCTCTAGGAATCCATGTGGGAAAGTGCCCCAAAAAACCCAACTTATACATGATTATACATTGCAGAACTGTTCATTGTATTGTTTTTTTGCTATTATAATAGGAGAAGATTGGAAATGATTTAAATAAACTGTGGAACATCCTCCCAGTGGAATACTATGCAGCTATAAACAGGAAGAGGGCTATCTCTGCATAGTGCCATGGAGTGATCAGCTCAGTAAGACATTTAGTGAAAACAATTATGATAGAAATGTATATGTAGGTTTGTCTAAGGAAGGGGGATGAGTGTCTCTATGTATAATTGCTAATATTTAAGAAATTATAAATAAGTGAAATAATTACTTAAAGGAATAAGTAGAAGAAAGGTAAAGGGATAAAGATAGAAGTTGGACTTTTCTGCGTGTACTTTGTTTTGTAGATTTAACAGTGGTACAGTGTAAATGTCTTATATAATTATTAAAACATTAAATGAAAATTAAAGAAGTAATTCATAAAAATAAAACCAAGTGATTTAAAACAGTTACATGACTATATAGCCCTAGTGTGGTAAACTATGAAGATAAAAAACTGAAAACAGAAAACAACAAATTTATATATATTTATATATATATATATATAAATAGTGTAAAGCAAATAAATCATTATGTTAAAGGGATTAGAACCTAAGATTTTTTTCCATGTAAGATAAAAAAAAGTGCAAAAATCACATAAGTAAAAGACTTCTGGTCCAGATGGATGAGTAGGTAAACATACTTCACCTCGTTGAGCAACTACAGAAAGAATTACAACTAGACCTCAAAACAAATAACACCCAGGACCATCAAAAATTTGAGCTAGATGAAGTCCAACAACCAAGGACTTAAAGAAGCCACATTCATCCGGATAAGTAGGAGGGGTGCAGATGTGGAGATTAACAGAGAGGTCCTGAGACTGGTATGGCACAGAGAGGTGGCAGTGGAGGAATGGGCAGTCCCATGGTCGCGTGAGCTGGATAAAAATTGGGAGGGATACCTCAGGAGCGAGCAATCCCAGCCCCAGGCCAGACTGCACAGCCCCGGGTTCCAGCACCAGGAAGATAAATACCTATCACTTCTAGCTGTAAAAACCAGTGGGGGTTGGAGAAGCAGAAGATATTGTGGGATTTTGAGGAGACTCCACTTAAAGGGCCCGCACAGACTTAAAATGTATGCAGACCCAGCCCCTCTGGGATTCAGCACCAGGTAAACAGCAGGAAGAGTGCCAGTCGTACTGGGCAAATGCTGAGGAAACCACTAAATGCCAGGCAATGGCCCTGTCCCCTCCTTGAGCCATCCCCAGTACAGAGCCACGAAGCAATGAAGCAGGTAGCTCACCCTGGAGATTACCTAAGGCTCTGCCCCACACAATTGACAGCTACCTTTTCTACATTAGGCCACACTACTAAGACAAGGAGTCAAAGCAGCTCCACCTAATACACTGAAACAAACACAGAGAGGCTACCAAATTGAGCAGACAAAGAAATATGGCCCAAATGAAAGAACAGAACAGAACCCCAGAAAAAGAACTAACCAAAACAGAGATAAGCAACCTATCAGATGCAGAGTTCAAAACACTGGTGATCAGGATGCTCAAAGAACTCAATGAGTATGGCAACAAAATAAAAAAGACCCAGGAAGAAATGAAGTCTACACTAAGTAAAATAAGGAAAAATCTATAGGGAACCGACAGTGAAGGGGATGAAGCCGGGGTTCAAGTCAAGCATTTGGAATACAAGGAAGAAATAAGCATTCAACCAGAACAGCCAGAAGAAAAAAGAATTTCAAAAATGAGGATAGTATAAGGTGCCTCTGGGACATCTCCAAACATACTAACGTCCAAGTCATACGGATGCCAGATGAAGAGGAAGAACAAGAAATTGAAAACGTATTTGAAAAAATAATGAAGCAAATCTTCCCTAATTTAGTGAGGGAAATAGACATATGAGTCCAGGAAACACAGAGAGTCCCAAACAAGTTGGACACAAAGAGGATCACACCAAGACACACCATAATTAAAATGCCAAAGGTTAAAGATAAAGAGAGAACCTTACATGCTGCAAGAGAAAAGCAGAGAGTTATTATATTTTCTGTGTATAATGCACACTTTTTTGCCCAAATTTTTGAGGGAAAAATAAGGATGTGCATTATACATGGGTATTACCTGAAAGACCTTGTATCTGTTCTTGTGTTTTATAATTATTTGTTACATAAAATTTCTTGTACCATAATATGTTCAAAAATAAATGCTAAAATTCCTTTCTAACACAAAATACAAGTATCTAAATATAAATAAATAAAAATTTAATTGAAAAATTAAAACAAAAGATTTTTTCCTGAAAGTTTGGGCCCAAATTGTGTGTGCACATTATACATGACAAAATATGGTAACTGCAAAGGAGTTCCCAGAAAACTGTCAGCTGATTTCTCAAAAGAAATTTTGCAGGCAAGAAGGGACTGGTAAGAAGTAGTCAAAGTGATGAAAAGCAAGACAACCTAGATTGCTTTACCCAGCAAAGCTATCATTTAGAATGGAAGGGCAGGTAAACTGCTTCCTAGACAAGATAGAGTTAAAGGAGTTCATCATCACTAAGCCATTATTACATGAAATTTTAAGAGGACTTATTTAAGAAAGAGAAGAAAATCAAAACTATGAACAATAAAGTAGCAATAAATACATATCTATCAATAATTAAATCTGAAAAACAAACTAAACAAACAAGAAGAACAGAGACAGATACGGATACACATAACATTTTGATGGTTGCCAGATGGGAGGAGGGTGTGGGGGAATGGGTGAAAAGGTGAGGGGATTAAGAGGTACAAATAGGTAGCTACAGAATAGCCATGGGGATGGTAAAAATAGTATAGGAAATGGAGGAGCCAAAGAACTTATATGCAGGACCCATGGACATGAACTAAGGGGGAGGAACTGCTGGAGGCAAGATGGGTACCTGGGGGGGAGGAGGGCAAAGGAGGAAAAAATGGGACAACTGTAATAGCATAATAAATAAAATATATTTTAAAAACTCACATAAGCAAAACCATGTATTCCTAAAGTTGAATTATAAATATCAGTATGAACCCATGTTCTATTTTTTAAAAAATACTTCTTTTCTGGTCTCTCCATATAAAAGTCAATCCATTAGCAATGAGCACCACTTGTGTCCAAATTGTAGCATCTAAATAACATTTCCAGTAAAAGGAACCAGTGATTTTTGGGGGGAAATGAATATTGCATTGTCTGTCTGAAGGCAGACAATGAACAAGAGGAGCCTGAATATCTAGTTATGCCAGAGTGAACGGAAGTTACCAAAGGCTATTTGGCTTGTATCAAAATTTCTCAGAAGTGCCCTAGCTGGAGTGGCTCAGTGGATTGAGCTCAGGCCTGCAAACCAAGAGGTCAGCGGTTCAATTCCCAGTCAGGACACATGCCTGGGATGTGGGCCAGGTTCCTGGTAGTGGGTGCACAAGAGGCAACCACACTGATGTTTCTCTCCCTCTCTCTCTCCCTCCCTTCCCCTCTGTCTAAAAATTAGATAAAATCTTTAAAAAAAAATTCTCAGAAGCCAACTTGAAGAGCTTCCCATTCGCTAGATATGGAGCCATTTGAGCATCAGAAAAGTAAAAATCACAATGAATTAAAACATATCAGATATGTTAAAACTCATGAATTCATTAAGATACAAAAAAATCTAATTGGTTATCTTTAGAGGATGCTGGAGGACCAACTTATTATCCTGAATTATTATAAGTAGAGGGAAAAGGTTAAGCAGTCATCCTTCCTTTCATGTGATAACTCTATTTCAGGGTAACCAAACTGTTAATGAGATTTTTTTCCTCTCTAGAGGAGTATTCCGGCTAACAAGAAAGAATGACAGAATTGGGATAGCACTATTCTGCACTTCTAATTGAAATGACCATCGATAAGCTAATGTCACTAGAAGAGGGACAACTAGACATCATTTGTCTCCTGATAGATGCACACAACACCACCTATGAAATATTCTTGTAAAAAAGATTGAATCTTAATCTTATCTTCTAGATTGAACATCAATTCACAAAGGAAGTTGAATGGACAAGACTGAACAAAACTGAAACTGTAACCAGACAAATCCAGCAGGTAAGAATCTCCACAGGTCAAACAACCCAGTTTATTTAATAACAACAAAAAAACTAACCATGTAGATTAAAATAAATGAAAGGTCAATATCAACCAAATGCCAATATACCCTGTTCAGATCCTGATGCAAACAGATAGACTCTAAAATAAAAACTATGTGCAAACTCACATAGTGTTCAAGTTTTCCTGGTCATCCCATGAGAATGAACATGGTCTGGATATTTGATGATTTTCTTTAAAGAATTATTGTTGTTTCTGGCCAAGATGGAAGCATAAGTAGATATTCTTTGCTTCCTCACACAACCAAAAGAAGGACAACAACCAATTTAAAAACAAAAACAACTAGAACAGCCAGAAAATCAAACTGTATGGAAGTCTGACAACCAAGGAGTTAAAGAAGAAACTTTCATCCAGACCAGTAGGAGGGACAGAGACAGGGAAGCCAGGGCAGAGAGGATGTGCAGCAAGGTGGCAGCTGGCAGACTGGGAGGTCCACATTTGTGTGTGGATAAACTAGGAGGAACAACTGGGGAGTGAGACAGACCACACAACCCAGGGTTCCAAGGTGGGGAAATATAGACTCAAAACCTCAGCTGTAAAATCCTGTGGGGGGTACAGTGGTGGGAGAAACTCCCAGTCTCACAGGAAAATCACTGGAGGGATGCACAGGGTCCTAGAATGTACACAAACCCACCCACCTGGGAATTAGCACAAGAAAGGTGCAATTTGCTTGTGGGGAGCAGGGGAAGTGACTGAAAGCCGATCAACAGAACAAGTGGCATTGTTCCCTCTCGGACCCCTCCCCCACATACAGTGCCAAAACATAGCGACCTGGCAAACACCTAAGGCACCGCTCCTTACAATGTAACAGATGCACTGAGGCAAAGAAATATGTCCCAAATGAAAGAACAGATCAGAACTCCAGAAAAGAGCTAAATGATGAGGAGATAGCCAACCTTTCAGATGCAGAGTTCAAAACCCTGGTAATTAGGATGCTCACAGAAATGACTGAGTATGGATGCAAAATAGAGGAAGAAGTGAAGGCTATACAAAGTGAAATAAAGAAAAATGTACAGGGAACCAAGAGGAAGGGAAGGAAACCAGGACTCAAATCAATGATTTGGAACAGAAGAAAGAAATAAACATTCAACCAGGACAGAATGAAAAAAACAAGAGTTCAAAAAAATGAGGAGAGGCTTAAGAACCTGTGGGACAACTTTAAACATTCCAACATCTGAATCATGGGGGTTCCAGAAAAAGAAGAGCAAGAAATTTAAAACTTATTTGAAAATATAATGAAGGAAAACTTTCCCAGTCTAGTGAAGGAAATAGATGTGCAAGTCCAGGAAGCTCAGAGAGTCCCCAAGAAGTTGGACCCAAGGAGGAGCACACCAAGACACATCACCTAAGATTAAAGATAAGGAGAGAATCTTAAAAGTAGCAAGAGAAATGGAGGGTTACCTAACAAAGGAGCTCCCATTAGACCATCAGATGATTTCTCAAAAGAAACCTTACAGGCAAGAAGGGGCTGGAAAGAAGTATTCCAAGTCATGAACGGCAAGGACCTACATCCAAGATTGCTCTATCCAGTAAAGCTTTCGTTTAGAATGGAAGGGCAGATCAAGTGCTTCTCAGATAAGGTCAAGTTGAAGTAGTTCATCCTCACCAAGCCCTTATATGAAATGTTAAAGGAACTTATCTAAGAAAAAGAAGATCAAAACTATAAATAGTAAAATGGCAACAAACTCACAACTATCAACAACTGAACCTAAAAAACAAAAACAAAAACTAAGCAAACAACCAGAACAGGAACAGAATCACAGAAATGGAGATCACATGGAGGGTTATCAGTGGGGAGAGGGAGAGGGGAGAACAGGAGAAAGGGTACAGGGAATATGAATCATAATTGGTAAGTACAAAATAGACAGGGGGAGGTTAAGAATAGTATAGGAAATGCAGAAGCCAAAGAACTTATATTTATGACCCATGGACATGAACTAAAGGCAGGGGGAATGCTGGAGAGAGGGGGGTACATGGCGGAGGAGGATAAAGGGGAGAAAAAAAATGGGACGACTATAATAGCATAATCCATAAAATATACTAAAAAAAGAATTGTTAATTTGGAGAGGTATAACTGATATTGTGGTTAAGTTTAAAAACTTAGTCCTTACATTTTATAAATTTATACTAAAATCTTTTTGGGTGAAATGATATGATATCTGTGATTTCTTTAGGAATAATCCTAAGTATGTGTATGTTGAGGGCCAGGTAGGTGGTTTAGCAATGGATGGGGTTATAGAAGAATTAAGAAGGACAATGACTGTTATAGCTACGTTTATTGTGTTATTCTTTGTAATGGTGGGTATATCTAGATTTTATTTGTTTGAGGCAGTGCCTAGGACACAGTAAGCACTCAACAGATTGGTCCCTAAGGGAGCCTGGTACTTGAATTCTGGAGCTCTGGGAGAGAGGACAGAATACCTCCTCTCTTCTGGATCTAGATCACCTGTGAGTGTACAAAAGGGAGGAGACATTTTTATAGTAGCAGATTATCTACATTGTTTTGTACTTTGCTTTTTATCACTTAATTATATCTCTTAGTGATTGTTCCATACCAGTGCCCAGAGAGCTTCCTCATTTTTTCTTTTGCAACTCTTCAGTTTTCCATTTATGGTTACACCCTATCGTATTTAACTCACTCTTTACTGATGTCTGTTCCCACCTATTTTTTCATTTTCAGCACTGAGTTTGAAAACTTTTTCCAATAGGACACAGATTTTATTTCCTACCGAGAGCTCATGGCTCTATAACTTGCTTAACTATCAGAGGCAAATCACACACTCTCCTGAGAGCTGTGGACCCCCACCCCATGATAAACAAGTTCACTCCACAATTCTCTCACAACAACAACGAAATCAACTTATCTTTGAGTAAGCAGTCAGGGACACACCCCTCAAGTGTGGGTTTAGGTTGGTTTAATTGGGGTGTGTGTTGGGTGGGTGGGGCAGGATGAATTGTTGTTTGTTGTTTGAACTCAGATCTTCCCTAGCTGGAGCCAGAGTCTTTCAGCTTCTAACAGTAGATTCTAGAGCCCCTGAGCCTTTAGACAACTGCTATCGAAGCTCTCATCACGTGTAAGAGAGTCAAAGGAAGTGTCTTTGCATGGGCTGCTTGGAAATAGGGCGAACTACTACATAAGAAAGTGCAAGAGCAGAAAATGGCCTAGGGTATTTTTAAACTTCTTACAAATTTAACGTCGGCTGCTTGTTTAATGTGGCTTTCTCTTTCACCCACCTTTGCTTCAAAGGGATCATTTTCTTTTTTCTCTCTCTGCCAAAATACATGCGCTCAGGTAGCAAACTACCCAGCTCCCACAAGCAGAGCAAGTTAGTGCTTGTGAAGAGCTGCACCCAAGAAGCAAAGGAAGCTGAAGTTAAAATACAAACCACACCTCTGGCCCCTCCAGGTGACAAAGATAAAACCTTTCCTGGTCTAATCTCTCCACTCCAGCAACAAGCAAGCTGAAGTGAAGGGCAATTGGGCAGGAAAGAGAAAGCAGAGCTGAGGATCATCCCTGCCTGCCCAATTCCCTCACTCCCCTCTCTTCCAGCCTCTCCAGTTCCCATCCACCCAGAGGGGGCCCCGGTGCAGAGGGGGGAATTTGCACCTCCACTTTTTCTCTCTCTCAAATATTGGATTGGCATAAAAGTCCATTATGCTTTTTCCATATGATGGTTCTACTAGTGCTTAGTGGTCTTTAACTTCTTTATTCAAATTTTTATTTTTTTAACCTTTATTATATTTTTGTCATTACCATTTAATCCCCTTATACCCACTCCCCCCAGCAATCACCACATTGCTGTCTTTAACTTCATTCAAAACAATTTTGTTAGATTGTATTGTGACAGCTGTCATATCAGCATGCATTTAAAATAAAACGTATCAAAATTGGTGAGCTTTTGTGCAGCCATTTTAACATTGGAAGATGGAGGAAAATATGCAACATTTTTCTGCGTATTATGCTTTATTATATTTCAAGAAAAGTAAAAATGCAACTGAAACATGAAAGATTTGTGCAATTTATGGAGAAGGTGCTGTGACTGAGAAAATGTCAAAAGTGGTTTGAGAAATTTCTTGGTACTATTGATATTTTGGCCAAATAATTCTTTGCTGTGGGGCTGACTCATGCATTGGGAGATATTTACCAGTACCCCTGACCTCTACCCACTAAAAGCCAATAGTGGGAGATAGCCGACATATTCGAAATATCCAAATCAATAAAGTTATTGATGAAAATGAAAAATATGTTTTTATTTTAAGGGAAAAGCATCACGGACTTTTTGACCAACCCAAAACTTCCCTGGGCACCTTAAACCTCTCTTCTTTCTTCTCTCAAAATAGCTCTTAGAAAGAGTTTGATAAAATGCATTTGCACTATGGTAGAGAAGATACTGTCGAATCATCTTTACTATAGATAATTAACGAGCTTTCATGTATTATCCCTTCCAGGGATATTCTTACCCTTAATCCAAATTACTTAGTGGGCCATTTCAGGCATCAGTGATTCATGAATGGGAAATAGTGTGAGTACCAGGTATGCTCTGGATTCTAAAATCATATCATATGAGTGGCTACCTACTCATATATGCAAAAACACAGCAGTTAACACCTCGCACTGCACTTAAAATATGCATAAAGATCTCACTGTTAAGTAAGCTGTGTTCCTTCACTCCCCTGCAGAAAAGCAAAGGACCTTTGATTTGAGTGAAACTTGCACTTACATGCAATGATCAAGGCCCAGGCAGTCTAGCCCATTAATCCACAGCTTATGGGTAGCTCTAGCCTCCGAGCTTTGTGGTTTAAGTAGTATGAAGTCAGAGCTTTGAGCTTAGTTCAGAAACATGGTGATATCACTCAACATAAAAATATTCACCCATTTCATTCACTTATTAATTCACATTCAACATTTCATTTGGCCCAAAGTCCAGTGCAGCCTCTTTGGATCTGAAGCTCTGCCCTGTGTCAGCCTTGTATTCCCAGACCCCTGGTTTGAAACAGAGACCATGCGAGGTGCATTCAGGTCTTGCCCTGCTGATTAATTCATAAAGTGGACAGCTTCCTGCCTTTCATCCCTGAGACTAATTAACTTCAAGGGTTGGAAGGAGAAGGAACTCAAACTGAAAATATATGCAAAGCAGCATGTAGATCAGAAGAACCAGCAGATTAAAAGTAAACCTGCAGGACCTCTCTTGCATCCTCCCCTCCCCTTGTCTGGAAGCCACTTTCTTGCAGCCTGGCTTTCTGTATCTGTCAAAACCCCAAGCTTAAATCTATTGGCTAAGTAATTAGGCTCTGGGTTTTGGGGCCAGGAAGTAAGGTGGCGGGGTGAGGGGTGGAGTTTCTCTGTGGCTGTCTGAGCAACTGCAGAATTGTTTGATCTTTGCAGGCTCTGAAAATGATAACTAGCTTCAGAGGGCCTTTTTGGTAGGTGGTAGGCCATGTGGGGAGACTTTTTACCTGTCTTTGAAGAATGTGGCACTGGGTCAGCTATCTGACATTTAGAGGGGCAGCTCCAAAGGGGAACCGAGCACCACAGGCCAGATAAATATCTGACACAAAGAAGGGTGATGGAAGGAGTGCAAGCCTTCATCACGCTAGCTCCTCCCCAGGCTCTGGCAGGTTCTATAAGTTTGTTCTAATGACCCAGCTTTAAACCACCCAAGATCCTTTAAAAACTCTCATTGTCAAAAGCAAGAGACTGTAAGAGCTTCAGGAGAAATCTGTGGACAAATGCTGGAATGATGTCGCTGAATGTCAAGGTGGACCAAGAGAAATCTCTACCTCTCTAACCAGCCATTCTAACAGGGGAAATGTATGCAGGAGAAACCTATTTTCTGAGACTCGTCAAAAACATAGATTGAGTCAAATCTCTTCCTAAGAAGGTAAGAATAGATGCTCCCCTTCCCTAAAATCCAATGCTGAACTGATAGGCACTCTCTCCTCCACATTACACAAGAAGCCCAGGATTAAAACATAAACAAATACAGGGGTCTTTCATATTTGCGTGTCTCAGGAGATTCTGGTGATGTCTCAGAGAGTTAGAGTCAGCATGCAAATGGGTAGTTCTGAGAAAAGGACATCCAGGGAAACAGGAAACCACCTGCAGCACTCCAAGGCGGAAGAGCTGGAGAAAGGCTAGGCACAGGGCTTCCAGAGGGTGCCTCAGGGGAGAGAACCTGGCACAGGATTCTTAGGGAGAGTTCTTTAGGACACTGAAGCAGGGGAACACTACTTTCAATACCTTCTCAGTTGGGCATTTCTAGGGCCACAGAGGCAAAACTTACTCCTCTAGAAACTGAAGGAAGGTGACAGCATCGTTTTACATGGGCCAATGTGATAGAAGCAGGATTTGAATAAAGAATTGCAACCTGAGGATTAAGTTCCAAACCAGCTCTGTTCAAGGGAAGTATAATGTGAGCCACATATATGTCTGAATTTTCTAGTAGTCACGTTTAAAAAGGTATGAAGAAATAAGTTAAATACTTTTATTAATATATTTTACTTAGTGCAATATATCCAAATGTTACCATTTTCAGGCAATCAATATAAGTAATATTTGAGATATTTTACACTAATTTTAATGTTGAATTCATTTAGATTAAATTAAAAATTTGGTTCCTAGTTGTAGTAGCTACATACATTTCAAATGCTCAGTAGCACACGGGAACTAGGCTAGAACTTGGGCCCTCAAATCATGGAACCTTCTAGCACTTTAAATTTGAATCCAGACAACTGAGTTGTATAAACACATGTTTTTCAAATGATCTTGAGAGTCTATTCTCCGTTGTAAAATGTCTTAGCATATGCTTACACAACCACGTGTATGGGATTATAGTGTCCTTGGTGGAGAGACTGTGCCCTTCAGGAGACTGAAAGAATGTGGGAAGCAGTCAGAAATGACAGTTGTTGTCTTTATCAGTCAGGATAGACTAGGTTTTGCTTCAATAATAAAGCACGACTTGCAAGTTGGTGGAATCAGGGGCTCCTCATCATTTCTGCCTTTCTCTTCATTTCTGGTACTGTGTTCAAGTCTTGACAGATAAAGATAGATGTCAGTTTCATGAGAGCAGGGACCACAAATTCCTTTCTTTAATGAACATTCCCCTTCGTAGACGAAAATGAAGCAAGAAACCTATGATGAACTGGATTGTGTTCTCTCCCCTCCCAACCCTGGATTCATATTTTGAAGCCATAACCCCATGTGGCTGTGTTTAGAGCCAGAGCCTTTAAAGAGATATTTCGGGTCAAACGACATCATACGGGGTGGGCCCTAATGCTATGGGACTGATGTTCTTGTAAGAGAAAGAGAGCTCTCTGCACACACACGGACGAAAGGCCATGGTTGAGTCTCTGGCATTTTGTTATGATAGCCCAGGCTCGCTAACGCAGAAACTGCCCCCAAATTCCCTCCTCTCGTCATACAGAATGTCTTGCTGGGACAAACTAAACAGATATTTCCCTAAGTTCAATGAGACCTGAATTCAATGAATTCAGTGAATTCAATAAATTCGATTTGTGGTTGGCACCATTTTGAGTGCTGAGGGGACATGGAGCACAAGGAGATGCTGCCTTCAACAAGTGTAAGGATGGACATATAAAAGCCATCCCAGTAAAAATAAATAATTGCAAGGTTCCAGAAATAATGAATTCTGATAAAGTTGAGAAACTCCCATAGAGGAGACAGCAATGATTTTGTGGGGCTACTTCCCTCAGCTCTCCCATTTAAAGTCATCCTTGTACTTCGACTTATTTATATATGTCATATACACGCACACACCGCTTCTCAGTGAAGCCGACGTTATAAATATTTCGTAGACACCGCAACATCCCAATTTTGTATTTTTATGCCTACTTTGCAGAAGAGAAAAGAGACTTCAGAAAACTTGCCTAAGGATTAGCTTACGTGATGGAGCTGATATTTGATCCCAGATTGACTTGATTCCAAAAGAAAAGTATACTGCCCTATAAAGTAAAAGATGCTGCTGCTAGGTAGCTCAGACAAGTCTCTCTCGACGACCAACAGTTAACCGGTGGGCTTGACCTTTCGTTTTATCTGTAGGATAATTTATTTATTTTCTTAAATTTAGACGTCCTTGTTTCTCTACATCAGGGATCATTGTGTGCTTTTTTTCCACTGACGTATCCTGAGTGCGTTTATCAGTGCCTGGCACATGTTGGCAGCTTAATAAATATTTGTTGAGTGATTAATTGCTTTTAGTTCTTTAAACAGATGTAAAATGTAGGTTTTGGAACAACTAGTACATACTTGTTCAACTAACTGATCCCTCTACTTGATTGAAATGCAGAGACATAGGCTATTTGAAGATGGGAACTGGTGAGGAGGTTCTTTCAATCCGAAGCAGTTTCTTGAACTTGTGAAATCTGAGAGTTCAGAGAGATTTGAGGAGATAACCAACTGGTGCCTGGAAAAGTCAGCCTGCAGAGAAAGATACGTCTGCAGGGCTGTTTACAGAGAATATGGCTGAGGTCTGGGGAGGCAGAGGTGAGGGAAAAAGTGGAGGGTAAGACTAGAAGAAGTAAAAGTCTAGCAGACTTCCTGTTATTAGGAGGCAGGCATGTCCCCAACTGAACTGTTAGGCCTTCATTCATCCTCAGTACTAGTTCTAGATCAGTCACCTCTGCGATCTAACATTCTTTTATTTATGCCTTTGCTGACACTTTTTTCTTTCGTCTGGATACACCTTCTCTATACACCTTCCTCCTTCAAATCCAAATTCTGTGAAACTCTCCCTGACCTCAGCTCCTATTAATCCACCTCCCTATGAGTTTCCGCTGCTTCACAAGGAAACAGCAGTTCCTGCTTTCCTGCTTGCATGTGCCTCCAGCAGAGCATTTTTGAGCACGCCTCCCAATACACATACTACTGATTCTTCAAAATATGTACACATAACTGCTGCAAAACATTTTATAGAAATAAGAGAAATTTAAAAATACGAGATAAAAATGAAATAATATTTTAAAATATGAAACTAATTGTGATGTCTTCATATTACTATTAGCTTATATCTCAAGAGGAAATATTCACTTAGGGACATGGTTCCTTGTTAACAACAGTGGATATAAAACTACATTTTAAAAGTGTTTTCTTTTTCAATAATTTCAAAAATTTTTTGACACTCTGACAGATCTGAAAAATCCACCCTGTCGTTTACCTGGTATGGAAGTTGTTGGAGAGCTTTCTCTAGCAAAGGCAGCAATGTCAGCCCTGCCTGCCATTTTCTCATAGGGCATTTTCATGGTTTCTGTCCAATTTTGGGAGCTTTGTTAAACATATTAGTCTATAGAAGTCGTATCAGTCTTTACTAACTAATTGACACATCAATGCATGTGAGAACAGATAAATCCAATTGCCACGATTATTGAAAACTAGGTCAGCCACTGTCACCTCTTCCTCTTTGTAAAGATTCCAGTCTTTCCTCAGGACACAGATTTCAGGTGAAGACACCAGCGTCACCCCTCCCTTCAGGGTGCATGCATGCCCTATCAGAGACCTTGCTCCCACCTCTATTTCAGAGCACGTATTGCATATTGGCTTGAATTGGTCTGTTTCATGTGCGTCTCCTCACTTACTCCAATTGTTAATGACCTGCGAAAGACAGAGGGCTGTGAATTCTGTCTCTGCTGATGGACTGATAATGTGCACAGGCTCTTTCCTCCTTTATTTGTGTCATCTGCTTCATCAAGTTTGAATCAAGGGGAAATCAGGGTCCAAAGGTACCCTGAGCTGCCAGCACTTTAGTGTGATACGTGAAAACCAACCACACAGTTGGTCCAGTGGGCTCCCTACACCAACGTCTATTGTTGTTTCTCTCTGAATTTTCTAATTTACATTTCTTTTTCCAGTAAGAATACTCCCCCTTAAAAGCCCTGTAATTTTCTCACTTTATCGTTTTTAATTAGAATGTTCTATTCTTGCACTGCCAGCCTCCCCTCTTCTTCTTCTCACAGTTCCTTCTGCAGTACAGAATATCTCACCTGATGAATTTTTTTAAAAATTACATTTTGTTTAACTTTCTTCCCCAAGAGAGCTATTTAGAAATAGCACGTCCTATGCGGTCTGTTTGTAGGTGATGTTCCGGGCCTGCGTCTCAGCATTGGCCCCTCGACAAGGGTTCTCACACCCAATATGGTGACTGAGGGCAGACTGGCCTGAGCCCTTTACGTCTTCATTGAAGTCACAGACAGTGACGGATAGGGGTTGAAAGACCCCCTCACCCTGGTGACACGGGCCCTTGTCCAGGATCTTTTTATTCATAATGGCAGATAAGTCACTTCACAGGCATACATATTTCAATGTGGATAAAAATCCTACCCACCTCATAAACTTTTGAGGAATGTTAAGAAATGGTAGAGTGAACATATTTTAGAAAATATAAGGTATATATCTGTATACAAGTAGACATCCAATGTATAGAAGCAAACATTTGTCCAAATCCACACAATGGACACCACCAAGAGTGAACTCTGATGGCAACTGTGACGTGTGAATGCCGATTCATCAGTTCTAACAAACGTGCCAGTCAGGTGGGGAACGCTGGCAATGGGGGAGACTGTGCGTGTGTGAAGGAAGGGGGTATGTGGGAAATCTCTGCACCTTCTCAGTTTTGTTCAGAACCTAAAACTGCTCTAAAAATAAAGTCTATTTTTAAAAAGTATAAAGTGTAATACAAATGCAGGATGTCATAACAAATTGCCTATCTTTTGCAAATATTCTCCATTCTCCTGCTCCTATAACCCTGGACAATAGGCAGTGCTTAAGGTTCACCCCAGGAAGAGGTGAGATGCGTAGGGAAATTGTTTCTTTTAAATCAGCGTTCAGGCAGTGATTTAATGCACAGAAATAGTGTTTGCTCAGGGTGGCATTTTAGACTGGATTGAAGATGATACAGGAAGGGGTGGGGATGAGAAGTCCTTGAGTCTTTTGTTTTCTTATTTATCCTTCATGTACTAGCTCATTCTTTAACAGTTTTTGTGTGCTCACTTTCTTACACAGCATATTAGCAGTTTGGGCTAAGGAAATATACTATACCATTCCATACATATTCACATGATTAACTCTTTATTCACTAGCTAATTCAGCAGCATTTATTAAATATTTATGTTCTAGAAAGTATTTAAGGTGCTAGGGAGAAAAATGCCCACGTATAAGAAAAATTCTCTGTCTTCAAGGAGCCCCAGTTCATGCCTTTCGCAGCCCTTCAATACTGAATACGCACGCCCAGTAGGTTTCCCCTGAATTCTCAGGTCCTGCAGAAGTCAGGTCACCAGGCTGTACACCTCAGCTGTGGCCTGGGTTGTAGTGTGTACAAAGGAGTTAAGTTTATTGAGATATACTGGGAAATAAAACCTCTTATGAAGTGTCCCTGTTCTTACTCTTCTTTCCTGGTGCCCACATCAAGTTTGCTAAGAACCGTCACAAAGAAATGAACACCGCATCTCTAAGTTGGAGGCAACATGCACGTCGATGAGCTGAAGACAGGCAATGTCTTTCGAGGGTGAGACTAGGAAGTGGGGTGGGGAGCGTTGCTTGAGGATCTCTGATTTGCATTTCTTAGCAGGGAATAACTTACACCCAACAGAGTTCTATCTTATAAAACATAGCATGTCTGCCTTTGAAGCACTTAGTCTAGTCTTGAAACACCCAGTGACAGGGGCAGGGCAGTTATTATGCTTGTTTTACCATGGAAAACTCAGGGCCGAGGTGAAGTAAATGATTGTCCATTGTCTGACACTCCTGAGCTGTAGAGTTAAGACAAAACTCTCCCACAGAAACTATTCTGTGATGACATTCTGCTTCTCATCATTTGTTGCCTACATTTCACACTATGTCATTCCATGTCATCTCAGGTCATGCTAAGTCATTTCTTCTTATTTTTTTAGTTCACAACTATTCATAGAGTGCAAGGCAGTGTCTAAAGGGTGGAGAGATGGACATGGTGTGTTCCTTGAGTTCAAAGAACATGTGATCTATTGCTTATGCTTCTACTGATGCTCCCAACTCCTACTTGCATTCAGCAAAGGCGCCTACTCTTGGTGGCACCATGGGGTTATTCACAGTGTAGGGTAACGCAGACTCTAGCAGCAATCATAACAGTGAGTTGCCAGTGGCAACAGGGCCAGCAGTGATGAGCAAGTGTCCAGAAGTGACGCATCAGCAAAGCACGATGGATAGCATGCCTTGCTTATATTTTCTGAGCCTGGTTCTCATCTTTTATGTCAATTCTCTTCTGTACCCAATATTCTTCTACAAATTTATTTTTTCTTTTTAAGTTAACATTACTTTCTGTAAAGAGTGACCAAGAACCTTGATATATATTTCTCAAGAAATTATATATGTATAGTAATATGCAAACATGTTTTCATATGTATATATATAGAAATATATATATATTTAAAGAAATTATATTCCAAAAAAAGATTCTAGTATGAATATTTAAAGCCTAGGTGTCCGTGGTCATTCTCACATGAACACCATTCATGAGTCACCACTGCATGCTGCTGCCCCTAGTCCTAAGCACTGTCCTCCTTGCCCTCTGTCCCCACCTGATCTCAGAATTTCCCATCCCCCACTTAGTACAGACTCAGTTTGCAGAGTCACGGTGGGGAGACAAATGCTACTGAAAGCAGTAATTGATATCCCGTGAGCTTATGCCCCTCTTCCTGCAGCCAATCCAGTTCTAAAACCTAGGTTCTGGGAAGGGATGCCTTATGTCTCTCACAGATACGTCATCCGGCCAGTGCAGACCCATTTTGCAAAAGGATTTCTGGGAACATTGTGAATGGGGAGAGCTTGTGGTTGGTCTAGAAAAAGATTTTGACAAGCACACGATGAGGTAGAAATGCAGCATAAACCAGAGTGCATTGTCTATATCAGAAAATGGTCCCAGACCTGAAGTAACTAAATTCTGGAATTTTCTATAAACCCTAGTGTCATCCAGTGATACCTACAGTTTTGGGATGGGCACCATTGGTGGCATGTCCCACATGTGGCCTGTTCACACACCCAGAACTTTGGGCAAAACTGATTTTAACTGAAGTTTTTACAGGATGATCTTGTTATACTATCTGTACCAAAAGGGGTTCTCAGTCAGGGTTACATGTTAGTCATATCAAAGGAACTTTTCTAAATACTGATGCCCAAACACAGAGAGTCTGATGTAATTGGGCTCAGCAGATGAATTGGGGGGGTCTTTTTTTTCTTGTTAAGATTCCTTAGGGGATTCTAATGTGAGGCCAGGTTGGGAATCATTACATAGAGAATACAAACATTAACAACAACAAACAGTTAATTCAGTTAAAGTTTAAGGCAAGGAAGAAAAAATGGGAGACCTTAAAGTTGGAATTAAAAAACTTAGACCAACCCTTACAAATGATGTCTTTGTAAATCATGACCCTTATAGCAAGAGCCAGCAGCGGAACTCATTGACTTCCTGAACTCCTCAGGTAAGAAAGGTCTCTGTTTTCCTGTACTTCCGAAAATGCTGTGCTCAGAGAGCCACTTAGATAACATTAATACTTTGAACTTTCTCATATTTCATTTCTTTGCTTCTAGCATTGTTTTCCACATTCCCCTGCTTGCTCCTCATCGGCTTCACCTGCAGATGGACAGACAGCATTCAAACCAAGGAACTTTGGGAAGCCCTAGATGCCTTCAGATGTGTTCAATTTGGAGCTATTGTCCTTTTTCCTCAAGGATCACACCATAAGAGCAACACCTGCATGTATACTGAGACGGTTCTTTTCCTTCTTATTTTTACATTTTTATTGCAGGGGGACGGATATCAGAACTCTGGGCGAATGCCTATAGCCCCGTGGTTTGCCGAAATACATGTGCACACACACAAATGCCTCAAAAGCTCGTGAACTCCCATCAAAAACAGAACTATTTAAAAATCGCAATGCTCTCCATTGACACCTCCAGCTGGAGAGCAATTTGATAGCATAATTACAACGTATTGCATAATTTGAAAAAGCTTCTGTTCTCATTGTGATTATCCTCTGAGAGCTTTTTCCCTCCCCGCTTTGCATATTGACTGACTTAAGAATATTCGACCCTTAAAAGCTGCTTTTTCTTCACAGAATATAAAGGATGCTTTAAGATAAAAAGGGATGGGTGGGAGAGAAATTTTGGTACATGATTCACCTCTTTATTGTGGTGAAGGTAATTTTTGACTGTTCTTAAGAACTCTCTTCCTAGATTTCATTGGGCTAGGGGAAAAGGCCTCATGAGACAGAATTGGAGGCATCAAACGCCCCAGAAAGTGGTAGGTTGACTGATTGGTTCATGCCCTTCGGCAAGTCGCAGAGCTCCCTTGGGTCCTGCATTGTTGCTTTTTAAAATGGGGGAAACTGGACCAGATGACCCTTAAAATGAACTTTTAAATAGCAGCATTCTATCACCTGGGAATATAATATGGGAGGGAGCTAAGAAGATCAGAAACCAAATTTCTGATCAACTTTTTGTAGACCTTGAGAAAACGAAAAATTCTGGCTCACTTTGGGTTTAGTGTTTTAACAATTAGGATAAAGGATTTTAGAATGGCAATTATTTCCAAGTCCCCCAAAAATACTGCCGATGTTTTTGCTAAATGAAAGCATCTGATTTTACTATCTGGTCAAAACCAATAACCCTTCAAAGAGAAAGAAAAGTCAAGGCTTCAAAATATACTGCCAGGCACTAGGCACCCTGTATTGAGATTCGTTTAACATGAATGAAACAGAAAAAACACCTGAAGCTTCCCTTTTTCTTGCTAATCACTGGATTTTGAAGGAGTTATTTCGTTTTGCCCGAGCTATGCCTAGCATACTGTACTTTTATAACTTTAAGTACTATACTTTTCTCTTTGTTTGTTGTTCTCTGAAAGCATGGACTTCTTAAATGTTCTTGCTTTATCAAATTTCCCGTCCAGTCCTTGCACAGGGCTTTCTTGCTCACCCCTCTCTGCTGTTCATCCTCTCCCCTCAAGTTCCCCAACACACAATTTTAAAGTGTCCTCGTCCTTGAAGACAGTAACTGAAATGTGAAGGATGGTCCTCCTCTAGTCATTCTGACTCCATACATGCACAATCACCCTGTTGTAGCAGCAATCTGTGCTGCTCCTCACTCCCTGCACAACCTGACCAGCTGAGGACAGGCACAATTGTTGCTTCTTACCTTCCCACAGAAGCTTATGCAGACGGAGTTCTAAGACCAAAGTGTGTTTAGTACATGCTGTTGATTAAAATAACTCAAGAGACACATTCCCTTCCCCAAATTACTGTTGACAATGTTGAAATGTCAGTCCCAAATCACAGGTTTGGGAGAAAATGAGATTCTCTCTAGCCTAGGAGAGCACTTCTGCTCACCTCGGGGGAGGGGGAGTGCTAATTAACTGACATGGAGTGTGTCTCCCCCACCCCTGACAGTTCAGGCCTTTCCTGGCAGTAAATCAACTCAGGTTGCGGCAAGTCTGGCAAGGATTAGACAAAGGTTAGGGATTCTCCATACGTTTTTCTTGTTAGGTTGTTAAGATTTGGTTTTTGCGTTGTCCAGTACCAGGTGTGATGGTTCTTGGTTTCTGATCCATTTTTTGATGTGGGTAGGAGAAAACAGGAAGCACAGATTGGAGGGGATATTCTCAAAGGAGAGGGAAAACAAGCGGGAAGCCTTGCCCTGGTTTCTACCTTGGCCACAGTACAATGGTAGGGAGGGGACTAATGATATTGGAAGGTAAGGAATCTTCTTTTAGGGTTCAGGGTAAGCGTAATGCTTTGTACACTCAGGCTGGTAAAACCAGTCTCCTGATCTTTTGATCTGTTAATAACTCTTATTCACTTTTTGATAAGGTTTATTATGAAAAATTGAAATCACTACAGTCTCTAATGTCTTTTTTTAAAAAATCATCAAATAAAGATTCAATTCAATCCAATATAGTCCTACATTTTTTGAATGGTGACACACTATTTGTTTAACAGAAAGAATCCCATTTCCTGACTATGACAGATCACAAATTTATTTATAAACTCAGAAAGGAAGTTGTTCCTCCCTCTACATTTAGTCTGTTGTTTGTGGGTCGGCCATGCAATGATGCTCCACACTGCTCTCTGCTGAGCGCGAATCAGCACCCCTATAACTGTGGCCTTGCTCTGGCCCACGCTTAGAACCTGTTCTCAGTTCCAGTGGTTGGGGGTGAGGGAGTAGGGGAGCCAGCTGCTCTGAGAGGCTCTTAACTTCATGATAATATGTGTGCCCTCCCCACCACTGCCCCGTCACGACAGAAAGCAATTCCTGGGCACTGAATGGAATTCTATTGGGCGAATAGATATTGGCTCCACGTCCTATTTTAACATTTCCAGAGGGTGGTGGTAGGAAAAGCAGGGGCTGCCTAGGGTTTAGCCAGTGTGACCACAACTGACAGCTCCCTGAAAGGGATGTGGTTATCTCCAGCGGAGAGGGGCTTCTGAAAATTCATGCAGCGTTTTTCCAGAGTCCATGACTGCCTGTTCAAAACATTTTCTGCCAAGTGCCGGAGGAAGTGTTACGTGGGAGGCGGCTTGGTGCAGGCTTACTACTGCCTCAGGAGAGCTGAGCAAATCTCTTTAAATAAGGAGGAGCTGGTCTTCAGCTCAGATAGAGGGGAGAAGAGTTTCTAGTACGTTCTAGTATGGAATCGCAGAGATGGAAATTGGTTTTTAATTTGCTGTCTGCCTGCCTTAATATTTATCTAAAATACAAACATGACAAAGAAAAGGAAAGTCTTTACAAAGGCTGTTTGGCCTTGCCTCTCAAACCCTACGGCTGCGCGACGATGGTGAGGCCATTTCCCTTGCGGCTGGCTGTCTTGTCCTCTGTCTAGGCCTCTGTGAAAGGGGTCACCAGGAGGCCACTGATAGATCAATGCCTTTGGCTCTGCCTTCCCTGTTCCCACAGGGATTGCCTAGGATACCTTACAAATAATCCTTTCTTTTCACGGAGAGTGGATTTGCAGGTCTGGAGTCCATAAAGCCAATTTTCATTTTTAATCCTGTTTGAGCCCATTTCATTAATCAGTCAAGACTTCCTTTTCACACTTGCCTTGGGACACAAAGGGAATCCAGTTATGAGCTGTTAATTAGCTATTAGGGGACTGAGAAACTTCCAGCTGGTCATTATTCACACTGTTTGAGGCTAATACTTATTTAATTAGAAGTATTCCTTTCCTGTCATAAATCCCTAGTTAAAATAAATTTAACTCAAAATGTCAGCTCAGCTTAAAAAGAAACTGGTGGCTAATTCAAATTCTACTGACTTTTTATGGGACAAATTCTTGAATAATGGCTGTTCTGCCAAGCCAAGCACAGGACTAGAAACCAAGGAGAACTTGCACTTGGGGGACATTGTGTGTGTGTGTAGAATGCACATGAGGAGACCAAGAAAGTGGGCTCCCCTTCATTTTCTCTCAGTCTCCCATATATTTTCTTTAGTCTTTTGAGAACTTTGGTGAGAGCCCAAGATCTGCTTAGGGTAGAAGAGAACAGGAAGAAAGGGGGTGAAGCCCCACCGTCCTGACTCTCAGACATTCACATGCCATGTGTACATGTCTTATTACTGGGTCATACACTCTTCCAACCAGGATTATCTGGGGGCACTCGGAGAATACAGTGTCCTGAGAAATGAAGTTTCTAGGTAGATGAAGGTTCAGTACAAAGCTTTTTCTTTCTGTTATTGAAGCTTGTGAAAAGCAGTCTCTATATTTTCCTCTTGTATTAGTTATTGATGGAATAAACCCCCCACTCCCACAAAACATGGTGGCTTAAAACACCAAGCGTTTTGTTTGTGAGCCTTGAACGTGGTCAGGGCTCGGCGATGTGGTTCTTTAATTCTTTATGGCATGAGCTGGTGTTTCCTTGGGTGCATCTGAGGACATTTTTATCAAATGTCTGGCACCTCAGTGTCACGACACAGGATGTTTCTCCTCTCTCTCTCCCTCTCTTTTTTTTCTGCTAGCCTGGGCTTGGTGGTCACAGGGTAGGCTGGGTTCTAAGAGGGTGTGTTCCATGTGGCATGTTGCAAGCTGTAAATCTCTTAAGGCTCAGCCTCAGAAGTCATCCTGTGTTACTTCCACTGTGTTTCGTTGGCCACAAGGCCAGCCCAGACTCAAGAAAAGGAGAAATTGATTCCATCTCTCTATGGCCTCCCAATAACAAAGGATTTGCGGCCATGCTTCATGTCACACAAAATTTGCCACATTTGAACCTGATTCTGGTTTGTTGACTACGGGTGGTGTGGTGCCTCTCAACCCTCCTTCTAGATGTGAGTGGTGAGTGCACAGTCCTGTGGATGCGGGAGGTGTGACAGATCCCAGCATCAATTAAAGATGCTTTTATCTGCAAGGAATAGAAAAGCATGATATGAAAATGTATTTGCTTATTAGGCAGGAAGTGTAGAGTTGGTGGTTGCCTTCAGGGCTGGTTGATTCAATACTCCAGTGATATCATTAAATGATGTGTTATTATTTTCACCTCTCTTCTGTGACATTCGGAGTTATTGTCTCCACTCTAAACTTCTCTATGGCAGGAAGGCGGCCAATAGTAATCGTGCCTGTTTGCTTTCTTGTACAGATTCAGCAGGAGAGAGTCACTAGGTATGGTTCTTTCTTAAGAGCAAGAAAGAAGTTTTCAGAAGACCCCATCAAATCGCCTCATGTCTTATTGGCCAGAATTGGGTCACATGCCTATTTCTGAATCAATCACTGACAAGAGGTAGGGGATCATTCTCATACCAGCCTGTCCCATCCAGGACCTGTGGGTGGGACCAGCTTCTCTACACAATGTGGGCTATGTGGTATAAAAAACAAAGCTGGGCTTCTATCAGAAAGATAGAACATGGCAATAGATTTTTGGATGGGTAGTCAAATGTCACTGCATCGCTTTAAAAATAAATCATGGCCTCAGTTTATTTTTTTTAAGACAGAATAAAATTTCCTTTTAATTGAGGATTCAGTTTATGGAGAAGTGATTATAGAAAGGGGAACATTATGGAGACAGACCTGGTAAGGATTCTGTTTCTGTACTGAGAGAGTAATCTTTTCTCTAAAGCGTCTGTTTTCCCTCCCTAAAATTAGGATAATAGTACATACTTCTTTGGGTCATGATTAAAAAGTAATAATGTATGCAGGATGCTGAAGCAAAGTCAATAGCCCTATTCTTGAGAGAGCAGCACAAAGAGAAGGTCCCCCTGAGTGGACCAGGGGTAGAGGGGGTACGGACCACAGTAGCTTTTCGGGGCAGAATATAAACATATCTGAAAGCCCAGAATGTAAACTTTCACAACTAGCACCATCTGGAGTGAGGAGGGTTGGTGATACAGAGCTGGGCCAGACTTCTCTGGGTGTTTCCTCCCCCACAACATGTTTTTTAGAAGTGAAATCAGGTTATGAAGCGCACCAAGGCAGCTTAAAGGGGAAGTCATAAGAAGACAGGCTACAACTGGGGATGTGTGTGCTGTGTGCTTAGTGGGGGAGGGGACATGGGGGAGAGCAGGCCCACTTACTTGGCCTTGTCTGATGGCCTCACCTCCTCCATGGCTCCTGCCTCTCTGAGTCAACGCTCAGCCACCCTGCTGGGGCACCAGTGGGAATGTCCCCAAGCCCAGGTGAGGTTCTGAGCCTGTTCACCCCACTTGAAGAAGGACTGCAGATCTCCCTGACTCCCACTATTTCCCACCTCCTGGCAAAAAGGCACAGCAGTTTCTCCCCCCTCTCTCTCAACCGTCCTGGCACAATGCTGGCTGGGTCTTCTGTTCCACAAATGGATTTGGGAATGAAAGCAAGAGGCTCTCAGGGAGGAAAAGTTTCCGTGCAGGTATCCCTCAACCAGGAATTTTTTCGTGTGCGCTACCTCTAGCCAACGTGCAATGCATTTTATACCCTAATCAGATGTAAAATCACGAGGCCGGATCTTCTTCAAAGGTAAAGAAGCAACCCCAGCTGTTTCCAGCAGCAGTTAAGAGCCACCAAGGGCCTTAGATAATTTCCTTTAATTTTGTTTGACTCTAGCCAGGACAATCTAGAGCAATAACTTAACAATTATTCACTGTAAAGAGCAGGATTTTAATGTTGCACATAGAATTAGCTAAACTTCATATTCCCAATATTTGAGGCTATTTTCAGCATGCTTTGGGGTGATATTAAACCCGAAATGAATGCCAGAGGCTGGCTAAATTACAGCAAAAAACACAGAAAACTTCATGTAGTGAATGTCAGTAAAGAGCAGGTTATCTCCATGCATTATGCCCTTTCCATCCTGTACAAAAGCGTTAAGTGAGATATTGATTTGCCATTTCACAGATGAGAAAGCGGCCTCAGGGACTCAGTGTCAGACTCTGTAATAACTGACCCAGTCAATTCCAATTCCTTGTGTTACATCAGTTTCCCACTCACCCGATAACCTTTCTTTACCTAGGTTTAGCTCCTTGCATAAGGTAAGTTATGCACAAACTGGGAAATGCGGGTTCCTGCCCTAGCTCTGCCCCTCATTAACAGGGAGGCATTGGCTAAGCCACTTCTCCTTTCTGAGTGAATGGCCCACTGGATTTCTGAAAGCAGACTTGGCTCTGAAAAGCCAAGGTTGCTTTAGCTATTTTGCATGCCCATCTGAATGCTTATTTAGCCCCATCCTGCACTCAGTTCTCCTCAAGGGGTGTGGCTGGGAGGAAGTAACTGCCGCAAGAATCAGATCTTTCTTGGCCTGGGGAGCCCCTAGGAAGAGGCATTAGAAAGGCACTGTCTGGGGAGCAACCTGGGGTGGCCACGTGGGAGGTCATTCTGTGTTCACCCTGAAGACCACCTCATCCAATGTCTGTCAATTGAAACAGAGGAGGTTTTTGTTGAGTTGGTATGATGAAACATCACGTGTAGCTATAAAAATCACTTTGCTGTGTTTATGAGGCAATATATAAATGAGGTCACACTGACATACCCCGACTGTTTACAGACCCTGAGAGGTGGAGTTGGGGAGTGAAGCAAGTGGGTGAGAGCCACTGGCAGGCTTCTCAGAAATGGTGGGGTTTTTTTGTTTTGTTTTGTTTTGTTTTAAGGAGAGCAGTTCCTGGAATGGTATAGATGTTTGAAATATTTTTCTGATGGATTGGTGCTTAAATGTAGCTAGGGGAGGGAAAGCTCTCAGGATAGACTATGAGAGCAATGAAGATGCTTGCTAAATTGGGGTTTGTAGAAGGTGACAAGAAGTCCACTTGGGGTCTGATGATCAGCTTATTTCCTCTGCTTTCTTTTCTTCTGAGGACAGTTGCCTGGGGGTGGAGCTTGCATTTAGGTACCTGACGCAGGTGGCTGACGTCCGCTAACTGGCAGCGGGCTGGGATACAAGGGAAGGGTGTGAGCAGTGTTATAGGCTAAAGAGACCTTTCACCAACCCAAAGGACAGCCACCTTCTCTTATAAACGTTTCCTCTCTTCTCTTCACTTCCTCTTTTGTATTTATCTTATACACTGAGCGCAACTTACAAAAGACTTGCAGAGCTGTGATTTTTAACTTCAGTTGCAAGCTGGACCTTAAGCAAAGTCAAGGCAAACACTTCAGTAGCTTTTGCCCTCGTGGACACTGTGTTTATGTCTGTTAGGGAGGAAGACCTGGCTTTGCCTGTGGTGGGATCTTGGGCAGGGAAGGACTCTTACAGAGAATGTTGTGAAAGTAAGAACACCAAATCCATGCTGGGTCCCGACTACTCAGGCTTGGTAAGTTTTTATGGCAGCAGCTGGCTCTGAGATACTTGCAGTGAAAACCATCTGAACTTGTTGCCAATGTGAAATATGTAAGATAAGTAAACACACTGACCAACTAGTATAAAGTGGGGGTAAGGCCCAGCTTTGTCTAAGGCCAAACCATAGTCACAGGAAGATGTCCTCTCCTGCCTCGTGGGAATTTGTTTTAATAGCACTCCTGGGAAACAGCTATTAGTCTTCTTGAACAGTCTCTGTAATAAGAAATTCAGCTGTTCACAGTACCCCAGTGACCTGCTGAGGAATATATTCCTTTCTAAATGTTTTTTATTGATTGATTTTAGAGAGAGAAAAGCGGAGGTGGGGATGGGGATGGAGAAAGGACATTGATTTGTTGTTGTACTTATTTATGCATCCATTGGTTGATTTCTTGTATGTGACTTGTCCAGGGACCAAACCCACAACCTTGGTGTATTGGGATGATCAACTGAGCTACCCAGCAGGGCTATTCCTTTTTGTATGGAGCTGAAAACTGTTTCCCAGTAATTTCTAACTCTGGCACTACACACACATACACAAAATCTATTTACTCCTTCAAATGACAGCTAATATTGTGTGGCCATTTTTTGCCACCACCCCCCCTGCCCTTTTTTCTCTATTCTTTCTCATGAAGTCTATTTTCTAGGTCTGAATTCTCTCAGCTGTTCCTCAGTCTTAACAGATGTTCAAACCTGTCTTCTGAAGAAGTTCCAGGTTGCCAGTGCCCCACCTGCAGAGCCATCCTGCAGGAACAAACATTACAGACGGGCCTGCCACACACAGAGGCAGGGGCTATGATCTCCCTTGAGCTGGGCATTAAATCGCTATTCCAGCTATTTAATCTCAGAAAAAGTAGTTTCATGAAAGGAGCTAGACACAAAAGATTACAAACTGTGCTTCCCTTTATGCAAAGTGTAAGTATGAGCAAAACAAACCTGTGATGGAAATCAGAAAGTGGTTCTGCAGGGGAAAAGGAAGGGTGAAATCACTGGGAAGGGGCATGAGGGAACTTTCTGGGGCAGTTGAATTGTTCCTTGTTTCCTTTGGGGTGGTGGCTAATGGGTGCACAAGCGGCAGAACTCATCGAATCGATCGTCGATCTGTGTATTTTCCTGTACGTAGGTTTACCTCCATGGAAGAAACAACTCAGATATTTTTTATACAGCAAATTATCTTTCTTTCCCCTCAAATTTTCCTTTCATTTGGTATTCATAAGACAACAGAAATACCATAAATGTATATCAAGAAGAGCAGCTGCCAACTTCTCTATTGTTAGTAAATGAAGCATGCCTTCTCTGTCATGTGATTCTACTTTTGTGTACTGAGAGAGAAAAAAATCTCAAGCACAAGTAATATTTTAATCCCAATTATCTGCACAAAAACTAATTGTGCCTTGGCATTTTGTTAAAATACAAGGATTAAAAAGGGATTAGGGAAACATCTTCATTAAGCTGAAACAAGACTTATGCACCCTTGCAGTAATGAGAAAAGCTGTCCCACTCAGCTCAGACAAATGCTAATTAAATAGAAGCAACCGACAATAACTACTAGGTTTCTTTATAAGTACTGCAGTAGAAAGAGTAGGTCTTTTTTTCCTTTTTTAAAAACTTATTTTATTTGCCCTGGCTGGGTAACTCAGTTGAAGTGTCATTCTGATAGGCCAAGGTTGTGGGTTTGATCCTCAGTCGGGGCTCCTACAAGAGTCAACCAAGGAATGTATAAATAGGCAGGACAACAAATCAATGTTTCTTTATCAATAAAAAAACATCAACCAATGAATGCATAAATAAGAGGAACAGCAAATCAGTGTTTCTCTCCCTGCGCCCTCCTTTCTCTCAAATAAATAAATAATTTGCTTATTTATCAGCAGCTTTTCATGCACAATGGGGCATTTGTAGATTCTCTTCTGCAAAGCTCTTCCTTCTGGGAACCCATCCTCTCCTCCTGCCATTCGGCTCCAAGTCTGAATCCTCGGTAAGGGCTAGTAACTGGGCTAGGGGTCTTGGCATTTTCTTGGGCAACTGCCCCCGCTTCTGGGTCGTCCGTGTTTGGTGCGTGTGGAGGGCGCGAGGCAGAGCGCTTTGTTGACTCCCATCCGCTGGCTGTTAGGGGCGTCATGTCCTATTAATTCTTTGCTAACTGTCCAGGCCTGGCCCTCAGGTTGTTACTCCAGCCTCCCACTCATTCTGATAAACAGATCCACCTGATTTCTGACAGGCACCATCATCCAGCCTCAGTTTTGGGTGGAGGACTGGGGCTCCTATTACCTGTATCACCCTCAGTTAACTCAGCTCTGTCATCGCCTTCCTCCCCTCACCAGTGGTCTACAAAGGAGCGGAACCCTGAACTTCCCAGTGACGCTGGCGGGCCTCTCGCGTGTGGTGTGGCTGCCCTGTGGGATGCAGTTGTTTGGTGGGTGTTCTGGCCTAGCTTAGGATATGTACCCCAGCATGCCCTCTTCTCTGAGTCTTTCCATCCCTCCTCCAGCATCTGCTCTGAGAATTCTGGCATTTCACTTTCACTTACTAGGGACCATTGCTTTTCTTCATGTATTTGGAAATAAGTTAGTAGCAAATATGTACCATTTCTTGGAGTCCTTGCCAGGATGTTAAAACCTGTATTTCAGAAGTGTATTCCCAAATCAAGAAACTTTCTCTTACTCAGTATTATGTTCTAGCCTCCTCAGAATACAGTCCCGCGTGTGTACCTGCCAGGTAAGACTGGCAGTGTCTTTGGAGGCGGAGTCCCTTTTCTTCCTTACCAGGCCCAATATGTCTGCAGCTGGGTGAGGCTGTGACTAAACCTAGTTATGGGCCACGTATCTAGGAGGGGAGGTAGAGGCCTCTGCATTGTCTTTAAGCAAGGGAGGGGTCCCAGATCTTAGTGGGAGAGGTGGTTCATTTCTTCAGGCTCAGAGGGTTTAGAGGAATCTGGAAATTAACTCAAGAATTTTGGGGAAATCAACCTGGACATTCCATTCTCTGGGTCAGGAGTCGTATTCCCCAATCAAATACCTGAGTTTGGCAGAACAGACCTGCCTCGGTTCAGAATTCTAGCCTTCACTGGAATTTGGGCTGCCCTTCTCGGGAAGGCCTGGATCTAGCTTAGGCCCTTTTCCCTGTCCTCCCCTGCAGGGGAGGAAGCCTCTGGCTTTGTCACTTGGCTTTCAATGGTCAGTTGCTCTCAGCCTTTGTTTTGGCAATACGTGTTCTTTTTGTAGAATTTCAACGGAATTTAGGAAAGTTACTCTTAACCTGATTAACTTTTCTAACACCAAATACACAGCATCAGCTACTGCATTCCCTCCTCCTATGCACTAGCCTAGTTCACCACAGGAAAGTTTTTTTTTAATACCTGGATCTGGGGCTGTCTGTGCTCTAGCTCTCTCCAGGGACAGGTCCTCACTGCCAGCTGGCTGGTCAGCTCCCTGCCCCCACCCCGCCCCCCGCCCCACGCTAAATCCCCACCTGCTGACTGGGAGGTTGAGTTTAGTGTACAGGGGGTCTATTAGGGAGTGTCTCTGGGACCCATATCCACAGAAGGGAAGAAGAGATAGCAGAACTGGGTAGTGGGAGAAGTCACTCACATTTTTATATTACAAGAGTTACATGATCAATGTAGAAAACTTGCAAAATAAAGACAAACCAGAAGAAGCAAAAGTCCCCCCTAATCCTAATCTTTCAATTCAGAAATATGTTTTGTACATCCTTATATAAACATGTACATAATCCTTTTAAAAAAAGGTTTTGCACTATATGTAATGTGCCGTAATCTGTTTTTCTCATTTTCACACGGGCACACCCGGTGTTACCGTGCCTCACTTCTTCGTGCCTCACAGGTGCTGTGTTGTCCTCACCTGCAGCAACACGACGACTCGCTTTTATTGCGAGACTCGCTTTATTGTGGGGTCTGGAAGGGAACCCACGCTGTCTCTGGGCTCTGCCTGTATTAAGAACATTTTTCTATGACAGAGAATACATATTCTGTCACTTATGTTACTTTCATCGCTGCAGAGAGGCTGGAGAGTGTGTGCCTAAGAGGTGGACCTGGGCCAGGTGGTCTGGGTCTGGGTGCCAATGGCAGCTCCACAGTCACCAGCTCTGTGACCTGGGGTGAGGCAGTGAGCCTCTCCGTACTTCAGTCTCAGCCCTGCAAAGTGCTGGCGGTCCCTGCCGTGGGACGATGAGGTGAGATATGCAAAATGTTACAAAGCGGGCCTAGCATTCAGTAGGTGCTGCATAGAGAGTGTTAGGGCTTTGTATGAAACACCATTATTTTTTTAGCCAAAGTCCCTACTTTTTTGATATTTTCTCTGAAATAATGTGTGATGAATACTCTTCTTTCTCAGGGGAGGGTCAGGGATAATTATTTGCCTATTTCCAGAGATAAAGTCCTAGAATTAAAATTTCTGTGTTAAAAGGTAAGTGCATTAAGAAAACTTACCTTTTAATGGTATTTTTCCCAGATAAGCCAATCAGAACACTGCACTGGTTTCCGGAACCAGCATTGTTGTATGAATGTCCATTTCCTATATTGTCTCCACCACAAGTGGTATCATTCCTGTAAAAAGCTTTGTCAGTCTGCTAGGTGAACATGAGATTTCAATTCAAGCACCAGTGAGATCGAACTTTTTCGTAGTTTCATTTTTCAATTCTTCTTTTGCCAACTGGCTACTTATGGTGTTTGCCTATTTTCCCAAGGGGTGTTAATTTTTCTTATGAATTTGCTATAACTTTATATATTAAGGCTTCTCTATATATTTTGCAAGTCTTAAATATGAAATTGGTTTACAAGACTTGAATTTAATACTGAAGTCTTAGTTCGGCATTAAAGCTATGTTTGATATGAGAGACCAATTGGTTTTTAGAAACCTTTCTTACATGGATAAGGGAATCTGGATGAAGGGTAAATGGATGTTCTTTCTACTATCTTTTTTTCTACATCAAAATAAGAAGTTAAAAAAAAAAAAAAAACAAAAAACCAACCAAACAAAAAAACCCCCAAAACACCGGAAAGAAAACTGAAAAGAAAGCTGACCGGTGAGATGATGAGGCTGGGTTAGGCCAACCACTAATATCTGACAACTGTCTTTCGTGATGTTTGTGGCTGCTACAAAGAGAGACCACACAGCCATACTGTGCCAGCCCGAGACAATAGCCTGTGAGTTAGTTACTCCTGCTGAGACCAGCTTCCTAGAGTTCTGCCCTTCCCCTGGCCTGCCCCTGGGCTGGCAGGAACAATGGTGCCCTCCTGGTCTGTTACCACGTGCTCAGTGGCCTGCTTGCAGTGGTAAGCAGTGGTAACTGTGCCTAGCCTGTCCCCTTAGGGAGGCTCCCTTTCCTTCCTTCCCACTGGTCTCAGGAGGACTGCAGGTGGCAATGCAGCTTGCTTTTCTCTTCTCCATCCTCACAAGTCTGTGCTTCTTGTGCAAGGGCCCACTCACTCAGAGGAAAAACACCTCACTCTTACTTCTATCTGTGTATCAAGAGTAGTGCTAGGTTAGGCTGCAGAAGTGATTAACCCCCAAATACTGGCTTCATTCAGTAAAGGTTTGTGCTACCCACCCAACATAGCTGTGGAAGTTTGGGGTCAAGCAGCATGGGGACCAGTGATGCTCTGCTCCACATCGTCACTCGGGTCCAGGCCAAGAGAGGTTCTGCCCTCTGTAATGTCTCCAGCCATCACAGCAAAGGAAGAGAGGAACATGGAGAAACTATACTCACTGCTGTCAGTTTTGATCTAAAGTGTCACATGTGATTTCCATCATGTCCGTTGCCCTGAAGTAGTCACAAGGCCCCACCTAACTGCACAGCGGCTGGAGAATGTGGAGAAGCACTCGTCTCTGGACACTTCCTCCCAGCACTGTAACTTAACTATATATAATATTTTGTTTAATGTCTGCCTTGCTAGATTTGAAATTTAGGGGGAACTCTCCTTTTTGTTCTCCACCGGTTAATTCCCAGCCAGGTACCTGGCACTTAGTACACCAATGGAACTATGACCTCTGATGCCATCTGGTGGCGGTATACATGCATTACAGGTGCTAGTTTAATTTATGTAAAGACGAAGGACTCAGATTTCAATCCTTTTTAGGGGATGCAAGTGGCAGTGGGGGAAAGTTGACGGCGAGTTGTTTCAAGAGTTCAGTGGAAAAATTCTCTGGAGTGAGAATGTCTGGCTATCATGGGGTAGTTGTCCTGTGAGTTCTGATCCCACTCCAGAGAGCTTTTGATGTAAGCCTGGTCTTTCAGAGTTGTTAGGAGAATGAGTTAAAATGTTACGCCAAATAAAATGTAAAAATCTACTTGTAGCTGCTAAGTACGCTGCAAAATAAACTCATTTACTGAAAACAGATAAAGCTAGAGACTCCCCACCCCACTCTAGGACAGGAGCTTTCAGGACCCATGTTTAAATGGCTTTTGTCAAAGCTGAAGACATGCGAGGTAAAGAACCATGTTAAAACGTTTCTAAAAAACTACCCAGCCCTAAACTTTTGAGATTTCTGAGAAGTTCCAGGGCCAGCTCTGGCTGCGGACTGATGGCGCTGATGGAAGCTAATGACTCTGGGGGACAGAGGAAGGGGTTGAAAGAGCAAAGCTTAATTGCAGGTAACCATGGGAGACGGGAAGATTTGGAGAACAGTAATGGAAGGAGTGCATTAGTGAGGTTTCTGCGCTGTCGCCCTTTACCCGGAGACTCTGGCTCCCGGCTGTGAGTGGCCGCTTGCTCTCCAGAACCCATTATCTCCCCAGCACGCCCCATTATGTGCTCAGTGAGATGGAAACGGAGGTGCCCTGCTGCTGGCTCTGGGGAGGAGGAACCTACGGTAAACAACATTTCCCAGAAAATAAGAAACAAAGCA
The DNA here is from genome assembly GCF_022682495.2 of Desmodus rotundus. NCBI lineage: Eukaryota > Metazoa > Chordata > Mammalia > Chiroptera > Phyllostomidae > Desmodus > Desmodus rotundus. The sequence continues at coordinate 72,646,405 of NC_071393.1, forward strand.
AAACTTAGTTGAACCGGGAGGAAAGCAGGAGGAGGCAGTGCACCCTTTCCACTGTCCGGCAGGCTGAGGAGTTTGCTTTGTTTGTGAGGAGCAGTGAACTGAATGCAGAGAAGGTGAACAGAGGGTCACGCATGTACAGGGCGGCCAAAGTAGGCTTACTTCTGTCATTATGTATTAATTATTGTATTATTTCTCATATGAACAACGGGAAACCTACTTCTGCCCCACTCTGTATATACCTTGCAAACACCCTTTCTAGAAATAATGGAGAAAAAACTATGAGAGAAAGTTCACTGAGGAGACAGACTCTTTGGAATCAAGGAGGACGATCTTGAACTTTTGATTAGTAATAACTCCCATTTACTGTTATCCCTCAATGCTCATGGGTACTCAGTGAGACAGACATTGCTGTGTTCCCCATTTTACAGAGAAGTGAGCTCAAGGAGGTTCTGTAACTTGCCCAGAGTCACGGAGCTGCGAGGGGTGGGGCGGGACTGCACTCTGGGTCTGCTGTATGTAGAGCCCTAGCTTTCACAGCAGGTTTACACAACGGCCACTCCGTTCATTCCCTACCCCGGATCCCAGCTCCTAGATCCCGGCATCACTAGCATGCCTAGTGGTTCATTTTGTCGCTCAATGCTGCCTTCCCTGCTTTTCTCCTTGCTTAGTTAGTGATTATAGAGCCATAATCTACATCATCGAAATATTTTTATCCTGTGCTGGGGACACAGCCATGTATAAAGGAGGGGCTCACTGTCCCCAGAAGTGATATCTTTGGCTAACCAAGGTTTTGCATGGCTGGTTCTTCTGTCCCTTGGTGGCAACTCCTCGTCCCCTCCCCCCAGCCACCTTTTCTTGGCCCCAACCACACTTCAAACTCTGACCTTAAAATAAGCCTGCCAGAATAGCCAGAGGCTCCTGAGCCCACCCTTTCCGGTGAGAAGGTTCTTAGAATTCTTCAAAGAATTTCCCCGGTGGCAGAGGGTTGGGGTATCACAGAGGATCTCAAACACCAAACAGAAATCTTCTTCGATGAAATGCTTTAAACTTGTTGAAACTCAGGTTGCTGAAGATGAATTAATTTTTTCTCTGACCTCCACAGGGAAAGTGCAAAAGGAAGTTCAGAGTGACAAAGGTCAGCAAGGCTCTGAATTTTCTTTCTTGCCCTGTGAACTGACAGCTACATTTACAAACACAGCAGAGACTGAGGTGGCAGTCCCTTCTCTGCTGTGCTGTGGAGAGAGTGTGCAGAGGTGGCGTGGTGCAAGCAGGCCCCCCGTGAGCTGATGGTGGGGTGGATGGGGCTCCGCGGACTTTGTGCTTTCCGCACAGGGAAGGGCATTGTGAGTGTGCCCGGCCGGCAGTTTTCCTGGAGTCAAAGGTGGGTTTGCTGTTAGGGACAGAACTCAGGACCAGGAGTTGGAAGATTAGGGCATAAGGTTTTGCTTTGTCACCGACAATCTACAATCCTAAGCATATCATTTGACTTCTTGGCCTTACTTTTCTTATCCATACAATGGGGCGAGAGTGCTCTTATCCTGTCTGGTGGGTTTTGTTAATTCACTAAATCAATCAAAAGTAGTAAGTTGTTTTGAAAGATTCTGGTCAGGGCCTTAGCAATAAGTAGATTTGATCATATTAAAACGTGTTTTAAAATCTTTGGCTCACAGGATAGTGCCGTCTTTCAGCACGGTATGCACGTTATTTTACCAATCAACTGCAGGGCCTGTGCGCCCTCTGCCCACATACGTCTGGATTGCGTGAGCAAGCGGGCCTCTCCACACTTCAGGCCCGGCTGTTTCCTTGGCTGCCCTGCCCTAACTTCCCTTGTCTGCTCAGAGCTGGACATTGCATTTATACCTCCCTCTCCAGACCCCTGAACTCTGAATGAACTTGCGCGAATTACTTAGCTTATTTGAGCTTCAGTTTCCTCATCAAATTGGGAGTACAGCAGTCCACACTTATTTGTGGGGAATGTGTTTCAAGACCTCAAAGGGACGCCTTAACCTGTGGCTAGTACCTAATCATATTCACTCATATATATACACATGCACACACACACACACACAATGTTTATTCCTATACACACATATCTGTGATAGAGTTTAATTTATAAATTAGGCACTGTAAGACACAACAACAATAAAATAGAACGACTGTAACAACACACACATGTACGCTGTAAGTGTGGTCTCTCTGATAACCGATCTGATGACTGAGACGGCTACTCAGTGGCGAGGGGGTGAGTAGCCTGTACTGGGATGATTCACGTCCTGGGTGGGCTGCAGCGGGATGGCGTGAGATTTCATCACTCTACACAATTAGGAATAGCTTATGTCTGGAATTTTCCACTTAATAGTTTTGGACCACAGTTGAGCATGGGTAACTGAAATGGTGAAAAGCAAACCCATGGATAGAGGGGGATTACTGTAATAATAATCCCCAGTGACACGGCTAGGGCTTCTGCGGGGGAGAAGAGGTGGAGCATGGCTGTTCTCCCACATATGACTATTATCAGGACTCTGGTGGCCGGACATTAGAGGAAGCAGTGAGAAAACTGGGTCTGTTCAAACCGCATTTGAAATATTAGTGGTCAAAACAAGAGATAAGAGGGCAGACGGCCCAAAGATAGAGCCTTTCTACACCATGTTCACACGCCTCGATGGCTCGACCGGCCCATGCTACTGAGGTAATTGCTGGATCGGCTGATGTGCGGGTTACAGGAGAGAAAGTTTCTGCAGTATTTGGTCCAGGGCATGATACACAGAGCTCAATAAACATTAGTTATGACTCTTTTTCTTTAAATCGATTGTCCTTTCATCAATGTTCTCATGGCGCTGTACACATAATTGACCCCCGCTTATTTTGGGGAAGTCGCTTGCCTTCTTTGCACCTCAGTGTCTTCATCTGTAAGGCAGGGATGTTAATGGTACTGGCCTCTGGTGGTGGTGTGCAGACTACCTGAGATACTACAGAAAAGCACTTCAAACACTAAGTGCCCTAAAGGTGTGGCTGTGACAGTCACTTTTTGTCAGGGAATCAAGCAATGCAGTAAGCGGGGGTGGGCCTAGTAAATACTAGGTGAGCTCAGCACATCTGAGAACAAGTATGTTGACTTTCTCCAGTGAGTGTCTGGGCAACTGCGGCTGTAGATAGCCTGCGTCTGATTCCAGGGCACAGCCACAAGGCTCCCATAAGTTGTGTCTGTGCCTTGCTTGTCTCCTGGGTTTGCGTAGGAGCTTTATGGAGAAGCAGGAGGATTTTAAGAGTAAAGGTAATAAAAATATTAGTCATATGTCCAGCACAGGTAAGAGGCTAGCCTCCCCTCTTGTGAAATTGCTTGTGGGTGGGAGACATTGGAAAAGATGCCTTTTCTAAGGGCACACCACGTAAGAATGAAGATGTGGGTCACTGTATTCAATGGAGCCCCTTCAATGACCTATAGCTGGTCCGGGTAACAAGTGGCGGTGAGGAAGAAGAAATATTGGGGAATGTGTTGATATCCATCTAACTCAAAACACGCATATGGATTAAGGAAGTGAGCTGAGGCCTGAGGAGGAACATGCACTTCTCAACCAAAGCCTTTTGGTTTCTCAAGCCCCCTTTTGTGGCTCACCACCTTTCCACAAGTCTATCTTTTGATTTCCCTCTTTCTGAACTACTTCCCTCTGGAGGCCACCCTGGGAAGATGACTGGCCCTGGCAGAAAGAAACCCAACAGGGCCGGAAGCAGAAACTCGGGCCAGGCCGTCAGGATGTGGAGGTGACGAGAAGATAAAGGGAAGGTCTTCTTCCTTCCTATGGGATGCTGTAGCCTTAGGAGACATGGGCGGTGTGAGGCCAAAGCTTCCTGACAGTCCACTTTCATCAGTGTCCGTCTTGGCCACCTTTCTGCACTCGTAGCCCAGCCCAGTCAAGGGTCCCTGGAGGTGTAAGGGATCAAAAAGAGTTTTCTTCTCCAATCTGGGATGGGCTTCTATAAGTGGAAAGGTAAACTCTAATTCCTTTCTCAAAAGAGCTCTTCTCAGTAGGAAGGATTTTTAAGGCAACAAGCCAAGAACCAGAGCAACCTTAGCTCAGGGTTTAAGACCTTCTAAAAGCCAGGGACACACAGTGGGAGATCCAGCCTGTGCTGGTCTCAGCCCGCATGGGAGAGCACTGGCCAAGGCTTGCTGCTGAGTGGGAACCCAGAGAGGAGGTCAGAGGTCTGTTACTGTCCCGGGAACAGAAGAGCTTAATCTCCAGGGAGGCAAGGACACACTGCTATAGGGCTTCAAAGGGAAGAACACCTGAGGAGGCAGGCTTGGGAAGTAAGGCATCAAATGCAAACGTATTGTCTGGATGAATGTGTTTTGCACTTTGGAGTTTCACAAGCCCAGTATCAGGGAAAGCCGCTGCAAAGTGAGGACCTAAGCCTTTCCATCAGGCAGGAACTTCAACACCCAGCAAAGTGTAAAAAGCATATTTTACTCATGTGAACGTACACGTGAAACCATCAAGGAAAAGTATGCGTGAAAAAATAGCAAGCAGCAAGTGGATGTGTTTTAAAGAACAGCAGACTGGTAATTGCAGACCAAAAAGCTTTTTCCTCTCTGGAGCCTGAATACTTAATGCAGGCATTGTTCCTCCTTCAGACACCTCGGCGCTGAGCGCCAGCGCCTCTGAACATTTACACCTATTAGGGTTCGATCAGCACAGCTCTTGACAAAGCCTCCAAATTATACCTTTTATAATTTTGTTATTCTTTGTATGCCACGAAGTCTCACGCTGTGCCTTAACTTAAAGCAATTAACTTTATCCGGGAAGAAAAGAAAGACTAGTCTTGATCTTTCTCTTTCCAAAGGCTGAAACGACCGGATCAGATACTCCATCAGCATCACCCTCAAGCGCCACCTTCAGGCCTCTCCGCGGCACTGCTGTGGAGATTTCCAGCCATCTGGGCTCTGTGAGCCGAGCTATACAATACCTATCCTTAATGGGTGTGGTATAAGAACCTTCATGCTTGTATTTCTGGTGATGCCTTTTCACTGGAGATTTGAGTATTTTATAATGACCGAACAGTAAAGGGCCTTTTCAATGTTTAACTTGGCTCCAAGTGGAAAATTACTGGGCTGTAGACTCAATTCAGTTGAAAAACTGGTTAGACTTACTAGTCCCTGAGGTTACTGGCTAGATGATTTGATTTATTAGATATTTAATTAAAATCCAAGACAATCCAGTCCTGGCTGTCGTGGCTCAGTTGGCTGGAGCATTGTCCTACAACACAAAAGACTGCAGTTGGATCCCCAGTCCAGGCGCTGCCTAGGCTGCAGGCACAGCCCCTGCCGGGGCCTCTGTGGGAGGGAACCATTGCTGTTTCTTGCACAGGGATGTTTCTCTCCCTCCCTCCCTCCCTCCCTCCCTCTCTCTGCTCCTTCCTGTCGTTTTAACATCAATAAGCATGTCCTCAGGTTAGGATAAAAAATAATCCAAGACAATCCAATTTCTTACTTTAGCTATTAATTTTAATAACTTCAAACTTGACTTTTCAGTCCAATTTTGTATTTTTAAACCAAAACTGGCAATTACCTATCTAGATAATATTCCTCATCATTTCCAGAAAGGGATTCTGATGAATGAGAACAAGAAAGAAACAAGTCAAGGTAATTTCTCATAACCTTAACAAACTACCTTTCACTAGTTGACAACCACTTAGGAATCTGATGATCTGGCCCTGGTACCCTCCCAGTGTCCCTTGGCCTCTCCTTAGTCTTGGCTCCTATTGGCTGCCTTTGCATTGGACTTGTCTCGATTTTCAGCTCTGCCACTTTCTACAGAAGCATGTCATCTAGGATGCTCTCAGCTGCAGGCAATGCAAACCCCACCTGCAGCCGGCCAAATCGACCCATATGAACTCGCTCACACAGCATGCCCAGAGAGAGGCCGCTGCAGGGCTGCATGAGTCATTTGTTCAATAATGTCTCAAGTACCCTGGCATTTCCCCCGCTTCTGTCTGCCAACCTTACTGTGCTGGCTTTTGTTCTTAAAATGGTGTCCACACTCCTGCGTCACATCTGGGGGCGGGCCATGGCTGGCTTCATTTACATAAAACATGTATTTTTTTTGTCATTGGCTATTTTTTAAATTAAATTTTTTCAGTTACAGTTTACATTCAATATTGTTTTGTATTAGGTGTACAGCATAGTGGTTAGATGATAATATACTTCACAAAGTGTTCCCCTTGATATTCCCAGTACCCACCTGGCACCACACACAGTTACTGCAATACTATCGACTGTATTCCCTGTGCTGTACTTCGCATCCCCGTGACTGTTCTGTAACCACCAGTTTGCAGCTCTCAATCCCTGCACCTTTTTCACCGAGTCCCCAACCCCTTACCCCTCTGGCAAACATCAGTTCATTCTCTATATCCATCAGCCTGTTTCTATTTTGTTTGTTCGTCTATACTGTTATTTCAATTCCCCATAAGTGAAATCATATGGACAATACATATACTTTTAAAAAGGAAGGGGTCCAGCTTTGCTGGAAGCCCCAGAACACTCTCCCTGCAGCTGTGAGAATGGAATTACCGTTTGAGGTGGAGGTGTCTGATTCCCAGCCTTGCTGCATGGGAACGTCCCTGGGAGCCTTACAACTGTGAGGCCTCCGACTCAGCCCAGGGAGGCCGGCTCAGCCCCACTGAGATGGCTCTGAGAGCTGCCAGCACTGAGGCCATGGCCTGATCGGGGTTCTCTCACCTGGGCCAGAGGAGGAGCTCAGTCGCCCTGAGCTCTGCCCATCTGATACCTAAAGTGAGGGTTTTAATATGGGGAGGAGATCAGGTGGGGAATGGCGATTTTTCAGGCAAGCAAGCATCCATTACACTTTGAGTTTTCAACTTTTGCCTGGGAAATGAGAATTATAATACAGGTTTGGCTGGGCATGTCTGCAGGGGTTGCAGCCCAGAAAACTGAGGGCAGAGGGGAGAATTCCAATCTGACCTGCGTCAGATCTCCAGACCTCACAGAAAGGCCATTCTGCTTTTCTTCCTTTCCCCAGAGCCCACCCCCACACAGGACTAGGCCTCAGGGTTGGGTCCTGGCAGGGAAAGGCTGCACCTTACTTCTCTCTGCTCTTCTAGAGCTTTTTCTGTCCTTCTTCTTTGGCGGCTTCACATGGGGAGGGGTGGGGAGGGGAGCAAAGAACCAAACAGTTTTTCTGGCTCCCTTAAACTGCACTCCCCAGGAGTTACTTCTTGAACTTGGACACTCTCCTGAGCGTCCTGAGTTGCAGACAGACCCGAGTCTGAAGGTATAGACGTCTGGTACCCAGTGTCTTTGTTCCCGAGAGCTTCATGGAAGCTCTCTGGAACTAACATCCTTGCAAAGGGTTTCCATCACAGGCTTGGAGGGCCCTAGTTAAGGTGCACCTCAGTGCTCTCCTTCCCTGGGGCAGGGATGTGGAGGGTATTACATGACACAGCCTTACACTTGACCTGGGACATCCAAGCCCAGTTTCCTGTTTCCTCCCTCTCCACCAGAGTCCTCAGGGGATTCCCTCCCCCCCCACCCCGTATCTCCCTCAAGTCCCACTCTTATGGGGGTTCCCAGCGCATCAAACATATACATCTGAATGTCTTTCAACATTCCTTCAACAGATGTCTTCTACTGGCTGCCAGCCATGTGCCAGGCACCTGGGAACACAGCAGTGGATGAGATGGACAAGGGCCCTGCTTCTGCGGAGCTCACACTTGTGGTGGGTGACAATAAGCAAATTGGCCTGAGAAAATGTCAGGCAGTAATAAGAAGGAAACAAGAGAGGACGGTGGGACAGTGAGCCCTTCAGGTGGTAGGCTGTGTCAGAGACGATGTCAGGAAAGGACTCTCTGAACGGAGATGCTGACTTGAGGTCTGAAGGCTGAGAGGGACCTACCCACCCAGACAGCTGGACATGGGAATGTCCATGGACATGGAAAATGTCCATGGGAAATGTTCCAGACATGGGAAATAGCAGAAAAGGCCTCCGAGGAGGTAATGAACTTGAGGGGTTAGCTGGAGCAGAGGGGGTAGAGTCCAAGCTCATTCCAAGGTCACATGTGGAAGTTAGGCCAATTCCTGGACATGACCGACCACTGGTCCAAAAGGCCCCTAAAAGGTAACAGGACAGTTGAGAAGTTTCCCAGATGTTCTAGGAGAGTCTCCCCCAGTCACAGGGCTGCCTGCCTCCACCCGCCCTCCTAAAAGAGTCTCATCTTCAGCGTGGGGCCGGCAGCACTCCTTTCAGTGTCTCCCTGGTTCTGCTTCGTTATAGACCTGCTGCTTTCCGAAAGACTTCATAAGTGAGTCTCTGCCCCTGCGACAAGGTGTAGAGTGGTTTCCGGGGCTCCCAGAGCTGTCCAACACTCTCAGCTGATGAGAGTGGTGGGGCGGCAGCGTGTTCTGTGGGGTCCTGCGTGGGGCTCAGCATCGCAGGTGCTCTTGGACGATGAGCTCTCCCCTGAGTTCCCCAAGCTGTTTTTCCATATGCAACTTTATTTTTGCTGTTAATTAGTGCAAAGATGATTAGCCTATTCCTCAGTAAAGAGGCTGAGTCTAGGACCTGGGCTCACCACAGTGCGAAGAAAGAGAGGGTTTGCCCCTGCTCCCAAAAGTCAGGGTGTTGAAAAGGTTTCAGCAATTTCGAGGTGGGGCAAAACCACAGGACCCCAGGATTCTCCCACCCTGGGTAGGGCAGCTATAACCCTTTCTCTGTAATTGATTGCCTGGTAGTTGAACTATTAGCTTGTTTATGAACCTGCTGAAGCTGAAATTAAGAAGTTGGTAGGAAATTGTACAGATACCACTGTGTCTGGATATTTTAAGGGGATGTGAAGTTTTACTAAAAGCGGATCGGGAGCAAGACAGAAACTGTATGAATTACTAACAGAAGCCACACCAACCAGTGGGCAGCAACCAGAGACTGCAGTGGGCTAAATGACCTTGTGCCTTCCTGCTAATATGGGTAAGTGCCAGCAGCACTCTCTGTCACATTCCACTCCTAAAGCTGAGGTGTACATGGGATTAGAGGCATTTATTGTTCTGGCCACTGTCATGGTGCTCTTTGGGGGAAGATTAGAGAGGAAAGCTCCCTCTCAGGCTTAGTGGGAGGCCAGTGTCCGTCAGCAGAAACCCAGGGGCATGCCCTGTCAGGACTGCTGGAGAGAGGGGTCCAGAGCTGGGTGGGGGTGGGGATCTGTAGAATTAGGCATCTTCCAAGCCAGACAGCTGTCGTTTGTAACTACTAACAAGTTTCCTCCTTGCTACCACCTTCTTTTGTGCCACTCAGGGAATATATCCGAGACTTAGCCTGAGGAGAGATACAGGTCAAAAGGGGAACGCTAGTTTGCAAGGGCATCACCCCCTGAAGGTCTCCGCTGCCAGCAAGTTTTAAGTGGTAGGAGCAGAAGTGGGTTTTGTGGTGAATAGCAAACAGCCATTTGAATGAGGGGTTACTGAGCACCTCTTGGAGCAACTGCTCCTGCGGGAAGTCTGGTCAGCCAGGACGTGGTGCTGTGAGGGGGGCTGTGCCTGGAGGATGCTGGTTGTCAGGGCCTGGCTTCCACGTGTGGACACAGAGCAGAGGGAGGCAGAACACCCTAGCTCCTCCCTGGAGCAAAGAGCCTTGGATGCTGTGCTGTGCTTGTCAGGCCAGGCTGATGAGACCTTTTCTGGGTTACCTGTCACCTTCACCTTGCATGATTTTGGAAGCACTACACTTAGCTAGATGAACTGCTGCTTGGGTGTGCAGCCAGGGTGCCGGCCAATCCAGGGAGGCTGTGGATGAGAAGGAAGACGTGGGCAGAGCCAGGGGCTGGGCTGATCAAGAGGCTGCTCCACCTGGAGCTCTGGAGGTGTGCTGGGAACCGCCCTGCCTGGTTTCAGAAGCTGTAACCCCCATGGTTAAGGCTGAGTCAGAGTTGGGACCATAAGCCACTAAGGAGACAAAGCTTATCTCCCTGGTAGGGGTGCCATCTCTGCCCACTTTACCCTGCTTGGCCCTGAGCTTGACCAGTTAGCCAATGACGGGTAAGATTCCTCAAGGGAGGAACTACCTAAGACAGGCATGGTCACAGAAAAGGCCCACAGGGAAGGACTTGGGGGGCTATAGGAAAAGGGGGTGATGGACCCTCGCCCCTCAGCTTTGACATAGCCTGAGTCCTCATTCTGTCTGCAAGAAGTCTCCTAATCTCTTGGCTACCTTTCTTCTCCTGCTTGACTTAAGCCTGAAACAATGACAGAGGGCGGTGAAGTCCTGTGCTGGGAAGGGCAGATTCCCTGGGGAATCAGGCCTAAGAAAGAATGCATACAATCCTGTGAAACCTGCTTTGTTTATACCCTCAGCTTAAAAGATAAGGGTCCAGACCTGAGATGAGTCTGGCGCCCAAAGTTTTATAGCCCTTTAACTAACTGACTGTAACTCAGAATAAGCCCTCAAAGTTCTCTGTAAGTTATGTGTTTGACCCTTACTGGTTGACAATGATTGATGAGCTTTATCTGAATTCCTGTGCAAAATGAACCTAATAAAAGCCCATGGAGGAAAAGGCTCTTGGCCCTTCTCTTTTGAGAGATCGGCCACCTCTCCTCCCCAAGCAGATCATGTCTTGGTAGACTTATTCTCATCCGTGGCGGATGGGGCGGGGAGAGGGGGGGCTCAGAGATAAAGCTCTGCGACAGAGGTGGGGGGTGGGGGCTGTGGCATCCTGGCTGAAAGCTAACCATGGTGCTGACTCACCATGACTGTGGTCAAGAAAGAAACCCAGCAAGCTGGGGGCTCTCATGAGCCCTGGATCTGTAAAATATAGGCCAGGGAGCCTCAGCCGGAAGGGGCTTCAGTTAGTGAGGAATCAACCTTTTTCTGTGCTCTCCCCATCTCTCTTTGATGATCTGGAGTTACCAGGAGCCCAAGAGGACCCTGGACATTACCCTCCCCAGTCCCCTGGGAAACCATGAAACCAGGTCAGGAAACAGAGTAAAGGGCAGGGGCAGCATCCCTCTCCAGGCCTCTCTAGGATTCTGCAAGTCCTCCCGTGCTCTTGTTGGTCTTCCTGCTATGGCCGAACCCAGGTCTAGCAGGTACCTGTCTCAGTCCCTCGGTGAGCTTAGCCCCTGCTTCCCAGGGAACTGGAATAACCCTGTCCAGAGTTAAGCAGACTGCATAACTCAGAGATGAAGGTTGGGAGTCAAGGGGGATAGGACAGTGGGCGTGGGGGTCTAGCCCACATTGTATCTTGGTAAATGGCACCCCTGGAGTACGGCAAAGGAATCCTAAGACAGGTGTCTCAGAATGCTGCACCCTCACTCCAGCTTCCCTCCCCTACCTAATGCCCCGGTGTCTTAAATCAGCACCTACACTGTTCTTGGCTCATTAAGGCACTAATTAAATACCTGCTAAGTATTTAATGGGGTGGTAGACAGAATAATAGTCTGTGAAGATATTCACACCCTAACCCCTGAACCTGTGAATGTTACCTCACAGAGCAAAAGGGATTGTGCAGGTGTGATTAACGTTAGGGACCTCGATGTAGAGAGGTGATTTTGGACTATCTGGGTGGGTGTATTCTAATCACACGAGTCCTCGAAAGTAGCCGGCCTTCCCTGGTGCTGCCAGAGAAATAGGACCGCACGGGAAAAGCCAGAGAGATGGCAATATGAGAAGATGTGATGCCCCGTTATGGGATCAGAGATGTGAGGGGCTGCGTGCATGGGTCAGAGAGAGCCTTTGAGGAGCTGACAGCCAGCAAGGAAAAGGGACTTCCGTCCGACAGTCCCATGGAACTGCCAACAACAGAGTGAACCAAGAATTGCTTTCTCTCCTAGAGCCTCCACGAAGGGATGGCGCCCTGGGTTGTCATCTAGTGAGACTCCTGGGACTTATGGCCCATAGAACTAAGACATATCTGTATTTTAAGTTGCTAAAGTTATGGTAATGTTCATGGCAACAATAGAAAACTAATACACGTGGCTACAGAGTGGAATATATTTCACAACTGGTCATAATTTTCTTGCTTCTGGCATCGCCAGTAGCCAGTGGTAGAGAAGCCCTTTTTCAAGGTTGGTACATTCTGGGGGCAGGGAGGGCACCCTTCTGGTCCTATGTGCTTCTTGGTGCATCGGGTTTACTTCTCTGCTGGCACCTGCTGCTGGCATCCCCACCTGCCTGGCCCCTGGGATAGATGTCCCTACAGGCTGGTCTTTTCAGGAAGTACACAGGGCTCCCCACTGCTTCCTGTCATCTCTGCTGCCCCAGAGAGGCAGCTGCTGAACCCTCACCTCAGGCAGGTGACCCACACCCGTGCCCCATGCTGCTCTCCTCTGAGTGTCTTCCTGAGACTGGCAAGTGGTCTCAGGTTCCAGCTAATGCCTTTGGATCAGTCTGGGTCCAAGGAATCCGGTGGACCTCCTCCACGACAACGCTTGACTCCAAGAAGCCCAGAGGTGGCTTCTGGACCCTCCCACTGGCCTGAGCCTGGCCCTCTCCCCACTTCCTGTCTCCTCCTGACACAGTGGCAGACACATCTGTGGGGGCTGCAGCGGGGGTGGGAGGGAGCGTGTGCTCTCTCCTCTCCTCAGATCTTTGTGGGAGTCCCGCTCATTTCCTTCCTTCTGCCACCCAACTAGAGACGAGGCCTGAGGGTTGATGTCAGTGGTGGTGATGAGGATGGCAGGGAGAAGGTACAAGCCCCTTCTTATTAGCTCTTCTTTCAAACTTTCCTCCTCCCCTTCTGGGTAGTCTCCTTTATAGTTCATACTCCAGCAGGCGGGAAATAAAGAAGCAGTTCCTGTTCACTGAGACTGTAATTTCTACTGTGTGTTAACTCACGGAAGGTTCAGTTTCCCCTGTATCTAGCAGTTTAATCTAGACTTGAGTATCTTTGTTGTTAGCGGTCTTTGCGGGATGGGGGGGGAGTGGGGGGGAAGAGGGAGAGAGAAAAGACCGGGTCATTTGATTCCTCAGGTTCTTTTGTGTAAAAATTAAAACCTTACAACAAGCTACGAGAGGATGCTGTGTCCCAGCGACCAGGGCATCGGCAGGACAGCTGTGCCCAGGGCTCCGTCTCCTCAGGCCCATCTCAGGGCCCTTCTTAGTCACACAGGTTGGATTTGCTTTGTCCCTTGCTTTCTCTGGGTATCAGTCTTCTTATTCTAGGCTAGAAGGAATTTGTGGCATAAAAAAATCCAGTCCTCATAGGAGATGGTTGATGCTTTCAGCCTGCAGTCTCCTCAGGGTTCATTATTCAGTCTGTTTCCTCAGAGTCCATGGGTGGGCGTTTGGGGACGGACCCATGAAATGCCTGGGTTTGCCGTTGTAAGAGCCACCTCAGTATTCCATGGAGATGAGCCCTGGCCCTGATTTATACTTTGAGCCTGGAAAGCCCCTAATCAAACTTAGAATTGGAACTAGGCAGACTAAACAGAGCCCCTCAGAGTTCCTCTTGTGGTTCCTCAGAAGAGGAGAACCAATGGGTCGTGGGGTTACAGACAACTGAGGTCAGTTATTTCAGTTCAGTCATGGCCTCCTGGCTCAGTTCCCCTCCACCAGGACCTCACAATCTGAGAGGTTCCTCTTTGGGTGCTGATGTCACTTTTAGGTGAGATCAGCATCAGGCAAAACAGTGGAGCCTGTCCTCTGGGCGGCAGCCTCCAGCACGGGGGACCTTGCTGAGCAAGGACCCTGTGCCTGGGAGCCTCTGTTTCTGGGGGGCTGTGTGTGCTCCAGCTGCTGCTCTGGGCTCTCTGTGAGCGTCATCCCCTCATCCCACAGCATCCTACACAGGGAGATGCTCTCGTTGTTCTCAGGAGAGGGAGATGCAATTTCTTGGGAATCAGCGGGAGCTCATGGCAACAGCCAGAGTGCCGGCTTCCCGTCCCCAGCCTCTCACTTTGTGGCTTTGGATGCAATATACACTCTCTCTGAGCCTCAGGTTTCTTATCTGTAAAGTGGTTCCCTAATTCACAAAGTTGTCGTGAGAATGAAATGAAATGAAATAGATGATTCATGATGTCTTCCACCTCCACCCCTCAACCCCTCAACCGCAGAACACGGTTTTGACATGGTTCCCCAATAACTTGGGGGCTACCAGCAGTTCCCACTCAAAGTCGATGGGCAGAGTCTTTTCTAAAGCCTTTAAAGCCTCTCTGCTCCCAGGAAAATTCAACATTACCCCAGGGGCACTGTCCTACCAGAGAGACATGCCCTCTCCTCACTCCCCCACCCCCTGCCCCAGCCCCACGGGGTGGCCTCCCGCTGCAGAGGGCCAAGAGAGGGCTTTGTTGACTTCCAACGCTGTCTGACCTGTCTCTGGTCTTACACAGTGTTCCTGCTGACTTTGTCGATGTGGTTAGTTTAGCTTTTTGCTAGTCTTTCAGTGAAATAATGTCCAATGGCATTCCTTTTCATTTTCCACGTGCCTTCATTTTTCCACCAACCAGCCTAGGTAAGGTTTGCTCCGTGGTGTATCTCCAGACCTCTTGAGAGATAGTGCCCAGCATTGTCAAGCTTATCCCACTACTGAGTAAAACTGCCACCTAGTGGTTGTTGGGGGTGTGACTGTCTTTTCAGGAGCACTCATTGCTAGTATCAGAAACAAAATTGAGCTGCTGGTTTTATTTTACAGTAACTTAGAAGAGGTGATGCGAATCGGACCAAACAACATACCTGCCTCAAACATCAGACTGACACACACCAGTCTGCCAAGCTAGCACACTGCATTGTCTCTTTGACTAAAGTTAAATTGAAATGAAGTCACACAAAAACTAAATAAGTAAACCAACCCATAAACCACCTATACCAAACCACAGAACAAGGAATGGCTTTTTTCATTCACCCAACACACATGTACCCAGTGCTGGGCTGGCTCTGCTCAGCACTCTCTCTGATTTCAGTCAAGTAAAGGAGACTGTGTAGCAGGCGACCACACGGAAGACCTGCCCCTCTGTGGAGCAGTGAAATTGGAGCTCCCTGGTTAAGGAAGATTAGATTTTTGCCAGGCCGGAGGAAGAGAGGGCTCAAGGGGCATTCCACCTGACCGAAGGAAGAGCCACGCGATGCCCAGGGTGGTGGAAGCACAGGGACGAGCTCAGGTGTTGGTGAGATGTGCAGTGTGACTGAGAATATAATTCAGTCTAAACTTGTGGGTGTGTCCCACCCACGACCCATGGGCTGCATGTGGCCCAGGATGGCTATGAATGTGACCCAACACAAAATTGTACATTTACTTCAAACATTATGAGATTCCTTTGTTTTCGTTTGTGTTTGTGTATTTAATGTGTGGCCCAAGACAACCCTTCTTCTTTCAGTGTGGCCCAGAGACGCCAAAAGGTTGGACACCCCTGGAAAGCCTTGTACCAACAATGCACTTGGTGACCACATACACATTTTGTGGATTTATTTGCAACTTATTTCACTCAAAATAGGTCACAAAGGTATGAGACACTGACAGACGTTTAAGTGACAACTTGGAAGCATGTTGTTTACAATGACGGCAAGTCTCCACCGATTGGTCTATAGGTTCAAAGCAAACCGAATACAAATCCTATCAGGTTTTTTTTCTTTTTGTGGGAATTGGCAAGTTACTTCTAAAATTCACTTAGAAATGCAAAGGGCCATGAAGGGCCAAGACAATTAAAACCTTACAGCAACCTGTGAGTGGATGCTGTGTCTCAGCGACCAGGGCATCGGCAGGACAGCTGTGCCCAGGGCTCCGACTCCTCAGGCCCGTCTCGGGCCCCTCTCAGTCACACAGGCTGGATCTGCTTTGTCCCTTGCTCTCTCTGGGCCTCAGTTTCCTTCTGCTAGACCAGAAGGAATTCATGGCACAAAAATCAAATCCAGTCCTCAGAGGAGATGGCTGATGCTTTCAGCCTCAGCCTCCTCAGGGTTCATCACTCAGTCTGTTTCCTCAGGGTCTACAGGTGGCCCGTTGGGAGGCTTATGCTACCAGACTTACAATATTAAGATTTACAATAAAGCTAAAGGAATTAATTGTTAAAAAGCTGGCAGCGTCTGCCAAAAAGGAATATATGCACACCCTCCGACCCAGCGTTTCCACTCCTACATAGACGCCCAACAAAGATGCATGAATATTCAACAAAACCTTGCGCTAGATGGGTCATAGCAGCACCATTCTTGATAATGCTCAGCTGTGACTATTCGAATGCTCGGTAACACTGCGCTGTCTGTGCCCAGTGGAGTTTTATTCAGCAATGGAATGAAGTATTTGCAACTCCACACGACACCATGGATGTATTCTACAAACATAATGTTAGGAGAAAGAAGCCAAACTCAAAGGAATACATACTGTACAATTCCCATTAATGAAGCATAAAAATGGCCCAAACTAATGTGGTCATTGTGCTATTAGCTCAGATCCTTCCTCATCCTCAGTGTCCATGCCCTGGACTGTGAGACCGCAGGTCCTCTCACTAAAGATGTGGAGGGCATTTCCCCAGCAGGGCCAAGTAAGGTGTTTACACTGGACACAAATTTAAGGGGTTGCCAAAAACCTCGGTAGTCAAGAAAAGTAAAATTTCAATGCAATGTTTTTAAAAAATTTTTTGAATCCTCACATAGGATGTGCTCATTGATCCTATAAAGAGAGGAAGAGAGATAGAGATAGAGATAGACAGAGGGGATGGAGAAACATTGATTGGCCATCTCCCACATGTGCCCTGGCAGGGGATCGAATCCACAGCTTTTCGGTGTATGGGATGATGCTCCAACCCACTGAGCACCTGACCAGGGTTTTTTTTTGTTTGTTTGTTTTTTAAATCAAAGTGTATGTAAAAAAAATCCATGGTCAACAAAATATCAAAATTTGTAACAAAGACAGAAACTGACCGTGCGCTTGCTCTGTCAGATCCTGTGCTGCATGAACGGGAGGCCTGCATATTTCTGTTCTCTTACCCTCTGCCACCACCACGGCCGTGCCCTGCTGGCCTGCAGGAGGAGAGCTGTACCCCATCCCTGGACATTTTCAAAGATTTAAAACAGCCGAGACGAGCAGAGTTGCCTACACAACCACTGCAGGCAAGTGACCCGTGAAGTCCTGCCTGAGGTTTGGTGGCCGTTTGCGACGCAGCGACAGCCGGCTGACAAACTGAACTGTGCAGTGACATGTCAGGGCAGAGGCTGCTCTCGGGAAGTGGGTACTGCCGTGAAGGAGGGCTGAGGCGGGCTTCTGGGGGCTGGTGAGTTCTGTTTCTTGAGCTGGGGGCTAGTTAGATTCAGTTTGTAAAAACTCATTGACCTGTATGTTTATGATCTGTGCATTTCTCTATATTTTTATTACATGTGAACACAAAAAATTAAAAATACAGGAGACACGGCCCCTACCAATTTTCGAGGACAGTTTAGCTGAGATAAGACACACAAAAGAAAAGTTACAAGCATCAGGACTGAAATAAAAATCCAGAATAAATTGAATTCAAAGCAGTATTTAGAAAAATCTGTGAAATTATTTATTTTGAACTCTACCCACTGTTATTTATAAGGAAGCACTTAGAATTATTTGGGCCATAATTTTTAAGCTTTATTAGGCCCAGACAAAATCAAAACATAAAACTATTCTCTGACACAGTATTTCATTTGACTTGAGTTTTTGCTAAATTCATCTTTGCATTTACCTTTAAATTAACCTCATTTCAATGAAAAGAATCACTATTACGATCATTGTTTTTTCAACCATATACCTATTGCAAATGTGTGGAAGATCAGAAAGCACAGCTTTCCTGTGCACAGATATTAGATATAATTATCATTCAGCATCAAATGTTTGAGGAGCAATTTATGATCTATTCGTCTGTCCTCTGCTGCCTGCCTGTCTCTCTATCTACCTTAGTGTCGACTCTGAGGTGGATGGGGAGATCCTGTCATCAATTTGATGCCAAAGAACAAGTACATCTGCTTTACGATTGAGATAAAGGGGGAAAAACGTGCATCTAAATCATAGATCTTGTGATTTCTTACTATTTATTTCCCCCAAAAGACATACAAACATTTATGTTGTGATCTCTCTGGAGAAAACAAACTCCTATTGAGTATCAAATTTTCTCCCAGTCCAGGTGCTTCCCACGCATGCACCTGGCGCCAACAGTGTCCTGCCTCAACTCTCCCAGCAGAGGAGGGCCAGGCACAGTGCCAAGAACTTGAACTACGTGAACTCACTGAACCTTGACACTTCCTGGAGGGATGTTCAATCATTATCTCCTTCTTACAAATGAAGACACAACAGAGATGCTGCGCCACTTGACTGAAGCCACAGAGCGAGGGGCTAGCAGGGCTCACGTAAACCCAGCCTGCTGCCTGGCCCTGGGCCTCTGCTCTTCATCACCAGCACCCGCTTTCCACCTGCGCCCCGAGCTGCTGCTTTCAAAGGAGCTGTGTAAACCCCTTTTTAAAGTGACTATTTTAGAAACAGAGCTACCTCTCCCTAACTGAGAGCACATATAAATCCACACTTTTATGTACATGAGGTTTGCTTGGTGTGGGAAGGGACACATCTACGGCATGAATTTATAATAATAAATGAGGTCAACCTGAAACTAATGACTTAAAATGATCTTTTAAAATGTTTACCTTCTTGTCTGCTGTTCTCTGTTGCCTATGTCACACAGTAAGCCTGTGGGGGGGGGTTCACTCACTGATCGTTTCATAACTCTATAACTCAGTCACAGATGAAGGCCCTTTAGGACTGGACTTGGCCTGCTCTCTGTAAAGCTGCAGCCCCCAGCACGCCTGTGGGACAGCGAGTGCTCAGAGTATGGGCTTATCGATGGGGTAATGGGACTGAAGTAAATGTCTGAGAGCTTAGCAGAGAGTCTGGAGAGAAACGGAATAAGAGAAATGAAAATGGTGTTCTGTGACATTGACTAGTGGTACCTCTGTAAGTTATGTGAATATTTTCATTGACAGGAGAACAACAGTGGTATTTCTGGGTATTAAATCTCTCCATCTGATTTACTCCTTCTGTATTTCCTAGCTGTAGCCGTTCCATTCTCCCCTTGTCCTCCCTGCCTGGCAGGAATAAAAAGCAGAATCACAGAACTTCTCTGGCTGTCAGAACTTCAGCTTTCAGGGGCTGTGACTCCCACTTTCCAGGTTGATGTCTATTCCTTTCCCTTCCTGGGCCTCACAGAGCCCCATGCTGTGTGCACACACCTTCCTCCCTCACTGTTGGAAGGTTGAGTGCTGGGCTCTCAGGCAGATAGTGGAAAATCTAGCACAGGTGGCAAACACCAGGCCCGTAGGCCAAATGCGGCCCTCCACCTTGTTTTATCTGGCTGAACACCTGGTTTCTACCCGGTGGCAGCACCCTGCTCTCACTTAACAGTTACATTTATACAGTCCTAAAATTACATTCAGGCCTCTGAAGGCAACTGCGAGGTTGATGTGGCCCCTGGTAAAAATGAGTTTGACACCCCTGACCTAGATGTTTCCTCAGGTCCCATAACCCCTGCTCTGCTCTGTGCCCACTGAGGGGGTGTTTCTGGGGAGACTGTCCTGAGCTCACAGTCCGCTCTTGGTCATGGTTAAGGAGTCACCGCCAAAAGAATTCTTGAGCACGCTAGTGACAACCTCTGCTAAGGCCACTTGTTACTTTCTTGTAATTTCTATCATAAGGACTTGCAGTTCTTGTTTGTTTTAAACAAAGTGCTGGTTCTAATCACCTTCAGTGGCAATACATTCTTGCTCCTTAACCAAATCAGTCACCCATTTCTTTAAAAAGCCCAGCTACCCTGTATGAGCTTTCCTTGTGGGCAAAGTCCTGCTCTAGGTGCCCCAGGGAAGGCAAGGTGAGAGTGCAGGTCTGCCCCTGGACACTGGCATCTGCTGGACAGCAAGTCGGGGCGCACACCACCCAATCAACCCTAGTGCTGTGATGCATGCGTGCTCTCTGATGGGGGCGTGAGCATGGGATACTGCAGGTGAGACAGACTACTTTTGCCAAGGGATGCAGAGAGGCCTCCCTTGTCGGGATCCATGGATTACTCGGAAGAAAGTGTGCCTCTTTCAATTCTCATCTTACTTCGGGCATTTATAACTTTACTCCAAATTTGCCGCTAGTGCCTTTAATTCAGCCTCCAGCCTCCAGCTCTGCTCCGCCAGGAGCCTTCTAGCTCAGCCCGCCACAAATGCTCCAGTCACCAGAGCACAATGGTTCCCCCTTTGGGTAACTGTGCACCCAAATCAGCCAAGACAATTTTTTCCCTGGATTCACACTTTGGTCAACAGTAAAATGATCCTGACTTTCATAGATCAGCAGGAAAGGCTTTTTTGGGGGGTGGGGGGAGAAAGCATTTATACATTACATACAAACTCAATTATTTCTTCCTTTGATAATAACCTACCCCAAAGAAAACCTGTTAACTGTAAGCAAACTTTTGCTGTAAATGCTTACCTTTGATGGTCTGGAGCCAAAGCCGCATTTCTTGGAAGCAGTGCTGACCAACAACACCAGGGTTTTGAGTTTTCCTCCTGTCTCAATAAGATACAGCTGGGATCCGCCAGCAGGCCCCACACGTGAGCTCATGGACTCAGGGTTGCATGTAGAATCACTTTGGGTGCATGCTAAACTTTCAGTTTCTTGAGCCCCAGCCCGAAAGAGTCAGTTGCAGTAGCTCTGAAACTGGGACATAAAGATCTGGGTGTTTTTTTTTTTTTTAATGAATAATTTTTTAAGATTTTTTTTTGGTTTTTTAAAATATATTTTATTGATTATGCTATTACAGTTGTCCCATTTTCCCCCCTTCACTCCACTCCATCCTGCACACCCCCTCCCACCCACACTCCCCCCCTTTAGTTCATGTCCATGGGCCGTACATATAAGTTCTTTGGCTTCTACATTTCCTACACTATTCTTACCCTCCCCCTGTCTATTTTCTACCTACCATTTATGCTACTTATTCTCTATACCTTTCCCCCCTCTCTCCCCCTCCCACTCCCCTATTGATAACCCTTCATGTGATCTCCATTTCTGTGGTTCTGTTCCTGTTCTAGTTGTTTGCTTAGTTTGCTTTTGTTTTGGTTTTAGGTGTGGTTGTTAATGACTGTGAGTTTGCTGTCATTTTACTGTTCATATTTTTTATCTTCTTTTTCTTATATAAGTCCCTTTAACATTTCATATAATAATGGCTTGGTGAGGATGAACTCCTTGAACTTGACCTTATCTGAGAAGCACTTTGTCTGCCCTTCCATTCTAAATGATAGCTTTGCTGGATACAGTAATCTTGGATGTAGGTCCTTGACTTTCATGACTTGGAATACATCTTGCCAGCCCCTTCTTGCCTGTAAGGTCTCTTTTGAGAAATCAGCGGACAGTCTTATGGGAACTCCTTTGTAGGTAACTGTGTCCTTATCTCTTGCTGCTTCTAAGATTCTCTCCTTCTGTTTCATCTTGGGTAATGTAATTATGATGTGCCTTGGTGTGTTCCTCCTTGGGTCCAGCTTCTTTGGGACTCTCTGAGCTTCCTGGACTTCCTGGAAGTCTATTTCCTTCACCAGCTTGGGGAATTTCTCCATTATTTGTTTAAATAAGGTTTCAATTTTTTGTTCTTCCTCTTCTCCTTCTGGAATCCCTATAATTTGGATGTTGGAACATTTCAAGATGTCCTGGAGGTTCCTCATTTTTCTGAATTCTTGTTGCTTCATTCTTTTCTGGTTGGATGTTTCTTTCTTCCTTCTGGTCCACACCATTGATTTGAGTCCCAGTTTCCTTCCCATCACTATTGGTTCCCTGTACATTTTTCTTTGTTTCACTTAGCATAGCCTTCATTTTTTCTTCTAATTTGCAATCAAATTCAACCAATTCTGTGAGCTTCCTGACTACCAGTGTTTTGAACTGTGCATCTGATAGGGTGGCTATCTCTTCGTTGCTTAGTTTTATTTTTTCTGGAGCTTTGATCTGTTCTTTCACTCAGGCCATTTTTTTTTTTTTTTGTCTTGGTGTGCCTGT
Source organism: Desmodus rotundus (assembly GCF_022682495.2). NCBI lineage: Eukaryota > Metazoa > Chordata > Mammalia > Chiroptera > Phyllostomidae > Desmodus > Desmodus rotundus. Next base: position 72,668,371 of record NC_071393.1, read on the forward strand.
TACATAAAGGGGCGGAGCCTTAGGTGTCCACCAGGGCAGGGTAACTCTCTTTGCTGTGCTGTGACGCTGTATGTGGGGGAGGGGCTGAGAGGGAGCAATGGTGCTTGCTCTGCTCTCTGCCAGTTTTCAATCACTTCCTCCGCTACCCACAATCAAATTGGGCCCTTTTGGTGCTGCTTCCCGAGTGGGTGGGTTTGTGTATGTTCTCGGCCCCTGTGGGTCTCTCCAAGGAACTCTCCTGTGAGGCTAGGAGTTTCTCCTGCTGCTGCCCTAACCCCCACAGGTGTTTTCAATCAGAGGTTTGAGGCTTTATTTCCCTGCGCTGGAGCCCTGGGTTGCACGGTCTGTCACTGGGTCCACCCGCTGCTCCCTGGCCAGCCAGCTTCAGCTTTGCCCACCCTGTTCCATAACCTGCTACCTTGCTGGGTCCGCCAGCTGCTGCCTTGCCACGTGTCCTCTCCGCCAGGCTGCCCATCTCAGCCCCTCCTACCAGTCTGGATGAATGTTTCTTCTTTATCTCCTGGGTTGTTGGACTTCCATACAGTTCAATTTTCTGTCAGTTCTGGTTGTTTTTTGTTTTTAAATTGTTGTTGTCCTTCTTTTGGTTGTGGGAGGAGGCACAGTGTGTCTACTTACATCTCCATCTTGGCTGGAAGTTGTAAAGATCTGTTTTTAAAAAGCTCTCCAAGGGAGTCAGGGTAAGCAAGGTTTGGAAATGGTTGTTGCAGGCCCTGTGTGATCAGCAGATAGAACTCCTGGGGATGAGTGATACTGGGTAATGCTCTGAGGTGATTTCACTTTCAGGAGTGTTCTTACCCACAGGATCTACAGCTGACTGAGGGGAGAGAAAGTGGTTTGCTGGGCAGGGGTGATAGTGGTCGCCATGTCTCAGCCGGGCGCACTGGGCTGGTCTCTGTTTGGCAGGACATTTCCTGTGAATGTGACACACCATCAGGATCACATATGCCATATGTGATATTGTGATTAGAAAAAGAAGTCATCCATATCACCGCCACCTTTGCACTCCCACTTTTCACTGGTCCTCATTTCTCTCCTTTTATATTCTTATGACCACACTCGATGCTCCACTTTTATTCTCCTGCTGGTATTCTGCTGGACATTTTCTCACATTCTTACAGAAGCTTTTTAAGTTTTTCTTTCTTTTTTTTTTATAGTTTAATGTATTTTAATGGCAAAGTTACAGGAACAGCACAGAAGACAGACAACATTAAAAACATATGTGCATGTAGGACAACTCAGTTAGAAAAGTATAGTGAATGGATGGAATCCACTGTATGATAAAAATGCTACAAACACCATTCAGTTGCCATTAATATGAAATTTAATTGTTTTAAAAAATCCAAATGCTGGCATTGTCCAGAAAAATTTAACAGGTTTATTTATATTTGTATAAAGTTGAACTGCTTGGAACTTGTTCACTGAAACACCTTGACTTGCACTAATGCTTTATGCCCCCACATTTATATTAAAAAAATTCACACACAAATGAAAATGGAAAAACGGCCAATACCTGATTTCTGTCCCCTATTTTCCACTTGCAATCATATACTTAGGTACCTTTTTGACTCCATGGAAAAAAAATATCTAACATTCAGAACTACCAATAACAGGAAGAAGAGAATTTTTTTTTTTTAAAGAATGAAATGTTTCCCATCATAGTGGATTCTTAAGCACGCTCTCCACGTATGCGGAGTGCTAGCTGGATGTCTTTTGGCATAATTGTTACACGTTTGGCATGGATAGCACACAGGTTGGTGTCTTCAAAAAGGCCAACCAGATAGGCTTCACTTGCCTCCTGCAAAGCACCAATAGCTGCACTCTGGAAGCGCAGATCTGTTTTGAAGCTCTGAGCAATTTCTCGCACCAGACGCTGGAAGGGAAGCTTGCAGATCAGAAGTTCAGTGGACTTCTGATAATGTCTAATTTCACGAAGTGCCACAGTACCAGGCCTGTAACGATGAGGTTTCTTCACCCCTCCAGCAGAGGGTGCACTCTTGAGAGCGGCTTTGGTAGCCAGTTGCTTCCTCGGTGCTTTACCACCTGCGGAGTTGCGGGCAGTCTGCTTTGTATGAACCATGGTATAGGGACCTTTACTTACCCCCCTTCTCCTTCGGCTGGAGCTCGGCGAGATGTAGGAGGTGCTGGCATTAGAGAGCGACGGCGGCTGCGAACAGTAAGTTTTTCTTTTCTAACAGCTGCATGTTCTTGCCGGGTTTTAGTGTACCTGGGTTTATACCAACATTGGTGGATTTTAATACTTGCACCAGTCAATGTCCAGGGGATTGCTGGGGCAGCTGCACTCACACTTTCACATTTTAGGTACAGTTCACTGACAGCAGTGCTAGCCTGGTGTACTTGAAGGGCCTGGAAGTAAGTCACTGTTGGAAGCGTTCAGCTGTTCCCTGATGGTTCTCACTCTCTGAGTGCAACACTCAGATGCGACCAGGAGATGGTGCTGTGGATCAACTTTTACCCGCACATCCTGCAATGCAGGTGGTTTTCTGAGAACCCAGGCGAAATTATCTTGAGTTAGCTTTCATTCCTTTCCTATTGGGGATAATAAACCACTCAAATCTGCGTGCAAAAGGAAATCTTTAAAATAAATAACTTTCAGCTAGGGATGATAGATGATGATGGACTGACTTTGAACCCTGCTCTAAAGCCTAGGATCCGAACTTCACACTGAACTTGAACTTGGAAAAGGTAACTAGTTGAGTATTTACCAGTATCTTCTGTTGCCAAGAATGATGTTAGAGGAAACGTGTGAGGAAGTCTGGAGACCAATCTGGGACTTCCTGCTGCTCTAAAAGCAGCACAGGAAAGTGATTTCAATATAAATGGAGTTCCAAATAATACATATGCTGTCCTTGGTTTAACCATGAAACTGTCAGGCAAAAGTTGCTATCTACAAAATTAGCATAAGGAAAACATTTGAGGTCAAAGGCCCTGATATTTAGCCCAAGCCTTTGTAACCACTAATATAGTTGGCTCACTTTCCTAGCACTCTTGAGATAATGCTAACAGACTGTTGGGTGTTCCTATTGTGTATTTATAACTTCTTCTGGTATTTGTAGTTAGAATGTGGTCTGCTGGAATGGAATTTCATTTCTGATACGCATGCAAATAACTTGACCATGACCCTGTAAATTTCCCACAGGCCCTTTTAGCAATAGGGTGTTGTTATCTCAGAGATGGGGTCCCTGCATCGTGCCTAAGAACGTCTCAGCCAATTAGCTCAGTTGGTTTGACTACAGCTGTAAGACATCTAAGGTCACAGTAACCATCCATGGCAAGATCAGTCAAGTTGGAGACGAGAGAGCCAGGCTCCAAGAGGAATGCACTCTAATCCAGGTGATATGTGAGTTATTGGTAACACGGAAAAATATTATAATGAGCATGGCTCCATGTTCCTTGATGCTTAACAGAAGGGCCACTCAGTGAGGTCATCTTCACCAGCAGAGCTGTTTCTCTCTATGCAGGGCAACCCCTTCCTAGGAATGAAGTTGATTCAGAGTTTGATCTATGCGCCTCTTCATGTGACTACCTGTGTCTCCTAAGACTTTTACTATCACACACAGCAATTAGGAGGAAATGGAAAGATAATTATGCTTGCTCACAGAATCAGGAAAAGGCTTAACAGTGCATGGCAGTTCTTCCACTGGAGGGCGCCCATCAGCTGCCAAAGTTTTGGAAAACTGCAAAACAGGTTTCTCATCATTTTTGCATGCTGCCTATGGGGTCTCTCTATTAGCCACTGTGATCCAGATGTATACTTGAGATTTATAGTTGTTTACTTGGGAAGCAAAATCTTACATGAATCAGGAAAGGGACTTTTCATTTGAAGAATAAATATTTGTGTTCCATGTAGATGGAGAAGAAAGTGACTTCCTGAGGTGAGTTTCTGCTGCTGGCTGCTTGGATGTCAGGTACAAATATCACAACGCACATTCACTGACCAAGGGGCTGGCTCTGTGCTGAGCACAGTACAAGCATCACTCCCATCAGTCCTCACAACACCTTGTGAGGTAGGTGCTATGATTATCTGCATTTTTAAGGATGAAGTAATAGGCTCACAATGATGAAGTAATTCCTCCGGCTACTAAAGGGCACAGTCATGATTTGAGTGCAGGCTAAATAAACTTGAGGCCACGTTCTAAAACCCAATCCTATCCTATTCGGCCTACAACTTATCAGAACCAACCTAATTTCAATCTGATTCCTTTTTTTCCCCCCGAACAGGGTTACACACTTGTCATTTTGCAAGTGGGGAGTAGGCTCCAGTTTCTGCATTAAGATATGCCTTCATAGTTCTCTCCAATAGGCTGCAGGTACGTGGAGAGGGTGAAAATCACAGGGTCAGTGTTCCTGTTTTTTAGTAAGTCTTTCAGTGTGTGTTTAACATCTATCCTTGGAATGTGAGGCTACATTTCCTCTATTGTTCTCTGCTTGGGACTATGTAAAAAATTCTAGCCAACAGGAAAAGACCCGTTCAGTATTCTGTTACACTGAAACACTCCACTCATTTCAGAGTTCAGCAAGGTCCCACACTTAGTAGGAGAGGCCAGCCAGAGAAGGCAGCTACGGTCCCCTCTGTTGTTGCTTGAGCATATGCGCCTGGGTCTAGTCCTTTCAAATTGCCTTCCTTATTTCTTGCAACACAAACACTGTTCTTACAAAGGAAATTTCTTCCATAGTTAATCACCAAGAGGATATATTTTTCCATATCATCTATACACGTAGCTTTAAAGCAAACATAAATAAAGAAGAATTGGTTTTAAGTCTTTAACTTGGGCATATGGTTTTAGAAGTGCAGATCCTGACAGAACCAACATGGAGGCGTAGGTAGACACACTGCGCCTCCTCACACAACCAAAAGAAGGACAACGGCAATTTAAAAACAAAAAAAAATCAAAACTGACAGAAAATCGAACTGCACAGAAGTCCAACAACCAAGGAGATAAAGAAGAAACATTCATCCAGACCTGTAGGAGGGGCGGAGACGGGCAGCTGGGGCCCATAGGACTGGGGCAATGCGGCCGGATCCAGAGACATGGCGGATTGTGGGACGAATGGAGCAGGCAGTGCGACAGCTACCAGACCCCGATGCTCCACATTCGCGAATAGATAAACCAGGAGTAACGGCAGGGGAGCGAAAAAAGACAGTGCAGCCCAGGGCTCCAGCTCAGGGAAATAAAGCCTCAAACCTCTGATTGAAAACACCCATGGGAGTTGAGGCGGCAGTAGGAGAAACTCCCAGCCTCACAGGAGGCTTTGTTGGAGAGACTCAGGGGGGCCTAGAGTGTGCACAAGCCCACCCACTTGGGAATCAGCGCTAGAGGGGCCCAATTTGATTGTGGGTAGCGGAGGGAGTGACTGAAATCCAGCAGAGAGTAGAGCAAGCACCATTGCTCCCTCTTGGCCCCTCCCCCACATATAGCATCACAGCGCAGCGGCCAGCTTTACCCCACCCCAGTGAACACCTAAGGCTCCGCCCCTTTTTGTAACAGGCGCGCCAAGACAGAAAAAAAAAAAGGCCCAAATGAAAGAATAGATCAAAGCTCCAGAAATAAGCAGTGAACACATAGCCAACCTATCAGATGCACAGTTTAGAACACTGGAGATTAGGATGCTCACAAAATTGGTTGAATTTGGTCACAAATTAGATGAAAAAATGAAGGCTATGTTAAGTAAAACAAAGGAAAATGTACAGGGAACCAATAGTGATGGGAAGGAAACTGGGACTCAAATCAACAGTGTGGACCAGAAGGAAGAAAGAAGCATCCAGCCAGAAAAGAATGAAGCAACAAGAATTCGGAAAAATGAGGAGAGGCTTAGGAACCTCCAGGACATCTTAAAACGTTCCAACATTCAAATTATAGGGGTTCCAGAAGGAGAAGAGGGAGAGCAAGAAATTGAAAACTTTTTTGAACAAATAATGAAGGAGAACTTCCCTAATCTGGCAAAGGAAATAGACTTCCAGGAAGTCCAGGAAGCTAAGAGAGTCCCAAAGAAGCTGAACCCAAGGAGCAACACACCAAGGCACATCGTAATTACATTAGCTAAGATGAAAGAGAAGGAGAGAATCTTAGAGGCAGCAAGAGAAAAGGACACAGTTACCTACAAAGGAGTTCCCATAAGACTGTCCGCTGATTTCTCAAAAGAGACCTTACAGGCAAGAAGTATTCCAAGTCATGAAAGTCAAGGACCTACATCCAAGATTACTGTATCCAGCAAAGCTATCATTTAGAATGGAAGAGCAGATAAAGTGCTTCTCAGATAAGGTCAAGTTCAAGGAGTTCATCCTCACCAAGCCATTATTATATGAAATGTTAAAGGGACTTATCTAAGAAAAAGAAGATAAAAAATATGAACAGTAAAATGACAGCAAACACAGTTATTAACAACCACACCTAAAACCAAAACAAAAGCAAACTAAGCAAACAACTAGAACAGGAACAGAACCACAGAAATGGAGATCACATGGAGGGTTATCAATAGGGGAGTGAGAGGGGGAGAGAGGGGGAAAAGGTATAGAGAATAAGTAGCATAAATGGTAGGTAGAAAATAGATGGGGAGGGTTAGAATAGTATAGGAAATGTAGAAGCCAAAGAACTTATAAGTATGACCCATGGACATGAACTATAGGGGGGGAATGTTGGAGGGAGGGGGTATGCAGGATGGAGTGGAGTGAAGGGGGGAAATGGGACAACTGTAATAGCATAATCAATAAGTATATTTTTTAAAAAAGAAGAAGTGCAGACCCTACTGCTGCTCCCTTCACTTGGAGGTTCCTTGTCATTTCCATGTGGAGATCTTCTCTAGGAGTGCCTGCTTTGGGGTGACAGTGCGGCCCTTTGCTACAGGGACTTGGATCAAGGGGTGTCATTGTAGGCAGGTAGGGAAGGCTTCACAGAAGTTGGACATGATATGGCCCATGAAGGAGGTGCAGAATTTGAACTGATAAGGAGTGGGGTGGGGCATTTCATGTGGAGAAAAGGGTCTGAGGAGCCAAGATTTAAGTGCTGGAACAGAGCCTGTTGGTGTCAGCTGGGGAGCCTGAGAGGGATAGAAGGTAACTGGCATGTGTGGACTGGAGGTATGGATGTAGCCTAAATGGATGAGGAATGGAAAATTAACGGAGGGAGTTGTGGAACTGGCAGGATACCAAAGGTAATGGTAGTATTTTAGCGTGGACTTACCTCTGGAAACCATCTATTCCAAACCTCATGTCTCACAGCCACAGCGATGAAGTTTTGGGGTGGTGAGGCAACTTTCCCAGGGCCTCACAGGAGGCAGGAGGTCATTCAGTGCTTGCCCCTTTGTCCATTCCTGCCTCTGTGCTTGGTCTGAGATTAGACAGAAAGCTGCTGTAGGCCAGGGAGCTAAGAAGCTCTGTTCTAAGAAGCTCACCTGTTCTACATGTGCTGAACAGAGAGAAAACAGAACATCAGAAGGAGAGATATTATTACTATATGCAAAGCTTGAGGTGTGTATGGTGGCCTTGGCTGTTGGCAAGGGGATAAGGGAGATAGTTAAATATATTAAAGAAGTTGGTAAGACCCAATACAGGGACTAGAAAGAGGAATATAAACTGATTGCAAGTTTCCAACTTTGTGTTTTGATAGAATAGTATCAAAGAAGCAAGGGGGAGGGATTCTGAGTTGGAGTTTGGAAATGTTTGGTGAACTGACTGGGTGATGGACAACTGGAAATAGTTCATTCGTTTCACCTAATGGATACTTATTGAATGCCTAGTGTGAGCTATCGTGCTAGGTACTGAATAAACAAGTACTATGCTCTTGGTCTGAGACCTCCTGGAGCTTTCATTCTGGTGTTTCCTGGTGGAGAAACATGGCCTTAGGGGACAGGCACCCCCTGGAGTGATGCCTCTTGGAGCCCCAGAGTTCTGTGGTGCTTGGCAGGTGACCTCTGTCAGGCAGTGAGGACAGGGTGAACAGAAGAGGGCTAGGGACAGAGTCAGTGGACCGTTGCAGAAAGATGCCATCATCGTCAATAGGTTATGAGCTTTAAATACATTGTCCTAAGAGTTTTAACCCACCTTTTCTCTCATTTCTTTTTATTTAAATCAATTATTTCAACTTATCCCCACCAAAGAGTTTTCTAAGATTCAGGAGAATAGAGTGAATGATTAAACAGGCTGTGAGTGGGGCAAATTCAAGTGAAGAAGTGAATGATTAAACAGACTGACTCAAGAAAAAAGGCAACAGACTCATTATATTTAAAAAATTCCCTTGGCCCACTGAACTAGCGCCAGCACCTTTTGGGGGGGTTCATTTGTCAGGATTCTTTTTTTTTAAATTTTTATTGTTATTCAGTTACAGTTGTATGCCTTTTCTCCCCATCCCTCCACCCCACCTTTAAGCTTGGCCTCACTCCACCAGGTGGTGTTAAGTGCTAAGCCCTCTCCCTCCTTTTTTCTCCCTAATTTTAACCCTCGCTTGGACTAGCCTTAGGGTAGATTAGGAAATTCTGATCAATGGGATCCTAGAGGATTTAGGAGGTCAAGGGCAGGCCTCGAGCACCCCGCAATCTCCTGATTAATATGCAAAGGTAATTGTTTGGAGGTTAAGAGAAAATCTTTTTGCATGTTAATACTAAAATTATTATTGACTTACATAATATTTTGTTAAGTTTAAAACATCTAAAAACCTCACAGAAGCCATCACAATGTAAATCCTACAGGTAAAAGATCAATTGTTAAAAGGGAATCTGCAATGAAAAAAATGGAGACATCATCTTAGTGACAATGTTCTTTAATAGTCTTTTGCAGACATGACTTCTTTGGGTGGGACGTGTATTGAGAGTGACCATAGATTTCACCCTTCGAAAGACTAAAATTGTAGATTCCTCAAGGGCAGGAGGGAGCTTTTCTCCAGACGCTCACCTGTTTTGCCCACCTTCCATTCCGCCTAAGTGTATGGGTGTGCCCTCTTTCCCCTGCTCCCAGAACCATGTGGTGGTCAGCTTCTCCTTTCCCCTCTCTCTAAGTGTAGATTTCTCTATCCTGACTCTCTTTTTTTCCCCCAGGACACAGAGTGACTCAGAATTTTGCTTGTGTCTGCTCTGATCCACTAAGTTTTTATTTTAAAGTTTAACTCTCGGGATGGCATTACTTCCTCTCTGTTGTCGTTCCTGGTGGGAATTGGGGAGAATGTCTCCAGGGCTGGACAACAATCACCTCTGTTCCTGGAATATCTGGAAAGGCCAGTGCGGGAGCTATAAATCTGAAGTCGCAGCTCCAGATTTGAAATCACAATCTGAAATCTGACTCTCTCAGTCTTTTCTGAGGTGCATTGCAAGCAACTTGCAACCATTAATAGTCTCAGCACCAGAGCGTGTGAATGACGATTCTTGGAAAACAAAAACAGAGAGGACTGCAGATTATTCCTGTAATCTGCCATCTTCACTCTTTGCATTCCCATGTTTTCTGGAATACAAGTGAATCACATGTGTGTTTATTATTTTTAGGAGCCAGAGTTGGAAACTTATCTTAGAGCTATTTGAAAAAAATTATCCAGGTTTTATTGAGATCCACAGCCCCCTTATCCTTATGGATACTGAAGTTACTTTGAATGATATAAAAGTAAAAGGAATTTCTATCATAGAGAAGTTAAGTCAAAATGTTTAGTGTGAACATAATTCATGACTAAGTAGACAAATCTAACTTCCTTATACATACTTTCCTGCTCAGGGACCTTGCCCAGGCACTTTGGCCCCGCCCATTAATGGCCAGCCTGTACTGCTTCACTCCCTGCTTGCCTTTGTTTCTCTCTCCTTGCTTTCCTGCTCTCCTTTCCCTGTTCGCTGCCTCACTGACTCCCTCACCAGACCCCATCTTTCCTCTTCTCTGAACAGAAAGTCTGTCTACCTACAGTGTGGCTCCATGCCAGAAATAATGAAAATGGTGGAAAATTTTCCTGTGGTTATCCCTGGCTCTCCTCCTCTCCAGGTATGCATTCAGGTCAGGGACAGGGAGCACAGCAGCACTGAGACCAGAAGAGCCTTGATATTCTCGTTGGCTCTTGCTATCTGCTGCGTGCTCAGAAACTGAAAATACTTTCTAGAGATTCTGGAAGGGTGGGAGAGCACCAAGCAAACACAGTTCTTCCTCAGAGAGAGCTGCTGGCACCAAAGAAAGGCCCCAATATTGCACAGGTTTCCCCTGCTGGACTCCCAGCCCACACAGGGGCCCAACTGTGGAAATACCTCCCTACTCCCTGGGCCCCCCTGGCCCCATTAAAACCCTGCCCCTATGTGTTTGGGTTAGTCCACTGGAGGATTTCCAAGACTCTTGAAACGTTTGTGGGTAACCTGGAATTTCCTGAGAGCCCCAGCTGCTGAGACCGCTGCTGGCCCACTTCAGGGATTTGTGCCTTTTGTGAGCGACAAAGATGTTTGTGTAAAAGTGGGTCCCAGGAAATCCTTGGAAATTCTTGAGCTTTCAAGTCCCGATAAGGTACAAATCTACCAACAATAAAAGTTCTAGGCTGTGTCAGAGAAGGTCTAAATCTCAATCAAGCAGAGATACGTAGGCAGCTATCATGTGTCTTTGGCTTATTCTAAAAGCCAGCTTTTTAGTATTTATTGGTAAGGCCACTGACTTATAAGATCAAGTACCATTTGTTTACTGCTGCTTGAAGTGGAAAGGTGAAGGCCTCATGGGGCTCATTGGAATTCACAAGTTCTCACGGACTAAGACAAAAAACAGTGGTTAAACTGTCGATGTTCTGAATAGAGACTTCATTGATCTTTCCATGTGGATGCGATACTCCATTCCCCCAAGTGAAAGCTCAGAAATCTTCCTTCTTAGTTAAGCCACGATTCAAGCACACTCGAAAACATTTTGGGGGCGACTACCTTTCCTTTACTTTCAGTAGTATTAGCATATTCCTTTCTCATAAATTATATCATTCTGTTATTTATTTATTTATCTAAAAAAAGTGATGTGGGGCTTTTTAAAAAAAGATTTTATTTATTTTTAGAGAGAGGGGAAGGGAGGGAGAAAGAGAGAGAGAGAAACATCAGTGTGTGGTTGCCTCTCACATGGCCACCACTTGGGACCTGGCCTGTAAGCCAGGCATGTGCCCTGACTGGGAATTGAACTGGCAGCCCTTTAGTTCGTAGCCCATGCTCAATCCACGGAGCCACACAAGCCAGGGCATTATTGTTATTTTTGATTCACTTAAATATTTACTAAACATGTGCCAAATCTTTTATTAGGTAGTGAGAAAATAATGACAAGCAAGAGAGTCCCAGATCCATGCCCCTTAAAAGTATCAAATCACCATGAAGCAGGACAGAGAGTCGCTCCCACGGCACAACTGCAGGCACAGACTCCGGGGCCTGGCAGACACTGCTGTTCTGCCCGTCTCTTCCTGCAGACCTGACACTTCAGAAGTAGCTGCATCGGCCCTAGCCTTGGCTCCTGCCACCCCCTGCGCCCCCCACCCCTTGGCTTCTCTAAGAGAGACAGATGTTTGGGAAGGACAAAGGACCAGCTTCTAAACCAGAATGTGGTGCTGCAGGCCACCTTTTTTTTTTTTGTGGTATTTTCCTAATGGCAACAGTTTCTGCAGAGTCTGCGTGACTTACATTTCCTTTTTCTAGAAGCAAAAGACATGTGTAGGTGCTATCAGCATGTTCTTACAAAGTCACAGGTTTTCATTTTCCCCCTAATCATTGTAATTTGCTCCATCAAGGATCTTGCGCCCAAGGAGCATACTATCTAGTCAAGAAAGCAACAAATACAAACATGAGAGCCTCCGGGGGCCGGGCCAGCAGACCCAGACAGGAGGTCATTTCTGTGGGCTAAAATTCTGGTCACTGTGTCAGGAAGAGGATGGCATCAGATGTGGAGCATGAAGAAGAGCTGCAATGTGCTCCAGGGAGGGTATTTTCACTGAGGAAAAGTGCATGTACAGGTATAGAAAAAGAGGTATTCATGGCATGACATGGCATGACATGGCAAGAAGACAGGCCCACCCGGAGCTCTGAGTTTAGTTTGGGTGGAAATCTGGGGGCCTAGAGATACCCTCCAGGGATCCCCATGGCTTTTCAGGGCTCCCCATGGCTCTTCATGGCTCACAGAGAACTTTGCTTGTGGAGAAAGTAACTCATGTGGCCCTCTGCCCATCACTGCCACCATCATAAAGCAATCAAGGATAGAAATTAGGAGAAAACAACTCATGTCTTCATCCTTTGCTTAAAGCATCAGTTTTCCATGGGCAACTTTGTAAATTAAATACTTTCCTGTGCTGAGGGATAGGTGAGTTTCTTAATAAACAACAGGTCTCTAGCTTGAAGGACATACTCACATGCTCATGAGCTTGAGGAGGTCTCACTCAGCAGCCTCCGTGTCCCACAGCACCCTCCATGGATCAGGATGGAAAAGCAGAGTTCCCCAAAAGGCCACAGCCTCACATTACATATGTCCGAAGAAAGAGGCCCTAAAGTGCCAAGAACTTGAGCCAAGAAAGAGACCATAAAAGGTACATTTCTCACTCAAGGTGAAGTAGTTGGTACAAAGCTGTTCTGTCTGAGATTTGTGAAGCTGCCTGTGCATGAGTTGGACTGCAAACTTGACTGGCAGCCAGTTGTAAGCCAGCAGTGCTGAAACCCTGTTCTATAAGTCCACACCAACGTGTATGCATGGTGTCATTGTGGACCAGGCTGGTAGTCAAGAGCATCCTGTGTGAGGACAGCTGCATCACAGAATAAATACTGGGCTCACATACCACCACAGCCCAAGACTTTTCCAAAGACAGCTTTCAACATACATCATCACGAGCATTAGACAGTGCTCTGTTTGTTCTGCCTGAGATTTTCTCAGGGATTCTCTGGTGAAATGTAGTGAACTCGAAGGTTCAGGAAGCTTTAGATTCATTTTTTCTTGAAATGGTGAGAGAGAAGAGCAAACTAAAGGGATGAACCTCATAGGCCATTTCCAAACCTATAAGAGAAGTGACAGAACATACCTCTCACTGTGCCTCCCTTCCAATAATAAGGGTTCCCTTCCCTTTCTGTCCCTTTTCAAACTTGCATCTCATTAATGCCCAAAGCAAATCTTCCTTGGCAAGCTGCTCAGATCATGCTTCCCAGGACATGCTGGGACCATTCTGGCCTCTATAACTTTATGTCTGCCTGCCATTCCCTCTGGACTGGAGTTCCCTTTCCATTCTCTCTGGTTATCTAAATCAAATCTAGATGTCACGATTCAATTCAAGTATCTCCAGAGGAACTTCCCTGACTGCCACTGTCCCTTTCGAAGGTTCCTGTCCATTAGCCATCATAGCTTTATTGAGTGGCACTAAGTATTCCCTTTTAGCACTGTGTGTGACATGATGCCTTGTATACTTATCATCTGTGAGTTAACTCCCTAACTAACCCAAGTGCTTATGTAGAGGATGGACCATGTATGGCGACCATGGATTGCAGAATGATTTTCATCACCCTAAAAAGAAACTCCATGTCCATTTGCAATTATGTCCTCTCCTCTGCTTCCCTCAACTCCTGGGACCCACTAATCTATTTTTTACCTATGGATTTGCTTATTTTGGACAGTTTATTGAAACAGAATCATGCAATTTTTAGTCTTATACATCTGGTTCCTTCCACTTAGGATATTTTCAAGGTTTATCCATATTGTAGAATGAATCAGTACTTCAGCCCTTTTTATGGGTGAATCATACTTCATTGTATGATATACAACATTTCCATCCATTCATCAGTGGTTGGACATTTGGATTGTTTCCACTTTTTGCTGCTGTGTGAATAGTGCTGCTATAAAACTATTGGTACAAGGGGTTTTGGTGGACATGTGTTTTAATTTCTCTTGAGCATATATCCGGGAGTGGAATTGCTGGGTCATATAATTGCTCTGTGTTGCCCTTCTGTTTTCCAAAGTGATCGTGCCATCTTACATTTACACCATCAGTACATAAGAGTTCCTGTTTCTGCACACTCTCCCCAATATTTCTTATTATCTGCTTTTTTTATCACACTTGTTCCAGTGTGTGCATGAAGTAGTGTTTTACTGTGATTTTGATTTGCATTTCCCTAATCATAGATTGTCTTTTTCATATATTTATTGACCATTTGCATTTCTTTGGAAAAATGTCAGTTCAAATTCCTTGCCCATTTTTAAATTGGGTTGGTTCTTCTTTTTATTAAGTTGCAAGAGTTCTGTACATATTCTCAAAATTCACTCTTAATGTCATATTTATCAACTGATTACTACAACAACTTCAGAATACAATCCCAAGCATTGTTCCCCTTCTAAACTACTTCTAAAATGTTTATTGGTCCTCTTGCTTGGCAATACAGCTTTCTCCCTAATATTTTCTCCTGTATCTGTGTTCCCACCTGGCTATGATCTCTGTATCTGTGTGAGGAAAAGGAGGATTGCAGACCACCTTGGGGGTGGGGAAGAAATAGCCATATTCCAGTTGTATCTGTATTAGGTTTTTTAAAATCATTACTCATATATTTATTATTTTTGTCTCTCTGTATACAGTGTTATACTCAATATAATTAAGTATATACTTTACTATGTACTTCTTACTTCAGGGTTAACTTACTACTAATGAGGTAAAGTCAGAGGTAAAACTTCAGGAAAAATACATAATTTTCATCTCCATTTCTACATTTTCCTGAAATTTTAATAACTATTAGAAAAGGATAAACATATGTATCATGATTTTCTTTTCTCATGGAATATTATTTGATATATCAAATAATAAGCATTTTTATATTAGTTTTTATTTGTGTTTCACAAATAACCAAAATGTAGAAGTTTAAAACAATACTCATCTGCCCTGGCTGGTAAGGCTCAGTCGGTTGGAGCATTGTCCCATGGACCAAAAGGTCGTGGGTTCAATTCCTGGTCAGGGCACATGCCTGGGTTGTGGGTTTGAGCTCCCGTTGGGGTGTGTATTGGAGGCAACCAATCAATGTTTCTTTCTCTCTCCCCCTTCCTCTCTTTCTAAAATCGATAGACATATTTTTAAAAAGTACATTTATGGTCTCAGTTCCATGGATCAGGAGTCCAGGCACCAAGGACACGGAAGGGAAGAGTGTCACAATTCCTCTGCCATGAAGATAACATTCCAGTGTAGGGGAAGACCCAGTAAGGAAGCAAATATAAGTAGAATATCAGCATGATATTTTGAGAGTAAGACAAGATGATGTTTGAGACTGGAACCCAGGGTTACCTCCTCTCTGGAGAAAAACACTAAAAGTGTATAAATCTGTCAAAAGTCATAATGAGTGCTTTTAACCTTGAGAAAAGAAACACAAGTAACCTGATGGAGGAAACCAGAGGCAGATGGAGCAGCTTCCAGCTGGAGGCTGCATTCAAACTCTCACGCCCCTGACGCCTCTCAGAGCCCCAGCTTGTGCTCTTTTCTGGTTACTCCCACCCACTATCACTTTGCTCTTTACCACACTCCAGTCCAACGACTGTTGGCTCCCAGGGTCTTTTAAACATTCTTGGCTCCCACATTCTTCCCAGCTGGTCACCCATTTCAGGAGCCCAGGTGGCTCAGGTTTACTCAGTCCTGTTTGAACTGTAAACTCTAACCCTACAGGTATCACCTTATGGATACTGGGCCACCTGGGACTGACCCTGCTGGACATCTCACTTCTTTCCCCATTGGGGCCCAAAGCTTTCTATCAGACAGGCCATGTGTAGCAGGACCTATAGAAGCAGAACTGGGCTTTCAGCTGAGAGATACAGTCAGCTGCACTTCTCTTAACCCTGAACTTCTAAATTACACATGCCCACCCAAGCACTCCAGAGCCAATAGCTGGAAAACACAAGAGAAACACACTGGCTATAAAATACCAAGCTGAGCTTCAGGCTTTCCTTCACCATTCAGAGCAATTCTCTCTCTCTCTCTTTTTTAAAAAATTATTTTATTGTTCAAGTACAGTTGTCTGTATTTTTCCCCCACCATTCCCCCCCCCCCAGCCATCCCCACCTCCTTCCCCTCATCCCACCCCCCTTGGTTTTGTCCATGTGTCCTTTATAGTAGTTCCTGAAAACCCTTCCCCACTTTCCCCCCATTGTCCCCACTCTCCCCTCTGGTTACTGTCAGTTTGTTATTATTTCACTGTCTTTGGTTACATTTTGCTTGCTTGTTTGGTTTGTTAATTAGGTTTCACTTAAAGGTGAGATCATATGGTATTTGTCTTTCACCGCCTGGCTTATTTCACTTAGCATAATGCTCTCCAGTTCCATCCATGCTGTTGCAAAGGGTAGGAGCTCCTTCTTTCTTTCTGCTGTATAGTATTCCATCGTGTAAATGTGCCATAGTTTTTGATCCATTCATTTACTGATGGGAACTTAGGTTGCTTCCAGCACTTGGCTATTGTAAATTGTGCTGCTATGAACATTGGGGTGCATAGGTTCTTATGGATTGGTGTTTCAGGGTTCTTAGAGTATAAGAACCCTGAAACACCAATTCCAGCAGTGGAGTTGCTGGGTCAAAAGGCAGTTCCAGTTTTAGTTTTCTCAGGAAATTCCATACTGTTTTCCACAGTGGCTGCACCAGTCTGCATTCCCACCAACAGTGCACTAAGGTTCCCTTTTCTCCACAACCTCTCCAACACTTGTTCGTTGCTTTGTTTATTATGATGGCCATTCTCACCGGTGTGAAGTGGTATCTCATTGTGGTTTTAATTTGCATCTCTCTGATGGCTAGTGATGCTGAGCATCTTGTCTTATGTCTCTATCTCTTACTTCATTCCTGCATTAACTGCACTTCTGTCTCTACCATTATTCAGATCTTCTTTGTTTTGCCTCTTTTTCTGGTTTCTTGGAATTGACAACAGATTTTGGCTTCCTAGAAGTAAACCCTCACCTTCTCTTACTCTTCCACAACTCAGCTCCAGCCTGGGAAGCCACCCTAGCTTGGGCCAGCCCAGGCACTGATGAGGAATGGGCTTCTAGGGTTATCACAGAGGGTGGGGATGAGAGGCAAGAAGCTGAATCAGGTGCCAACAGGTTTCCTCCTCTGACACCTGAATAAAGGGTCACCTATAAGGTCATGACTTAGAAGTGAGCCTTAAAGATAGGCTCCCAGAAACAGTGTCTCCAGCTACTCCCCAAAGCTTCTCAACAGCACCTAATTGGTCCACTGGCCCAGGTCAGGTCGTCAGGGACCTGACCTCCTGGTCAAATAGCTTTGGAAGTTTCAGCTACACATGGTGACTCTGCCTCCCTCTCTCCTCTCCACCACCACATCTGTTACCAGAACCTGCCCCACTCTCCCCACCTTGACCTGGGTGCAGTCAAATCCTGAGTTGTTGGCAAGCTCCTCAGGTGATTCTGATCTGCTGCCCTGTTGCAAAATATTGTGATTAAAGGAAGATGGAAAAAGATCTGAAAACCAAAATCAAGAAATCATATTAAAGGTTTCCTGTTATAGTGAAAAGCATGTTCTCCAATTATGCAGGCTTAAAAATGCCCTTTCAGTTTATATATTTGGGATAATTCCTCTGGATAATCTACTCAGAGGGTAAAAAATATTCCCAGGAATCTACACTACTAATGTGGTACTTTAATGGTTTCAGTCAATAGTCTAGCTTTTCAAATTAAGGAACTCCTCAAAACAAGATGATGAACTTTCAGTGAAAGTGGGCCTGCCCCAAAGGCCTCTGACTCCACTATAATAGGAAGAGAGTGGAGGGCTCTGGGTTCTTCAGAATTCCTCTAGCTGAAGGACTGCATCAATGCAGAACACCTCCTCAGGGTCTCAGGCGGGACTTTCCAAAGCAGAGCAATTCCAAAGTAATAAACATGCTGGCTGTTTTGGAAAATGCGAGAATCTCTGGTCATCATCAGTTTGTAATTGTTAAAGTTTTACAAGTGAAGTTAAAAGGAAGGAGTTGGGTAACAAATTTCTCAAATCGAAATAACAAAGACAAAATTATCCCAAATACGTTACTCTGGGTGACATAAATAGGTCATGTTTGTTCTTTAATAGAAATACTTTTGCACTCTCTCATTTTTTCCTCAAGAATAGTCTAGATAGTCTTTGATAGGGAAGATCTATTTTGTTAAAAAAGTCATAAAAATAAAAGTAAAAAAAGAAAAAGAATACAGTCTGAAAAGTTCACTCCAAGGCAGATGCCTGGTAGTTGGAATGTTGCCCGATTACTCTGGAGACACGCATGTCATAGTACCAGCGAGGGAGGCACTTCCCCCCACCAGCCCCAGGGACATCAGAGCAGGCCAGGAACACATTAAGTGGGGAGAAAGATGGAGCAAGACCTGTAATGAGGTCTCTTTGCGCTATAAGTAGGCTGCCTGTGAGGACCACCCGTCTTCCAAGCCTGTTCCCTCCCTGCCTGCCACTCCACTTTGGTCTCTGCAACTGTCAGAAGCAACCCTTTGACAGCAGACTTTCATTCTTAATGTGCTTTCACATTTCCCTGCCCAACGAATATCTGGTTTGTGGATTATTGTGCCCCAGACATATCCATTTGCATTTTTCCATGATGATTCGCATTTTGTCCCTGCCATTCCCATTTTCCTAATTCCTTTAGGTTATATTCCTTTGCTTATGCTGGTGTTTGATTTCTCCCTTCAGTATCATCTGTGAATTTCATTTCCAAGTTCTTTCTTATTCCCTAAGGTCGTTAATAAAGACAAGTCTGAGTGAAATGGGGGAAAGGTCAGCTTCCCAACCCACCCTGGAGACCACCCTCCCCAGCCAGCCTAGCGTCCTGAAGGCTGTTGACTTCCACCCAGCACATTTTTCCATCCACATGACAGGATGGGCAGCCAAAATGATCTGCCTTCATTTATGCCACGTCTCAGGACCCTTTATTAACTGCCAAACTTCAGAATTCAGGGTTGGAACATGTGTTCCTGTCAGTTTTTATGCTGGGGTTACACACAAAGGAAAAGGGTTTGCCGTCACCTCAAGAACACATGGGGAATTGTTGTCAATTTAATCTATGCAATGTGGAAACGTGATCCTCCCTCTCCCCACCGTGTGGGAAATTACATTTCCTCTGTGCTTCCAGATTGTTCTGAAGACTCCCCTCACTCTTCTTTATATTGGTGTACAGGACAAGCCATCTCTCCTTTAACAGAGTCAGGAGGCAACCAAAACCATTCAGTCCTTCCAAAATTATTTAGAAATTGGTCTGCAATGTTTCTCTGCCACTGAACCCCTGAGTTCTCTTTGTGTAAAGTGAGTTCTGATCAAGGCATGACTTTTCCAACTGGCAAAGCTTAATTCCATGTAAGTCTTGGAAAGCAGGAAAGGGGTTGAAATTGGGTTGCTCAAGGAAGAGATTTAAAAATGATATTTAAGGACAAAAGGAACCCTAGAGAGAGTTCTTCTTTACCTGAACTGGCTTCCGACACTAACTAGCTCTGTGGGCTTGGCCAGTTGCTCAACGTGCCTGAGCCAATTTTATGTCTTAGGATGAGATTGGAACTAGACAGTCCAAGGCCACTTCCAGCGATACATCTATGAGTCTATCTGAAGAAGTGCACAGGGTACAGAAAAGTGTGTTTCCTTCCCAACAGATGTTCTCGCAATAGAGGGAATGACAGTAGGCCTGATACCTGGGGCCCGTTAAGAATTGTAGAGCTCTCTTTAAGATCTCAAAGGGCTGAATGAATCATTTTGACATAGCACTTTTTAAAAATAGCATCATGGAAAAGATAGGCTAAAAGTCAGCTTTGGTCCAAAACTGTGAAGCATATAGATTGTCTCTGTTCTTTACATATCAGCTATTTAAAGTACTTTGTCATGTAGCTCCCATGCTCATCCTCCTTGGTCGGGGGATGTGGCCTAACCTATGATCCAGT
This sequence comes from Desmodus rotundus, assembly GCF_022682495.2. NCBI lineage: Eukaryota > Metazoa > Chordata > Mammalia > Chiroptera > Phyllostomidae > Desmodus > Desmodus rotundus. The sequence goes on from NC_071393.1 coordinate 72,688,238, forward strand.
CCTAAGCACTTTATTCAGGTGCTCTTAAGTGACACAAAATGTCATTCCCAGAGGTACTTTCAAAATAGGACTCCTTAAGGTAGCATTTAATCCAATTATTCTTGAAATATTGAGTACCAGTTATGTGCCAGGCACTGGAATAAAAATTGGGTACACAAAGATGAATAAGATATAGCTCCTACCCTTGGACTTCACACTTTAACACCAGAGTCAAGTAGGTGAATAGACAATTTAACATGTTGGCAAGAATGGCTCTTAAGATTTCTCACACAGCTTATAGTACAAATCAGAACATTTTTAAAAGTAAAGGGTTGCAATATGAACTAATATGCCATAGAAATGCAAAAGCCAGGTCCATCATAGGCAAACCAGAATATATGGTCATCCTAGCTAAGTAGAAAAGCATGGCTATTAGGCCCCTTATGTCACTATTAAGCCCCTTATGTCACCACCAAGACTGGGCCACACACTATGCACGTAAGACCCTCACCTCAGAGAGTAAGGTGATGCCTGAAACAAAATCAGCAACAGTTTTCAGTAGTCCTATTTCAGATGACCATTGGTGACTTTTTTGGTAAACTATGCCATTCATCACTGTTTTCCTTCCTTCCTTCCTTCCTTCCTCCCTTCCTTCCTCCCTTCCTCCTTCCCTCCCTCCCTCCCTTCTTTCCTTCCTTCCTTCCTTTCTTTCTTCCATCCTTCTCCCTTCCTTTTTTCCTTTCTTTCTAGTAGCTCCCCAGCTAAAGTGGTTATTAGGAGAACTTAACATAAAAAGCTAGTATGCTAGGTGTCTATTCTATGAGGGAATAACTTTCTGGTTCTTCACAAGACAGCTCCTGGAAATCTGTTGACCTGACCCCTCTTCTGACAATTTTAGTTTAGTTCACTGTAAAGTCCCTAAAACAATAATCCATGGGGCCAATCTCAGAAGACTGGACTACAGGTCAAATTGTTTGATGATAAACTTCTTCCTCCCTCCAGGTCTTCCATATTGGCTCCACATCATACTGACTTTAGTACAATACCCTTTTAAGATTTTATGAGTTTCTATGGCAGGAAATTACTTTTCTGCACCATTAGCCACAGTCTGAGGTTGTGGGTTTTCTTTTATCTTTTTTTGGCCAAGAAGTTAGGTTCCTTTATGTTTATTTTGTAATCAAAATAATGTTTTTCTCACACTTCATTGCTAATGTTGCTGGATCTTTCATAAGATTACTCCTTAGCCCTATCACTCAACATATATTATAAAAATAATCATACTCCAGCACTCCCTGAAATTTTCTCTCCAAAATAACTGGTGACTTTGGTAAGCCCAAGGAGGCCAGTTGTCTACCAGGCTAAGCTCTCTACATGAGTCACCTCCATCTTCCATCTGGAGGTATAGTCAGACCCTGGGGACAAAATAGAGCATGTCGCTCATGGCCTCCATTCCTCCACAGCTACATCATCCAGAAAAATGTCCTCTCTTACAAGGATATTGACAGTGTGGGTCTCATCTGGCCTCATATTTGTCATCCCAAGTCACAAATATGATGAGGCCTGCCCAAAAAAAGTCCCACTATTGTTACTATAATGAGAATGGTTTGTGCGACGTGATGTAACCTGGCAGCCAACAAGAGTGGACTGGAATGTGCATGATTGAACAATGACAACTTCACGGTACTAGTCAGTGGGGGTGGTAGATACCATTGAGTGAGCATGTGTACTATGTGGCTGTCACATTCAAAATGACTGAGTGAGTACAGCAACAAATCTGCATCAAACTTTGTGTAAAGCTTGAACATTCCTCCACAGAAACTATTTGGATGATTCAAAAGGCCACAGCTCTGGGCAACTGGTGATTTGCAGCTGCATCACAACAATGTGCCCACTCGTGCATCACGTCTCATGCAGAGGTTTTTGACAAAACATCACATCACCCAGGTTACTCAGCCTGCCTACAGCCCAGATTTGGTGCCCTACGACTTCTGGCTTTTCCTAAAACTAAAATCACCTTTGAAAGGGAAGGGATTTCAGACCATGATGAGATTCAGGAAAATATAATGGGGCAGTTGATGGTGATTGGGAGAACTGTGTGAGGTACCAAGGTACCTAATGTGAAGGGGACTGAGGCATCATTGTCCTGTGTACAGCGTCTCTTGTATCTTCTTCAATAAGTGTGTCTTTTTCATTTTACATGGCTGGATACCTTCTGGACAGACCTTGTATAAGTGCCAGATCAGTATATTGCTTACCTGGTAAATAGCTCCACAACTTGAATTAAATAGAAGCCCAATCAGAACTTATTCTCTGCCTTGAATAACTATGAAGAAAGAAGGGCAAAAGGGACAATCACAGGCCTAGAATGTTTTAAAGGGACTCCAACTCAAGAACCTATGTAAATTGCATACTTAAGAATGGAACAATAGAAGTGGGCCTTCTGGAACAAGGAGAATGACAAGTATCCCCCATCAATCGCTCTACTCAGTGTTGTAGTAGAGATCCCAGGAGCATAATAAGACAAGGAGAAGCAATACGAAAGGCAAGATAAAAAAGAAAAAAACAATTTGTCATTATGGGTAAATGATTATATTTCCTAAATAGACAATTCAAGAGATTCTAAAACAGACAAAAATATTAGCATAAATAGAGAACAAGAAAATTGCAAGCTAAGAATGAATACACAAAAAAATCAATGACCTTCCGTCTCTATTCCAGCAGCAGCAAAATGGATATTTTAATTTTAGAAAGAAATTTGAAAAAGACTCTAGCAACAACAGAAACAAAAATTACAGGGTGAACAGGAATATATTAGCAAAAGATGGACACAACTTTATGGAAAGTATTACCAACTATATTAAAAACAAGAAAAAACACTTAAATAAAAAGATGTGTTGGACACAGTTGGGAAGTTTCAATATCATGATAATAATTTGCTCATTCAATGTCATTCACAGCACTGTCTTGATACTTTTTTGTGTGGAAATTTACAAACTGATGATAAAACTCATGTAAATGAATGTAGGATCAAGAATAGTTAAGGCAATTTTGAAGAAAAACAATAAAAACAATTCTTACCATGCTAGCTGCCAAGAGTTGCTCCAAAGCTGTAGTAATTAAAACAGGGTTAGCCCAGCATGCCAACAGAATAGTCTCACATGTACGTGGAAACTTTGTGAATGACAGCGGTGGCGACCAGTCAGAGGAGAGAGGATAAACTATTCAACAAACAGTGACAGGACAACCAGCTATTCATGATAAATAAATAAATAAATACATACATAAATAAATATTTACATTAAAATAAATTAAAATTAGTTTCCTATGAAAAATTAAGTCTCATGTGGATTAAAAACTTAGATGTTGAGACAAAGCAATGCTGTGAAACTTTTCAAGTATATACAGAAATACATCTTTACAACTTTGGAGTAAGGACCTGGTATAAGGCCCAAAAGGTACCAACCACAAAGGGAGTGATCAGTAAATTTAATTTTAATAAAATTGATAACTTTTGAGTGAAAATATAAACAACACAAAGAAAAGATATGCCACAAATTAGAAGATATTTCTAACTCTTATAATAAAAAAGAATGAGTATCCAGAATATACAGAGATTCTTTGAATAAATAATAAGAATAAAAAAACCCCAAAATGGACAAAGGATATGAACATATAAACAGGACATTTACAAAGAATAAAACTGAATGGCCGAAAAATGCATGAAAACATTGAGAAAATATTATTTCATACCAGTAGGATTAAAACACTTACAAGTCTTACAATACACGTGCTGGCAAGGATGGGGGAGCAGCGGCTGTGCCGTGCTGGAGACAGCGCGAATACCCACTAACAGTTTGGGAAGCAACTTCATATTATCTAGAAAACTGAGTAGAAACATACCCTGCGATGCAGATCCTGGCCAGCAGGATCCTGTGTTGTGGTGGCAATAGAAAAATACACACAGACTACAGAAATCCTGTGGAGAAAAAGGGATGACATGGCCACTCTCTAAGTGAGAGAGGGTGAGAGGGCGAGAGGGTTAGAGAGAGCCCAAGAGAGAGCTGACCCCTGCCTGGACAGCCTTTTATTGCTTTTCTGGGCACATTACACTAAGGATGATCCTCATTTACTACGCACAGGTTCACCACAGGTGATTACCTTTTACAGACAACAAAGGACAGAATACTGCTAATTACTTCAAACAGAAGGATGTTACAGCTCAAGGGGGAAAGTGGTTGAACTGGTTACACTCCATCCTTGGGTGGTTTAGCACAGACTTTAGGAAGTTGAAGATACTCAGTAAACATTTGCTGCCTCAATCCAGGGTGAGGGAGTTTTAGCAAAAGCAAGTCTCATAGCAGCCTAGGTACAATGCAGGCCTGATTCCCCATGGGAGAACCTGTCTGTGAGCGTGGGTCCTGCCTGCTGAACTTCGCACCCACTGGCTTTTCCAAGTGGGAGCTGGGCTACATTTCCCACGTGTGGAACAGTTCCGCATACCCTGCCACCAAATACTTTTGCTTCTAGGCAATTACCCTAGGGAAACTCTCAGACATGTGCTCAAGATGACTTCTATACTGTTGGTTGTTCCAATGTTATTTTTCATAGCATTATGTTGGAAACCATATAAAAGGCCATCAGTGGGGAATGGATAATCTGTGGTATAGTCATATAGTGGAATATTAAGCCACTGTTAAAGTGAATAAATGTATAATTCCATAGCTGGTAATGTGCCTAAAACTGGAAGGTATAAGGTTCAGCAAAAATAAGGAAATTTATAGAGTATTATTTCTGTATATTTTATGTATGTATGTATGTATTTATATATATATTTTATTGTTATTCAGTTACAATTGTCTGCATTTTCTCCCCATCCCTCCACCCCACCCCAGCCAATCCCACCTCCCTTCCCCACCTCTACCCTCCCCCTTGATTTTGCCCTTGTGTCCTTTATAGCAGCTCCTGTATACCCCTCTCCCCACTATTCCCTCCCCACTCCCCTCTGGCTATTGTTACATTGTTCTTAATTTCAATGTCTTTGGTTATATTTTGTTCGCTTTTTTCTTTTGTTGATTATGTTCCAGTTAAAGGTGAGATCATATGGTATTTGTCCCTTACCACCTGGCTTATTTCACTTAGCATAATGCTCTCCAGTTCCATCCATGCAGTTGCAAAGGGTATAAGCTCCTTCTTATAGGGGGAAGCAGTTTCCCCCTTGAGCTGTAACATCCTTCTCTTTGAAGTAATTAGCAGGATTCTGTCCTTTGTTGTCCTTAAAAGGTAATCACCTGTGGTGAATCTGTGCATAGTAAATGAGGACCATCCTCGATGTAATGTGCCCAGAAAAGCAATAAAAGGCTGTCCAGGCAGGGGTCAGCTCTCTCTTGGGCTCTCTCTAACCCTCTTGCCCTCTCACCCTCTCTCAGAGAGTGGCCATGCCGTCCCTTTTTCTCCACGGGATTTCTGTAGTCCGTGTGTATTTGTCTATCGCAGCCACAACACTGGATCCTGTGGGCCGGGATCCACGTCAGTTTTGTCCTTACTCCTTAAAGTGGAAATGGATTAACCGTGGATTCACATAAGGATAGTAAAGAACTTAAATGGAAATTTTATATTGGAGCAAAGACTTACTTTTTTAATAGCTATTCTTAAATGTTGGAAGTATTGCCATGTAGACTCACATTGCCTGTGTCTACCAGACAAAGTGATGCCAGTCCTACAGAGGTGTAACTTGGGATATAACAGCCGACATGTTAATAGTTAGAGCTGTTGGATGCTAAGGGCTGCTCTTGCTAGGTAGAGCAATCCTTGGTCTTGGAGGTATTCACACAGAGAATTGTTGTTCCCCTATGAAGAATATTGTAACAAAACAGAAGATTAGAGGAGATGAGTACTAGGGTTGCTTCAGCTTTGAGTTGCTCAGCTGTGGAGTAATTTTGCACCTCCACCTCCACTCTGTGAGCAGCATGAAATAGAGAAAAGAATCATGAAATTGTCTTTAGCCTTAGGAACCTACAAATCCTAAGGAGACTAAGTGGATAAAAGAGGAGAGAGAGGAACAGTGGTTCTAATTTCTTTAAATATTTTTTTTCTTTTTTGAGTGGCAGAGTCCTCCCTCCTGCCTTTAAAATATTAAGTGTTATGTAAAATATTAAGTATATAGAACCTAATTTGGAAAATAAAGAGCAATTTGAGTGGACAGGACTGGGGGCTGCCACTGGTGTGGAGCCCCACCTGCTCAGCTCCCTCAACCCCAAAGAAGCCCCTGTGGCATCTCTGTGGAACCTGGCCTTCCCTAGAAATCAGTGTGAAACCACTAAGGGGAAGCCTGAGAGAAATATCTTGGATTTGTAAGAAGAAGTAAATTGGAAAAGAACACTGTCCAGTTTCTTTAGCCCATTATATGCACTCTGTCCACATAAGTAAATGCAGGAGGGACAGAAACAAATGCTGAGGAACTTTTCCAGCTTAGTTCCCTTCTACCTATTCTGAATGCCTGATTTATTGAGTTCCCTTATTTCTCTGTTTTGGCCCTATGTCTTATGTCCCACATTCTCCCCTGCCTCTTCAGATTTAGTGACCTAGTTTATGAGTTGCTTGCTGTATACAATTGGGTCTACTTATCACCTAGTCGCCACTTGTCAGGGGAGAGAAATGGCAAACTTGTGGAGTCCACATGGGCAGAAGCCCTAAGTGTTGGGGTCTATTACCTAAAATGTGAGGTCTTGCTACCCCAGAGTAATCTACCTGTGAAATCCCCAAGGAGGGATGCTTAAAGATTTATGCCAGAAGCTGTGGCAGGAATCTGCAACGTCTCCTTCTTCCTGACCCTTTTACCGCACATGTAGGATACATCTTTGGTCATGGGAAGTGGGAAGATAGGAACAGAATGTCATGGCAACATATAGCATCTGTAGTCATCAAAGCCCAACACAGTACATTTGGGCTATTGGGAGAATTTAATAAAGGTTAGGGCAGGATTTGGGGAAATCAATAAAAGGTAAAAGTAGTGCTACCCTGAGGCCTGAAGGGGCAAGGGAAGGACTGGTTGCTGAATCCAGACAGAAAAAACTGTATAGATGAGGCTCTCTAACAGGAAGTGTTGCCTTCACTAGAGTGAGAAGCTAATGACAGAGTGGAACTAGAGGAGTAATACTCTGATTTTACTCTTCTCCTGCCATCTGCCCTCTTTCTAGAGCCGTCTATTGTCTGAAGCTAATGAGAGGTTAGATATCAGTGGAACCCCTTGATGGAATCCACACATGCCAGCCTCCTGGGTGTATAATGAATCCAAAAGGACAGGAGAAGATATTCACCACCAATCCTCAAAATTCAGGCCAATCTGTGTTTCAGCTATGTGGAGACCGTCATATTCAGCCCACCTCTCTTTTACTCAAAGTCCAATTGTAATCATGTGTTTTACTGATGGTTATGCAGCACAGGTGGATAAAAAACAATCTGCTTCTTTTGGTGGGCAAGCTCATTCTTACTGAAGTGAATACTGGGTATTTTTCCAATCATTTCTCTGGAAAGTGAAGCTGAAAGAACCATTTAAGGTTACCTATCTCTATCTCCAGTTTGACAATTGCCTTCTCTGTTCTTCCAAGCAGGCACTTCAGGATCTCAGGTATATGGTTGACTGTAACCCTGACATTGGAGAGCATCCTTTCTGCTTTAGAATTGATCCATGAACATGATGAGTAAATAACAATTGGTGTGGAATATATAATCTCATTCTGTTCAATTGTTCAAATATACACATTATATAATGATAAAGGGGGTAATCATTAAGAAGACATAACATTTATTAATTTATTAGCATTCAAATTAAGAGCATCAAAACATATAAAGCAACTATTAACAGATCTAAAGAGAGAAATAAGTACATAACAATAGAAGGAGACTTTAACACGCCACAACAACAATGGATAGATCATCCAAACAGAGAGACAACAAGCAAACATTGACCTTATATGACTCATTAGACCAGATTTAATAGATTTATACAGAACATTCCATACGAAAGCAATAGAATATACATTATTCTCAAGTGCACATGGAACATTCTCAAGGACAGACCATATGCTGGGACACCAAGCCTCAATAAATTTAAGAAGATTGAAATCATACCAAGCATCTTTTCTGACTACAACTGCATGCAACTAGAAATCAACCACAAGAAAAAAGGTTGAAAAATCACAAATAAGGGAAGATTAAACAACATGCTACTGAGCAACTATTTGGTCAATGAAAAATAAAAAATACATGGAGACAGATAAAAATATAGCATACAAAAATCTTTGGAATGCAGCAAAAAAATACTAAGAAGAAAGTTTATAGCAATACAAGCCTTCCTCAAGAAACAAGACAAATCTCAAATAAATAATGTAATCTTACATCTGAAGGAACTAGAAAAAGAAAAACAAACAAAGCCCAAGTCAGGCCACCTGAGCCCTGGACAGATGGCTTAGTTGGTTAGAGTGTCATCTGAATATGCCAGGGTTGTGGGTTCTATCCTCAGTCAAGACACATGTAGGAATCAACTAATGAATACATAAATAACCGGAATGACAAATTGATGTCTCTCCCTCACTCTCTCTCTCTAAATATCAATAAATAATATTTTAAAAAGCCTGAAGTCAGTAGAAAGAAGGAAATATTAAAACTCAGAGTGGAAATAAATAACATAGAGACAAAAAGACAACAGAAAAGATTAATGAAACTAAGAGCTGGTTCTTTGAAAAGAGAAACAAAATTGATAAACCTTGAGGTAGAGTCACTAAGACAAAAAAAAGAGAAGACTCAAATAAATAAAATCAGAAATGAAAGAGGAGTTTCAATTGATACCACAGAAATACAAAGAATCATAGAAGAATAATATGAAAGGCTATAATCCACCAAATTAGACAGCCTAGAAAAAAATTGATAAATTCTGTAATCATATGACCTTTCTAGACTGAATCATGAAGAAATAGAGAATCTAACTAGACCAATCACTAGTAAGGAAATTGAATAAAAAACCTCCCCAAAAGAAAAGTCCAGGACCAGATGACTTCACTGGTGAATTCCACCAAACATTCAAAGAATACTTAACACATATCCTTCTCATATTCTTCCAATGGCATTTTTAAGAAGAATGAATGCTTCCTAACTCATTTTATGAGGCAAACATTACCTTGAATCCAAACCAGACAAGAACACAGAAAAGAAAATTACAGGCCAATATCTCTGAAGGACATAGATGCAAAAATCCTCAACAAAATAGGAGCAAACCTAAGATGCCAATATTAAAAGGATTATATACCACAGTCAAGTGAGATTTACTCCAGGGATGCCAGTATTGTTAAACATGCACAAATCAATCAATGTAATACACCACATCGGCAAACTGAAGGATAAAAATTTCATGATCATTTCAATAAATGCAGAAAAAGCATTATAAGACACAACATTCATTCATGATAAAAACTCATAATAAAATGGGTATAGAAGTATATAATAAAAGCCATATATGACAAACACATAGCTAACATTATACTTACTAAACAGTGAGAAGTTGAAAGCTTTTTCTCTAAGATTAGGAACAAGAAAACACTCACTCTTACTGTTTTTATTCAACATAATATTGGAAGTCCTAGTCAGAGCCACTAGGCAAGAAAAAAAAATTAAAAATATAAGGCATTCAAATTTGAAAGAAAGAAATAAAACTGTCACCATTTATCAATGACATAATTTTATGTATAAAAAAAACCTTAAAGACTTTACCAAGAAAAACTATCAGAAATAATAGATGACTACAGTAATGTTTCAGGTTACAAAATCAAAATACAAAAAATTGGTTGCATTTCTATACACTATCAGAAAAAGAAAAATCATATTTACAGTTGCATCAAAAGCAATAATATATCTAGGAATAAACTTAACAAAGAAGGTAAAAAATCTATACACTGAAAACTATAAGACATTGTTGAAAGAAATTGAAGAAGACACACAAAATGAAAGATATTCTTTGTTTATGAATTAAAAGAAATATTATTGTTATTATCTAAAGCAATTAATATTGTCAACCTATCCATATTATCTAAAGCAAGCTATGGATTCAATGTAATCCCTGCCAAAATCCCAATGGCATTTTTTACATAAATAGAACAAAAAATCCTAAAATTTGTATAAAATCAAAAAAGCCAAAGCAATCCTGAGAACAAAGGACAAAGACAGAGGTATCATAGTCCCCAATTTCAAGCTAGACCTCAAAGCTATAGTAATTAAAACAGTATGTTATCAGCAGAAAAGAGATACACAGACCAATGGAACAGAACTGAGATCCCAGAAATAAACCCACTTATATATGGACAACTAATTTACAACAAAGGATCAAAGAACATACAAGAGAGAAAGAAAAGTCTGTTCAAGAAATGGTGGTAGGACCACTGAACAGCCACATGCTAAATAAAAGTAGACCAATATCTTATACAATACACAAAAATGAACTCAAAATGGATTAAAGACTTAAATGTAAAACCTGAAACTATAAGCTACATTGAAAACACATAGAGGCTAAGCTTCTGGACAACAGTTTAGTGATGTTTTCGTGAATCTAATGCTAAGGAAAACAAAAGCAAAAATAAACAAGTGGAACTGCATCAAACTAAAAAACTTTTACATGACAAAGAAAACCATCAACAAAACAAAAAAAGCAAACAACAAAATGGGAGAAGATATTTGAAAATGATATTTCTGATAGGGGTTAGTATCCAAAATATATAAAGAACTCATATTGCTAAAAAATAAATAAACAAAAAGATCAAACAACCTGATGGAAAAAATGAGTAGAGCATCTGAATGAACATTTTTCCAAGGAAAATATACAGATGGCCAACAGGTACATGAGAAGATGTTCAGCATCACTCATTAGGGAAGTACAAATCAAAATCACAATGAGATATCATGTCACACATGTTAGGATGGGAATGTCTATTATCAAAAAGACCAGAAGAAACAAGTGTTGGAGAGGATGTGGACAAAGAGGAGCCCTTGTACACTGTTGGTGGGATTGTAAAGTGGTACAACCAATATGGAAAACAGTATGGAGGTTCCTCAAAAAACCTGAGAATTGAAAGGCTGTATGATCCAGCAATTCCTCTTCTGGGTGTTTATTCAGATAATATGAAAATACTATTCAAAAAGATGTATGTACCCCTATGTTCATTGCAGCATTATTTATAACAGCCAAGATGAACAGCCTGAGTATCCATCGATGGAAGATCAGATAGAGAAGATGTGGTATTTATATACAATAGAATATTACCCAGCCATAAAAAGGTGAAATATTGTCATTTGTGAGAACATAGATGGATCTTGTGGGTATTATGCTAAGACAGCAAAGGACATGAACACTATAATTTCACCCACATGTAAAATATAAAGCAAAAATGAAACAAATGAACAAAAAAAAATCCCCAAACAAATTCACAGGTAGAGGCAACTGATTGGTGATTACCCTAGAGGGAAGGGGGTGGAAGAAGGGTAAAATGAGTAATGGGGGTCAATTTTATGGTGGCAGATGGAAAGCAGACTTTTTGGTGGTTAGCAAGCTATAATGCAGGGGTGTCAAACTCATTTTCACCAGGGGCCACATCAGCCTTGTGGTTGCCTTCAAAAGGCCAAATGTAATTTTAGGACTGTATAAACATAACTACTCCTTAACAGTTAAGCGAGAGAGCTCGGCGCTGCTGCTGGGAAGAAACAAGGCGTCGGGAAGGATAAAACAAGATGGAGGCACAGATTCAGCTTGTGGGCCTTGTGTTTGCCACCTGTGCTATAATGTATGCAGATATTGAATTGTAATGTTGTACAAATGAAACTTACATAATTTTAATAACTAATGTTAATGTAATTTTAAAAAGATTGGTATGGAAGAACAGATATTGTTATTTGAAGACATTATAATAGTTAACATAGAAAATCCAAGGGAGCCTAAAAGCTATTAGCACTGAGAAGTTACTGTCATTTCTACAAATTAACGGATGCCAATTAAAAACTGTAATTATATATATATATATATATATCTCATTTACAGTGAACTTTCAGTAATATATATATCTTTCTAAATATACATAAATATATTAATATAACATATATGTATTTGACTCCATGCAAAACAGCACTGAAACCTACAAAGCTTGTAGTACAAAAAATTTGGAAGCCCATTAAATGTAAATCAATACACAATAATTATGTATTTGTATAATGATGCACTTGAATAGAATTCAACAGTTAATGCGCACAAATTGACTCTACCTCTATCCACATTGGATAAATAATTATCTGGAAAATAATTTTGAGTAAAACTTGTGAGATTATAGAATATCTGTAGTATGACCCTATTTTTGTAAATTAAAAATGCAAATATAATGCTGTATATTACAAGTGGACTTATACATATGTTGTAAAAGTATAAAACATGAACGGGCCATATACCTACCACCTTCAGCATGTAGGTTACCTCTCGGTCGGGGAGCACAAGAGAATAGACTGGGAATTTAAGCATTCAACAGTAATATCTTATTTCTTTAAAGAAAAGTTTGAAGCAATTATACAAAGTAATAATATTTTCTATATCTGGATAGTAGGTATAGGGATGTCTGTCAATTTATTACATGAATAAATAATTTTTAAAAAACCTAAAAACTGAATCAGAAGTGAAGAAATGTGTATAAAGTGCATTGCCAGAACTTTGAGGAACTCTGACCGTGTATAAGAGCAGAGAAATGCTGTACTTTCTAAATGGAGACGGGCTGGGAGATGAAGCCAAGGCATGGCTTCCTTCCTGACAAGGGCTTTTTCAGACTCTTGTGACTGCTTTATCTCAGGTGCAGAGATAGCCTGGCTGCAACATCTCTCTGCTGCTTTTAATCGTCAGGATGATGGATTCTGCCCATTTGTCCAAAACGCACATAATGAGGAAATGCGAGTAGCTACATTTTCCTTTGAGGTATTGTAAAGCAAAGAATTATCTTCGGAATCATATAAGAGTTATTAAATCATTATTGATAGAACTGCAATGTTGATTATTGTATTGTACTTCTTCAGAAGTTAACATTCTTTAGTTACTCCCAGAGTAGCCCGTTTTCTTACTACTTGAGCTTCCTGTAATGTGATCTTGTTTCAAGGGACTTGGTGGTGGTTTCTGTATTTGCTTTTGTTTGGATCATCACCTTGATGATTTTCAAATCGGATTGATCAGACAGACTGGGAGAAAGCCCTCATTCTAAATCTGAAAAGAAAAGTTTTACTAAGAATACACTTATGCTATGCATTGAAGAGTTAGTTTAATACAATGTTTTTGGCAGGATGATTCCGCAGTGCCAACTAAAAATTGAAATGTACAATATGTGACATTCCACCAAGAATTTCTATTTCTGTAAATCTAACCTTCAAAGATAGTTTCACATATGCACAAAGTTATGTGTAAAAGGGAGTTAATGGTAAGAGATGTTCACTGTAATATTGTAGTGAACGTCCTTGAGCACACAATTAATTGTTTGTACACTCAACAACATAGTAGTAATAACTTGGAACGTGGCCTGTGTGCATCAGTAAGGGAATGGATGAATCGTTATGACACAATAATGCTATATAATTGTAGTGCAGTTAAAAATAAATGAGACCTCTCTTGGTAGAGATACAAGTTCAACTTCTAATGAATATTGTTAAATGAGAAAAACAAAGTTATAAAGAAATATATATGATATGACTCCATTAATGTAAAGGACACCAAACACATATATGTGTAAATATAAAACATACACATGTAAATATATAGAAAAGTTTATAGCTCAAATTATTAACAGTGATTACTTTTGGAAAAAGAGTTTCAATTGGTGAGATAATGTATTTAAAATATATTGATATACATTTAATATAAAAATATTTAATATATATAATATAAATGTATTTAAATATATTTGTTTAGATATTATATTTACATACTTTAAAATATTTAACATATTAATGCTTATATTGGTATACATTTCTAAATTTATTATGTGTCTATTCACATTTTTATATTTTTAAAAAGACTCAAATTCTCAAACTATGTTGAATGAAGTACTACTACCTTTGAGACTCACTTTTCATGTACATAAGGAGATAATGAGGAAAATATTTTTTAGTAAATTTATGCATGTTTGCTGTGGAAAATTTAAAAATACACAAAACAAACCTGCAGGGAAAAAAATAAATATTAATAATGATCTCATTATTATGTATTGATGCTTTCCTGTCTTTTATGAATATGGTTGAGATCATACCATATATATGATTTTTATCCTGATTTATTTTTATCTAACACATATGTATTCACTATGTCGTTAAAAGCTCTTCAAAAATGGAATCAAATAGATTCCCATCATTTACTTAATCATTTCTCATTAGTCTTGGGTTTGGTCAACAACTATGCAATCTGGTTCTGAATGAGACTCCAGAACACAGTCGTGCAATTCAAGCCCTTCAGAGATGTGGCCAGCATGTACCTAACGTGGTTGAAGGGAAGGAAAGGCATCTAGGAGACACATCAGCATGGACCAAAACCCTTATTGGGAAGCAACAGACAGAAGCACAGATGAAATGCTTTCTTTTCCATCTCTTATATGATGATGTGGCAGAAGTTATCCACACTTGACATAAATTGAGACAGATTTTGAAGAAACCTTCTATTTTCATGTACTGGGAATACGAACAGTCCAGCAGGGAGGCCTCATCCTCAGTCCTATCAGATATGCGGGACAGAATAGAAATTTCAAGGAAATTCAGAAATAGGATAGAAATTGCAAGGAAAATGGACCCCAATGGAAAAGATTCTCAGACCTTAAGATTCACGGGACGGAGGCTCTAATTAATTTGTACTAGAAGAAATGTGCAGAGTCCTGAGGCACGTGACAAATACTGAAGGATCCTTTGCAGGTGTGAACACGAAAGCTTTTCCAAAGGTTCCTTTGTGGAACAGCTTCTTGTGGAGACAGTCTCCACGATAAACCTCATGTCCCTTTTTCTGGGCCGATAAGCAGTGGGAGGAGCTTCAGAGGCCCTGGCCCAGGCCACGCGGGCTGCAGCGGGAGCAGGGCGTTTGCCGCAGAGGCCTGGGTCCTGTGCCCATGGGCCCAGGCACAGGCATTTCTTCCCTGCTTCAGATGGCTAGGGCTTGAGGTTTCTCTTTTTGTTGGACTCCCTGCAGAGGGAAACCACAAAGGTAATGGGAGCCTGTAATCCTTTACGAATGGTTTGAATAGAAACCACAAGGCCTGGAAATTCAAGGACTTTGGCAAAAATGCTGTCTTGTGTTTCACGTCCCTGAACTGATCTGGCCAGTGCCTCTGGCGACAAACAGAGCAGCACTGGGTACTGTGTGTTGTAATTAGGCTGGTGGGTTGGACTGGGGCTTCTGTGGGACTGGACCTACCCAATCTGCCGTTCTTGCAGTTGTTTTGTGGCTTCATCACACCAGCTGGAGGCTTCCTCAGACCCATGGGTAGGCTGATTTTTATTAAAAGAAAAATAAGCTCATTGCTACTTCTCACTAGCACATGTTTGGGTCTTTTCTTCCTGATGAACTACTTTTGCCAAACCACACATTCTATGATAAACAGAGCCTATCTAATTCTCCACTGGCTGGGGAATGTTCTGGATCACTCCCATATCTCTTACTGAAATGCCTCCAGGGAGGAGCATTTAATCAATCATTCATTCTTTTATTTGTTCATTTATCCATTCGATACCTGTTTATTAAGTGTCTATGATGAGTATACTCTTCCTGAGGCACGGTGCTGGGGAATAATGGAGGATAAAAACAGACCTGGCCCTGCTCTGGTAAAGCCGCATTAAAAACTAGGATAAGTGCTCTGATGGAAACAGGGCATCACACGAGAACATAGGATGTTATGGCGGGAATCCCAGCGTTCCATGGCAGGCCATAGGCAAGCAGCCCTCACAGAGCTCATGTGCAGCTTAACAGGGAGGCTTGGAGTCTGAGGTATATAGCAGGAATTCCTTTTCTTGTGGTCTTCAGGGGTGGGTGGTGATGATTTTGTCACAGTGTATATAGTTCTGGCTGATCGGGTCAGATGTATTCAGTACACAGGTATTGTCTGTAGTTATGTTATGAAGGTGTCAACTATTATTGATATGGTAGGCAGTTACACAGACAGGAGCAGAGCAGGAACAATAGACCAGGTACAGAAGGGCACCAGGGTACAAAGCTCTGGGTGCCTAGCAATGGGCAAAACTGGGAAAACAAGTGTTATAGGGTGGGACCTTGCCCCTAGCATATCACTGGTCAAGAGGTTCGGACCGTCCCTTGATCTTTCCTCCCTGGCATGTTGTGAGTCATGTGGTAGACCCCCTCAGAGGAGAAAAAAGGGGGCGGAGAAGAGCCTCTTATGACTCCCATAAAGCACTTACACAACCACTCCCTTAAGCAGGAGGTTCTGGCCTGCATCAAATAGTCTTAGGAACAAAGCCTTGGGTGTGTTGACCAAAAAGACACAGTTTGGTATCAGAACTCAAATTTTATTTACTAAACTGAGTTGCAATGTCTCTTGAAAAATTTTTCCTGGAGAAACAAATCATAGATGGAATCCCGGCGGTAGTCATAACACTTCTGACACCAAATGTGTGGGTTTTCCACACCAAGCAATTCTTCAGTTCTCTTTAGACACCATCAGGTTTCCTGCAGTTTAATTCATTCCGACACTACCAGCAGTGCAGACACCACAGGCTAAGAGCTCAGTCCCACAAGGCTGCCTCCCACTCTAGATGCCAAGCTCAAGTAATGGGTTGTCAGGGTACCCACACTTCTGTCTGACTTGATTACAAATTGGTGGCTCCCATGACTCCCTCCTTCTCATGTTCAGTATTTCCTATTACAACTCACAGAACCCAGGGAAACACTTGGCTCACTATTACCAGTATTTATTACAGAGGATATTATGAAGGATACGAATGAACAGCCAGATGAAGAGGTACCCAGGGAAAGGTCTGGAAGTGTCCTGGACACGGGAACTTCTGTCCCTGTGAAGTTTGGGGTGTGCCACCCTCCTGGCTCATAGTTGTATTCACCAACCTGGAAGTTCTTTAAATCCTTTTATTTAGGGTTTTTATGGAGGTCCCATGACGCATGCATGATTGATTAAATTGTTAGCCATTGGTGATGAACTCAAATCCCATTCCCTCTTCCCTCCCTGTAGGGTTGGGGCTGGTGGGTAGGTAGGACTGGGGACTGGAAGTTCCAACTCTCTAATCACATGGTTATTTCCTCTGGCAAGGAGCCCCCATCCAGAAGCTAACTAAGGGCTCATCAAAAGTCACCTCATTAGCATAAATTCTAGTATGTTGGAAAAGAGCTTACTAGGCATAACAAAAGATGCTCCTCTTACCCTTAGGACTTAGTAAATTACAAGCATTTTAGAAGCTCTGTGCCAGGACCTGGGGGTGAAGGCCACATGAGTATTTTGTATATCACAATGTCACAGGCCTCTTATTTTATGTTCAACTGAGCATTTGTCTGTGAGAAATGTCCACACACACACTCAGTAAGAAGCTGAACTTTGCGGTAGCTCAGAGTCACGGTGGAACGGACGGCAAGAGAAGGCCTATAGCTGACAGTAGTCTCTGTCCCCTTGGTCTCCATCTCCTCACCTTATCCTCTAGCTTCATAAGTTTTAAGGTCTTTGCTCTCAGACCAGGGAATTCCTGAAGGCAGAGGATTTGATGGTGAACTCCACAAAAGCAGGAATTTAGTCTTTTATCTCTGTGTTCCTTGCACAGCAGAGAACCTGGCCCAGGGTATGCATACACAGTGACATGCACACACACTGATGGACAGGTTCTCCTCTCAGAAAAAGTTCTGTGTCAAGGAGAAGATAACAGAATCCTAGTCTCTCCTTAATTTCAAAGGTCCCTTGGGAAAAGCAACTTGAAACCTGAAGGATCTGGCAGTGCCATGGATATTCAGAGGACCCAGAGCACTTCCCAGTTTGGACTGAGTTCCGGGAGCCCAAGGAACCAGACCCCTTAAAACTGAGGTGAATTCCGTTTGTCATTTTTGTTGTATATCACCACCCTTTAAGTCAACCTACATAACTTCTATTACTCTCAAATCCTTTCTTTGCTCATTCCTTGATTTTCTCAGTGTTTGATTTTAAACTCCTAGAGGGAATACATTGCCTAATTCTTTCAGTTCTAATTTCTAATTCTTTTAGTTCAGCTCATAGTGCAAGGTTTTGTGGTTCTATACACACTAAGCTCTAAAGAAAAGTTTAATCCACTCATCGAGCATAACCTGCTTTCACAGGGAAGCCTCTCTCCCACCCTGAGGAGCCACATACACTCTCCTTCCCCCATCCACACCTCTCAAGGATATCAGGGCTGCCACCTGAGGCTTTGCATGCAGATGTTCTTGGGGACTCTGAGTGCGGGAAACCACCACATTCTTGTGGAAGTGAATGTCAGAGGTGGAAAACCTCTGCTTAACCTCTGTGGAAATACACTGTGCCCCCCTCAGCATCATTTTATTGAAAACACGAAGGAGAGATAAAATGCCAGTGGAAAATCGAAGCAAACCAGTCTGTGGGCCCGCTGGGTGGTTCTGAGGAAACCATCAAAGTGCATTAAACAGCTTGACTGGCTGGATGCCAGTGTGGTGCCCAGCGGGGAAGCCATCTCAGGCTTGGAGGGATGAAGGGCACGGGCCCATGGCTCTGCAGTTCTGGCACACCTGGGGGGTAGACTCGGATGGTGCAGAACACGGTAGGCTTGCACATGGCACTGAGGGGGGGCATCACCCAGGTTGTAAATTCCCAGAGGCCTCTGTTCCTGTAGCACAATCCACATCCTTAAGGCCCCAGGCTGCAGGTAGCATGGTGACCAGCAGCTCACACAGTGTGTCATTGTATGATCTGAAACTTGAGTCAGAGCCTGTTTTAGGCAAGCCAGGGTGGGGTCTGCCTCTGCTGCCACCATAGGCAAATGCTCCTTCCCCCAGACTGGTGACTGAGGAGATGGAAGTTGGACATTCAGCCTCACTTTATTCCTAAATCAGGCCAGGCAGGATTTTTTAAGGCATTAATAATCCCTGTCACATCATGGTGCTCATTAGGAGGCACCATGATACATATGGGCTCTGCTACTACCTGTAGAATCTCAAGCAAGCACTGTCTCCCAGTGCCATTTCTGCATCTATAACATGGAGGGAGAGGGAAGGGATGCCCCTCCAACCCCCACAAGAATGAGTCTAAATGAGAGAATATACCAGATACTGGGAGCTCTTGAAAAGACAGGTGCTGTGGGCTCCCTCACCTCCCCACGCATGGATCCCAATGCTCAATCCTTCTGATGCCACAATACTCAACTGCCTAGAAACATTAGGGTGGGCTGAATCCAGGGGCAAAGCTGCTATATTTTCTTGCTAGTGAGGATCATGTTGCCAAAAGGTACGCACACTCTCTTTCTCTCTTAGTGTGGCCAGTCTTCCAAGTCTGCATGGGGCTATGGGGTTTCTGGGAAGCAGGAGTTTTAACACCAAACCAAGACAGTCCTGGGCAAAAGAGGAAGGTTGGTTACCCAACCAGGAGAAATTAGAGAGCAGAACTCTCTTGTTTCTGTCACCAAACCTCAATTTACTTGAGGGCTGTGTTTTGGGGGATAAAGAGAGGAAGATTTGGGTTATAAACTATATTTTGATTTCCTACTTCCCAAGCTCCAATTTGGGTAGAAATCTCACTGCTCAGTTTACTTTGCAGTAAATTAGCAGCTTCAAGGGGGTGTGGTTAGGATTCTTTATCAGAGACCCTCATCATTCACTAAGGGCTTTGGCACCCTGAACAGGGCAATCTCTTTAATTCTATAATTCTCATAATAATGATTTGTTCCCCTTTCTAGCATCTTGCCCTCCCACTTCACTATTATTTTTACTATCACTTTAATGGCCTGAGAGCTCAGTGCACGGATCAGCCCAGTCAATGTTCTGTGTACCCTTGGCTACCAAACATAAGGATGTGAATGAGCCAGGCTGCCTTCAGCCCTAGCACTGCAGCCAAAACCGGTGAAAGCTACAGCTTCTATCAATTGTTGATCAAAGATATGAATAAACAGAGACTCAAGAGGCTTAGACTTGATAAAAATGGATTTCCTCTATTCCCTAGTAATTAACCAGCTTTTAGAAAAACATCAAGACATGCCAATGCCAGGCAGAAGCAGAAATGAAGGAATGAGATTTGAAGAACTTGAGTTGGCCTAGTGATAAACATTCAATAATTCCTTATTTCATCAAATGCTGCTCCACCCCCATTTTTGCATGTTTACTTTATGGGGAGCTAGGCAAAACCTAGAAAAGGCTAGTGAGCATACTTTTTCTCTGTTGCCATGGTCTTAGAGTTTAGCAACTCCAAGTTGATAATCTTTATGTGAAGACTAAGTAAAATAGATTGAAATCTAGAAGCTTTAAAAAAACTGCCCTGAAGCCTTGGCCAGTCTTTTGAGACTACACAGCTCGTGGTTGAAAGCTGTGCTATTTATGTTTCCAGGTGAGACAGTTCATTGTCCCCCAGCATCAGTGACAATCAGTCCATGGGAAATGTTGGTGTTGTCTTTTTAATAATTGTCTTTGCAGTGGGCAGACGCCTCCCTCTTTCATATCTCACAACTGGATACTCAACCCATCTGCCTCCATTGGGAGGAAAAATGAGCAACAGCAACGGGCAACAAAATGAGCTTCCTGCATGTAGGAATATAAACCACAGAAAGCATAACTTGGAAAAGTATTTTTTGAAATAAAAGGGCAAAACCACAGAGCATTTTAACAGTTACCCAAACTCACAGACTTAACACAAGCCACATAGGACTTTAATTAGGACACATGCTTGTGTGTTTATATTTAGAAACAGAAAGTATGGCAGAAAAACAAAGTTGGAAAGATTATTAATGCTTTAGAAAGCATTTCAAAGGGGAACTAGAAAGGCATGCTTGCTGCCTGAGATTTTAATATTGGAAGAGTTCTAGGTAAATAAATAATTATTTAATTAGCCTCCTGGTGTTGATAGCAACTGATGGATCAACATGAGCCAAATTGGGCTGAATAGGAGGATGTACTCATATATTAGAGAAAAAAATCATTCTCAGTGTTGTTCATCCTATATCCACTGGTAACACACTGCAACACCAGACTTGACCTTGGCTATTTGTCAAATGGCTTTGTTTGTTGCTAAGAACATTAGTGAAAATGAGCCATTCAATTTTGTTTGCTCCTTTCCCCCACCTCCCCTGATGAAAATTCTCCTGGCCAGTTTTGGTTTCTTGAACAGTTGTAATGCAGGCAAAGGTTAATTTGACTGACTTTCTCTTGTGGTTCCTCACCTCTCTTGATATGATTACATCTTCATAATGCTATTTTTTATAAATAATTTTTTAAATTTGGTTTTACAGACAAGTTGTAAAGATAGTACAGAGAGTTTTCACACACCCCAGACCCAGCCTCCCCTACTGTTAACACCCTACATTAGTGTGGTATATTTGTCAAGTACTTAATGTTGATACTAACTATGGCTCATACTACATTCAAATATCCTTGGCTTTTACCTAAATCCCCTTATCTGTCTCAGGATCCTACCCAGGATACCGCACTACATTTACTAGTCATGTCTCTTGGCTGTGACAGTTTCTCAGGCTTTCTTTGTTTTTGATAACCTTGACAGTTTTAACAAGTGCTGGTGGATATGGATTAATAATGTTAATACCCATAACATTTCTGTGGTCTTGAATTGTGCTGAGCAATGTGCAAGCCCTTTACATATACTGAACCAAGCTTACAGGTGTAAGCCACTG
The DNA here is from genome assembly GCF_022682495.2 of Desmodus rotundus. Taxonomy (NCBI): domain Eukaryota; kingdom Metazoa; phylum Chordata; class Mammalia; order Chiroptera; family Phyllostomidae; genus Desmodus; species Desmodus rotundus. The sequence goes on from NC_071393.1 coordinate 72,710,093, forward strand.
ACCTAAGGTTACATGGTGCAAGTGGCAGAGCACAGACACCAACCCAGGCAGGTTGATTACCGATGCTACCTTCTTAACCACTATGCTTGTTTTAAGAATACCTGAGTGTTCTTAAAACAGGGCACTTTCACACACAGTACATCACAATCACATCCTAACGACCCGAGTGATCAGGGTGGTCAGGGCAGGTGCATCAAGCCCAGAAGGCGGGCACCTCGGTGAGGACGCACAGCCTGATGTGGTTGGGCCAGTGCTCCAGTTACGCAGGCACCAGATGTGCCTGTGGGCCTGTCCTACGCGGGAGGGCAGAGGCCATATCTGCATTACTGTTCTCTTCGCTATGATATCGAGTATCATGCTTTTACATGGTAATCTGTTAACGCACACTTGTAATTAGATTCCCTTTTTAAAGATGAAGAAACCAAACACCAAACACCAGAGCTAACAAATGCCAATGAAATTTTTATTTTCCAGGTCAATTGTGGGGCTTAAATCTTTTTAAAAGTCCTTTCCTCTAAAGGGATCTACGTTATTGACTTTCCATGTACCTATCAAAAGCCTCTTAGTTGTCTAAGCTGATAAGGGAAGAAAGAACAGGAATTAATAAAATTTAGATAATTTTAAAATGGAATTTGTTTCAGCAGATACAAATTCCTTTATGGTGGTAGTGGTGGTGTGACCTTAGTTTTCATTCCCTATTGGCCAAGACCTACTAGACATAGTTATAGAATCACATCATTTTAATTTTCTCTCTTTACCCTTAATTTCATATCACTGGAAGAGATGTTAATATAAGTAGGGAAAACAGTTAGATGTGCAGAGAAGAAGAAACAAGAATGGAATAAACTGGCGAAGCGAAAACTGGCTCTGTCTCCATCCACTCTCCTCCAGTAACAGACAGGCTCACCCTGTACCTCCTTCATTGAGAGAGAGGCACAGAACCTTCCACCATGTTCGGGGCTGGCTGTCCTCCCTGTCCTCCTGGGTGAGGTCAGGGGTGGAGACCATTACCCCTCTTTCTAGGGGGATAACTGGGAGAGGCTTAGTGGACACAGCATGCACTGAACTTGCCTTGTACAGAAATATTGTACCTGGGTTCACACTGACTCTGTGAACTTGTCAAGTTCTGTTACCTCTCAAATCTGTTTCCTCATCTCTAAAATGAGCTTAATAATAAATCTGGTCCCAGAGCTGTTGTGAAGATCAGAGAAATAATACATACCAATAACACATGCAAAGTCCAATAGATGGTAAATGGCTTATATTCAATATATGCCATTGTTATTAAACTGTATGTTTTCTAGCTTAAGGACTGATGTAGACAGCTACTTCAATCACTTTCTAGCTGCAGATTCCATACTCCTCTCATTTAATATTCTCCCAATGAAAGTTGAAGTCATTAAAAAAAATTCTCCTGGGATCCAGAGAAGCTGGTTTCTGGATTTAGTCCAATCCCAAGAGCACCTCTGCACTCAGCATTGGCCCCGGAGTGTGACTCTATCCTCTCCCCACATCTCCAAGGCCAGGGCGCATCAGGGCAAAGCTGGGGGCATGGTAGCTGCCAAACCTCTTCTGTCCCCTAATTCCAGTCTATGACTCCTGTCCCACCCAGCTCTCTGGCCTTGTCTGACCTCTGTTTTTCACTCTACATTATATTTGGCATTTTTATCACCAAGGCTTGGGCAACTGGGCAAAAGCTTTGGGCCAGAACTGGGCACTATTTCCGAGGAGTTTCCCTCGGTGAACTGCTTGACGCTGTACTGGGTACGAGTGGGTGGTTTTGACAGCTGCAGGGAGAGGTGCTGTGTCCTGGGGTAGGATGGGTGATGAACATGCCATAAATCCTGTCTGCTGAGAGCATAAATCTGAGGGCTGCACAAGTTCCGAGGCACGGAAATGGGAACTATGGAGCCAGGTAAACAGACCTAAGTCAACAGGAGCAGAGAAACAGCTCTTATGGTCCTGCCATCTACAGCCTTGGGCTGGGTTGTCAGAGTCTCAGATGGCTGGCTTCTTAAGAGTCATCTTGGACTTTTATAGTTTTGTGCGGTTTGGGAAAGAAAATAAACGCAGGGCAAGGGCGGGACCCCTTCTTGCAGTGGCTGGGGCAAAGGCTCAGAGTGCCATGGCACCCAGCAGAGTTTCCAGGGTGGCTGGACGCTGGTGGTTCCTTCTCACTCCAGAGAAGTGAGGAAAAGGCTGCTTAGCTGCCCCTTAGCTAGCCCACAGGTCACTGATGGGTGGGTCCTCTGGTGAAAACGCAGGCTGCAAGTCAGAGCACCTGGATTCCAGGGCCTGCTTCGCCACTAGTGAGTGACGCTATTTGAGGCCTCATGACTTCTCTGAACGTCACTCTCCTCATTCACACGCAGAATGGACACGGCATCCATATCCTACCTAACTCAGGGGGTCAAATGAGAACAGAGGTCGTATTTTTGGAAACCAGTTACCTTGTGAAGCTGTCAGACTTTTGTGAATATTTTTTAAAAGTAAAAAATCTAATAGCTATCGATTGCTAAACAGTTTTTAGTACTTGTCACAGTCCTACGTAGGGCTCAGCACAAAATAAAAATGTGAGTCTCCTTGTTCAAAAAGAAGGAAAAGTGCCATTAAAGTTCTTGAAATATCAAACTATAGTTAACAATACTGTACTGTATAGTTGAAAGTTGCTCAGATAGATCTTAAAAGTTCTCATCACAAGAAAGAATTGATGTAACTACGTGAGGGGATGGATGTGACCTAACTTTTGTGGTGGCCACTTTGCACTGTATGCAGACTTCAAATCTTTATGTTGTTCACCTAAAATTAATATAATGTTATATGTCAGTTATATCTCAATTTAAAAAACGAATTAAAAAATAATGAAACTTTATCCTTTTATCTTTGGGCTTCTTCTCTACATGTCCATGTGATTTTATTTCCTATGTAATGTTGAACTGCCTTAGGCAAGGGGATTCTTGCAGAGTGAGATTCTTCATAAGCTCCTGAGAACTCTGTTCCAAAAGTCTGTGTGTGTGTATGTGTGAGAGAGAGAGAGAGAGGAGAGAGAGAGAGAGAGAGACAGAGACAGAAAGAGAAGGAGAGAGAGGGAGAGAGGGAGAGCGAGGGAGAGAGGGAGAGAGGGAGAGCGAGGGAGAGAGGGAGAGAGAAAGTCCCCCACTGACTGCTGGGTCGATGTGCCTGTCCTACCTGGGGTGGGAAAGTTGAGTGAGGCATCTCCCCTTCCCCAACCCATGGGACAGGTGCTCTAGGTGGGTGGGTGAGAGGATGGCCCCTGCTGGGTCACCCAATGAATGCACTCTGGTTCTGCTAGCCTGGGGCCAAGATGGTATCATCAGGAGCTGGTCTTAAACGTGTACCCTGGTCTTGAATGTGTACCGTGGACTTGACTGTGACCCACCTTTTGTTGGTATGCAGGACCTTGCTGGGGTGAGGGGAGAGGGAGATCAGCTGAGGCTCAAGGCACCAGAGAGTGGGGAAGCCGGCATCCAAGAACCCCTCCCTGGGAGGCAGCATGAGGCAGAAACACAGCTGAGTTCAGGTGCCAAGCTTCCCCTTTGAACTTCACTTAAAAAATCCTAAATTCTGAGACTGGGACTGCAGAGCATTAATGCTCAAGTGTGGGACACCCTCTTGGACCAAGCCCTATGTGAGTATGCCAGCCCAGGTGATCATCTCTTGAGTACTAGGGACCATACAGTAAGGGAGCTACTTTTACTCCCATTCAGCAGAAGAGGAAACTGAGACCTTATGTAGGTTGCATCAAGCCCCATGAAGGCAAAGGTAACATTTGAGCCCAGGCATAACTGAAATGAATCCAATAGAATCTCTCTCATATCCATGACTGTGTGAGCTGGGCTGTTGGACCATATTCCCATCTGACCTAGGTTTGTAAACTAACGCTCAGGTGCTGTTAACTCCACCAAGAGAAAAGTCATGGCACGTGCTCTCTCCAACAAAAACATTCCAGCAACACTGTAAAGAGTCTTCACTGTTTGATGGTGAATCAAACATCCAGGGTGGTTACTGAAACTTTTCTCAGTCATTTATATTCATTCACTCAACCATTCAGCAAACAATGATTGAGTACATGTCACAGACAAAGATTTGCTTGGCATTTTGGGGGAACGTAAATGCGATTAAGATCTGACCTCTAGGAATTCATTTGTGCCAGAAAACTTGCCAACACTATCTTTAATGCAAGGTCAACAATGTAAAGGGTCCTAAAGAAGAAGCAGTTATGGAGGGTGGGGGAGTCAAAAAAGAGAGGCCTTTGGCAGGTGAATGAACAAAATTTCCTAGTCTGGTGGTATTTAGGATAGCCCTAAAGGATGAGCAGGGCTTTGCACGTGAAGGTTAGGCAGGAACAGCAAGAAAAATCCACAGTGGGTGAGAAAACATGCATCCTGTTCTGTGAACTGTCCCTCTTCCAATTCCAGGCATGAGTTCCCATGTCCTTACTTGACCTTGCTATTGGGCAATATTTAACTGATCTAGAGGTATGCTTCTCTGGAATTCTTTTTTTACATTTTTTTCCCAAGCAGATTTGGAGAATGAGGTGTCTCTTTTGGCTGTAGAGGCTGTGGGCTGGCACTCCCTCAGAGCTTTAGGTGGTCGTTTTCTTGCCATGTAGGGGCAGAGAAGCAGATACAAGGGTGGAGAGGCAGGGGAGTAAGCTTTCATTTCCTTCTTTCCAGCTCTTCCCAAGGTCCAAAGCTTTCATTGGCCTTCCCCCCATGGATACCTTGTGTTCTTCCAACCAATATCTCTTTTGCCTTGGCTATTTTGTAGCAAGTGTGTGTCTCTCAAAATCCAGGGACCTCTTTTCAAATGTTGGAGTTATTGCAATGGTCTAGGTGAGGACTTGGTGAGGACTGAGGAGAGACTGCTGCAGGGCCCTGGGGAGGAGTAGGAGGGGAGGAGCCTGGATGGAGTTCCATGTGGCCGGACTGAACGGTTAGAATGTAGCGGTGGTGAACAGTTAGAGAGAGGCAAAGATAATGAACAACACCAGATTTCAAGGGATCATGGGTACAACTATGACTCTAAATGGCCATTTAGTATACTTTGTATTATAGGATATAAAAATTGCCCCGCTCCAACCTAAGGAGTGTGCAGTTGGCACCTAAGACAGTCAAGGCTTCCTGTGACTCAGCATCCCACTACTTTCTGATTGTGTAGAGAGATGAACAACAAGCACACCATTGTACGTCTTTTAAAGCAGTATTTGAACTTATCTAAACATGCTTAAAAAGTGGGCTGAGATGCAATCCCCTCCTGAAAAGTGGGTTTCAAGAGCTACTAAAATACTTGCATTCACAAAATAGTTGACAAAAAATATTCCTCTCTTATAAGACAAGGTCTGTGCTGCTACTCAGACGCCGCCCCTTTCTCTTCTGCTTCCTCAGAGACCTGACTCTTCCTCTTCAGTTTCTCCCTTTTCTGTGGGTAACTGCTCTTGTTTCTTGATTAGTCACTTCAGCTGTTTTACTTTTCTCCTTTTTTGTTTGTACTTTTATTTTGTCTGGAGATTTGTCTTGCTTTCCTGCTGCTATTTTTGAGATGAGTTTACACCCATTAGGAGCTAGCTTGGTGACAATGTACTGACCTCCTAGACTCTTCCTTCCCTGCCCCTTTGGCTGAATTAAGCTTCTGTCACACTGCCCTGTCAGATCTAAATTTCCAGAAAGAGTGATGCTATAGAAATTCACACTTTAGGGAGCATAAGAAAAACAGAGAGGGCAAGTAATGGCTTACAAATATTTTGATAATCTCATACATTTGTTTGTATAGTTGACTGTGGACTTCCAAGAATGTGGTAGAAGAGGAAAGGGAGGTAAAATTTAATGGACCAATTGTAGGAAATAAACTTGCAAAGCTAAGAAATATGATCTAGAGCCTTTAACAAAACACACACAGAGCTGATACTATAAATAGCTGTGACAGCATGTGGAGCTCATTAAGTCAGAGGAGCGGCTTGGGCACCTTGGAAGGTAGCCGCAGGAGCAGGCACACTCCAAGATGTGCCCTTTTCACTCAAAGTCTTCACAGATGTCCAGTTTCCAAGGGCTCTGTTCTCTCTGTGTCTGCCCGCAGAGGGAAGTGTGACCACACCTTGCCCTTTGCCTTGGTCTGGCTCAGTGACTAGAACTTGGAGAACAAATGCCTGGTGTGTTAATAGATCTAGCAGAGGGATTTGGAATTAGGATGGATGGATTTGCCATCCAAACATTTGTTCTCTGCTCTTTCCCATAGCTTCTTAATGTCAGGCTAAAGTTGGTAACTGTATATCAAAGAGCAATGAAAATATAATTTCTGATGGTGGATGCCAAAAAGCAACATTTCTGGCATTAGCCCAGTCCCAAAGGGGAGGGAGAACATACAAGTCTTTTTGCTTATCTATATTCTTTCTCTGAAACGCAGCTAACTTTTTATCTCTTCAGTTTTGGAGTGTTTCCTGAACTTCTCAGTCCTTTTCATCTTCCCTTCTTTTGAACTCTGTTGGTCTCTATCTCTTGTGCTGTGAAAAGGGAATGGGGTTTCACAGACCAGACTTCATATTTTAGCTGGGACTCTTGTTATGTTATCTTGAATAAATTCCAGTAAAAACCATATCATTTAGGCAAGGATTACTAAATGATTGGTGATTGTTATATTACTTTTATATTTTTATTTAGTTCTGTCTGTAATTGGTAGAGGCTCTTATTACTTTGACATTTTATGGATTGGGAAACAGAAATTGAGAGAAAAAGAATTTTCCTGAGATTATATGGCTTGTTGGAGCTAATGCTGCCAGAATTGAACCTGCTGTATTGATTCAGGTTAACTTTTCTGAGCTTTAGTTCTTCCATCTTTGAACTAGAGATGGGTAGTTATAATGACTCAATGAGAAAGAAAGCCTAAAATGCATGGTTAAAAATATGTATATATGTAATCCCTTCCTCCTCCTCCTTCAGTGAAGTGTTATCATATGCTATCATTTATCTTGTCATTTGAATTTCTACCTAGGCCCTGCATTTTCTGTACATGATGGCTCTGTCTCACGTGGAGTCTATAGGTTTCACAGCGACACCAGCGTGCACAGAAGGTGGGGGTGACTTGATTTCCATAGTTCTAATTTCTGTCTCTCCTTCTGGATGTGCTATGAGCCTGGCATTATGGCACATTGTGCTTTTTGTGAGGCTGAGGCAATTTGGCCTTGTTTATTACATTTCTCCCTAAATGGAAGCTTGTAACTTCCATTTAGGGAGTTACCACTAACTTCCATTTATTTATTATAAAGCTTATAATATTGCCACCCCAGGAAATTAAGTCCATGGAACAAACAAGTTTCCAAAGTATTTGGATATTTTCTTCAAAGATCCTGAGAATTTAGTCTTTCTTTTAACTACCCAAAAATATCACAAAAATGGGCAAGAGTGGGGACATAAGCAGAAGCAGGTAAGCTAGCTATTTCTTGCTTCTGTGAGTGACTGGTCTCTAATCGTTTTTAAGTGAAATATTTTTGCAAAAGGGAGACTTGTGGCAAATCAAAGACGGGGGAAAAGGAAATGTTCAAGGAGAGGGGAAACTGACCCTTCATTCCTAGCATTCTCCAGCAGCTTGGGATACCAGACGGTGGGAATATGTGTGTCTATGGAAGGGGGAAGCAGTGGGCATGGGCCAGTGACTCTCAGTCCTGGCTGCCCGTGAAATAACCTGGGCAGAATTAAAAAATATCAATGTCAGGACGAAGCCCAGACCAGTTGAATCAGAATCCCTTGGAATGGGGTCTTGGTATTTAAAAAAGCATCCCTTAGATCATCCTCATGTGTATCTGGGGTTCAGACAACTAAGCTAGAAGAGTTAGGTGCACCAGGCCAGAAACAAGCTCCCTGCACTGTCTCTGGCAGAAGTGTGTTTCTGCAGCACCACTCTTCCTGGAAGCTCAGGTCTGACAGGGCCATCTGACAGAAGCTTAATCTTGGACTAAACGAAGGTGGATAATTTCATGGACCCCAAGATGTTGCACTTTGTGTATCTTTTTTGGCAGAGGTGACAACTCTAATGTATGTTAGCAACAAAGTGAATTCCTGTCGGAACCATAGGTGAAAGGCCTGGAGCAAACGTCTCCATGCTCAGAGGTCCTGCAGATGTGGAGTCAGGATGGAATGAGCAGTGTCAGAAATGAGCCTTCTCTGCTGATCACAAACATATACTTGGAGAGTGTCTCTCATCCTTGGCCTTTCTTTTCTGATCTTGCAAATAAGAATGCCAGTTCATCTCAGCCTTCTCCCTTCTCTTGTTACTGACCCTTCTCCCGGTCCATTGTGAAGAAGAGTTTACATTTTCAGTTTTTCCTTTGAGAGTTTTCTCTACCTGCTCGTTGTAGCTGTAAATGGCACCATTATTGTTTTCCTTAAGAGTCTCTGCAGTTGAAAGTAGTCTGATGTTTTGGAAAGAGCATGGGTAGGGATCAAGCAGAATTGTTTGACTCCCTTATCTGTTAATGAATTCAGTGAGTTTCGGCAAATTTCTTAATCTCTGAGTCTCAGTTTCATAGTCTCTAAAGTAGGAACAGTGTCACCTACTTTAAAAGGCTGTCGGTAGGATAGGAAAATAAACGTAGGTTAAACAACCAGGCCAGTGTCAGGAATGCAATAGTTATCTGGCAGGTGTTGTTATGCTGCTTTTTTATTTTCTACATTTCCTCACTTAATTTCAGAGATGAATAACTATGTTAAATTGCTATAGAAATAACTGTATGATGTCAGGTGGGTACTAGACTTGTTGGGGTGATGGCTTCATAAATTATACAAATGTCTGACCACTACACTATACACCTGCAATGATATAACATTGAATGTTAACTGTAACTGAAAAATAAAAATAAAAAATTAAAGAGAAAGAGTAAATTCTATTCATATTTGAAGATCAATCACAAATAATGCCAACTCTATCCCCTAAATGAAATTATAATGGGAAAAACTACCTATTCACAGTTTGGCACATAATAGGCATGTAATAAATATTACTTTTTAAAATTATTAGTTCTCTTATATTTAGGGAAATTTTTTAGGCAAGGAAGGGGATTTGGCATTATAATATTTTATGTTAATGGAACATTATAATAATCTCCATTACTGTTTTTAAACTTTTTTTGTACCATAAACTTTTAGCAATCTTTCCACTTTAGGATTTTTTATCTTTTTTTTTTTTTAATCCTCACTGGACAGTATGATTTTAGAGAGAAAGGAAGGGAGAGAGAAACACTGAGAGAGAAACATGGTGGGTTGCCTCCTGTACATACCCCAACTTGGGTTTGAACCCACAACTTAGGTATGTACCCTGACTGGGAATTGAACCCACAACCTTTTGGCGTGTGGGACAACATTCCAACAAAATTAAGCCATTCAGCCAGGGCATGATTTCATATTTTAATATTTATACTTTCCCTAATTCCCAGATAATTCTACCTTGATTTTGAGCTGTGATTCAGTACCGCCCTCTCTTTTATCCATTGCCATTATTCTCAGGGATTTCAGCAACCATGTTGGTATTGTGATTCTTTGTCTCTTAATTATTTATTTTCATTCCACTATACATCCCTACACATATGACCATTATTAGAAATGTCTCCATTGCCAAGATCTTAATTCTATTACCCTTCTTTCTGAAAAGAGCTCTCTCCTGTTCTCTTATTCTTCCCGCCCCGCGGATCTATCGGCCCTAGACTGTTAGACACACAGTTCCCAGGTGCTGACCACAATCTTTGAAACAGGTACATAAGGAGACTGTCAAGGGCCATATTCAGCCAGAGAAATCAAGTTGGTTTTAATGACAAGATATTTTAGTTTTTTTTCAGAACCTAAAGTAAATATTATTATGAAGGTCAACTAATATTTGTACATACAGAGCGGTACTGAACTATGCATTCTATTAGATGGATTAATACAATACTAGAGCAGAAAACCCTAGACACTCTTATAATTTTGCTATTGATTATGACTCAACACCATCTTCAAATTTGCCCTCTGATTTGATTGGATCAAATAAACTTAAGTATCTTCTATGTTGAAAACAGTGGTTGAACTGAGCTGAATTTGGGAGAATAGAGCAGCTAAAAGAATAAGTAAAATGGAATCATTCCTTAGTCCTTACATTTTTTATAAGATTTTATTTATTTATTTATTTTTAGAGAAAGGGAAAGGGAGGGAGACAGGAGAGAAACATCGATGGGGAAAAGGGAAACATTGATCAGTTGCCTATGTGCCCCTACTGGGAACCTAACCTGCAACCTGCTCAGGACATGTGACCTGACCAGGAATCAAACAGGTGGCACTTTGCCTTGTGGGACATTGCCCAGCCAACTAAGCCACACTGGTCAGGTTAGTCTTCGTATTTCTTGAGCTCCTACTATCTCAGGCACTGCACTAGGTTTTGGGTATGGAAGGATAATGAAGAACTGACAATCTGGTGAGAAAAACAGTAGGCAGACACAGGTAGCTGTATAAAAGAGATTTTTCTAGCTGCTTATTGGCTCACACTTTTGCTGAGATATTCAATGTGTATGGTTACAGTGGGTGGTGTTGTGGTTGGGCATAAGGACTCCCAATTTATAATGTTCTCTGCCACTTTTTATCCACAGAGAACAAAGAGTCTGGATACACCCTAATGAGTTTTCAGTTTGTGAGCTGCTTGGCATTGAGTTAGAGTAGGTGGCAGATGGAGTTTGGTGCCAGGTCAATAAGTTGGACTTACATGCCCATTTATTTGGTGTTTCCATAGGGAACATTCCCAGAAAGCGAGTCTATCCTGGGAGAATTATTATGCAGTTGGACTTAAGTTATCAGACGTCTCATTGTTACCATTTATTGTATGTACCCATTTCTGGTATTTAATATTAAAGGAATGTGCATATGTGAAATAATGGTGTCTGATTTTAAAATAAAATAAATTTGGGGGGATAAAAAGAAAAAAGTCAACCTTGAGTTTCCTAAAAGTGATGAGGACAGTACGCAAACTCATTTGACCTCTCCAACTTTTGGGGTTCATCCAAAGGAAACTTTTTCCAAGGGTCCTTGGAAACAGAACTCATTCTACCTATAGTTGCTTCTAAGGAGAAGGTTATTAAGGAATCTTCAATCTCTTAACCGTTTTGATTCTCAACAAATCCTTAATAAGAAACAAAAATGTACTTTCTGGAGGGTGCTTGGTATGGGCAGAGGAGTTACTACAAATCATATCTAAAAGAAAGCCCTCCTGCCAAGGCTGGGACTGGCGGTCTCTTCCTCAGAGTCCCTTGCCTATGTGCTTATTTGTAGAGCTACCAAGAGGATCCTCCCAACACCCAAAGTGCTGACCAAATATGCTTTGGTGAGCTGGCCACTGTCATACAAGAGAGATGACATCGGGTCAATTGAGAAGTAATATCCTGTGAGTAGCATTTGTTGCTCTGGCCATGTCTGTGTTTGAGAACCTGCTGACCTGAGAGTCATTTCTAGAATGTTCAGTCCATAGGAAAGTTCTCTCAGCCTCAGCAGTTTGCCTCCCAGCTTCCTTGACATTGTGAAGTCTGCTTGTTTGGAATTAATGATTTCTTTTGTCCACATGCTTGTAGCCCTCTTGTTTAAAACTTTTTTCCTGCCTAATATTATAATTATTAATGTTTCTGTTTCAATCAATAAATGATACATGCTTCCATTTGTTTGTGTCTTCCTTAATTTCTTTCTTCAGTGTTGTGTAGTTTTCTGAGTACAGGTCTTTTACCTCCTTGGTTAGGTTTATTCCTAGGTACTTTATTTTTCTTGTTGCTATAGCAAATGGGACTTTTTCCCTGATTTCTGTTTCTGCAGTTTCGCTGTTGGTATACAGAAATGCCTTTGATTTCTGAGTATTGACTTTGTATCCAGCTGTTTTGCCAAATTCATTTATTAGGTCGAGTAGTTTTTTGGTGGAGTCTATAGGATTTTCCATGTACACTATCATGTCATCTGCAAACAATGACAGTTTCATTTCCTCCTTTCCAATTTGGATGACTTTTATTTCTTTTTCTTGTCTGATTGCTGTGGCTAGGACTTCCAATACTGTGTTGAATAGGAGTGGTGAGAGAGGGCATCCTTGTCGTGTTCCTGATCTTAGTGGGAAAGCTCTAAGTTTTTGTCCATTGAGTATGATGTTGGCTGTAGGTCTCTCATATATGGCCTTTATTATGTTGAGGAATGCTCCCTCTATTCCCACTTTGCTGAGTGTTTTTATCAGAAATAAGTGCCCATCAGCAAACGAGTGGATCCAAAAACTATGGTATATTTACACAATGGAATTCTATGCAGCAGAGAGAAAGAAGGAACTTATACCCTTTGCAACAGCATGGATGGAACTGGAGAGCATTATGTTAAGTGAAATAAGCCAGACAGTGAGGGACAAATACCATATGATCTCACCTTTAACTGGAACATAATAAATAGAAAAAAAAGGAAACAAAATATAACCAGAGACATTGAAGTTAAGAACAATCTAACAACGGACCGGGGGAGTGGGGAGGGGACAGTGAGGAGAGGGGATTACAGGAACTACTATAAAGGACACATGGACAAAATCAAGGGGGAGGGTGGAAGTGGGGGAGGGATGGGGGTTTGGCTGGGGTGGGGTGGAGAGATGGGGAGAAAAGCCACACAACTGTTATTGAATACAATACAAAATTTAAAAAAATAAATAAATGATAAGCTCTATGAGGATTTACTTCTACATATTTCTATAGTCTTGACAAATTAGGTGCTAATTTTCTTTTTTGTGAAATCATAAAGGCAGGTTTTAAGCAGTAGGAAGCCAGAGCCAAGGGTAACATCCAACCAATTCTAACTGCAAAGCAAAATGTATTAAATGCAAGGAAACATCAAGTGACTAAAGTTGATTTGAATAGGAGAATACCAAATATCAGTGGCCTCCTCAAGGGGAATTTTCAGGGTTCTCTTGCTAACCTCTCCTGGAGCCCCCTCTGCCATCACCTCATAGATGCCTCTGAAGTTTAGCTGAAACTCAGGCAACACAGTGTGATGTCTGAAGCAGGCTTACAATTCAAACTAAGGTGTGTCCTCTGTGTTCCAGGTGTATTATTTATTTTTTAAAGTTTTTAATGTTTTTTAAAGATTTTATTTATTTTTAAGATTTTATGTTTTGATTACAGCTTGCATTCAAAACTATTTTGCACTAGCTTCAGGTGTACAGCACAGCAGTTAGACATTCATGTAGGTTACAAAGTGTTCCCTCCGATAACTAAAGTGCCCATGTGGCCCCATAGATAGTTATTACACTACTGTTGACTGCATCCCCTGTGCTTTATCTTACACCCCTCTATGCCTGTTTTGTAACTACCAATCAGTACTTCTTAATCCCACTGCTTATTTCACCCCACTCCCCAACATCCCACCCCTCTGGCTTCCATCAGTTTGTCTCTATGACATCACTTGTATGTGGAACCTAAGGGAAAAAAATAAATGAACAAAAAATTAAAACAGATTTATGGACACAGAAAACCAGCTGTATTTTCTTGAGCTAGTTACTTCCCTGAGGCAAAACTCAGTTTCCTCATAAAAAGAAAAACAGCAGGAAGGGATAAATGAAGAGGGCACACATTCAAAGGTGGTGGTGTGAGGATAGAGCAACATGGCCATCCTTTACCTTGGTAATGGAGAGAAGGAGGGTATTTATGGGTTGACTGTAGATATGCAAGTTCATTCCTTTATTTCAAGGTTTCTGCTGAGTAGGTTATGAGGGGGGGATACACATGTACAAGAACAGAGACTGCCAACTCTCCTAAAGGACTTTCCTTGAAAAGGATTGAAATTACCATCATTTGGACTGGGAAAAGAGAAATAGAGACAAGATAGTCTATTCTGGAATTAAAATCAGGAAACTTTTTAAATAATTTACATATGCTTAAGTTTTATGCATGAACTTTTGTCGTTATGGAAGGGAATCGTGCCCTCTCATGCAAGGCTCTGTGTAAATTTCTACTACTCCAAGCTTCAACTCAAATGTCACCTCTCTTTTAAAGCCCTCTCTGACCCAAACCCAGCAGAGTGATTTGTTCTTCCATCTGCCCTTGCTTTGAACCTTGGGAGTGTGTTCCTCATGACAATGGGAGCCTTGCATTGTGGCAGTATGGGAGGAGACTGTCTTCTCACTGGACTTGGGACTCCTCTAAGAAAGAATGTTTTAATTTTTGTCTTGATAGTCATACACATTCTGTTTATATACCACAGCATATATTTGTAATCATTTTCATATAAGATAAATTTTCCTATAAATATTTGAGTAAAGTCAAAAATGGCAGGTGTTCCATAATTTTATGAGGAAATAAGTATTCTTTGAGGCCATTTTTAGATCTAATAGTGGGGCCACGGGGCTTACCCAATATGGAATTTCTTAATTCTTAGAGATTGATTTAGCTTGTATAAGTATAGTCATTTACTTGCCACCTTTTTAATTTTATTGTATCTGTTGCCACATGTATTATTACTTAGTTAATCTTGTTTCTTTAGCTTAACTCATTTCTTTTACTTAAATTACTTTAAAAGAAAAATTTTAAGAAAATTAGAAACATGTGTATAATGTGCCACAAATAGAAGAAAAACATTCAAATACATCGAAATATGAAGTGCTTATCCATGTTTTGCTTAAAATCATTTCTCTATGACCAAAGGCAAGTGAATCGCTCTTAGGTTCAGGAAGCATGGCTCCAGCACTTGCATGAGGCCAACATTGTCCTTCATCTAAAGCACCATCACTGTTAAACATGTACTCAGTAGTCCTCCTGTGTCTCCCCTCAACTTCTCTGCATGACAGAAGAGAGTGGGCATGCTCCCTGGCCTCCCTCCCTCCCCAACCCTGCCATGGTCTCCCCTCCACAGGCAAGAATGGGCATGTGACCAGGGGTGGTCTGCAGTAGAGCATCCAAGTGGCCCGTCATAAATTCCTTTGAAATCTTCATTTTTGTCTTGACATTCATAGACATTTTGTTTCTACACCATGGTATAGTATATATTTGTAATTATTTTTATACAAAGATAGATGTTTTCTTCCAAATATTTGAGAAAAATTGATGAACTTTGATACTGTTTATTTGGTGATTTTGAGTATAAACAATTACACCATCATGCACCACATTTTGAGAAAAAGATAATCTTGAGTAAAACACAATATTATATCAGATGGTCTTCCCCTTAGTATAAGATGTAGTTTGGTATAAGGTTCCTCATACCAAACTGAATACAAACTGAAATCCAAGGAGACTGAGATTTGTAGAAAACTCTAGGAAAAGCTCATCTACTGAGACAGTAAGAAGTGAAAAACGGAGGTGATGTATTTGGATCATTCTGGACCATACTTAAAAATTAATTTTTGAAAACCAATTCTGGAGGTAATTGAAATCCAGTTTTTATCTGAATGACAGAGCCCAAGTATCCCCTCCCCATTTTAGAGAAGGTTATTCCTTGTTCTTACCAGCTTTGGCCACTTTCACCCAGGCACCAGGGATGCTGTCCAGTGGATGAGGTAGGGGTGGGCCACTTAACTGCACATCCCTCTCTGTTGAAAATACCATAGGTTTTGTGGATAATGTGTCACAGGAGTTAGAGACTAGGGAGAGGTTTTCCATTCATCAGTTGACTTCAGCATACCGGTTGGGAGCCCTGATCTAGACTTTTTTTCTATACTGCTCAATAACTGCTCTGTGATACAAGTACACCTTAAATTGGGGCAGAGCAAGGAATTGGAATTTAACTAGTAGGTGTTTATTTTTTGGCTGATCTGGACTCAGTTTTAAATTTAGAAAAATGGAAGAGAAGCTCTTGGCTTTGATTTGGTACCCTGTTTCTGTACTTACTACTAAGGAAGTGGCTGGCAGGTTGATTAAACCATCTTCATTTAGCTGGTAGGAGGAGCCTTGTAAAACTGCCTAGAAGTCAACAGAATAAGCCCCCAGGGGAAAAAGCAAGAAGTGAACTGGAGTCAGTTTTAAAGTTTGAGACTTGGCTTCAAATAAAACTGTCTGCGTGGTTATTCTATTTAATAGGAATTCTAGGGGTTTTAGTGGTTTTAGATGACAGAATCTAGAAGCTTTAATTATTTTAATGTAGCACACCCAATCTTTCTTCATGATGTGTGTGCGTAAGGAAACTGATGGCCATTTAGAGAAGTTTCTGCCAAGTCTGGCAGTATTGCCGGCCAAGTCCCTGGGAGTAAGATTTGGTGGCAATTGGCCTTTGGGCTAAAGAAAGTTAGCCCATGTGCTATTTCCTAGTCTAGTCAGCCTCAACAGCCATCAGTAGCTTGCCCTCAAAGCAACAGAAACCAGGTCTCCTCTCTCCCATGGTGATGGCTAATCTGTCTGCTCCCTATCCGATGACCAGAGACATCACTGAGAGATAAAGTTAGCCCTCTGCCTGACCCCCGATCAGGCCCATGGCCCATTTCTTTAAATCTGCATTTACGTGACAGAAACCTAAGAACACAGCCACCATTTATTCATTGTCAATCTGCATTTTAGTAAAAACAGACACTATACCTATAATGAGTCTTGTTTCTTGACAACATTTTGTTGTCCCTCTAGGCAAACACTCACCACTGCCAGAGATGCCTCTACTTCGACTTGAGGGGGCTGAGACAGGTCTGAGAGTGAACAGCTGAGTCTCTGGCCCACTCTGTTTTTCAACGACTCCTTTCTTTACCCTGCTCAGGCTGCAGAAGAGGAGCCATGTGGGAAATGACACATCTGCCATATCTTCAATGCCTCTCAAAGCCAAAAGGGGTAGGAATCTGGTAGGATTTGGAAACGGTAGATACTTCAGCATCTCTGATAAGGGGCGAGTCAGACAACTGACAGAAAACTGACCTCTTACAACTGCCTAGAGATGACACAGATCTCTGCTTCTTCTGCTCACCAGTCCCTCATCAGTCCCGGTGTGGGCACTGGGAACAGGGTAGGTTGGCTTCTGCACCCTGCTCCTCACTGGCTGTGCAACCCCTGGCACACACATAGGCTTACCTCTGAGGCCCTGTTCCTTAGAAGCCGAGAGAGAGGGGTTGTGTACTTTTCTGAAGACACTTTGAACTCTGAAATTCAATAATGTGACTAAAATTTGGGGGTGAGAGAAAGGAAGGTACCCATAGGGGAAAGGTGGAGGACAATAAAACAATACAAATCTCTAGGAAATATCCAGGTCTCGCTTTATCACCTCCATCACTTCCTAGAACTTCTACTAATTTGCTCTGTGAGCTTTGGCAAATTGCTTAGCTTTCCTAGATCTCTGTTGTCTCCTCTATTAATTTGGGGCAGTAATACCATCCATACAGAGTTGTTTATTTTGGTATTTTTATTTTGAGGAATAAATGTTCATACATTTAAAGGACGTAGCATAGGGCATGCACATGGAGGAGCTCAATAAATGTGAATTTTCTCCACTTTTCCCTTTCTCTCCAAATTGCTTCACACAGGATCTTACCCTGACCAACTTGCTGTGGGCTGGATGATCTGATTAGGTGTTAATGTAATTAGGGCCATAGGTCACACTGAGAATATCATCGATGATCTGATGCTCCTCAGAGCAGGAAAAAACTTAGGGAAAGGTTTCCTGTGTGTTGATCATGCTCCCAAAAGACTGGTGTGAGTTGTGTCTCTCTCCCATTCCTCACCCTGTGCTCTCCCTACCTCTTGAATCTTATCCTCCCCTTCAGGGTCTGACTCCCTGTGGATTCTCCCCTGGTTAGTCCAGCCAGAAGAACCCTCTTCCATGTCTCAAGCCCTGTTAGCTTTACTCTTGGAGCCCACTTTTCACTTATGTCGTGAAAACTCTTCTGTATTTTAAATTGCAGTTGGTATTTATATGTCCTTTTGCTACTTAACATTGTACATTTATCTTGTCTCTTTAGCTAGATGGCAGATTTCTTGAGGGCAGGGAGATTGAGCATCTATAGCCCTCTGAACATAGTAAGCAATCCACATGTGGTCAGAGCCCACGGTAAAGAAAATATTCACACTTTTCATCTGTTCCCATAGTAGCGCTGAGCCTTCTCTCACACCCTCACCACTCAATGTCGTGTTTTCTCAACACTTGCTCACTCTGGTTTTTTTCATCATAGATCAGATGAGGCTTCTAATTTTGAACTTGTGCTACTTTTAGAAAGATTGTTTCATTTTTTCTTCTTTTTACATGTAAAAATGAGACTACTTTCCTTTTCCTGCCTCCCAGATAGATACCTGTTTGAGGTCTCAAAGCTCTAGCCCCATCCTCCCCTCCAAGGCTTTGAAAGGTAGATAACACATTCGCCTCCTGATAATGAGATCTTTTCTTTAAAACAAATGTTATAAACCTTTAATTCATTTCCATACTCCAAGTCCTCATTATAGATCAAGAATTTCCCAAAATGGAAAATATCAATCTCATCAAACTCCACTTGACCTGTTCTCCACAGTCAAATCCAAAGTCCTGCCTTAAAAGTTCTACATTCCTCTGAAGTTAAATGATACAAAAAATGTCAAAAACACTCTTGCATTTGAATCACCCTGTCTGTCTCTGTTCACACAGCCCAATTCAGCAGATTGGCTCCTTGGGGAGGGCCCTGGGCTCCAGCCTATTTCAAACAGACAGACGCATCTCCAAGGTGGCTTTGTCAAAAGCCAAGGACATTTTTTAGGCATAGAATCTGAGCTTGTTGCCACATAAACAAATAGAAAGATTTCACTTTAGCTTCCCCGGTTTTTTTGGATTGACAACAAGTATTAAGAGGGAGACGGAAGCCAGGAAGGCAGCTTGGGGTAGCTAGAAGCCCGAAAGGAAGCTGGGAATTGCTGGCTCTGGCTCTCCACTCAGGGCAAGGCTGTGAGCAAAACTCAGCTATGAACTAATGTCTGGAAAACATCTCAGCTGGACATTTCACCTAAAGACCCAGAGGCTGCATAGTATAGAAATGAGCAGTTCTTTACTTCTGGATGCACAGTAAAATCACCTGTGAGGCTGTTAGAGAATGCCAGTGTCCAGGCCCCACCCCAGGCCTGGGGAGTCCCAAGAATGGGTGCTGCTGAAGAGATCTCGTGGTGGTGGCAGGGCGGGGTGGGGCGGGGTGGGGCGGAGGTTCTTACATGTGGGGAGGATGGAGAACAACTGATTGGTGATAGCAAAAAGTCAGATTTTCTTTGGAATACCTTGATTGAGTTTCTCTGTTGATTGGAATCTGTGACTAAATACTAATATACACTTTATTTCAAGGATGTTATTTTCCCTCTTTTTGATGGGTATTCTTAGAGAATAGTTGTAGGCTAGATCTACAAGGGACTGTAGAGATCGCAGAGTCCACCTGTGGTGAGCAGGTTTAATGGAGGTGCCAGCTCTGCTAACACAGGCTGTCTGGAGAAGGACTCTGGGAAGGATTGAGAAAGACATTGAGGCTATATCCTGACTTGACAGATTCAAGTTTTGTGCAACTGTAATGATGGCTGCCATATGTAAGATGGTGGCACAGTGCCATGGGAGTGGGATATTTGCCATTCCTTGTGTACATGAAGAAATTACCTGCAGAGAAGAGAATATCCTTCACCAAATTCATATCAAGTGACTGGTTTCCTTCCCATTTCTCATTTATTGAACATGAACAATACTCTTGATATTTAAAGGGTAAAGTCATGTAGACTATATACTTTTAGGTTGTCTCAGCCCAGTCAAGGTATGCAATCATTTGCTAAATTTGAATAAATGGTGAGCACAAATAGGGATCATTCACACCCCAGTTCAAGCCAACTGCTTCCACTTTACTTTGCCTTTGTCTATGCAAATGTGGCCCATGTCTTTGAGCAAATCTGGAGCACTAACTCAGTGGTTTGGATTTTGGATTATGTTGCTTTCACATTTTGAAGCCTGGGAAAAGTCTCACATCTACAGGCATTTGGGAGCCACTGTCCCAGCCTCCCGAAGGCCTCTCAGGACTTACTTCTGGTGTTTTCTAGTTCTGATGTGTGCTCTTAGAGAATTAGGTGATGTGAGCCTCCAGATATGGAAGTTGCTTCCATTCACTAATACATGCCCCAAAACACAGCCTTAGATGTTTGGCTCCCCAATGAGGACATTACTCCACTTCCAGACAGGTTTCCTGTCCCTTGCTTGCTCTCTGGATAGCCTTGGGGATGATTTCGCTGAGCTCT
Organism: Desmodus rotundus; assembly: GCF_022682495.2. Lineage (NCBI taxonomy): Eukaryota > Metazoa > Chordata > Mammalia > Chiroptera > Phyllostomidae > Desmodus > Desmodus rotundus. Next base: position 72,730,269 of record NC_071393.1, read on the forward strand.
TTTAGTTTTCTTTCAAACATCTACCTGCTCTCTACCTCTGCACACTCCTCAGCATTTTATCTTCCTTGTCAAATCTTTATCCCACGATAGGAACTTGGGATCTTATGTGCAAAATGCAGGAATAAATTGCCTGCTGAGATCAGAAAAACTTTTAAACTCAAGCATCTTGCCCACTATGAGGAATGTATGGCAAAGAGCCACTCTACTGAATTAAGCCCAACACATATTTTCCCTAAATGTTATTGACATTCAGTTGAGTTGATCATTACTACATATGTAGCTCTCTACTCTGAAAATGGATGGACTGTTTAGAACAATTTCTAGTCCCTAAAAAAACTATACTGGTACTACATGTATATCATCACAGAAAATAGCCTGGAAGATGATACACTATACTTTAATTGTAGTTAACTTGGGGAGTCAGGGGAGGCTTTGGGTGGGCTTTATTCATCAGCGCTGTTTGTATTTTTAAAACAAATATGCACATATTTTATACTTGTAAAATAAAACATTAAGTAAATTTAGAAAAATAAAAAAACTGTTCATGACTTTCAGTCAAGCTGGCAGCATAGGAAGACATGGCTCACCTTTTCACACAACCACATCAAAATTACAAGTAAAATATAGAACAACCATCACTCAGAACCATCAGAATTCGAGTTGAATGAAAGTCAAGTCTGACAATGATGGACCATCCAGACTGGTAAGAGGGACACAGATGTGGAATGGGCTGGTCCCTCACCCATGTGAGATGGATAAAAATTTGGGAGGGATATCTCGGAAGTGGGGGATCCCAGCCCCATACCAGGTCCCCCAGACCAGGGTTCTAGTGCCAGGAAGATAAATCCTCACAACTTCTGGCTGCAAAAACCAGTGGGGATTGAGTCAGTGGAACCCACTGCTGGAGCTCCAAGCAGTTCCCCTTAAAGAACCCACACATGGACTCACCTACTCAGACTCACTTCCTTTGAGCTCCAGCACCAAGGTAGCAGCTTGAAAGGCACTAGTGGCATACAGGGAGAAAATGAAGTATCTGGCATCAAGGTGAGCAGAGGTCATTGTCCCTTTTCTAAACCCTTCCCCCACAGAGCTGGCAAGCTTGTGCCATATCTGAGACTCCATCAACCTGGCCAACACCATTTGACCCACCTTGGAGATCCCCAGAGACTCTGCCCCAACCAAGCTGCTTTTCTCTGTGAATGGCTGGTCTTGGCTCATGCTTCACAACTTCCTAAATCCTCTCAAACAAGCAGCAGCTGGCCTCAGTGAGCCCCAACACCAGCACTAGCCGCAGCCAGCCTAGATTCACAGCTTGGCTTCACCGGGGAATCTCCAAGCCCAGCATAAGTAGTAGCTATCTCAGATTGCTTTATAGCTCAGGCAGGGTGGCCCTGGGAAAAACACAGGTGGGGCTGACCTTGGCCTGCACCACATAGGAAACCCCAGGGCCAGTGCACCTAGTGGATGGCTACAGACCATGTCAGAGCATCAATACCCTGCCTCTGCACAGCTGATCCTCCATGGAGGGTGGAAGTTGGTGGTCAGTGGTCACAGTCAGTCCTTGCAGCTGAATGGCCTGAATAAACCCCTCACATTGATCTACTAACAGTAACCAAGCCTCAACTACAAGAGGAGTGTGTGCTCAGCTCACACAAAGGGAGCACCTTGAGTACGCAGCTTGCGTGATACGGGAGGCTGTGCCACTGGACCCTACAGGACACCTACTACATTAGGCCACACTACCAAGGCACAGAGTCAAAGCAGCTCTACCTAATATATAGAAACAAACACAGGGAGGCTGCCAAAATGAGGAGTCAAAGAAACATGGCCCAAATGAAAGAACAGGTCAAAACTCTAGAAAAAGAGCTAAACGAAATGGAGATAAGCAATCTATTAGATGCAGAGTTTAAAACATTGTTTATAAGGATGCTCAAGGAACTTAGTGAGGACATCAATAGCCTAAAAGAGATCCAATCAGAAATGAAGGACACTGTAATTGAATAACAATAAAAATTTAAAAATAAATAAATCTTCTTAATAAACATATTTTTAAAGAAGAAAAAAAAAGAAATGAAGGACACATTAATTGAAAGGAAGAACAATTTACAGGGAAACAACAGTAGAGTGGATGAAGCCGAGAACCAAATCAATGATTTGGAAGATAAGAAAGCAAAAAAAAAGAGAAACCACAACCCCCCAAAACCAAACAAACAAAACAACAAAACCCAATCAGAACAATAAGAAGAAAAAAGAATCCAAAAAAATGAGAATAGTGTATGTAAGCAGCCCCTGGGACGACTTCAAGAGGTCCAATATTTGCCTCATAGGGGTGCCAGATGGAGAAAAGAAAGAGCAAGAAATTGGAAATCTATTTGAAAAATAATGAAAATAAAAAACTTCCCTAGTTTGGTGAAGGAAATAGACATGCAAGTCCAGGAAGCACAGAGAGTCCCAAACAAGAAGTGTGCAAAGAGGCCCACTCCAAGATACATCATCATTAAAATTCCAAATGTTAAAGATAAAGAGAGAATCTTAAAAGCAGCAAGAGAAAAGAGGTTATTTACCTACAGGGGAGTTTCCATAAGACTGTCAACTGACTTTGCAGGCTAGGAGGGATTAGCAAGAAATATTCAAAGTCATGAAAAGCAGGGATATACAGCCAAGATTGCTCTACCCAGCAAAGTTATCATTTAGAATTGAAGGGCAGATAAAGAGCTTCCCAGACAAGAAAAAAACTAAAGGAGTTCACCACCACCAAACCATTATTATATGAAATGTTAGAGGGACTTACTTAATGGAAAGTAAAGATCAAAACGGTGAACAATATAGTGGCAAAAAATATATAACCTTCAACAACTGAATCTAAAAAACAAACTAAGCAAACAAGAACAGAGACAGAATCATGGATACTGAGAGCATTTTGATGGTAGTCATATAGGAGGGGAGTGTGGGGGAATGGGTGAAGAGGTGAGGGGATTAAGAAGTACAAATAGGTAGTTACAGAATAGCCATGGGGATATAAAGTACAGTATAGGAAATGGAGGAGCCAAAGAACTTATATGCATGACCCATGGACATGAACAATGGTGAGGGGATTGCTTGAGGGAGTGGGGGGTGGTGGTTGGGAGGGCAAGGTGGGGGGAAATCAGGACAACTGTAATAGGATAATCAATAAAATATAATTTTAAATAAAAATTAAATTAAAAAGTGTTTACAATATCTTAGAGATGAAGAGACCTCCTTTGATTCAAAATCTGCTGTGACTCTGTCAAATTTATTATACAATTTTGTGTGCACCTGAATGTGTGTGCATGCCTGTGCTTGTGTGTGTGTATACTAGTGTTAGGTTGACTATTGTCCTTTTATAGGAAAATTGTTCCCCATTCTGAATTATGTCTCTCTTATATTTTTGGTGTTAAAATGTTAGATCATGATTTTTTAAATCCTTACTTGATAAAATAAATAATTGAAGACTCAATGTCAGTTTTCAAAACTTTCCAGGGGTGTCCAACCTTTTGGTGTTCCTGGGCCACCCTGGAAGAAGAGTTGTCTTGGATCACACATTAAATACACAAACACTAACAGAAATGATGAGCAGAAAACAGGTTTTAAGTGAATTTAGGATTTTGTGTTGGGCCACATTCATAGCCATCCTGGGCCACAGGTGGCCTGCGGGCCATGGGTTGTACACCCCTGCTAGGCCCTTATGGGTCTATTAAAATTATAGTCTTGGAATTTCTCATGTTGCCAACTCCCCAGTTTTACAGATGAGGGGGCTGAGGCCCAGGGAAATTGTGAAGCACTCATTAAAAGTGATTTAATTGTGTTCTGATCAACATACCACTGTGTCTCTCTATTTTAAGAAATTACTCATTTTTTCATACGATAGTTGCTACTGAGCATATAATATTTATTAGTGTAGGTATTAGGGATAAATAAGAGTGAATAGGTACATTGTCCTGGAGCTCATAGTGTAACATAATGGCTAGCAGCATTTGCTTACATACCATATGCTAAATCATTACAATACTTTCCTTCTGTGGTAAATAAGTTAGTGTTATAGCATCTTATTAACATGTCATCATTTCTTTATCTGTAGTTCCTTATAGATTTAGTAGACAACATCTATATTAGACATTTTGCTTTGTCCATAATATTGAATTTTGTCTTGCACATAAACCATGTAACAGTTTTAAATGTTTTTTAAAGTTGGGCAGAATGAGTATACATGTTTATTGAAAATAGTTAAGCAATACTTAAATATACGGAGAAGTAAGTGTGAGTCTGCTTTTATTGCTCACAGATCTCCAGCCCCATTCTGGTCTTTGGAGTTAACCACTGTGAGTAGTTTTGTGGATGTTCTTCCAGAGTATGTTCCTTAGTGTATATGCAGACATGTCAGGTTATTCCTCTTGCTACGTAGCCTTTCTTATATACTTACCTATTTCTAGCAGAGTGAACTCACTTTATCCTCATTCAAGTGGTCCTATCATTTCTGAAAACATGATCATCAAACACCCTTGACTGTCTTGCCTGAACACAGGCCCCTCTCAACTTAAAAACAGGTTGTATTAAAAGGTTTTTGTTTTATAAGCTGCTTGGAACTTGGACTGGGTTCTCTCATAAAGGGAGTTACAATTATGTTTTACATGATGACTGCAGCAGCACAAGAAAAAGGTCAGTATGGAAAAGGAACATTTACAGAGTATTTACCATGTGTGAAAAACCCTATTAAGAACTTTCCATTATTTCATTTACTTTTTGCAACATTTTTGTTAGGATGGTTATTATTCCAAATTACACAGATGGAGCAACTAATGTTCAAAGGAACTAAGTGACTTGCCCATTGTCATTTAGGTTGTAAATGTCAGAGCTGAGAGCCAGGTTCAAGGATGTTTAATTACTAAGTACATGCACCTTCCAGGCCCTGAAAGTTAGTTTAATAGGGGAAAGGTGAGCACACAGGCACATACGCAGCCGCAGGAGGCATTATGGTGTCCGCCTTCTCCTGTTCTGGTGATCTCAGAAGGAAAGATCAGGAGCCGGAGGACTAGAAGCTCTGTTTCCACACCATTCATACCCTTATCGACAACTGTCTCAGACAGGGGGTTGACACATTGGCTGCCACTGTATAGGTACTTCTTGGGTTCCAAAGCCAATTAATAAAAACACTGTTGGAAATTGTTTTTCCTCCTAGATCTACTCTCTAGCCTTCTCCATTCCACTCTGGACCTTGTGAAGCTAACCTCTCTGACTCCATCAGTTGGCAGAGTCCTTTTTCCTTTGGCTTCTTACTGGGTTTGTCCAAAGGGAAGCATCAGCAGGGGCTGGAAGGTGTGAGGGAAGAAATGTCAGGTTACTTAGCTCCCTGGCTCCTTTCCTGTCACAACTACTTTGCAGTGGCTGGATTCCTATACCCAGAGCCACAGCTCCTGCTAGATGTCTTTCCCTACATCTTCAGCTTTCTCTTAATCCCAGCAAACAACTCCTTTTTGGTATCTTCAACCTAAGAGGTGGTAACAGCATTCTTACTCTTATTAGCCAGGTACTTTACCATTTCTTGTTGGCTTAACACCACTTTGCCCACACTTCTTTAAATATTCCTTCATTAAATTCTCTTTAGTTATTCTTTTGAGGGTACCATCTGTTTGCTGCTGGGAACCTGGCTGATCCAGGAAATGAAACCAAGATTTGTTCCTGAAAATGGATCCTCAAAAGGGGAGTCTGTGATTAGGTTGCTCATACAGTTGATGAGGGCATGGATAATCTCCTTGCCAAGGTGAAATGGATAACAGAGCATGTGGTGGAATAATAGTTACTCAAATTATCAACAGCTGTTGCATGGGATGGTGTCGGTGAAGGGCAAGGCATTCGGAGATCATGTGACTCTGGTGTCGGCTGTTTTGTCAGGTGATTCAGATTACACAGATTATGCCACAGTCTGGCTACTTATGAAGCCCCAGAGAACACAAACAGAAGGGCAAATTATCAGCCTTGAATATCCAACTCAGGGTATAGGTGGAAAATCAGACAGCCTCTTTGGAAGAGTTTAAAGAATCTTTTTTTTTTTTTGTAGCTTCAGGGCCAATATATTTAAATCAGGATAGCTTTTAAAGAATCTTTTATCTTCTATAGCTGCAGGGCAAATATGGTTGAAGCTCATCTGTGATGAAACACCATTTTAGTATTACACGGAAGTCTGGGGACTTGCAATGTGGTAACATAGAAGGTGCCTGTGCTGAGGATTCAGGTATACCTGGAACAGACTCTCATCTCTGACACTTACCACCTATATGGCATTGGACAAGTCACTCTGAAAGATAAGTTGCTGCATTAATAAATGTTCTTGGATGATAAGGCATAAATAGAAAAGGAGTAGATTCCTGAGATATAAGTGGAGGCTCTTTGGGGCAGATACAGAAGACTGAGAACTTTGAACTTCCAAATTCCCCTGATCCTTCATAGCCACCTCTGAGGCAATGAACCTCCCCTTCACACCTTTAGCAAGCCCCAGTGGGATAATCAGTCCAGACCTCTGGTGTTTGAGTGTGACCATAACCCTTCTGCAGATAACTGTTCTCCCACTAAATAGCTTCCCCCTTGCCACTGGGCCCTAGCAGAAACTAAGTGCCTGACCACATTAGTTTTGTGGAGCTGTCATAACAAATTATCACAAAATTGGTGACTTAAAACAACAGAAATTTGTTCTCTCACCATTCTGGAGGCTGCAAGTCTGAAAACAGGGCCACCTTCCCTCTGAAGGCTCCAGAGGAGAACTCTTCCCTTTCTCTTCAGCTGCTGTTGCTCCAGGAATATGACTGTGTAACTCCAATCTCTCCCTCCATCATCACATGGCCTTCTTCTCTGTCCTCCCTTCTGTCTCTAATGAGAACAATGTCACTGGATTTAGGATGTACCCAAGTAATCCAGAATGATCTCGTCTCAAAATGCTTAACTGTGCCTGTGAAAATGCTTTTTACAAATAAGGTCACAGTCAGAGGTTCTAGGGGACATATCAGTTACAGAGCCACAGTTCAAATCATTACACTGACTGTGGAAAATCAAGTGACCATGTGACCTGAGTTGCTCCTAATGAACTGGGTGTTATCTGACCCACCATCCACAAAAATGGGAATGTGCAACAGCACCCTGACCAGTGGAAAAGAGATACAAAAGATTGGGTTCAGCATGAACAGGTGGCTCACTCTTTCAACACCCACTTTTGGTTCACAGCTTCCTCTATCTCAATTCACATCCACAGCCTTGTGTGGAATTCCTTATATCCATGTGACTGGCAGGGCGGGGGGGGAACTTGAGCTTGACTTTGATATGTGGTCAAAGCCAGAGGTACATAGCCACTGCATTATGGTCTCTATTAGGGAGACCCTGAAAAACCCTCATGAAAGGAAATTATTTCAATTAGAGAAACTTTAAGCAGTACAGTGGGTTGTTTAGTTAGGCCAACAGAAGGTGTCTTGAGGTCTGTACCTATATCTCTAGAGGAAGAGGCTTTTCTTAACCAGTTGGTCAGGAACTTTAAGAAAGCCTGATATGAAGATTTGTGATAAGGGGCAATATGTAAAGATAGAATTCTCATAATGGGTACAGAATATTCTTATATTATCTAAAGGTCCACCAGAGAGTATTTTATTGTGCAGACACTCTCGATAAAAAGGTGGACAAGATGAAATAACTCCGTGGCTGTTGGTCAGAATATTTCTCAAACAACGTGGTGCTTGTTCCATGGGCTCCTGGAGGAAGTTCCTATGGTAGCAGGAATTGAAGCTCATCAATGTGCTCTCCGTCATCGGATTGATCTGGCCACTGCCATGGCTCAGTCTCCAACCTGACAACAGCAGAGACCAGTGCTGAGCCTTTGATGTAATATTACCCCTTGGGGTGACAACCTACTACCCCACTATTGCACTCCTTCAGTCATGGAGGCAACAGTCATTTCCTCACAGAAATGGCTATACGTTCTAAATAGGCACTTTCTTCCCAACTTTTCTGCCAGCACCACCATTGCTAGACTTACATGCTTTATTTTCCCCATTTTGCCCCATATAACTTATGAAATGGCAAATAAAATATGGAAATAGGTTTATATCCAGTAAACTTACTGAGCCCTCCTTCATATAATTGTGGCATGAACTACTGCAGGCTCAGCTGCAATTACAGTGAGATAATGAACTGTGAGGTTAGGATATATGCCTCAAACCAGGGGTCAAAATACAGCGCCTTCACCCTGACAGCTGGAATTCATGGATCTGGGAGTCAATATGTGGTGTTGGAAGAGCCTTCTCACTCTTATACTGAATAACTCACTCAAAGAACTTTTGCTCCTGTCTCCACACCCTTGGCATTGGTGGTTTGGGAGGTTAGAGTGCTCAAGGGAAGAATGCCTTCAAGAGGGGACAGTCATGGTTCCACTAAGTTATAAAATGGGACTGATGGCTTCTCATGCTGCTGAACCAACCAGCAAAGGTGGGGCCACTCTACTGGCCTAGGTAATCAAACTTGCTTATAAAGAAATGTGGATCACTGACATCCAACGGAAGCCTAGGAAATTTGCTGGAGCTCCTCTTAGTATTTCTCTACCATACTGGTCTGTGAAAAACTATAACATGCCAATAACTACAAGACAAGTATGTATTCAGGTTTCATATAAGTCAGGTTTGAGTCTCATCATCTGGTAAAGACTTGTCCAGCCTAGGAGCTTATGGTGTGGGGGTAGAGTTGAGGAGGGAATGGGAAGTAGAAGCAGCTATGGTTATCAACTTAGGCCTGTGCCAGGTACAAAAGCAGGGATGGTAGGAGTTATGCTGTGTGTTGTCTTTTCCCCACCCACATCTTTTTTGCCCTGTATTGTTTTATATGGAAAACATTTATGGCAGCTTGTATTTTAAGGTTCACGTGGGAGTATGAGCGAACTCACAGCACCATATAATGATACATCCATAGTTTGGAACTATGGATTTCCTACATTGAGGGCAGATGCTTTTCAACAAAAAGGAAAAAGTAGATGCTGAGGCATAAAATGTACTAGATACTCTCTGTCCCTTTAGATGTTTTCCATCCTCCCCTCCCCAGCACTATGCATGGAGAGGTTGATCTCTGTAAACCTCTTTAACCAGGCTTCCATGCCCAGTGGCTTCCAGTTGCAATGGCAATGGCAGGTGGTGGTGCTGGTGGAAAGAAAAACCAAGCTGTGCATCCCCTGGCTTCCTCCTGCCTTGGCCACACTCTGGCAGTGGCCACTTTCTTCTTTCTGGGGCCAAGGCAACATGTGGTATTCCTGTCCCACAGCTACAAGTATTATCAGGTCTCGGCAACCACTCTCTCCCCTTCTGTCTTTGGTTGTTAAGTTAAAGACTTTCCAAATAATTCCTTGTCAGCTCCCTTTAAATCTGCCCTCTCTTTAAAAATAGCCCTTTCCAGAAACTCTCTTTGGTCAACCATTGGAGGGAGCCATTTCCATCTCTCCAGGATTCTGACTAGTAGAACACCCAAAGCCATGCTTTTCAGTTTAGGTTAAGGAATCCCTTCTTCTCCACCTCTATCCAGCTCATGTGCTCATCTCTCAGGCTGCTTATCCCTTGTTCTGTGTATATGCTGAGAGGACAGATCCAAAGACAGCGTTTCTTCCTTGGACCATAACAGCCACTACAGGAGGAAAGAGGAATTTCTGTTTTAGGTTAGGAAATTTTGGCCCCTGCCTCACTCATGTGCCAAGGCCTCTGAACTTGGAGATGAGAGCATTGTTTATTCCATTAGCATTATAGTGAACAAAGCAAATTTACCATAGTATTCTAGTGGTAGGAAAGACAACAGCCCAATACTAGGCCATACGTTTGCTTTATTCATTCATTCAACAAATACTTAGTGAACACTTTGTTCTAGGCTCCAAAAATATGGAACTGGACAAAACAAAGACTCAACTATCATGAGCTTACAATTTCTTTGAATAAGCCCTTGCCTTCTTCTCTATGGTATTACAAGCACTGTGGTAGAACCTCAAGGAATAATGATTAAATGAATAAAAGTGAAGATTAGAAAAAATAATTAAAATATTGGTAAATTACAATTATACAGCATTTCCCTATAGTTAGCTTAATGCAGTTTAATCTCTAAGTGTGAGTGTGACCTTTGCAACACTGGCCAGTCTCTTCTCCAAACCATCTAGCACTTAGAAACTTGTGGAAACTCAATAAGGTTTTGCTAGATTCCTCTCAGTTCCATGTAAAATATCTAGAAGCATCATAATACCACTCTAACTTTTGCTGCTACATAATCTGCCCAATGGCCTCTTCTGGAAAAATCTCATATCCTTTGCCGCACTCTCTAGATCCCTCTGCTGGGACAAGTTCTGTTGAGGTGACTGGGCTCACTGGCCTTTCACATTCAGTTGCATCTCAACTCACAGCCTCTGTTCAACGGGACACCCATCCTCAAAGGTGTCCCTCTAGGTTCACCTCCTCCTTTCCTCTGGCTGATGTCTTTTTCTTTTTAACCTCAGCTCCCTTCTTCCACTTCCTAGATTAGTATCCTGATGTCTGTCAATCAGCTCTGGCCCATGATGCTGCCACCATCAGTCTAAAGAGAGTATGGACGGACAGATGACAGATAGATAGGTGGTGTGTCAATAGACACATTTTGTACAATGGAAATTGGGAGAAACCTAAAACAGCAGAGAAAGTGATGGAAAGCAAAGTCATTTATTCCAGATATAGCTTGTTCCTGGTAGGTCCCAGCAATGGCATTTCCTCCGTATATGGTTTTATTTTTTTCAGTGCAAGGTCAAATTAAAAAATGTGTGTGCTGACACTCACCGTGTACCTTCTCATTGTCGGGTGGCTGGTGTGTAGCCAGGGTTTTTCAGTTCTTTGTAGTTTTGTGTGAAATGCACTGTGACATGGGGTGGGAGGGGGAAGCCCAGAGGGGAAAAATTTTGCTCACAGTAGAGCTGAAATCAAAGGAATGCTTCAGGCTGTGAAAAATGGCTTCCCGTTGCCTGGCTCCAGACTGTGAGCATTCATGCTTTGGAAAAGGTAGTCTGGAAAAAGTGAGGTGTGGGGAGGATGGGGATTTTCACATTGCAGCAGAGGATATCCATAGTTTCTTTTCAGGTTTAATTGCTCGTGGGTGGTGTACAATTATAAGTACTCATAAATTGTCTACCCTTATATTGAATTCAGCCCCCTCCATATGTGTCTGCATGAGCTGAGCTGAAGCCAGTGGAATGGGCCAAAATACACTAGACCTGCAGCCAAACTGACGACAGAGAGTTTGAAAAGTCAGCTTAGAGAGACCTGTGCACCCAGTTATTGGAGCAATAGATTTTCTGTCCCAAGCCTCTACACAGATGCTATTTTTTCCTCTTTAGGGCATAATATGAAATGAGAATGTACTTATGGACAAACTGACATCCTTCTCCAGTTGAAAAAGTAGCATTTAGTAACTTAGAAAACTATTCAGAAATTTCAGAAAAAAACATGTCACCTACATTTCATAGGATGTTCAAATTGTCTATTGTAAGATACTTTAAAAATGTAAACATTACTAGATGTAGCATTATTAATTTTCAGTAGATTGAGAAAACTTGATTTCTAATGTTTACAAAACAACAATGAGGAAAAAGGACTTTCAACCCTCCCAAGGGAAGTAGTAAAATGCTATGCAAATATTTCCCACCACTGCCCACTGGTTACTTTTTTACAGGTAGCTATTTTTTTTTAAGATTTTATTTATTTTTAGAGAGGGGAAGGGAGGGAGCAAGAGAGGGAGAGAAACATCAATGTGTGGTTGTCTTTCACAGAACCCCCACTGGGGACCTGGCCCACAACCCAGGCATGTGCCCTGATGAGAATCAAATTGGCGACCTTCTGGTTTGCGAGACAATGCCCAACGCACTGAGCCACACGAGTCAGGGCTTTATAGGTAGCTATTTTGATTGACAGATTAATTAGTGTTCGGTAGAGAAATTGTGTTCTTGCGTGTTTTGTGTAAATGTGAGACATTTTTGAGGTTGGAAAGGGTGAAGAGAATTAATGAATAATGTCCATTTGAAGGTTTGGCAAAAAATAATTAAATAGTTTGGTTATAGTTTAAATTTTTTTTGTTATGCCTGGTATATTTAGCAAGTGGTACCCTGTTGTGCAAAATGTATTGAGTGATAAGTATCTAAGGAGACTCTTGTAAGGAAATAACCAGATTCTGGAGTGGCTGGATGGCCCTGCAACAAAGATTCTTAAGTGAAACAATCTTAACCTTCTGGTCAATGATCAAATTGGGCAGGTAACTACAGTCACATCAAGGGGAGAAAGTGGCCCTGCCTGTTTGGATTCGGTTCAAGGATTCATATATAGGTCTGTAGTGTGGACTCTTAGATATGAAACTTTTTGATGCCACTAAAAGTATTACTTGACTAGCTACTCAGAATTTTTTATTTTAATGAGAAAAGGGGAAAATACTTTAGAAAACAATAAAAACAGTTAACACACAAATCATTTAAGAGAACTGAGGCTGAGACCCTTATCTTTGGGATTTTAGGGACATAATCTTGTTAGTGAGAAGGTCCCTTTTCTTCATCAAGAGAAATGGGGCCAGGAGACAAGGCGCAGCCAGGCATGGTGGCAGCAACAATGAAGACCATGATATGGGGAAGCTGAAATCTGCCACCAGAATATTAGCAGGTACTAAGGAGAATTTGTGAACCACTGTCAGAGGAAAGGGGGAAACAGGTTTCAGATTTCCCCTTGCACTGCATTTTTAGGTTCTCAATAACCATTTGTTGAATCAATGTGAATAAAACCAAGAGGTGGGTTTTGGGGAAGAGCAACATCAAACTATCCAAAGATCTTGTCCTACGGGTTTGGGGGAAGCAGGTTGGTTTTTTGTTCCAGAAGAAGTTAAGAAAGCTGATACAGAGTCAAATTTCTGGTCTCCATTGGGTATTACTGGTGGCAGTAAGGAAATTGGTCAGTAAATGTTCTGGGAGCTGGGTAGAGTTTCAGGGGAAATAGACCTGTACTATACCAGCAGGGACTGCAGGTCATAGGGAATGAGGAAGCCCAGTGATTTCAGCCACTGAGCCAGGCTGTTCCTAGCTCTGCGGAAGCTCTATGGCCTGAAGAGGACTCCATGCAAATTGCCCTTCCATCTGTAGACAGTCCAGAGCCTGCTCTCTACTTTCCCCAGGCTGAAAACATGCTTGGCCTTATCACATTTTGGAGAAAAAAAAAAAGACAACTGGCATTTCCAAAGCATGAAGCATTTTTACTCTCGTGAAAGTGAGTCCTACCAAGAATAAACTGCTTCAGGGCAGTGGTTCTGAAATACTAAAAGGAAAAGAATTCTGAATCCCTGGTATTGACATAAATTGTTTCTAGGACAATGTTACTTAAACATGTGTGTAGAAATATGAAACTAGGAACAAATTCTTTATGCCTGTAAGTCTTATACACTTCTACAACAAAATTTTGTTTCAAATTAAGTTCAGACATTGAATTTAGCGCATCTGTACTTTATCACTAAGTGCTATGTGATGCACAATTTTCCCACTACTTGACACTATTTTAAATCCCAGAAAACTTTGTACAGTGTACTGTGAAGTCATTGGGTCTTGAGCTGGTTTTAATGCATCATTTACAAGTTTCTATCTACCGCTCTTCTTTTCTCATCCATCTGTACGGCAGTTAACATTACACACACAGGTCAAGTCTCAGTTTGTTAAATCACTTAGGACGTTAAAGTCTTATTCTATAAGAGTACTTTTTAATTTAAAATGCCCAATATAAGTTTTAACTTTCTAATGAGTAAAATAATTCAGCATGAAAAAAATGGTAGTTTTGGGTAATTATTGTCATTTTGTCACTAGGACATTGATTTAATAGCAATCGAATTTGCCTTTCTGTACATCGAAGGTTCGGTGCTAAATCAGATGATTTCTTAGCACCCTTGTGGACATAATTACAGCTTGACCACAGGCAATGAGCACGTGGCAGCTCACAGTCCTCAGTGGCTGAGAACATGCGAACATTAATTTTTGATTTTTAAATTTTTACTCAGGGTGTGTTTCAAATATAGTATATAAAGCTGTATGACAGACATATATCTTCTAAATAAATTACAAATGATACTATTTTGCAATTATTTGATTCAGATATCTTTTTAGTTATTATTTTATTTTTTAAATTTACAGTAAAATACTTTCTCATTGTAAACTCTGAGCTGTATCACCACCACTAGAGAAAACAGTGTGATCACCTCCCCAAATTCCCTTGTGCTATCCCTTTCCCCATCCCCCACCCCCCGCCCACTGCAACTCCTCTCTGCTACAGATCTGCCCTCTGTCCTGATATTTTTGCCTTTTCTAGAATGTCATGTATCTGGAATCCTAGAATAGGTGACCTTCGGAGACTGACTTCTTTCACATTGTGTGTAATACATGTGTATATTAATTACCATGTCATTTTTCTCTTCATTGCTGAGTGTATTTCACTGTGTATACTTACCATACCTTTTACTTGTTGAAGGACATTTGATTTGGTTTTAGTATTTAGCATTACAAATAATGCTGTGATAAATATTTGTGTACAGGTTTTGTGTGAACAAGAATTTTCATTTCTCTAGCAAAATCCTCTGGGATTGCTGGGTCATATCATAAGTGTGTATTTAACTTTATAAGAACTACTAAGTTGATCTATTGTGCATTCCTGATTGCAATGTATACAAGTTCTGGTTGCTCCCCTTCTCATTAGCTTTTAGTATATAATTTAAAGAATTATTTTAGTCATTCTAATAGGTAGGTACAAGTATACGTATGGAGCCATTCTAGTAGGTATGTAGAAGCCATTGCTAATTTTGAGCAGAGAAATGTCATGATTGGATCAATATTTTAATAGCATGCTGTGCTAACATAGACCGTAGGAAGGCAAGTGAGAAGGAGACCCACTAGAAGGCTATTGAAATAATATAGACCATGGAAATGGTGGCTTAAGCCAGGGCTGTAGTAGTAGAGGTAGTAAGAAGTTATGAGTTTCTTTGAAAACCAATTGGAAGTGGGGTAAAAAAGGAACAGAGAAGCCAAGGGTGACTACAAGGTTTTTGGGCTGAGCAATTAGGAGAACTAGAATTCACATTCACTAAAATATGACAGCAACAGTTTCTGGGGAAAGGTTAGGAACTCTGTCGTGGATACCTGAGTTTGAGGTGTTTAAATATTAGACATTCAAGTAGATATCAAGCAGATGGCTGGATATATGTATCTAGAATTCATGTTTAGGCTGGAAATAGAAATTAGGAAGCTATCAATATTTGTGTTTAAAGACATAAGTCTGGATGAGATCTTCAAGGGAGTTGGGGTAGATAAAAAGAAAGAAAGTCCAGTGGCTGAGCCCTGAGGAAATCTGACATTTGAGGGGGGAGATAAAAGGCAACCAGATAATGGTCTCAATAACTAAGGAGACCATCCATGGCAGAAGGGGGCCTACGATATGGGAGTCTGTTAAACTTATCACAGCACATTTGATTGCAACAGTTAAAACAATTTGCTAAAAAAGAAAACACTCTAGAACACATGTGAAACTGGACAGAATATCGGGACAGCACACATAAACCAGAAGTGTTCTGGGAGAACTAGGATGTATATTCACTCTATCTCTGGGAGGTCTCCTCCACATTATGGCTTTCAAACTATCATTTATTTGTGGCTGGACTCACTCTCTTGACTCCAACTATCCTGGAACCTGACTTCCTCTCAGTAGTCATTTTCTGTCTCCACACAGGATAGTCCTACGTCACTTATTGTTCAACTAAAACCCCCATAGATCAATCACCCCAACCTTCTTCCTCACCTCCTATTATATCCAATCTATCATCAACATTTCCTCCACTCTTCTTCCTAAATAGCACATGAATCCATCCACTTCTATCCATGTCCATTGCTACCATCTCAGTCCACACACATCACTCACCTAGACTACTCCATAATCTCATAAATTATCCCTCAGCACCACCCTTAATCCCCTGCACACCATTCTCCACACTGTAATTGAGATGAGTTCTCAAAAATGCAAATTTAGTCATATTTCCCTACTTAAAACTTGCCAGTGGCTTCTCACTGTCCTTAAACTGAAGCCCACATTTCTTATCATAATCTACAGTGTGCTTCTTGATCTAGCTGTGCCTCTCTTCATTTTAATCTCTCACCTACTTTCACCCTCATTTTCTATACTCAATTATTTCAATCCTTGTTGTGTGAATGTTTGTAAACCCCTGAAATTATTATGTTGAAATCTAATCCCCAAAGTGGTAGAATTTGGAGATGGGAAATTTGGGGGTGCTTAGGTCACGATGTTGGTGTTCCCAGGAAGGAATGAGCTCTCTCTTTAACGCATGAGGCTATAGGAAAGAAGGTGGCCATCTGCATACCAGGAAGAGAGTTTTCACCAGACATTCAGTCTGCTAGAACTTTGATCTTGGACTTTCCACTCTCAAGAATTGTGAGAAATGAATGTTTCTTATTTAAGCAACCCAAACTAAGTTCCTAAGACTGGCTATATATCCCTGCTTCGATAGGCCACTACTGCTTGAAACAATTTCTCACTCAGTGACTTCTTTGCCACCTAACTCCTGCCCCCCTTTTTGTAGTGCTCATCACATGTGGGTTAAAGAACTCTAAAGTGTGTGGCTGTGAGTTCCACGAGGACAAGAACCATGTCTTTTGCTCAGTCTCCAGTCCCTGGCTCATACTGTGCTCAAAAAATGCTGCATGACTGAAAAGCTGTTGTCTAGTTTTATTTTTCAAAGAGTTGAACTTTAACTTTCTTCAGATTTCCTGTCTCAAAAACTCAGTCTCTAAAAAGCATCAAAATATGAAGTCCAGAGCTCTTGTCATGCTTTTTGGTGTCCATGTGGTAGTCACTTAGAGCAGATTGGGGTTTCCTGGAGGAACCCATGTTTCTTGTTGACTGCATGAGGACTGGTATTTTTGGTCTTACTCCAGCGAGATCTCGTTCTTCTACCTTAGGATCTTGATTTCTATTTTTTTTCTGGGACCTGGGATCAGAGTAGTAGGGACTTTGGTGATAAAATGTCTAATGCATACTTTTGCCTTTAGGTAAGAATCTATCGGAACTAATTCAGATTAAAAATTCTTAAATTGCATGTTGAACGGGAAGATATTTTCTAATGTTCCCCCAACAGCGGGAATCCATTTTCATGTATACTTGTCAAAAGAGTAGATTTCCTAAGAATTGATCTTAATTTTTAAGTTCCATTTTTACCCAAATGCATCTTGTCTTGTCTCCAGCAAAAGGGAAAAATAGTTGGCTCCTTTCCTCTGTCCAAAGACTCTTACTAGACATGTGGAGGGTTCATAAATTAACCTTCCTAGCTTTTTGGAAGGTGAAGCCAGAGAAACTCCTCTGGGAATAAGTTCCCTTCCTGAAGATGGGTTTCTACTGAGAAGTCAAGCTCTGTTCAATTAAAAATGCATCATGCTTAGAGAATTTGAAGTCTTTCCATTTAAAAAAATGCTTTAAAAACCCAACAGCAATATAAGTCCTGGAAGACTAAGAAGTGTTGTTTTCATGGAAAAATTACTTATTACAGAAAAAAATTTATAGCTCTATTACAGCTTGTGGTAGACATAGATGTTTCCTAAGAGCTCTGTGATTTAAGACTGCAATAATGGATGAAATCCTGATATCGTGGCGGCTCTCTAGAGTGTGAACTTTATGTCCAAAATTCTTTCTAATTCAGCTTCCAGAACTATTTCCATGACTGGTACAGAGTTGTAACTGTAGGGGTAAGGAAGGAACAGGGAGAGAGGCCTATGGGGGCGGGAAGGAGAAGGATTTAAAGCCAGATCTGTATCTCTTGTTTGCCTGACTCCTTGTCTTTCCTCTTTCAAATGCAATCAACTTCAACAGGCCCCAGATATCCTGAACACAAGGTGGGGCCTAAACAAAACATTTTCTGTGTCTAGAAGCTACCAAAATAGTGTCTGCAAGTCATATAAAGAGCATTTAGTGAAACACAAAGTAAACAGGCAGATGATGAAAGGCTCATAATGGCTGTGCTGATGAAAATGTCAGAAAGAAAGGAACAAGTTCATCCCAATCAAGAGTCAGCTTCAAAGGTTGGTCTCCTTTATATAAATCAGCCAGTGGCTTGCCTGGTACTGGAACTTCTCCCAAACCCCTGTGCATGCAGCAGCCTGCTGGAGTTGGTATTCCACTTAACCTCTCTGGGCTTCAGCTTCTTCATCAATATAATGAGGAGACTGGACCAGTGCACCTCTAAATACTAATGCTCTGGGATTCTCATGTACAGGTAGACTCTACATAAAAAGTGAAGATGAGAATAAAAATGCACAGAATGGATCCATTAGGAGGTGAATTTCAGCTTTGGCTTCTGAATTCTATTGATCAGCTAGTTCTTTTTTACTCATATTTAAACCATTTGATTTAGAAATTTCCAGTGCTGCTTAACTTGCCTAGTATATTGCCTCTGCTCTTTGGAGAAGGGTGTAGACTGAAGTGATATATGAGAAGAGGACTTTACCTTCTTCCTGCATGACACTGGCACCTGTTATGAGATAATTCTCTGGGTTTGGACCACTGGCAGCAGCTGTAGCCATGGCCCCAACTCCAGGAATCCACTGCTAAGTGTTAGATTTGTGTTAATGCTATTAGGGAAGCTGGATAGTAGACAGCTCCTACACAGAAAAGAGTACATTCTCTGTAGCTAGCAAGTACTTTCTGAATATTTGAGTGCACACTAATAGGCACACATGCACTCTCATGCATATATAATCGATGAACAGACTTGCCTGCTCAGGCCCATCAGATGTCATTGGAGATGGATGAGCAGGCTACTAAGATGTAAAATGGGAGTGAAAACGTGATGGAAATGCCAAGGACGAAATATAAATGGCGATGCGTGGCCTCTTGCTTGTGGAGTACAGGGGCTTTGCCTGGGCAAGCAGGGGGTCCAGCTTTACTCCATCATCCTTTCTGATCCTAGTTCTGTTGTGAATCATCATTTGGCTTGAGGCACTGCAAAGACTTTACAAAATCCTTTACGGTGCCATCAAATCCAGGACACAAGGGGTTTACATGCAGGCAAATTACAGGTGCTTAACTGAGCTAGAATCCAACCTCACCCAGTTAGATTCATAGGCCATTCTTCTCAGAATGAACAGGCTCCACAATCTTTTTTAGACTGGATGGGCTATATCATGCTAAATTTCAACAGCTTAAAATAGCAAGCCACATTTCCTGCTCACATTATGTGTTGATTAGGAACTTGCAAACAGACATCTCACTGTAACCACCTGGGATTTAACGCATGGAGCTAAACCAAACACAAACTTCCAAGATTCCAAATCCAGCAAATGAGAACATGGTGAGTTATGCATTCACGGTTAAAACTACTGCCTGGAGATAATACCTCTCACTTGCACTTATGTATCTTTGTCTGAAGCGTGTTATGTGGGCAAGCCTAATGTTCAGAAAGCAATCATACTTTCCCCCCAAGGTTGAGCAAGTGTTGGTCAGCCATAGCCCCTTTCACTCTATCTGAATGGCCAGGAACTTCTCTAATCTCCAAGTTGGTTGTTCTCTTTTCAAGACCCTACAATATGAACCTCTTAAACTTTTTGATTTCTAGCACAGTTAGGGTGTCCAGATTCTGCAAGAGCCCAGAAATATCTTAGAGTATATCCTAAATAAAAATTTGCCATATCCTTTGAGGAGCTATTCCCAATTTGACCCATATTAGAAAGTCTGATAATCTTGGAGTTTATTTTACAGATACTATTTTGATGGATACAACAATGCTGGATTGTTCTTACCAAAGAAGAGCTCTTTGTACAGCACAAGGATAGACTCTAAGGGGTATGTCACCAGTATTCCTGATTGGTTGTGTGACCCTGGGAAGACACTGGAGACCTCAGGTAATGTTTTTCCTTGAGTGGATAAGGAATAGCTCTATTCTAACATTCTTCTAGGTCTACAATTTTACAATTCTATTTTTTGTGTTCATAATTTCCCAGAAAATGCATTAATCATTAAGCTGTACACCTGAAACTAATATAATATTGAATGTCAACTGCAATTGAAAAAATAAAAATTAAAAAAGATGATAGACAAAAATAAATGAAAGTACATTAACTTCCAACATGTGTTGGTGATAGTGACAGTTTTACATTGTTGGGGATGCAAAGTTGAAGCTCATTAGTGAGCATGCTCTATGGAAATAGAGCATACTAGTACAGGTATGGGGAGCATCTGGTTCCAGATGTTTGAGTGGAAAGGTCAGGGAAAGTGAAAACAGTGATGTGGTCCACACCCACAAGAGAGCTAATGAGTTACTTGTGTATACAGCTGAGGAGAAATACACCCACCAGAATTCTTCTGTGTTTGACACAGGACAGATGATCTTTATGGACTCCTATGGTTAGGACAGAGAGGCAGTGACCAAAATAATTTGATTATAGCATCTTGCTAGTTATATGGCTTAACTTATATTTATTCTTCTTTCTTTTTTCTTTGCCATTTCAGACATAACAAAGCCAGGGACTATACATGGACTGTTTCTTTTGATTCCCCCTTCAAGACTGCTGATTTTCTTCCCAGGATTTCAGTCTTGGTATACCTCTAAGCAACAAGAAACTGAATTGGAAATCACTTTGGAATCCACTTGTGGGCCCTCCAAACAAGTAAACAAACTCAGTATGCTTTCTAACTTTTGTTCATTTATCTACTCATTTGACAAGCACTCGCTGAGCACCTCCTGTATACCGGGCTCTGCATTGGGCACTAAAGACCCAAACACCAATAAGGCACAGGAGGATCAGCCCTTTCTCTGAAGGCTCTCATAATATTGCTGGGCTATATCAATGAAGAATGCATTGCCACTGCTATATAGTACATCAGTGTCAGAGATTTCTTGGGTGAGTCAAGAAAACTTCCAGCAACATATTTGAGTGGGATCATAAAGTGAGTGAACTTTTTCTAGGTGGAGAGATTCAAGACGCAGGCAGAGGGAACAGCTTGGGCAAAGGAACCAAAGTGAGTAGACATAACTGTTTCAGGAACATCTATTGCTAATACATCTCTGATATATGGATCATCTATTTCCCCCATATGTTTCTTTTCAATTTTCCTCCACTGACCTGGGAAAAAAAATTTGGTAAAACTTCGAGTCAGAAAAGGGGGAGGCTTGAGTGCCATGTGACAGTGTCCAGCTTGGTACTTTCCAGAATAGAATGGTAGCCAGTCCCAAAGGGAGTGCTGGTGTAGAGCTGGGTAGCCAGTGGACAGAAGCCCAGGCCTGCTCTCTGTCAGACCATCAGGGCTCTGAATTCCTGTGCTGCCACCAATTCTCTCTGTGATTTCAGGCATGACTTAACTTCTCTAAGCCTCATGTTCTCCATTAAGGGGAATAATAATATTTTCCCATTGGAGTTCTGAGGAGTGACTGAATTAATGCATGTGAATCTGTTAGAATGGTTCCTGGCATATGTATTAAGCACTTTAATCAACAGATTGTTTTTTGCTGTTATAATTATTATTTTTAACAGTTTCCAAATTATATTGCACTGTAATTATTGAGTAGTAGTAGATTCACTATCTTACAGTGATTTCTCTTATAACCCTAAATACTCCAATTTGGAAAGGAAGCAGGAGATTAGAGGCAGCTTTTATCAATTTTCTATTGACTAATTTATGTTGAGTATTTTTCTATGAACAAAACCCTGTGTGAGCTACCAAAATAGTATATTTTGTGGGGAAAGAGCTCTTGGAATCAAATTTTCACCTCAAATTTGCTAAAAAGAAGCAGAGTGTTTCATTTGACTTTCAGTTTCCTTGTGGTTTTCAGAGGATAATAGTTGTAAATTGCTATAGTGGAGATTTGTTTCCTGTATACTTTGTGTTCTCTCTTCTTTCTTCCTGTGTAGACCTTGCCTGTCTTTTGCAAATTATTCCTTCCTCCAATCTTGTGATTATGTTGAGACTATGGGGTTTATACATGTTGACATAGAAAGAGAATATCCACATTCCACCTCAGAGCAAGCCAAAGGAAGCAGCAGAGAATGCAGGCAACACACAAAAGTAAGAAAGAGAGAAACACACACAGATGGACAGAGAGGTCATTGAACATTGGAGGCATCAAACTCCATATTCTAGTTCCCAAACTCACCAAATCTGTCCTGGGTTCTTTCCTTGGGTCTGCGAGTGAACTAAACTTCCACTTCTACTTAAGATGCAACAAGTGGGGCTTCTGTCATTTGCAACCAAAGAAGCTCAATACCCCCATCTGCCTTGCAGAATTATTATGTGGGTCAAAAAGACAAGTACACAGAGTTCTTTTAAAAACTTAAAGCATAACAGATACTAACTGTAATAAAAAAACTGTGAAAAATAGTTTCTTTCCTTAAAAGAGGAATAAGGTGTTCCGTACTGCCAACGGTAATTATCTAAGAACAGAGAGCGAGTTGCATAATCTATGTAACTGGATTTCATGTGAAGGGAATGCTGTGAATTGTGACCAGAGAATGCTGTAGAGAAGTATTCAAGCTGGGCCTGAAGGGTACACGCAGTGCTCATTCAAGTAAGGGAAGGGGTTTTAGGCATGGAGGACATTGTGGGCTAATGCACCCATGTTGGATATTCAGTTAACAAGTATGATCTGTCCTGCTATGTATGGGTCATGCGTCGGGGAAGTCAAGGCTTGCAGAGATCTTGGAATCTGTTCCAGCTACTTTTACAAGCCATTTAAATCATCAGATACCAAAAAGTCTGCAGTAGTTAAGCAAACAAACAGAGAGAGAGAGAGAGAGAGAGGAGCATAGCCTACATTCCTGTGGGTCCTGTCTTGTAATCCAAGGCCTTTCTTCTCTCTGGTCAGCATTTTAAGATCTCCCTGGTGTTTGAATTAAGTTGGCATTACCCGCAGGCTTCATCTGCATGATTTTTATTCCCCTCTCTTTGGGAATGAGCAGAAATGGCCAACTCAGATGAAAGTTATTCCCCCTGCAGGTCCTTTCTCGACCATCCAGCTGTTATTACTTTTCCCTACCCTGTGGTCACTGTCCTTCCCAGTTCCATCTTAAACCACACTTGTGGCTAAGCCTCAGGGTTATAAATGGAAATTATTCTCCTGGAGATGCTCGAGACTGTTATTATTAAGTAGCTGCAGACTTCCAAGGTTTCTAGGGTCCAGGACAACAAACATACACATTGTTTTCTCCATTATTTCTTAAAGTGCCATGCTTAGAAATCTTTCCGAGTTAATTTATCACTTGACTGTGGGATCTTAGCAGCACGTGTTTTCTTCCCTCGGTTCAAGGGAACTCATACTAGAATTGTTGTCAAGTTCACTCCTCATAAGGCATAACAAATCAAAAGCTTGGTTTCCCTATCTACAAAATTGGATTTTAACACCAAATTTACAGGGCTATCATAAGAATTAACTAAAATAATTGTTGTGGAATTATTTCATGAAGCACCACAATAATGATAATAAAAGCAATACAGAAGTAACAAGACAAAGTATAATTATTCTTTGTGATGCGTGCTCCCAGCCTATCTCCTAGTTTCATCCTCCCTCTGTCGCCCTCTGGATTTTTCCCGATACATGGACTCATGTTAATTCTAGAACCTGACAGGTACCTGAGGCTGGAGTTTCCTAATTGGCTGGTTGCTGGCACTTTTTACTTCATATTCCTGCTGGACAGATGCTACAGGCAATTAGTACTGCACAGATGACTGAGATCAGGGTAGTAGGTGGCTCAGAGCAGCTGCGCATGAGACTGCCCACCTGCAGAGATGGGTAAATAGGGACCTGCATGGCAACAGACTTCAGTGAGAGCCACACCAGGCGTAATGGCTGTGCTTTGGGCAGGCTGAACCAAACGGGGCTAGTCTGATGATAAAGGGATGAAGGAGAGGGTGAGAGTTTGGCTAATTCAAGAAGAACTCAGATAATGAATGCCACCTGCAGCTCATTTCTGTGCTTTATAGTCCATCATTTTCTCTTTGTCTTTGAAAATATCTCCTGAGAAGAGGTCCTTTGGCAAGGGGGAAGCAAGGCGTGCCTCTCATCTTTTCCTCTATCCTCATCCCAATTGAAAACAAATAACTCAAAGCCAGTTGACTTCCTAGCAAATCCAATTTCTATCAAACGCCATTCTCAGTGAATTTCATAAACAAATTCTTCCAGGAAAGCTGAAATTATTTCGTGGAAACAGTTTGGGGTATGGCTTTTGGACAGAGACAGTTGAGGTTACTCCCTTAGAGAGCACAAACTCGAGAAAGATCCCCAGAGGTCAAACCTTCCCTCTCATTTTGAAGATGAGGATGCGAGGTCAGAATGCGCAGGTGACCTGACCAGGGTCTCACTTCCACGTGTCTGCCTTCCTAAGTGTCCTGAAGGCAGAGACAGGAGTATGAAAGACCCACTGTATCTGGAAAAGAATTGAGTGATGGAGGCAGAATCGGCTAGCTGGACTTGACATTGTCAAAAATCAGGCTTGGCGCGTGGGAGTGAATAATGCCAGGGGGAGACATACAAAGGAGTAAAAACCAAACTGGGGCTTGGAGCAAACAAATCAAAACCAAAAATCAATACCGGTTGGGGACAAAGTGACACTAGAACAGCTGAGAATTATTTAAGATCAGCATGGTGAAAAACAAGCTGTTTTCAAATTAATAAAAATCAAAACGAGTAGTATAAAGTAAACACAATAGCTGGATTCACTACTGACTCCCCATTGTTGGGCAATGTCCCACAATCTAGCCTAGTCTGCTTTTCCCTTACTTTCCCTTTGCCCACACAAATGCAACCTGAAGCTCATACACATTCCTGGTATTTGTTGTCTCTAGGGTTTTCCTAGAGGACAGGTTTTTCTCTCTGCCTGAAATGCTATTTCCCCTCCTGACACACTTGTCATGTCCAAGCAAATTCTGTGTATCCTTCTAATGACTCCTGTCACTACTTCCAATAAAGCGTTTTTTCCTGACACCAAACAAATTTCAGACACCATCTAGGAGTCCTACAATTCAACTTCTCTCTACCTGGAGCCAGGTCCCAAAGGTTAAGGGCTCAGTCCTAAATGACTGTTCTCCCCATCCCCATGCCACTCATGAGTCCAGGTTCTCACCTGAGCTTCTGACTCATCAACTGAGGGTTCCAAGGACCCCTTCTCAGGTTTGATTAATTTGCTGGAGCAGATCAGAGAAACTTTCACTTAGTAGAACACCAGTGCATTAGGAAAGACATAACACAGGAATAGCCAGATGGCAGAGATGCAAAGGACAAGGTTATGGGAAGGTTCAAGAAGCTTCCACACCTTCTCCAGACATGCCACTCTCCCTGCACCTACACGTGCTTACCAATCTAAAAGCTCTCCAAACTCCATTCTTTTGTTTTTTCTTTTTTATGGAGGCTTCATTACATAGGCATGGTTAATGAAATCATTGCCTATTGGTGATTGAACTCAATCTCCAGCCCTCTCCCCTTCTGGGAAGTGGGTGGGGAAATGAAAGTTCCGACCCTCCAATCACACTATCGTTCCCCTGGCAACCAGCCATCCTTAGGAAATTGCCTCATTAATGTAGCAACAGACAAATTTACTGCTCTCACTACCAGAAATTCCAAGGGTTAAGGAATTCTGTGCCAGATATGGGTCTAAGAACAAATATATATTTATTATAAATTGGAATATCACACTTTCAAAGACCAGTTCTGTCCACATGGCCTACATGAAGCCTAATACTCATTTGGGCTGAAAGTATTCTCTCTCCTTGTTGACCTCTAGTGGCACCGATGTCTGTACCTGTTGTATAGAGTGATTTATGTGCCCGAATTGCAGCATTATCTCCTCCCTCAATTTTGAGTTAATCAGCAAATCGTTGTCTATCCCAAGCTTCACCTGTGTGCCTCACACATAGTAGGTGCTATCAACGTTAGAAATGTCCAAACATAGGGAATTTTTATGTTTATTTGAGCCAACTGGTGACAATTGCTGGGGAGCAAAATCTCAATACATTCAGAAAATGCTCCAGAGATGGCAGTTTTGCACCTTATTTTATACATTGCAACCAAGGGAAGAGGCATAAGAGGGTTACATGAAATTCACTGGTAATACATTAGGGAGGTGGAAGAAAGCAAAGCAGGGAAACCTTTGGTACTGGATAAAAAGTAAAAGGAATAGACACATCCTTCTTTTACATTGGTGGGTATGGGATCGTCAACAGTTAACAATTAACATGATAACAGTAACAGTGAGAGGTTTTGTGGTCCCTGCCCGGGTGCAGTGATTGTGCCCTGAGGGGTCTGGAAAAAGGCAATCACCCTGATATTCTAAAGGAAAGTTTTACTCGATGCAAAAACACAACAGACAGGCTCAGGCCAGGTAGACATTGACCTCTGCCAGGGAAGGTGTGGACCCAGGGCAGGGCCACCCACTGTGACTGCTGGAAAATTTTAATTTAAGGCCGTCTTATGTGGTTACTTTAGGTCCCCTGAGCTTGTCCGGTTTACTATGTGGCCCCCCTTTTTTTGTCTGCAGTGCTCAGAACGTTTGTGCCAAAGGAGTGGTCGTGTGGAGAGCACACGTGACTGTGGAAGATCGCGCACTAGGCCTGGGCCGCATCCTTACGGAGGGTGTTGTATGCCCTAGTAAGGAGGACTGTTGAGAAATTGAGAGCATTCAGAGGAGAGCCACAGAGATGATAAATAAGTTTTAAAATAGGCTAAAGAAAGTCAATTTAATGGAAAAATAAAACTTGGGACCTTTCCAGAGAAGGAGGCACTTTCATTGATCTTCCTCCAGGACCATAAAAAGCCTCTACCGGAGAATTGACAGCAGCTGTTTTTTATCCCTGATCAAGACAGATCAGTAGAAAATTAACCTAAACAGAAGCATCACTGAGATCACAAACAGGGAAAATATTTCTGAGAGAAGGTGATTACACTTTCAGATGAGTTATCAGAGAGATTTGTAGACTTTAGGTCTCCAAAAGACCATTAAAAAACAGATTCTTGTGTGTCAAGGCCAGTTTAGAAGCTCCCCCTGGAATGAATGCCATGGAGGGAACTTGACAATCTTCTCTCACACCTCCATTGCTGCTGGCCTGGTGTCAACCTCACGAAGCCCAGTGGCACGTTCCAGGCTGCTTCCAGTAGGTGGCGGCCACGAGCAGTGAAAGCCCATAGGTCTAGCTGGCCAGAGTGGTTTGAAAAAATCAAGGGGGAGGGTGGAGGTGGGGTGGAGGGATGGGGAAAAAAGGCATACAACTGTAATTGAATAACAATAAAAACTTAAAAAAAGAAAAAGAAAAAAAGAAAAAGCAAGTCTCCTGGGTTTGGAAGTGCACAGGGACCCATGCAGGGTGTGTACCCTGTAGTAAGCACACCCCATTGGGGAGCCCAGGAAGCCCCCTCCACAGGGCCTCTCACTTTCTCCACTCCCACCCCATCAGGGCTCTTGGGTGTTAAGGGCACTAGGCAACTTGGAGAAACCTTCCCTCCAAACATGGCATTATGGCACAGACAGGACTTTTTCCCAGAAAGTCCCCAGAGCCTGTGCTCAGCGAGTCAGAGTGGTATGCCGAGACTTCCTGATGCACTTCTACCAACCCAGGCAAAGTGAAGAGCACTTTACCCAAACCAAAGTGAAATGAAACAAAACAGAAAACACTAGGTGAAGAGGAACGATGGCAAAGGTAATTCAAAAGAGCAGTAAGTCACTCATATCTGATGCTAAAGACACATGCACACAGGGCATCTACATGCCTGCTGTGTTCACAAGCCTTCTCGTAGGAATGCTGCCCCAGGCGCATTGGGTTTGCTTGTACTCACATACTCTGCTGCCACCCAACAGGCTGGGTGTTAGGGACACAGCCAGAGGCAGCCCTAGGTGGGCTGAGGGCAGCCTCTGCCTATGAATTGATCAGATCTCCCACAGGATGCTCCAGATTCAGTGTGACAACCTACCACATCAGATCCTGTCCCAGGGAATACATGGGCCAGATTCACCCAGTAAAGCAATGGAGAGTTGCTGCCAGCCCCCTGAAGAAACAAGGCCTGTTTTTTTTTTTTATCCCTGCCATGGAATTGTTGGGTCCCAGAGTGCCTTAGACTGCCAGGCAGTCTTTCTTTGTATTCTTGCTTACTTGTCTAACTCTCTAGCATCTTTCCATCATCTCAAGGACCCAAGCACATCTCTCTTCCCCACCTGAAGTGTATAATAACCACCATGGGACTTCCTTGCCCTGTCACCTCCACCACCTGACAAAAAAGCCTTTTGAATTCTGTTTTAATTTTGCACCCTCTGAATTAAGAGGGTCAGCTCAGAAATTGAGGTGTTTGGACCCCCAGAAATTGCAATGGTGATGTGTTAATAGGATGAGAGAAGCATGAGCCCTTTGGTTCAGGAAGAATATGGCACTTTTCACATGGCTCCTAGAGGTAAGGAGCCTTGCTGAGCTTGAATTCAAGTTCTAGTCCTTGTGAAAAGGACCTAAGTGCTCTATGGCTCAATTTTCTCATTTGCAAAAAAAAGAATACTTCCTGACTGACCTGGTAAGTGCTAGATAATGAGAAATATTAATATTGACTGATTCTTTGTCTCCTCCATTAGACTATGTGATCCTAGTAACATTTATATTTTTCTGGCACCAATTAGTGATCAGTTAGTATGCACTGAATGAATGGAATGAATATGGAAAATGTAGGAAAAAACTGAAGAGCACTTTGAGATATTTCGGCTAAGTTTGAGTAAAATTTTCTTTTGCTTTTCTGGTTTTCAACTATCTACTCTGCTCCCATTTGGCATCACAAAATCATTTTCTTTTTTAACGACTCAAGCCTATCAAGTACATTTTGACATTCTTTAGATCAGGAATTATAACATACTGAATTGATTTATTATCTTATAGCAAATGCCCACTAAGTTCACTCAACTGAAACTGTGGCAGTATTACCCATCGGGGAGAATGCTGGCCTGATGTCTTTTTGTACAAGACAAGGGGTTTTTACACTCTGGGGATGAACCCAAGATGCTGATCGGTTAGAAATGGAGGTGAAAAGATGGAATGCTGCCAAGGGTGGATATCTCAACGTAGTCCCAGCTTTGAAAATGCAGTGCTTTCTTTGAACTTATTTCAGGTGCCAAACACAGCAGGGCTGACATCAATACCAGCAGGCCATGGATTATGGCTGCCTCTAATGACCATGTTGCACTGTGTTTATTGTTCTGGATGTTAATATATAGGGTAAATGATAGTCTTTTAATTGAAGGTTGGAAATGCCCCATACTAAGGCACTCGGGTGACATCACCATTAACCACTCAAGTGAAACCCAAGACACTTGCTGGCCAGGAAATTATAGCCTCGGAGACCATCTCCCTATTTGTGTATGTGGTATGTGTGAGGAAAGAAGGCCCCGTGGCTGGCCTATACTTCATTGGCAGTTCTTGGTTTTACTGGGAGGAGAGAGGCATCATTTCAAAACTAATAAGAATACATTAATTCTACAGGAAATCTCAGCGAACCAGAACCTTAATGGAACATGATGCTATAGGATGTATGAACCCAGGAGAAAAGGGAGGGGTTGGCTCTCTCCCTTTCTTTAGCACATTGAAGTGGCTCTTAAAAGACTTTTCTCTGTTTATTTGTGGGAACAATTAATAATGCCTCCATAACAGGAGTTTAAAAATAATAATTCCTTACAATTATTCAGACTGTGGCTTCCAAGCTGTGAGAAGTCTTGACATGCTATTGAACGATGAACTGGCCCTAATAGTTTCTATGAGAAGCTATATTAGTTTCCTATTGCTGCTATAACAAGTACCACAAACCTGGTAGTTCAGAACAACAAAAATTTATTATCTTACTTTCCCAGAGGTCAGAGGTCCTAAATGGTATTCACTGGGCTAAAACAACATCCTTTCTGGAGATTCTATGGGAGAATCTGTTTCCTTGCCTTTTCCAGTCTCTAGCGGTTGCCTGTATTCTAGAAACTGCATCATTCTGATCTCTCCTTCTGTTGTTACGTCTTCTCTGACTCTCCTGCCTCCTTCTTCTGATTATGAAGACCCCTATGATTACATTGACCTGGACGGTTCAGCGTCACTTCCCCATCTCCAAGACAGCTGATTAGCACACTTAATTCCACCTGCAATCTTAATTCCCCTAAAAAACGTAACATGACGTATTTGCAGGTTCTGGGATGAAGACATGAACATCTTTGGGGTGAGGGCATTATTCTGCCTACCACATAAGATGCCAGAGTAGCATCTATTGAAGTGAAATCCGGTGTGGGAGTTGACTACTACTGATGAGAAAGCACAACGATGATAAAAAGCTGTTTCATATGTCCTAAGAGCAAAAGGCAAAAGAATTGGATAAGTCAGAGGCATTATAGCTTACTGAGAACACACAATTTGGGCTCAGACAGAACTAGAGTCAACTTTAACAGAACTAGCTGTTAAACTCACATTAATGAGTTTCCATTACTATACAATGAAAGCAATAATATGCACCACAAAAGACTGTTGCAAGATTTAAGGGAGATAATAGAAATAAAATGTCCAGGGAGGTATCTGGTACTTAGTAAATGTTCAGCAAGTGGTGTCAGAAAGAGTTTTGGTTTTTTCCTGCCTCCT
The DNA here is from genome assembly GCF_022682495.2 of Desmodus rotundus. Taxonomy (NCBI): domain Eukaryota; kingdom Metazoa; phylum Chordata; class Mammalia; order Chiroptera; family Phyllostomidae; genus Desmodus; species Desmodus rotundus. The sequence continues at coordinate 72,760,949 of NC_071393.1, forward strand.
CATGAGGCATAGCAAAAATGGTGAGGGTCTATGGTTTTCCTCAAATCCAATACCCCAAATTAAGGGTATAGGACTGTTATTTAAAAGAAGGAGAGTCAACATTTTACATTATTATCACCATTATTATCACCAGCAGCCACGTGTGTCCGGCACTGTGCTAGGTGCTGGAGAGGGGACACACTATGGCCCTGGCCTCCCTGCCAGCATGTAATTAGCCACGCAGATGCCATAGCTGACAGCTAAGGGGGTGCTAAAGGAACTAAGGCAGGAGAAGGGGCAGGGGAAGAAGTAGGTGGTTTCAGAGAAATTAGGACTTAAGTTGGACCTTGAAGGAAGACAAAGAGTTACAGAAGCTGGGAAAAATAGGGAGGGCATTTTAGGCAGAGAGTTTGGGGATTAGTGACATGAGCAAAAATGCCAACACAGGGATTCCATGTTTAAAGGACAGGGCAGATGTCTTTGGTAGCTAAGTTGTGGAGCAGGAATCTGCAGAGGGAGAATGGAACAAGATTAAAGAGGGTCTCTATCACCCTTAGTACACTTGAACTTCTCTATCTTATTCAGTCTGGAATGACAAATAGTGGGTACTCAATACCATTTGGTGTCATTGCTTTGTACCAACCTGAAATAAGGTATTTAGATATAATTCTTTGGATAGTGAGGGATCATAGAAAGAAAAAGGTGCAACATGCAGAGAACAATTAGGATCCTATTTCTAGTACCCAGCAAAAGTAATGAAGGTTTGATGATAGTGGGAATGGAAAGGAAAGATAGGCAAGATTAAATAGAAATATCAGACAAGTTAAATGTAAAGTTCAGAAATGATCTGGATGTATATGCAGGGCTCATGGGGCAGGTTTGCAAATGGTAATTGCATGGCTGGAACAATTACATTGATTCCTGATATCCAAAAGCAATAGGGTGTCCAAAAACCTAAAGATGGGTAAATCAGTTACCTATTGCTGTGTAACAAACCAACCCATAAATCACTGACTTAAAACAACCATTTATCTAATTCGTGTTTCTGTAAGTTGGGCTGGATGGTCTTTCTGGTCTTGGCCAGGCTCTCTCCTGAGTCTGTACTCAGCTGCCAAGTCAACTGAAGGCTGCTGGGCTTGGAGGCCTCAGCTTGTCATCCCACTTTTTCTATGTAATCTTTCATTATCCAACAGTAAAGCATGGGATTATTTTCATGATGGAGACAGGGTTCCAAAAGAGGTAGCAGAAAGATGCAAGGCCCCTGAAGCATAAGCCTAGAACCGGAAAACCAACACTTTCACTTCATTCTATTAGACAAACCAAGTCCCACTGCTTATCCTGAGTTCAAGGAGTAGGGAGATAGAGTCCATTTCTTCATGGGAAGAGCTACAAAGTCACATTCTGAAGAGTGTGACAATTGAGGCCATTTCTATAATAGAATCTAGCACAGTCAGAGGATATTTGGGATGCTTAGCTAAAAAACCTATTTATTTATTATTTTACTTTTATGGCTACAGCTACATTGAACTTAGTAGCCACTGTATGGTGAATTGTACAAGTCTTGTTTTGTTTTCATTCCAACTGTGCCAAAGAGTTCTGTCACTCCACTTGGATAATATACCAAACAGTCATTGAAGGGAATTGGGTGTCTCAAGCTGGTCTCTGGTAAATTTTATGTAGTAAGATTTCTGTCTCTCGAGCTTATTGAGGGCCTGAACCACATCACTGCCTTATCTTGATTAGTCCATTAAATGTCACGAAGAACTAGAAACATGGAAAGCATTTACTCTCCTGTTAGCATCGGCTACAAGTTTGGGCTTAGGTTTTAAAGGTGACTGATATCACCATGACCCAGAGAGAAAATAGGGTGGTAGGAAGGAAATAGGCTGCCTGGGCCATCCCTCTCTGATGGGGAAAATGCATCCTGCCATTCCTCTGAGTTTCCTTAAAGCAAAAGCCAGCTCCCAGCACTACACACCTGCCTATGCGCATATCTCAACTCTCTGCAATCCCATTTTAATGACCCAGTCTATTGAGCTTGGTCTATCATGCCCAAGAACTGGGAGAGGAAAGAAGAACAGCAGATGGACACCACCTGGAGCCTGCAGGTATCTGGAAGGGAAAGCATCTAGAATTGCTGACAGGGCCCTAGAGCCCTGACCAATTCCTATCAGTAGCACTGGGCATGTAATGAGCACATTGTCCCTCTACACCATCTGCAGTGCCACTTAAGGAGAGTGAGAACCTGGAAAAGGATCAAACCCTGGAGAGGACTTGTGGTCCCATCAAGGCTGGTTCTGATGCTGAAGCAGCTGCCAGGGCGAAAGACTCTTGCCAGGTTCCAGGGGGAGCCACGTTTCCACTGCCTGTCCTGGACCCACTTCTCTTCCTGGACCTTGGCTCTGCAGGTTTATGGGAGACATGTTGCTGCAAGGTGGGAAGGAGGAAGAGCAGGGAGGATAATGGGGCAGCTGGAGCAGTCAGGGCTTTTGGCAGCCTGTCAATGATCTGGATGAATTCAGCCCAACTGAAGTGGCCCTGGTCCAGCAAGGGGAATCAGGAATTTGAAGCTCAATGCCAGTCCATCTTGGGTCTGTTTTCTTTCTCCTCTCACTACCAATGATACAGTTGAACCCAACCCCTCAGCCCTGCAAATGCAACACCTTCCTTACTTTCCTCCCTAAAGCTTTAAAATAGAACTGCTTAGTGATTGACCAAGGTCAGCGAAACAAGAAGAGAAGAGGGAAAGTTGTCCATTTGTGTGCATCTTAGATATCATTGCCCCTGAGTCAGGGATAGTACAGGGATATGTACTCTTTTACTTAGACCACTGTGCAAGAATTGATTCCTACATGCACTGCATGCATTGCACCTCCGTGCCTCTGCTCAGATCATCCTCCCTGCCTAGAATGTTCTCTCTTTTCCTGTCTGTTGGCCCAAGCTCTACACATTATGTAAGTTCCATGATGCATGGGATGACTTTCCTAATTATTTTAGATTTGATAATCTCTCCATTTTCTAAACTCATATGCCTTAGTGTCTACATCCTAATATATGGGATTTAGTATAGTTATTGATTTTTCTTGTGTTTGGGTTCCTTACTCCATGTGATCCTTATATTTCCTTATGTTTTCAATAGCACATAGTTCATTGCTTTGTGCACAGACTCTCAACAAGTGTTCTATGTTAATGGCCTTTCAAATGCCATTATATCCTCCCCCAATCTACTGTTAGTTCTTCTGGTGAAACTGATCATTTTTTGGCCATCCGGCATCCATTCTGCCTTCCGAGTAGTACCCTGATTTCCACGGGAGCTAATTATTTCTCAGTCACTGTTCTAGGTGCCTGCATTCCATGTCTGGAATCCAAGAGTGAAAGCTGCTTCTCTGTCTTCTCAGTTCTCAAACTAGATCTCTGGGGTGTGGCCAAAGTTAGCCAAGTAGCTGCTCTGTCCCATGTTTCTGACACTTGAGTGAGGAGTCTCAGGACAGAAATGGTTGGAGGCCACTCCTGGCGGGGTGACGGCAGGAGCATCCCAGCCAGATTGGTCCACTACATGAGGGCCTTTCTTCCTCTGTGCCCTGGCCCTGTGGATCTTTATGTTATGGTATATTCTCAAGTCTCAGTCTTAGCCTCCTGATAGTTCTTCCAGTGAGGGCTTTTCCAAAACAGCCAAAGGGTCTGAATGTCTGTTGTTTGTTTATGTTGCTTAAAACCATGCATTCCTAACTGACACATGCTTGATTTCAGCCTTTATCAACACTGTCTTGGAAGATTGCAGTTGCCTTCTTATTTTGGCTTCTTATCTTCAATTTTACCCTCCTTCAATAAGTTGTCTACATTCTTCCAGAGTGTTATGTGTAAGATTAAAGCTTTAACTTAAATGCTGAGTTATTCTTGCTTTTGAGATAAAACATTGCCTCTCAGTATTTCTCATTTTCCTGTGCCCTGTGCATGTGCTTGAATCAGGGCAGTGTGGTGCAGTATAAAGGGCCTAGACCTAGGCTTGAGTCATGTGACATTGGCTAATTTATTACACCCTTTTCATCATCATTTTTCTATGTGTAAAGTGGAGAGAATGCCACTCCCTAAGGTGGTTGTGGAGATTGGATGGGACAATGCACCTGCAGTTCTTGCAGCATGACAGGTTAGGTTCTCTGTTAGTTCCCTTCCCTCCTCCCTCCCTCCTTAGTTGAGCTTGCTGCTCCCGGATGGGTCATGACAAACCTTGGATGTGCTTCAGTTCGGTGATGCTCCCCTGGGTTAGGAGGCTGGATGCAGCCTCAGAGGATTGTTGACACTATAGTTTATGTCATTCTAGAGAGATGCGAGGACCTAAGGAACCATCCGGCATGGTATATTGAAGCAAAACATCTTTTTCATTTGTGGCGTGTTAAGAACAGTTCTGATTATTCTGGTTGGAGACTAAGATTTTTTATTATGATACAGTCAATCTCTTAGGTAAGTGCTTTTAAAAATAGGGCTGCAGTTCAGAGCCAGATGCCATGTCTGTCTCTTGGTTCTTCACCTAGTCTCAGCAGGTAAAAAGTGAGAGGCTGTACACTCTTCATAGAATGTGGAGGTGAGTGTCCCTGCCAACAGTTGTGTCCTCCCACCCTCATTTTCCATGCTCATTCTTAAAATCTTCATATTTGAAACAGCCCATTTGTTATTGCTGCCAAAGCTTGAAAGCAATGTGAGCTAATTATAGAGCAGGAGTTTGCCTAACAGAAGGGCTTTTCACTAGCAGCTGAAGGGTGCTGTTTCCCTTTTGCATCAGCGATAGCTTGACGGGATTCAAAAAGTGCATAGTAACCTCTAATAATTTCTAACTTAGGATCACAGGAGAAAGCACATAATGAAGGGAATTTAGATCACAAGTAGGGTGAAAATATCCGTGTTGGACAATGTGCTAAGCCAGCTAAATGGGTATTTTGTGGACAATATGTGTGCGTAAACAACAGGACAGACTCACAGGAGTATCACTCTTTGGGATATTCGAATTCCACATGTCAACTAAATAAGTGAGGGCAACTTGCAGGGGAGTGATTTGCTATGGCAGTGAAGTGGTTTATTACCAGCATTACCATCAGTCAGTATGACATGATGTCAAGGGGAAAGGGAGGGGATGTGGGGGGAGGAGTGTATTGTTACAGTATATACAATCAGGAGTTTCTTTGTGATGCATTGTCTTTTAGGTTTTCTTCTCAAGGCATTAAAAGTCTTTTCTGAGATCATGCTGGTTGTTCCCAGGAGCTGCATTTGTCTCTTCTACCTCTCTATACCTCCCCTCCCTATTCGCTCCCCATCTAAAGAAACCATAGGTCCCAGCTGAAGAGTGCTCAGAGTCCCAAGTTCCAACTCCACTGAAGCTCAGGTGTCTTACACCATCACAACACCACACGCATGAGAGAGCCAGGGTCTTTCTAGGGATCTGCCCTGAAGCTGGAAGCCAGCAGATTTCAGGCTGGAAGTCTTTGTTTGTTGAGCAGAAAAGCAGGCAGGGTCACAGCCCGGGCCCCTCAGGGGCCAGAGAACATCAGAGGTAGACCTTTCACACCACAACACTTCACTTTGGGCAGTGCTTAGGGAAAAAAAGCAGTATGCGCGCTGCCTGTGAAATGAAAGTAGAGTCTTCCTCTCTCCTTAGGGGCAGGAATTCCATTGTTTGGCTCCATGTGACCTAAACCTGGCTCTAAGTGCCTTTGGAAGTCACTAATAACTGTGACTATTAAGTGGTGGGAAGGTGCTGACCTGGATTTCCCCACACTCAGCCAAAGCCTCCGAGGGGCATTCCAGAGGGAAACTGGATGGCTCCAGTGTTTTCTGCTAACCTACTAGGGATGAGCGAATTGTGGCTTCAATCATGCTTCAGGAGGCTTCATTCCTTTTGTCTACTAGGCCTCAGGGAAGGTCTCAAAGCCCCAGATCACTCAATGTTATTTTATAAAATGCAATGTAAATGATTGTCTTTCCAGTTGAAATGTCCAGGTCCAGAAGCAGAAGTGATTACCTTGTTTCTTTGGCTACTAGCCAACCTGGATTAAAGCAAGCGGAAGGAAAACAACAATATCAATAGGATTTCTTTCGAGTTTTTCCAAAGTCTTTGTCTCCTGGCACATAAAAAGCATCTATAAGCCACGATGATGCGGTTGACTGCTTGCAGGAGAGTTTGGGAGTGTTTGCCCTAACTCGACGTACCAGTTTATCCACAGTCTCTGTTCCATATGCTTACCCTCCAACCAGTGACATGCTCTTATACGTTCACTGGCCTGTTAAGGTATCTAGTGTATGGCTATGAAACAGAATATTTACTCTGTACAGAGACCTGAGTTCTGTTTATCAAAAACTATTTATCCAAAGAAAACAAAACACCTCTTTGAAAAGATATAGGTACCCACCCCTGTATTTATTGCAGCATTATTTATAATAGCCAAGATATGGAAGCCACTCAGGTGTCCATCGACAGATGAATGGATACAGATGTAGTATATATATATATATATGTATATATATATATATATATACATATATATATATATATATATGCACGATGGAATATTGCACGGCAATGAAAAAGAGTGAAATCTTGCCATTTGCACAACATGAAGGAATGTAGAAGGATTATACTAAGCGCAATAAGTCAGACAGGGAAAGACAAACACTGAATGATTTCGCATATATATAGAGTCTAAAAATATAAAACAAACGAACAAATAAAACAAAAACAGACTAAAAGAAACAGATGAAAGAGATAGTTACTAGAGGGTAGGAGGTGAGGGCTGGGTGAAAAAAGTGAAGGGGAATATAGTCAACAATGCTGCAGACAAGTTTGCACAGTGACAGATGATTATCAGAACTAGCAGAGTGGACACTTTGTAAGGTATAAAAATGTCAAATCCCTGTGTTATTCACCTGAAGCTAATATAACTAATATATGACGTAGTGGAAGGAAGGTGGAATTAAACAGAATACATGACCTTTACATCCACTTCTACCTAGCTCTGGGGCTTGAGGCACCTTAAGCTTCAATTTGATATCTAAAAAGGGAATAAAAACTACTATTATTCACCATAATTGGAATAGTCAGATAGAAATGCATTAAAAGTGCTTTTGACATTGAAAAGCCTATACAAGTGTGACTGATCACCAACACCATTTCCAAACAACTTGAAGAATACAATTGCTGTTAATATAGACCTGCCAGAACCAATCTTTTATGATGGATCTAAATTTTGAGGCAATCAAAAGTGATTCAACCTTAAACAGCCTTTCATATGACTTGTTTTTTTATTGAAACATTTCTGAGAACTGAAAGGGTTGCCTCATTATTAGAAACTCACGCAGTAAATCCAAGCGTTCGTGGTGCCGAGTGATAAAGTGGCAGGGCAGGTCATTTCCTGACAGATTTCCTACTGTCTGCTGATTTCATGTTTTTCTTGGTTTGACTCTTGTACTGAAATCTCCCTGATTTCCTGTTATTGGGAACCATGGAGACAGTTTTCTCTTCTGTAAAGTGAGATAATACCTCCTAGGGTTTTTGTGAGGCATAGGATGAATTATTGTCTGTAAAGCACGTATGGTAAAACATTGCCCACATGAGGTATGTAATCAATGTTAGTATCACTACTACTGCTATTATTATATTTATTTTAATTATCCCTGGGTAAATCATACATTGTGATGGTCACATTCTCCCTTTGGCCAGCCATTGACTAAACTAAATTTCAAGTACTTCTGGGAAGAATATGTGCCATACTGAGGAAAAGTTGATACAATTTTAACTTCTTTCCCAGTAGGATGATGGATCTTTGAGCAGTTTCACTCTTTCTTTGGGTTACCTAGAAGCTCCAGCCCCCTTATAAAGGTGGGGAAACCCAGATGAAACAGCAGCAGGTTCCTAGTATTCTGCTTCCCAGCCCATGTTCTGAACAAGAGATTCCAATTCTTTAAATGACCACTTCCCAGGTTCAAGTGGGGCTGTCCCTTCCTCCCTGGCACTGGCAATAGGGCAGTGGGTGCCAGTGCCACCTATACTGTGCTGTGGTGAATTTACTCGAGGGCACAAAACCATTCTTGGTTTGTATAGAAGCAATGACTATGGGAGGATAGTAGCGAAAATGTTTTAAGCACTCCCTATTTGCCCGATACTTCTCTAAACACTCGATAAACATTAACTCACTTAATTTTCACAACAACCCTATGAGGTAGGTATAATTAGCATCATTTTTCCAGAGGAGGACACTGAGGCACAGATAGTCAGTGCTGGTGCCAGGATGAAAGCACAAGCACCCTCACTCTGAAGCATGACCCTCTGAAGACAGGACTGGAGGGGCGGCTCTACAGCTCTGCCACAGCCAGCAGGACCCATGCTGCTGATGGAAGGGGCCGGGTGGTCCCCAATGTGTGGTGGTAGAGAGGAACAGAGCAAGCTTTTCAGGGTGAACCTCGATCTTCTCTCTAGGGTCTTTTGTTGACAGCTGCTTTGTGTGCTACAAGGACAACTGTCATTGCTTGTGGCTACCATCTTTTTACCTCAGGCCGTATGTCTGGGTTGTGTGGTTGAAATAATGGCAAATTATACAGTGCTTTTGCATGAATTTGGCTTTGCTCCTACTCTGTGAGATAAGAATTCTTATTAGACAGATTTTCTTGTGGGAGGAGGGAGCTTCAGAGGGTGAAGAGACTCACCTAAGGTTATACGGCTAGTAAGTGACACAAACTGGGATTTGTACCCCCATGCCAAGCTCCTAGCGCTACATTGTAGTGAATAATCACTAGTCAGCCCTGGGGGCCTGCAACTGGATTAAAAGAAGAAAAAGCTGCCTCTTGGGTCAGATTAGTATTGACACTCAGTAGAGAGAGAACAGAGAAGGGAGAAATGGAGATTCTGTCACCGAAGTGTGTCACTAAAAATATATATTGAGGAAAGCAGGGACCTCTCATTGATCAAGGCCAGTTTTTGATCCTCCTGCACATAGTAGGCCTACCTTAACACTCTTTTTTTTTGAGGAGTTTTTATTTATTTACTGTATATTGAATTTACAGGGGTGATATTGGGTAATAAAGCAATAAATGTTTCAAATGAACACTTTTTTTTCCATTTCTTTTTTTAAATTGTTGTTCAAACACAGTTGTCTCCATTTAGTTGGCATTTCCTGTGGTTTCTAGGTGTCTGCAAATGTTACTTCCTCAGGAAAGCCTGTCCTTATTGCCTCTGCCCCTCAGGCACATATAGGTGTCCTTCCCCTTTCACAGCCTAATTCATTCATTCCTTCCTTCATTCATTCCACCAACAAACATTTACTGAGCCCTCATGCGTCAGCTAACATGAGTCCCTGATCTCATGGAGCCAGATGAAGGTGTGATATGAATACAGCAGAAAAAAGGGGTTGATAGTGCGGTGTGGTCAGAGGACTGAATGAATGAGGGAGCAGAGAGCGTTGCAGACGTCTCCGGCAGGGGTGTGGGCAGAGCTTAGTTTGGAAACAGCAAACACAAAGGACTCTGCTTGGCCCCTTTGGGGACTTTTTTTCTGATGCTGTGGTTATTCTTTAACAATGGGCTAGATTGCAACAGCGGCGCGGAGGTGGGGAACTTGCTCTCTCCCTCTCCATCGTGCTCCTGACACCTACCTCACTTCTGGGCATGGAAGGCCAGTCATTGGGAAGTAGTTGAATGTATGGACCTGAGAAATAGAAATATGAAAATAAAGACTGATTTTAGTTGAAAAGACAAAGCCCAGAGACTGAAGCATTTCTGGGATTATCTAAGTAACCATGGTTCAGGTTCTATGGCTTTTCTTGTTTCTTTCTTTTTCATTTCCTTTTCTTTTCAGTTTTTGCACAGACAGAATTTAAAATCTTATAAGCAAGTATTTTCTGAAGAGTCTAAGTGTGCGATATGTCTATGATTTAGCTCAAATTTATAGGTAAGTACCTATAAGCTACCAGTGTTTAAGAGTTTTTGAAATCAGTATTATTTTGAGATACCTCAAATTTACAGAGAGGTTGTAAACTTAGTACAAAACCTTATTTTGTACCACGAAACCATTCGAATGTAAATTGCTGACACTTTGTCCTAACATGTTTGCTTTCCAACATTCTGCCTGAATACTTCAGTGAGCATTTCCCCCACACAAGGACCGTCTTCTCCACAACCAACAAACATCCATCACAATTGAACGCTGACTCCTGCCCCAGGTGCCTGTACATGGAAGCCCCTCACTCTGCTCTGCAGGCTCCAACTCCTTTGACCAGGTGCCTTCCCAGGAGGGCCCCTCCTGCTCAGACCCTGACACCCTGCTATGAGCCCCCACACCCACTGCCCACCCCACCCCACCCCTCCTCAGCCAGAACTACATACACCTTACTCAGCCCCACCTAACAACTTCAAGATTCAGAAAAGGGAAGCAGGCAGCCCTAAAATTTTTTAAAATAGTTTTTACTATAGTAAGTTGATGAGAGCTACCATCACATATGTCGTTTCCTCAAATAGCCTGTCCAAAGCACCCAGGCAGCGCTCTTCTATTGGGTGGTGTTCACCCCTTCTGTGGCCTCCCAGGCAGCTCCCTTTGGAGCACCCTTCCTCTTATTCTGCATCTTTACTCTTATCACCTTTTTTATTCTCACACAAGGACATTTGTTTTCATTACTTTTTATAGAGAGAGGAAGGGAGAGAAACATCAATGTGAGAGAGAAACATTGATTGGTTTCTTCTTGTACCTGCCTGGACCAGGGATCTTACCTGTCTGGATCTTACATGGTTGTACGGGCTGCACCTGGACTGGGGATCAACCTGCAACCTAGGAATCAAACCAGCAACACTTCAGTTATGGGATGGTGATCCAACCAACTGAGCCACATCAGACAGGGCTCATTACCTTCTTAAAGGACCAGATTAAGACTCTTACAATAAGTCTTTCCCCACTCACCCCACATTTCCTGGTCCAACTTTATTCTGAGATTTTTGGTTTTGTTTTCCAAATTATATTGTGTTAGAGCCATATCTCGGTACTTATCTTCAGAACTCCCCGTACTTGTTGCATTTTAATGAGAAAAAAATGTTTTAGCACTTGGTGCTTGCTTAGGACACGTCGCACTTGCTAGAACTTTTACAAGTCACGATGCTGCCCTGCAAGAGAAAATGCTTCGTCACTTGTTGCTTGAAAAATTCGTTGGGTGCTTGTCAGTTTTGGCACTCATCACAAGTTCCCAAACAAATTAATGACGAGTACTAAGGTACCACTGTACTTATTTAGGTATAGTTTTGTTGCCTGGTTTTTCCACAGCTATTTTGCTTCCCTCGTTAGGTTTGTTTACTTCTCATGTAACCTCACAAGGGCTGGACACCTGAGACAGCTTTAGCCAGTATTTGCCATTGAGATTAATTTGAGATTATGTATTGTGGGCCTCCACATCAGTTGTCACAGGCCCTGTGCTCGGGAGAGCTGGCGGGGATGTGTCCCTGAGCCTTAGGTCTTCAATGCCTATCTTGATCTGGGAGTCTTTATTTTTCTACTTTGCCCATACAATGGTATATTGCCAGTCTGACCACATTACTTCTTGGCTTAAAACTCTTCAGAGGCTTGCTCCTCGTTGCTCAACAGTCAAAGAATCTTTGAAATCACTTACAAAGTCTCCCACATGCGTGAGCCCTCCTTCATAATTCACATCCTGAAGGGACGCTGCTTTGCTTGCAGTTGCTCTCACAGTGCCAGCCATTTCATGCCTCTGTGACTCAGCATGCTGCTTTCCCAGCTGGGTGCACCTGTTTCCTCTTTTCTTGTCTGCCTAATCTACTCATCCTCAAGATTCCGATCAATTATCATTTTCAAGGAAACCTTTCTAGAGCTTCCTGGCAAGGGTAAGTTCCCCTTTTCTGTGCTCATATAGTGTCCCATGCATATTTTCATTCTTGCTTTTGACACAACTCCATTCATTCATTCATCAAGTTTATTTTTGAACACCTACAGTGTGCCAGGCATTGTCCTATGTGCTGGGCAGACTGCATTGACAATGCCAGATAATCCCCTTTATGAAAAAGATGTATATTAGAAAATATTTACACAAATAAATTTGAAGTGACAAATGAGGATTGTGCTATGAAATAGAGCACAAAGAAACCAAGCCTGGCGAGTGAGGTCAAGGAAGCTTTTTGTCGACAAGGTGACATGTAAGCAGCATCTGGAGGTGTAGGGTAAGTGGAGGCAGTCTGGCTTCCTCACCCAGGTGTCTGAGTAACTAAGGGAAGCAGTGTTCCCATGACCTTGAATGGGCCTGATAAGTAGTGTCCTCAGAGCATTAAGACTGGGTCCGATATACTATTCTCATAACATGAACTGGGCTCACATGAGTAGAATTATGCCATGTTATATAATTTTCTGTCATTTTTTTTCCAGCTTTGTTCACCTCTAGTACTTAAACAAGTAGGGGCTCTGCACTAGAGACACACAGCTTGCAGTGTGCGTGGCTCGCCCACCTGTGAATAAAGGCATGCCAAGTATCCCCACAGCTCCGCACATTTTCTTCAGTCTCCCTGAAGCCACAGTGGACCTGTCCAGCCTTGATTGGCTGCAGCACAGGAGGGTTAAGCTGCACTTACCCAGGTGAAAAGAGAAGGGGGAAGACGGATTATTGATATACTTGGTTCACACATTTGTGGCCTCATTTAGAGTTTAAGTCATGTGAGGAGAAGCACTGGACAGAATTCATTATTGCATCCCCAGAAACTAGTGCAGTACCTTGAACATTTCAGTGTCCGTTGAATTGAACAAAACTGTCCAGAGAAGGGGCTCTTGTCAGTGAGTACCAGAAAGCCTGGCTATTTGCAGGCCCAGCCACAAGGGAGGAGAAACTCCCATCATTTCTTTACTTCCTATAGCCCTCTTGGGCTTCCTTTATTCAAATTGTGACTTTCTTTCTCCATTCTTACTACACTGGACTTCTCAGAAGACCTTCCAAAACTCTTCCCACAATCACTGTGGGACAACAGTAAATAGCCTGCAATTTCTAAGGGCTTAGTATTGTTTAGTCCTAAAAACGGCTGTGCAGTGACCTCTTACCACCCAACTGTGGTGTGATGGAATCTGAGGGGCCCAGCCTGTGACTAAAGTGCCTTGCACTGGATTTCAAGACCAAACCTGAATTTATTTGACTACCTGTTCATGACTATGGTAAAAGAGAAGCTGGTCTTTCTCCAGGCCATCTCTGAAGCCCAGGCTGGGAGCCTATCTGCCCAGGACAATAGAACTGTCCAATCCCAATCAGGGGAAGATTCCTATTTTTAGAAGTATCTATCCAGGGAGCAAGAAGGAGGAGCATATGAGTCTGCCTATCTCAGTTCGGAATTCATGTTATTTCTTAGTTGCTTCTGAAACTCTGCAGTCACAATAGATCGAATATTTCTTAGAGATGGCAAAAAAGAAGTTCGAAAAGTCCTTCAGTTCATGTTCTTAAGTTGAGATGTGACTGAAGAGAAAAGAATACAGATACCTGTTTTTTTAGTAATGAAGGAAAAAGTTATCTTTAACACAATTAAAAGCCTAACAACTTAAAATAAGGTAGTTCTTGCTTATTCCTATTCTGTTTTCAACTGAAAGTTAATCTATTTCTTTTGCCCAGTGCACCAGGAAAATGTATAACTTTTGGTTACCATCCTTGTCATAATCCACTTGGTAGCCTTAAAGATAGTTCCCCTCATCAAGCAAAATCATTCTCACTCTTTATACTTTTTATAAAGATTTTATTTATTTACTTTTAGAGAGAGAGGAAGGGAGGGAGAAAGAAAGGGAGAACCATCAATGTGTGGTTGCCTCTCACATGCCCCCAACTGGGGACCTGGCCTACAACCCAGGCATGTGCCCTGACTGGGAATCGAACCTGTGACCCTTTGGTTTGTAAGCCACACGCAATCTACTGAGCCACTCTTTATACATTTTATCCAGTCCTATTTGGCCCTTTCATCTCAGTCCCTAACCTTAAAAAGAATGTTAAATTTCAAGTAAAGAATGGGATGCTAAGAGATGCTAAGTTGAGCACATGTCTTTGAAGTCCTTAAGTAGTTTTCTGACATGGACTTTCAGGCTGGCTGGAAGCATTGCAGGTCGAAGCCATAGACGGGTATACACACTGCTGGAGAAATACACACAATAACCTGCACATATTGGAAGAACAATAACTGTGTTCTTCCAACAGCATCTAGTCTCAGATTCTTCTTTCTAGGAGGAAAAAGGCATTAGCCTTCCTATGTAGCAGAGGGCAGTGGATGGGTCAGTTTATAGTGGAAAAGCATTGTAGACGGTGGATAGGTCACTCTAAAGCGATGTAAACATAATAAAGATTCAAGGAACAAACTAATACTTGCACTTAAAAATAAGACACTGCTGATTTTTTTTTGAGCTGCCTTCTAAAATTTTACTGGTTTCACAGAGCTACCAAAGACTCTTAGGTGGCAATAAAATATTTCATGGCAGCAAAAGTAGAAATACAAAAGGTCTTAAAATTATTGAAACAGAACATCAAGCTCTTTTTAAATTCAAACAAGCGTGAAAATATTATGCCTGATAAGGAAAAAGATGGAGATGGACCTTGTGTTTGGAAAAAGTACTGGAATGCTTTGTTTTATGAAATAGATTGAGAACATAATATAAATGAGTCTATTTTGAAGCTCTTACAAGATTTCTGTCTAATAAGAGCTTTAATATCATTAATACTTAATTTACTTTAAGCTTATATTGATGCATACTGCTTGATTTTTTTTTATATAATTCAGATGATTCAAGTAGGACACAGTGAAAGCAGATTTTCTATGTCTAGTTTTTTTTCTCATTCTTTTTTTTAAATATATTTATTGATTATGCTATTACAGTTGTCCCATTTCCCCCCCCCACTCCACTCCATCCTGCCCACCCCCCTCCATCCCACATTCCCCCCCATAGTTCATGTCCATGGGTCATACTTATAAGTTCTTTGGCTTCTACATTTCCTACACTATTTTTACCCTCCCCCTGTCTATTTTCTACCTATCATCTATGCTACTTATTCTCTGTACCTTTACCCCCCTCTTCCCCTCCCACTCCCTTATTGACAACCCTCATGTTCTAGTTGTTTGCCTAGTTTGCTCTCGTTTTTGTTTTATGTGTGGCCGTTAATAACTGTGAGTTTGCTGTCATTTTTACTGTTCCTATTTTTGATCTTCTTTTTCTTAGGTAACTCCCTTTAACATTTCATATAATAAGGGCTTGGTGATGATGAGCTTCTTTAACTTGACCTTATCTGAGAAGCACTTTATCTTCCCTTCCATTCTAAATGATAGCTTTGCTGGATACAGTAATCTTGGATGTAGGTCCTTGCGTTTAATCTTGGCTAATGTAATGATGATGTGCCTTGGTGTGTTCCTCCTTGGGTCCGGCTTCTTTGGGACTCTCTGAGCTTCCTGGACTTCCCGGAAGTCTATTTCCTTTGCCAGATTGGGGAAGTTCTCCATTATTTGTTCAAATAAGTTTTCAATTTTTTTGTTCTTCCTCTTCTCCTTCTGGCACCCCTATAATTCGGATGTTGGAAGGTTTCAAGATGTCCTGGAGGTTCCTAAGCCTCTCCTCATTTTTCCAAGTTCTTGTTTCTTCATTCTTTTCTGGTTGGATGTTTGTTTCTTCCTTCTGGTCCATACCATTGATTTGAGTCCCAGTTTCCTTCTCATCACTATTGGTTCCCTGTACATTTTCCTTTGTTTCTCTTAGCATAAGCTTCATTTTTTCATCTGTTTTTCGAACAGATTCAACCAATTCTGTGAGCATATTGATAACCCGTGCTTTGAACTGTGCATCCGATAGGTTGGCTATCTCTTCGTCGCTTAGTTGTATTTTTTCTGGAGCTTTGAAGTGTTCTGTCATTTGGGCCATTTTTTTTTGTTTGTCTGTCTTGGGGCGTCTGTTACTTTAAGGGGCGGAGCCTTAGGTGTTCACCGGGGCGGGGTAATGCTGGTGGCTGCGCTGTGATGCTGTACGTGGGGGAGGGGCCGAGTGGGAGCAATGGCGCCTGCCTCACTGTCCTCCGGATTTCAATCTTTCACTCCGATGCCCACAATCAAACTGGGCCCCTCTGGTGCTGGTTCCCGAGTAAGTGGGCCTGTGCACACTTTAGGCCCCTGTGGGTCTCTCCAGCGAACTCTCCTGTGAGGCTGGGAGTCTCTCCTGCTGCCGCCCCAACCCCCAGGGGCGCTTTCAATCAGAGGTTTGAGGCTTTATTTCCCCGAGCTGGAACCCTGGGTTGCACGATCTGCTTCGCTGCCCGCCGTTCGTCCGGTTTATCTGTGGGCGAATGTGGTGCCGCGGGGTGCTACCCACCACTCTGCCTGCCCCACTCTCCGCCACTCTGAGTCCGGCCCTCTGGGTTTATCTGTGCAAATGTGGGGCCGCAGGGTCTGCTAGTGCTCAGACTGCCTGCGCCATTTGTCCCACACTCCGCCAGTCTCAGTCCTGCCACAGCCATGTGAGTCCTCTCCACCCCGGTGCCCATCGTCGCCCCTCCTACCAGTCTGGATGTGTTCATTTTCTATTTCCTTGGTGTCAGTCCCCCTTGCTGTTCAATTCTCTGTCAGTTCTGGTTGTGTGAGGAGGCGCAGTGTGTCTACCTACGCCGCCATCTTGGTTCCCCTCTATGTCTAGTTTTTAGTTTTGCCACTGAGTGCATGTCTTGATTAACACAATTGTGTTGACTCATGAACAAGATTCCATGTCATTTACCTTTTCCAAAAAAAATTAGGCAAAACAAGGATGTATAAACAATTCAAAACTTAATTGCTCATGTTAGGATGGAAAATATCTGACTACCATACATGAGGGGAAAAACAGAGTTTGAATAGTGAGCCTGTTTATGATTAATGATTAGGGAGAATTCCATAACAGGTACATCCAGGCTTACTCACACACAAGGAATGCTGAGGACCCTGCCAATCCCTGCCCCCACTCTAGCCCCAAGTCAAATGCACATTCCCTGGAGTAGACAGGCACAGACACACAATAAAACTTGCAAGGAAAGCTCATGTCAATTATATGCCAGATTTTGATATGAGAGAAAATCAGCTCGGTGAACTATGCCTCTCTAAGGTGGATTACTATAACTGAGGAAGGAGTAAGAACATTAAAAATAAAAGGCAAGGAAAATCCATCACCAGCATCTGGAAGACTTACAAAGTTGTAGATTTCTAATCTGACTTATATAATTGTCATAGGTTTTAAGAAGGGTTCAAGTGCACCCTGGTAGCAACTTTATTCTTAAAGGCCAAATCACAGCTGGGGTCTTCAAATCACAGCAAAACAAGTATGACCATCAGAATGTAGCTACCTGCTCAGGAAATTAGGACCCTGGTAAATGTAAGAACCAAGTGAAATTTAATTCTGCTCATCCTTAGGTCACCGTTGTTCCTTTCCTTTAGGGAGATTTTCTCCTGCACAGAATTGTGCAAATACCACCTATCTCATCTGGGACACTAAAAAGACATTGTGAATGTTCAAGTGTTGGCAGGGATCACAAGTCTCCTGTTTTTAATACCTCATCTCTCTTAAAGAAGATACCTCTGTGAGTAGAGCACACCTGTTGAACTGGTCTTTCTACTATGGTGCTGTATCTTAGCAATTCACACTCTGCGATCTCATCCCCTAAAAATGATATAAATACACAGGACAGGTGACAAGGGAATTGCTCCAGACAGTGATGTACGGAACAGTTATGCACTAACAGGATGGCCTGTGAGGATGATCCTGACCTCTAAGGCTCTGTTTGGGAGAGGGCCCTTCTCAGGCCCCAGCAAGGCAGGTCACAGTGAGATTTCTCATAGAGAACACTTAAGGTCCACTATATTGGCTTATTAAAGAATTGCATAGTGATAATTTGGTAAGTTTAGAAAGTGACTAAGCATATTGGAGTATAATCCTTTGGGTGGTTATAGTCTCATATAGGTTATCGGCTTTTTCTTGCCATGAATTTATTTATTTATTTAAATCAACTTATTTATGAGATTTTTTTTTACCTTATTATTTGTGCCAAACCAAAAGTCCATTTCATTGGAAGACATCTGTCTATATAAGCCAGCAACAGAGGGAAATGAGAATGTTTATTTCTTTCTGTCTTCCCATAGGACCCATGATTTACCTTTCTTTACTGATTTTATACTTAAATAACAGCAAGAATCATTAAGTGAACTGCTTTCAGAAGAATTAGCCCGGCCCTGGTGGAGGGCGACACATGTTTGGAGATCTCCTCTACGTCATGAAATGTTTCCTGCTGAACTGGTTTTAACTGACTTGGATGAAAACAAGTTCGCAGGGCTTGAGAATTTGGCCGGGAAGCCATAAACAATGGGAAACACCAAGTGGAATCCATGCTTCCTAACGGGGTTTTGGCTTACGTGGCGCCACTGAGGTGAGGGAAGGGTCATGTCCATTTAGAGGAATCACTGACACTCTGGAAGAGGCTGCTGGTGTCACTTACTAATTCCATTATAAGCACATATTTGTGCCGGTGCCAAGGGAACACGCAGAGAGGGGCGGGAGAGCACGAGCTGCCAAGGAGGTGCTTAGAGGGAGCTTGGGCCCTAGCTGGGGTGCCTTCCCAGGGGTGGACATCACCTCGGGTATGCAGCCTGTTGGACAAGTGCCAAGGGAAGGCCAGGTAACAGGGAACCCTCTTATAATGGCATTAAAATGGAGCAGGGGAACCGAGTTTAATGGTATTATTACCCAAAATGGACAGAGTTGGGACATTCCCTCCTGGAAGAATAGGTGAAGCATTTTTGTGATAACTCTGAGATGGTGCCAGAGGACAGAGTTTTGTGGATGATATATTTTTTAAAAAGTTATATATAGATGAAAAGCAAAATCTTATGTCCCCAAGTTAAATAATATCATCCTGGCCTTAAATGCTGTATGTAGCAAGGGTGTACAGAACCTAGGGGGATGTTAATTCACAATTAAGTGATAGAAGGGAAGCACTAGTAAATTAATCAAATGCTTCAAACAACTGATGAATGGAAAATGAGGATGGTCTTAATAAGGAGTAAACTTCATAGGGTATAACATAGCCTCAGACAAAACAGGCATTAACAAATCATTGTACATGGTCAATGTCCAATAAATCCATTTTGACTAATAACTGAATGAATAATAGGCCTCAGTTTGGGGTGGATCTCTCTTTAAGACATGGTTTTCACCTCCTCTAAAGGGTAATTATGAGGAAGAGGAGTGCAGAATGATAGACATAGGTTAGTTAATTAATTAACTAACTCATATTAGCTAATTAATTCAACACATATTTCCTAAGCACCAATTGTATACTTTGCACTACTTAGGCACTGGGGAAAAAGATGAATACAAAAAGGTCCCTGACCTCATAGAATATGCACTCTAATAAGAAAGAGAAGTATCCAAAAAATAAAGATAAGTATCAATAAAACAAAACAAAAGCCTATATCTGTGTGTCAGCTGGCTTTTAGGGCTTGAAAGAAAAAGAAGGCTGAGTAAGGAGATAATGAATGAGTGGTTAGCACGCGGTGGCATTTTTCATAGAGTGAACAGGAAAAGTGGGATCATTTGGGCTCAAGGTCAGGAGGTGATATTTGAGGGGAAAAAATCCAAATGAGGACATGACAATGGAGAGATCTAGAAAAACAATGTTCCTGGCAGAGGAAACGGCAAGGTATAGGACAAGTGGCAGGGTTGAGCTTGGCATGTTCTCTGACCTGCAAGAACTCTAGGCTGGCTGAGTGGAGCACAGGCGGGAGAGAGTGGAGACACAGTTGGAGAGGTGGGCGGGGGCCAATCTCGTACATACAGGCAGGACTGGCTCCTGGCTGAAGCCCCAGCTAAGTCTGCTGTGTCTCTGGGCTCTGGTGAAGCTGTTGTTGAGTTGCTGGTTGTTGTCAACACAAATGCTGACCTGGAATGCTGAGACCACGCCTCTGCTGGCTCAGAGTCTCTCCCTGGATGAGGCCCCCCTTCCGCCTGCTTCTGCCTCCTGTGTCTCATGATCGCCTTCCCTTATTCCTCAAGCTGACAGTGACCAGCTAGGCAGGAAAGATGCCCTTTTCTGGGAAATGATAATAATCAGTACATATTTTTGAAGATAATTTCACAAACATTATTTAACTCCCAGATCAACATTTCCCATTCGCATGAACTATCCTGACGTATTGGGATATCTTGGTCACTTTTGTGGGGGTATATTGGAAGGAGATTAAGTTGCCTTTCAAATCTCACATGGCCAAAGTTACTCCATGAGATTTAATGAGAAAAGAGTCAGATTTCTAAAAAAGAAAAAAATGAGGAGGAGGTAAGAAAAAACATCGTAGACAAAGGCTATATGCTTTGTTTTTGTTCACCTAAAGAATCAGAACTACAAAGACAAAAATGTGTTCTTCATTCCTGAGTCAAAGATGCTGCTGAGATATAAACAGTGCATTGTGGTGGCAGAGAGACAGTTTCCACTATGTTTCTTCTCTTTGTAAGAAAATGTTCGAGGTGGTCCAAGAGGCCAACCACACATTCTCTGGACCCCCATCTGTCAGGTCCTGTAACTTGGCATTTTTAAGCTTCTCTTCAGGGGGTATAATATGGGTCTGCAAATATAATTTCTTTTCTCAAATGTAAAACCCCAGGTTTTGTACTTTGAATCTTTTCAAAACTTGACATTACTGGATTAATACTTATTTTCCTGGTGTTAACATAATGACTGTCAGTGCAGTTTCAATACACCAGCTTGTTTTCCTTGCGATGCCCTGGAGGAAAGGTGATGTGGGAGCCGCCTGTGGTCTGCGGCCACAGTCAGAACTGTACAAGTGGTGTATTGTCTGGGTGTGTGGATAAATCCAAACTCAGGACTTGCCCTGCCAGGCCACAGAGCTGAGTTGTGATCAGCATCACAGCCTGGTACCTTTCTATTGAGCTCAGATGGGTTTCCATGGCAAAGGAGCTGTTAGGTTGCTGCTATGGTGTTTGCATGTTATTAATGTCTTGATACAAGTAAAAAAGGCAATGAAGCCTTGTGCATTTTTAAAGAAATTATCCACTGGTTATTTTAGTGTATAAAAGTCAGCATATCCAAAAATAACCATTGTGACTTATGTTAGTAATTGAATATACCTTCTTGCATTAAGAAGATGGATCTCTAATTGTCAAATATGAAGGGTTCAAGGTTGGAAAATGGCAGCCAAGTAGGTGGAAGCTGAGTCTACTTCCTCTTGGCCCCAACTCAGATGCTCAGCTGATCTTCCAACAAATAAAATTCAATATTCAACAGAATCTCAGTTGATATGAAATTTGGAAGCCAAGGAGTACAGAAGACCCTTCACAACGGGTGGTAAGGAGATTTTATAGTTTGAAGGGGAGATACGTCATGTGTGCATAGCACCTGCAGCCATGGAGGGCCTGGTCAACAAAAGTCTGCAGCTTTGCAGATTTCCTCCCAGGGCAGGAAACCCCTGGACCTGGACCTGACCGGGAGTGACTTGGACACACAAAGTCGGGAGATCCAGGCCACACACACACACACACACACACACACACACAGCAAGCAGCACACCCATAGCTGCAACAGCAAACGCCATCCGGGAGAGTGCCAGAGAGAGAGGGACTCTATCTGCACCTGGGTCAGGCAGAGGCAGGCTGCCACTAGCCATGAGTGTGAAAGACTTTTGGCTCTTTGGAGAGGTGGTGTGTGTAAAATGGACAATGACTCAGCGCTACAGTGGGAGTGCCCAGAGAGACTTTTTGAAAGGGGAGCTGTAGTGTGCTGGGCAGGGACCCTGTGCACAGCTGCTCTGCCAGCAAAGGGAAAAGACTGAAAGCACGATTTGCTCCCACTGAATACAGCTGGGCAGAGAGATCAGAAAGATGCACTGCAAGGGGATTTCTCCTCCCCAGCCCATCACAGCCATCAGGCCGGAGGCAGCACAGAGTGGAGAGTTCGGGACTGTGTCTGCTGTGAGGGCAGTGGACTAGGAACTGGACGGGCAGGAGTTGAGCACCTGAGATTATTTACAGCTAGACACAGCTGCCTTCCTAGGCAGCGATCAAACCTCCAGGAAGGGAAGGATGCACCCAGCCCTCACCTCCTGCAAGATCACAAGCACCACCAATAGGGAAGCTCCACACAACACACAGGAGAGGCTCAAAAACCCCTGCAGGGTACATATCAGCAAGAGAAAGACAGAAAGAGAAATGCCTATAGGGCCCATTTTGAACTTCTCTCAAGGAGACAAAACACCCTTTTTTGCCATGGATAATGGACACCCACATTTTTGGCCCAAACTTTTAGGAAAACAATCTTTTGATTTAGTTTTTTAATCCATTTATTTATTTATATTTAGATACTTGTTTTTTGTGTTATAAAGGAATTTTAGCATTTTTTTTGAACATGTTATGGTACAAGAAATTTTATGTAACAAATAAGTACAAAACACACAAACAGATACAAGGTGTTTCAGATACTATCCATGTATAATGCATATCTTGATTTTTCCCTCAAAAATTTGGGCAAAAAAGTGTATATTATACACAGCAAAATATGGTACACTGGTCCCTAGGGCCCTATTCCACTGAGGCCAGCAAAGCAGAGAGGTCAGAAATCCCTGCAGCAAGAGGGAATCGGGGCCCCGCCCAATCTCGGCATCCACACTGAGCTGCCATCAGCACCAAGCAGGAAAATGCTGACCCTCTTACACACATTGGCCCCTCCCTTGAAATGGACAGCTAGATCATCAGAAACTATACGTTATTGGAAATAAGCTGGGACAGACCAAAACAGGTGGTGCAGGGGAACACACCCACAATTTTCCCAGAAGACTGAACAGTGCGTTCCAGAAGAGACCCAAGAGTCCCACCCTCCTGATCACAATAGAAGCCCCCTCTAGGGGCAGGTGCAGGTGATGCAGGTGGTGCTGCTGGAAGTTGTAAGACCATCCCTGGACCTTGAGCAGATAAAAAGCCAGAGGAGCATCTAGAAAGAGAAGACAGAAGGCAAACACCAACCTCTGCTGAGATGAATTCTACCTCATTCTTCTTCAGGATTTGCATTACTTTTTCTTTCACATAGTCTTTTAATATTTCTTCTTTTGCCTCAACTCCAACAAATTTACTATTCTTTGTCTTTTATTTTTATACTTTTTAATTTTATTTTTATTTCAAATCTCACATTGTACCCTTTCCTTGTTTTACTCTGTTTTGCCTTCTTCCTACCCTTTGTTATTTTCATTATAAATTTTATTTTCCCCATGCTATGCCTTGTTCCTATTCCTTACCCTTACTTACTATTTCTCCTCCCTCTATCCTCTCAAAATCATTATTTCTTCCTTTAGTGAGCTCACATACTATGGTCACTGTCAGTTTGTTCCTTATTTCCAAGTCTCTGGTTCTATTTTACTCATTTGTTTGTTTTCTTGATTAGATTCCACTTATAGGTGAGATCATACAGTATTTGTCTTTCACTGCCTGGCTTATTTCACTTAGCATAATGCTCTCCAGTTCCATCCATGCTGTCATGAAGGGTAGGAGCTCCTTTTTTCTTTCTAGTGCATAGTATTCCATTGTGTAAATGTACCATAGTTTTTTGATCCACTCAATTACTGTACTGATAAGCACTAGACTGTTTCCAACTCTTGGCTAATGTAAATAATGCTGCTATGAACATTGGGGTGCATAGGTTCTTATGGTGTTTCAGGGTTCTTAGGGCATAATCCCAGAAGTGGGATTGCTGGATCGACAGGCAGTTCCATTTTAATTTTTTGAGGAAATTTCATACTGTTTTCCACA
The DNA here is from genome assembly GCF_022682495.2 of Desmodus rotundus. Taxonomy (NCBI): domain Eukaryota; kingdom Metazoa; phylum Chordata; class Mammalia; order Chiroptera; family Phyllostomidae; genus Desmodus; species Desmodus rotundus. The sequence goes on from NC_071393.1 coordinate 72,784,731, forward strand.
GTGGCTGCCCCAATCTGCATTCCCACCAACAGTGCACTAGGGTTCCCTTTTCTCCACATCCTCTCCAACACTTGTTTGCTGATTTGTTTATGATGGCCATTCTGACCAGGGTGACGTGTTATCTCACTGTGGTTTTAATTTGCATTTCTCTGATGGCTAGTGATGCTGAGCATCCTTTCATATGTCTCTGGGCCTTCTGTATGTCCTCCTTAGAAAAGTGTCTGTTCAAGTCCTTTGCCCATTGTTTTAATTGGGTTGTTTTTCTTCCTGGAGTGGAGTCATGTGAATTCTTTGCATATTTTGATATTTATATCTTGTATTCCTTTGAATCTGAGTCCTTTAGCAGAGGGAAAGGCAATCCTAACTAAGGGGATCCTAACCAAAGGGATTCTACCTGGAGGAAATGTGGCCCAAAGTATGGTTTGAGGTTAACCAGCAAAAGTTGGAGGACTAGAGTGTTTCAGGTAGAGGAGAATGCCCATGTGATGGTGCTGATGCTTCAGAAATACAGAGCAAAGCTAAGGGTGAGGGGAGGAGCCATAAGAAATAAGATACTAATTATAGACAGGCCCTCGGCTTCAGGATGAGGCTTTATAGGATGTTCTAAGAGGCTGGAACTCAAACCTGAGAAGAAGGAAAAGGATTGAAAAGGCTTCACGGGAAGAATGACCCAGTGTGCCATTTGGCTTGCTATGACAGACAGCACCAGGAAGAGAGTTCTTGATTGATGTCTTATGTTAATATATTTGTGGCATTCTCACACTTTTTAGACTCTTAGGGCTAGAAGAAACCTAAAATACTCTTGCCCCATGTACCTGTTCAAGCTCACACACAGGTATATGTTACCAGCAGCTATGGACATAGACTTTGTAAATGAATCAACCCTTGTACGATTTTGTTTCCCTCTTTTTTTTTTACACATCCTGGTGTTATCTGATACAACTGAGGATGGTACTACTGCGTTGCAGTCCATCAGGGACAATGATTATGTCCTACCCCATGGAAGATAGAGAAGCATGGGAGATAGAATTGTGAGCTCGTACTTCTCTTGTCTCATTCATTAACCAGTTCCTGTCCCTCACCGATGAGAGGAGAGACTCATCTGATTGGCAAATAGAGAAAAGGCTCTGAATGTAAGTGGCTCAGCGGGATCTTCTTGTCAGTGTCCCACTGCTCTGCTTAAGTACCTGGGGCTCACCCAGCTATACTGTGCCTTTGCAGCAGGGAGACCTGTGCTTTAGACTACAGATCCTGCTCCCAGGAGACTCATTAACTCTCATATCTGGCTGTAGGTCAAGCTATGTTCTCAAACTCAGCTACTCCAGTAATAGAGCTGATATTTTAGCTTTCATCTTTCTGATTTCTGTTAAAGTTGGAATCAGAAAGATGGAAGCTAAAACATGCATCTCTCAGTTGGTTCTGAATCCAAGAAGGGAAGAAAAAAATAGTATCATTTAACCCCTGAAAACCTTACAAATGATAGAATCACTGACTTTTTCTTTTTCTTTTGTATTGAATTTACTTCCATGTGCTTCTCTTGTCCATGAAACCATTCCGGTTTCAGGTGTACAACTCGATATTTTTTAAAATATCACCTGCACACTGCATCCATTGTGTACCCATGGCCCCAAGCAAAGTCACTTTATGTCCCCCTTTGCTCACCTCCACCTCCCACCCGCCTTTTCCTCTGGCTATCACCACACTATTGTTTGTGTCTATGTGTTATATATATGTTTTCTCTTAATCCCTTCACCTTCTTTCACCCAGCCCCCTAAACCTCCTCAGCCAAGTAGTGTTCCATTGTGTAAATGTACCACAGCTTTTTAATCCCCTCATCTACTGATGGACACTTGGCCTGCTTCCAAATCTTGGCAATTGTAAATAATACTGCAATAAACATAAGGGGGCATATATTCTTTCAAATTAGTGTTTCGGGTTTCTTCAGATATATTCCCATAAGTGGGATCACCGGGTCAAAAGGCAGTTCCGTTTTAAATTTTCTGAGGAAACTCCATGCTGTTTTCTACAGTGGCTGTACCAGGGTTCCCTTTTCTCCACATCCTGCCAGACTCATTGTTTGTTAATTTATTGATGATAGCCATTCTGGCAGGTGTGAGGTGATATCTTATTGTGGTTTTAATTTGCATTTCTCTGATGATTAGTGATGTTGAGCATTTTTAGAATCACTGATCTTTTTCTTATCTATATTTGGATTTCTTGTTTTCCATCTCATCTTTGTTAAAGTCTGGTTGTGGTGGAAGACTTATACTTATTGATTCAATTCATTTATTTACTTTTGTCCTGAAGCACTCTCCTTACCATCTGGTTTTTCAGTGTCCTCTACAATTTTTGGTCTCCAATCTTCATATGTGCTGGGGTACTGTTGGCTGTTCATTCTGTTCCTCAGTAGATAGGCTAGGTGTTTCACCTGTGTGCAGGGGGAAGTGGATTCTGCTCCCACCTATCTCGCTGCCATCTTTAAATTCATTTATTTACTTTTATGTGAAGGCAGTCTACATTGTGGTAGGGCATTGAAGCCCTTTATCCTTCTGTACTCAGTTAGTTGCCACTTAATTTCTATTTCTTCTCCCAAGAAAGAAATGAGAAAGAATTGGCTAGCTTAGAGCTAGAGAAGGTTGGTGTAGTGACTTTATGTCATCCACCCACAGCATTTAGAGAAATAAAAGGGAGATTGGATGATGGTAGAAGTTGGAGGGAAAGCTAGAGAGCTTCCTTATCCTTCTATGTCATCTAGTGTCTAACAAATTCATTTTGGGTATTAACCTTTTTTCTGACTCCATCTTATTTGCCTAACCTTATTTTCTGGTTTTCTTATTTTCTTAGTTGTTTTACATTTATTTTAGGGGGTTAAAAGGTAATGTAAAAATACAATAAAAATTTTTAAAAAGAAAAGTAAAAAGCAAATATTTATTTTACTTTGCTTCACTGTATGCATTTTTATAAGTTTCTTAAATCATTTTAGCAACAAGGTAGAGAATAGATAAATAAATAATACCCTTCTAAAATAGCCAATTCCTACTTGGCTGCACAATCTGCTTTGAAACATAGAGTTTTATAATTTAGAAACACTCAGGTTCTTTCAATCCATGAAAACATGGCAAAGTCCAATATAAATAATTTTTAAAAATTATTTTTATCAGTGCCAATCTCTACTAATACTTATTTTTTAGATTTTTTTAAATTTTCAATTTATATTTAAATTAATTCATTAATGTTTAACAGCCACTTTGTCTCTGGAATATGTCCAGAGACCAGCCTCTCCGGATCCTTGAGCCTCCAAGTTCAGCCTCATGAGTATTCCCTCCCAAAATACCTGTAGGCAAAGTCTACTACTCTTTGTTAACTGGTTCAGTGCTTCACCTAAGTGCTCCTCTAGATTTTGGAGATTGGTGTTGTACATTATATTTTTCTTTGGGAATGGTAGAGCAAGTAGATCCTTCTGAACCTTTGACTGCTGTAAATATCCATCACCAAAATAGTCTGAGAAAGAATTATGGACTGGTGGTTTTCATGCAGCTGAGAATCTATATCTCTTCAAAGGCATCATCCATTTTGCATTTAAAAATACCTCAGTGATATCCCTTTGAGGCCTATCTCTATCTGTTCTAACAGGTGTTTTGTGATTTCATCTTCAGTAAGCATTTATTTGGTGACTACAATGTCAGGTACTAACCACATCTCCCAGAGTTCTGGCTCTGATTCTAGTTCCTCCATAGAGTTTTACAAAGAGGGAAACTTACAGCCTGACTCCATGCTATTATACTTCAGTTTACTGCTTCTCTTGTCCACTGACCCCGTTGTATATATGGTTGCCTTTATTAGTACCAAGTTCATAGTCTTATGTCTAAAATTTTTTTCAGTTACTTTTTAACTTTCTAAGTGTATTTTCCTTATAGTCCAGAGTACACCAGAACATGAATTAAATAAGCATGCTATACCTTGGTTATTCCTATGGTTCCATCTCTACTCCTATTTAATTTTCTACTATTGCCTGTGGGGTGTGTGTGTGGCATGCACATGTTTGCATGCGTCTGCTGAGTTGGCAGACTGGAAGGTCCAGTGTGTATCGGGAAGAAGAAAATACTACTTGGCAATAACATATTTGGTAGGAAAACTTTCTTTTCTTCAAGGGTAGAAAGGAGGAACCATGTTCCATATTACAAGAATGATACATATAATTATCATCCCAGCTGTAAATAAAAATACTCCACCGTGGTTAGGAGAAGGAGTCTCACTGCCCTGGGCCTCCAAAATAAAACAACAAAAAAACCCAATCCCCATGGTATCAGATAACCCTTTCCTTCGAGGACAACTGTACAAGGGCCACAGAAACAGAAGCTTGGCCTTAGGAACTCATGGATATTTCCTCTGTTAACTCTGATCATCTGAATCCATATTCCAAGACAGTGACTTTCCTATGTGGCAGTCACCCAAAGCAGAGAGCTTTCTTTCAGAAGCAGAATGATCAAGAACTCATGCACTCTGTGTCCCTTCCTGCTTCCTTTCAGCCTACACTGAATCCCTCTGAGCATGACTGCCAGTTGCAATCATATTTCTTCCCATCTTCTGATCCCAGAGTCCTGGCAGGTGTGTGATGGTGCTGATGTCCACTCCTCCTCACCTCGATAATATCAGGGCTCTCCATGCTTATCTTTGCCACAACACAGTTCACCCAAGTTCTATAAGCAAGGAAAGAATGTACATCACAGGTTGGTCTTCTCTTGGCAATTTTAACTCAAAACAATTTTGACTATAGAACTTCTCTGTTCTGGGAACTGTGTTATATGCTGGAGTGGCCGGGTGAAAAGAGGAGGCTTCTTCCTGCCAGAAAGTCATTCATTCCACATTTTTTTGGCCTACTTTCCATGTACCAGCCAGTGTTCTAGCTCCTGAATAATACAACAATAAACAAAACTAAAAAACACTGGTGTACTCATGGAGCTTATATTTCAGTGAGAGAGACAATAAATGATAAATAAATAAATTATATCAGGTTGTGATAATCTTTTTGATGCATCAGCTTGATTAGACTATATCCCCAATTATCCAATCCAACACTAATCTGGATGCTGCTATGAAGATATTTTGTAGATATGTTTGAAGTCCATATTCAGTTTAAGAGAGATATCATAGAGAAAGTGGGTGGGCCTTATTCATTCTGTCGAAAGGCCTTAAAAGCAGAGCTGAGATTCCTCTGAGAGAAAAAGAAATTCATTTGTGGGAAGTGGCTTAGAACCCATGGAATTCCTGTTGACCTGTCCTGTTTGTATCAGACTTATTTAGGCAGCTCGCATGATTGCGTAAGCCAGTCCCTTGCAGTCAACCACTTCCTAGTACCTTCTATAGTCTCTACTCCTCCGGTTGAAACCTGACTTATACGGTTCTATGAAGAAAAATGAAACAGGCAAAAGGGATAAGCCTAGTTGGTGACATGGATATATGGACAATTAAGATGGAATTTATACCTGTTACCATAGAGTTATGGACAAAGAGCTCGAGTAATATTGTAGCAGTAGTGATTATTTTACTTGTATAGAAAATTTTGCTTTGGAGAAAGGCATGTAACTCAAATATTTGGGGTTTTAGACAAGTTTCTTTCTTTTTCTGAGCTGTTTTCAATTTTTTAATGTCTAAAATAGTGATGTCAAGTTTATATGATCATTATACAAATAAGATTGGTATATATAAAACATCTAGCACCATGTCTACTACATAATAACTCTACTCTCATTCTTTTCATTTTTCAATCCCCTCCTCACTAATACCAACAAATATTTATATCTGCTGTGCGAATATCATGGCATTTCAGCATTATCTTGACATTATGTGTTTCCCCATGCACCTGTGCTAACCCATACCTGAGGCAGGCGGGTAGTCTGCTCAATGCATGCATTTATTGGGATAATGTAGGCTGATGAATCCCAGAAGATAGTGAACTGGGAGTCACATATGGATGGAGGACAACAGGTTTATCTGGAAAAAAAAAACCAGTCTACTCCATTTCCCCCTATTACCTCAAAACTTTCCACAACTCTCTATTAAGTCTGCAGAGAAACATCTAGCTTCTTTTTAAATATCTTACAAATAATCAAAAGGATGTACCATTGAATAAAGTTCTGCTTCTTTGAGCTTTCAGCGCACATCTCTTGTGCATGACTTCTTATTGTCAAGACCTTCTGACAATTGATGGGGAGAAAAAAGATGAGGAGATATGTTCTTCTGTAGGATATATTTCAAATTGTAGTTGTCAGGCAAGGGAGATCACACTCATTTTTGTACATATTTGGCAGTGAAAAAACCAGAGGAGACCAATACTGTACTTGAAATAGTCCACATTCATATGCACAGCCCTCCTTTCTCTGCTTAACTGAGCAGAAAACTCCACTTCCAGGGTTGATTTGCCCCTGCAGAAGATGCTACAGTACTCAGTGCTGTGGCTTCATTTGGGATAGAATGAACTTTCAACTATCTGGTGTCTTTCACAGCTGCTTTCAATAAAACAAGGTATACAAGGCAGAATTTGCTGCTTCCAGTCCAGTTCAGCATTATCATTGAAAGGCAAGGGGTTACATTCCCATATGTTTTTAAAGCAAAAAAAAAAGGGGGGGGGCTAGAATGAATCTTCCGTCCAAGTATTTTTCAGTGTCTACTATGTGCTACAAAGTCTAGGTGGTAAGGTCACATCAGTGAACAAGTCAGGCAAGATCCTAGTTTCTTGTAGGTTGTTTGATCGGTAGGCTGTCTAAATGGAATATGTGTCATTTATTAAGTGCATACTAGATGCAAGTTCTCTGTCTAGGTAATCACATGCAGGGCAGCCCAACAAAGAGTAACGAGTGGTGTCCCTGCAGATGGGAGGAGGCTTGGGGTGAAGAGCCTGATGCAAGGGGAAATAGGGGACACTGTAGTCCAGCTGGTGCTGTCACTAGAGGTCTGACAGATGTGACTTGCATCACAGACAGACTGGTTCACAGTAAAAAGGGTGGGTAAGAGCAAGTGTGTGAGGAGCTGGAGTTGGACAGAGTATTAGGGCAGATTTTTGTCTTGAGGACAAAGACCCGGGTACTTGAGTTAGGTGCCTAAGGAGTTGAATAAATGACTAGATCCAGTGCCTGGAGCATAGTACAAGATCAGTAAATATTTACTGGACAAATAAAAGGACACAATAAAAATTTGCAATAAATGTGATTGAAATTCACATCAGAAGCACTGAACCAGAGCTCAGAAGTCTTCTCATTAGGGTCAGAATTTCATCCAGGGCTTCAGGAGATCTGTGCTCTGAAAGGAAAGTCACCTGAGCACAGTGTGGGAATTGGAGCCATTTGTAGGAAGGCTGATTTTGACTGGAGTGACATCTGGCCCGCTCTGTGGTTTAAAAGGCATCATCCCTGCCACCCTGATCACACTGAGAAGCTGCTGAGGACATTGGATATACCTCAATGCCACTACCAGTGGGACTGGATGTTTGAAGGGATGTCAGGATTATCGCAGTTGTATAGCACCATCTGCTCTTCCTGTTTCTACATTGTAATATAGCTTCAGATGAAATGGAGAATATTTGGAGAAGACTTTTGGGCCAAGCCTAATTCAGCTTTTCTATTAACTTTGCTCATTGGGTCAATGTCTCCTTACCAAATGTCTATGTCAATGCTATTGCTTACTCCTGCCCATCACTGAGAAATCTACCCAATTTTGGGTCAAAGAAAGAATACATATTACACATATATAGTTTTATCAGATTCATATGTGGTATTGACCCTGGAGCACTTCAGTAGGAAGAACAACGTGAGCAGCTGACGGCAAGGGTGAGCTCTGAGGCCAGAGCAGAGAACGTCCCTTCTGCCATTATTTACACTGCCTTAGTGTGAGTAGCTCCAGGTCGGTGCATATTGTGTAAAGATGAAAGGAATACAATGGTGGACTCTGTACCACCTGAGGGCTGGGAGGAAGGTGCTGGCACTATCAGGAGTTCCTCGCTGGGTGGGAAGTTGTCATGGGCTGGGGAAAAAGGAACAATAACCTGTAGGAAAGAGACATCATTAACTGAGTTCTTTCTTTGTATGAGCCTGTGCTTTGTGTTTATGTACATTATTTCACTTTTTCCTCACATGGCTCTGGGGGTATCTATTCGGATCCCTGTTTTTCAGATGAGGCAACTGAAGCTTAGAAAGGTCAGCTAAGTTATCTAAGAAGTGTGCCTGCCACATGCTATGTACTCCACAAATGCTTCTTAAATTAATAAATGAATGAATAAGGCCACACTTCTGGTAAGTAGCAGATATGAAACTTATGCTCAGGCTGACTTGAAGACAGGCCTCTTGCTGGTATTTTTCCTCAAGGGTTTTACTTTTGCAGACAGCAAGGAGGCTACTGAAATAATGTTTAGCAGCTCTGTTTCTAAGCAGGGGACTGTCTGTCTTCTCCCGTAAGTAAACCCAGCTGCCAGAATACACTGGTGGAGTTATGTTAGCAACCAAGAGTAGCCAGCTGCCTACTGGTTATCTACATGAAGGAATGCTGTTTTGCTATTTTCCTCTGACTGATACTGAAATTGAAATGGGGAAGGACTCCAAGTACAACATATCATGCAGGGGGGTGGGGGTACCCTTGCGGGATCACACTGAGAAGCTGCTGAGGACATGCTGAAATCACTCTTCTGATGGATTAGGAGTACTTTCTCACCCAAAGCTAGTGGCCACATCTGCTGGGCACACACCATGGTTAGCCTGAGTTGACTTCTTGCGTATGTGGACCCAGAGCAGGAGTCCAAAAGCCACTTCCACAGGGAGAGCTGAGTTCATATAACAAACTTTAGAAAAGTTGAGACAAGGACTCCTGGATAGAGATGTGCCTTTAAAGATATTCTTCCAGGAAGTCTTTTGTAGATAAGCAGTGACTTCAGGAACAGAAAGTGTATGTCACACCCTTCCCCCTAGAGCTTAGGCCACCACGTGCCTGGAGCCTGGGTCAAGCAGGGCGATCATGTTTTGCAGTCAGGGCAGCATGTCAAAACAAAGAGGTAAATCTTCTATCGGTTCCTCCTGTTTCCCTGATAAAGTACATTCTGTGAAAAGAGGGCTCAGTGTTTCTGGGTTCAATGAGATGTAGTCCTGGTTTAAATAATCAGATGACCTGAGACTGATGAGTCGTTCTGTGAAATCAGGCGCAGAGGGAGCTGCCTGCAAAGGAACCCACTCACTTACGAGGGGATTTGGAAAACAGGGAAAGTAGTGGCTGATGGCTGAGGGGCCCTGGGAAACCTAAACAGACAGTGAAGAGTCCCAAGAGGTCAACAGACTCTGGCCCAGGGCCATTCTGGACACCACAAGGTTCCTAAAGGAACAGGCACTATTGTTTCAAAAATGTACCTGATGCTCTTGGTCAGGGCATGTGTGGTTTCAAGATGCTACTGACCATTGGTCTGTCCCTTAAGTTCACAACCAGGGATGGTGATTGATAAACAGCGCAGAGTTCTCTTTGTTTTATTCCTCAGCTATTTTGTCTGAACTTTCTCTGAGACACTGATAAAGCTTCTAATGATGGAGATAATCATCACCCACCAGCATTTAAAGATCTGAAGATATGCCTGCTATATACTATTTCCTGGAAATTCTGGTCTATTCCATCTGCCTGAAGGGTCTTCATATTTAAATGTCTTTCATATCTAAATCTCTAGTCCAGATCTTAAAGTATCCGCTTCAGAATGTATCCCTAACAGCTTGAACTTGATATGCCCAACTCATGCTCACTGTGTCTCAAAACATCCTTCTCCTGTGTTTCCTCTCTCAGTGAATGGCACCACTTGCCTAGCGTTCAAGTCTGAAATAAGGCACATTGAACTTCACCCTCACTCCCACATCCAGTCAGCCACTAAGGCATGATCAATTTTAACTCACTAGTATCTCCTAACTTGCTTCCTCATGTCCAAACCTATAACTACTACCTGAGTTCAAGTACTCATAATTTAAAAAGTTTAGGGGGCTTGGACTAGTAAGTGGTTTCCTAAATGTCTCTCTCCAGGTCTTCCGTGTGGTCAGTCAGGATGAGTTTTCTGAGTCTCAGACCTCATGTCATTTCTGTTTATTGATCTGCTCTCTTGCATGGCATGTGAGGTCTGTCATGCTCAAGTCCTTGCTTCTTTCTCAGATCCTTTTCCTGCCTCTTCCCAAAGGGTTCCCATGACACACCTCATGTTCCATTTGACTCACTCTTCCCCCAATGTGACAAGCTCACAGGTATCTCTATGACTTCCCAAACCTGGTCCTTTTTCTCTTGGCACAAATCAATTCATCATGCAAGCTAAACTCATCTACAGCTTCCTAATTCTTACCTTCAGGCACAAATGTGTTTTCTTCTACAAACTGTTTTCTAAGACACAACATTTCTGATACCAAATGTGTGGTCTTTGTTTTCTCAAACCAACTTATTCTCCACCTCTCCAGACACCAACCAGGTGTCTTACAGTTCAGTTCAATTCTGACGTGAACTGCTTGGAGTTACTGCAGAGCCCACAGGTTAAGAGCTTAGTCCCTCAAGGGTAATCCCACTTCAGATCTCAATTGTAAGTCACCAGCCTCCCATACAATCATTTATTGATGTAAATTGGAGTTTACATGACCCTTTCTTCGGGTTGGATAACTTGCTAGAATGGCCCATAGAATTCGAAAATCGTTTACTTGCTATTACTGGTGTATTAGAAAGGATACATCTCAGGAATAGCCAAAAGGAGGAGATGAATGGGGCAAGTTATTCAGGAAGGGGCACAGAGCTTCCATGGCCTCAATGAGCATGTTCAAGAAATGCTTAATGAGTGAGTGTAGGAGTGAATAACCTCCCTTTCCTGTCCAGGTTAAAAAGAGAGATTGCATTTTGTCTTGAAAAACCAAATAACACCATGAATTTTTTGACTTGGAAAATCAACCTTTACTCTTTTCTGACCCAGTTCCTGGAGAATTTGGAATCAGAAGCTTTCATAGCTATGTCAGAGCACATGTGTGCTGAACATTTAGGGATGAAGTTTTGAAAAGACATTCATTAGATTGTTTCTCCCCAGAAAAATCATCTCCCATCCTGTTACTCTTTGTTCAGAAGAGGATATTGCTGGGAGTAAAGAGATGAAAAAAAAAAAAAAATACCAGCCCTCTGCTATGTTCACATAGCTTTTATCCCAGTAGCTTGTTTTTAGAGATTTCTAGGAAGGAGACTCTACACTGAGTGATTTGTTTAATGGTAAGGACTAAATGTTAGACCCTGTTCTCTGGTGCTGTTTTTGGGAATATGGAAACTAGTGGGCCACGGTAGCATTCTTATAACCTCAAAGCAGGGAGAAATTGTTTTAAGTATCAAATATCTAGAAAATGCTTTTTACAGGTTGATCATAATGTTGAAGGCTTTCAAGAAGCATTTGGAACTTCCTGTGATCCAGAGCCCTGCATCTGGGGCCCTGAGGTGTGATATGGAGAAGGCAGAGAAGTCCTTAATCTAAGCTCATCATCCTTCCCTTGGTCACTTTTCTCCATAACTCTTCAAGAGAACACAGACATTGGTTCTTTCTGTGCCTCAATGAACCAACAAAATCAAGATAGGGCTCCAGGTTGAGCAGAAGAAAACATTAGCAGAAATGAAGGAAAGGAAACAATCAACATCCATGGTTGGATTTGTTCCATGTGATAACCATGAGACTTAGCCAAGACCAAAGCAAAGATTGCTGTTTCTTTTTTTTTCTGTCTCTTTGTTTAAAGACTTCTGTAAATTCTGTCAGAAGACAATCTTCTCTTCTTCTGTTTGGCCCCAGCTGCTGCTCCTTCTCTGTGTTTTCTCCAGTGGCTTTCTCCTATTTTGCTGTGTGTCTTCTTCCATAAATGCCTCGCACCGCACTCATGCCAGACTCTTGCTGATGCCCTCACTTACATAAGCGTGGTAATTGGTTTTAAATCTGGTCCGAAAACTGCCCCCCCAAAAGTGGGGTGTGCCCCCAACTGTCTGCGGTTATCCAAGAGTCTGCTACAAGGGAGCGTTCCCTCGTTTGTGAAGACAAAATAAAAACCGCTTGGCTCAGTGTTGGATTCTGAAGGAAATAGTTGGGCTGGGTGACTCAAAGAGTTTGCATTTTCTGGCCACTGCTTTCATAACAAAACACCATTTTAGCCACCTGAACTTAACTGACTTTGGCTTGTTATTACGGAGGCTTATGGAGCTTAAGCAGCAACAAAGGGCTCATCTATGTTTACTCAGATGAGAGAGGAGTGTGTACCCTGGTAGACCCAGTCCAGGGTCACCCATTATATGGAGTAACCGGAAATTGTACCCTTTCTGAACAGCTGCAAACCCAGATATCCAAATCTGAGACAGTTACCCATCAAGTGGCACTACCAGACATTCCTATTTGATTAAAAAGTATTGTATTTCACATTCTTTTTCTTGCTAAAACATCTCAGATCAATCTCCTTTATTTTCCCAACAGCCACCTGGAACACCTCAGTTCTTTCCAAATATTCAGCATCTCTGAATCACTTAATAACACTGAGTGCATTAATAACCTCCTAATTTTATGTGAACTTCAAAATATGAACATTTTCAAACAATAAAAACAAAAGAATATATTTAAAAACTTACTGAAGATAATTCTTTTATTTTATAATCTTTTACTAAGGGATTTTTGTGCAGTTCAAAGAAAAAATATTTGTCATGAGTCTTAGATCTTCCTGATGTTCTCCAGTCTTATGGGAAGATTTCTCACTGGACTGTTTAAAGTCCTCTCAGATCATGGATTGGGAAGGATATCACCCTTCCAAGATGATTCAAAGTGGGGAATAGCAGCAGTGATTTCAGAATACACTGTTTGCTTGGGTTTGCCCCAGAAAGTACACTAATCTGTTGCAGCATTTGAATGTGGTGCTTCAAAGGTCCAATGGAGCTCTTAACTACGTTTTCTGAAGAGTGAAGAAAATGTTTGGGCTCTGGGGGAGAGTCATTGAACGATAAGTCCATACCCATATAGTCAGCCTTCCTTAGAAATCCCAGCCGTTTATCTTCAATCTTAACCTTGACAGCTTGACCCTAAGAGAGATTAGATGGTTCACAATACTGAATTACTTACTGGGATATGTTATTTCTGAAGGTCCCTTGAAATCATTATTATTTGTTGTTGGCATTATAGTCATGAAACAATATTTTCATCTCATTCCTCAATTCAGAAATGTTTATGAGTATTTTCCTCCACAACAGCAGAATATTTAACTGTGAAAAATGCAATGTTTATATCTGGCATTCATTTCTTTGAATAGTGTTCTCAAAAGAAGTACATTCAGTGCCTGAAAGTTGATAGTATTGAATATTCTTACCATTTCTGTCAACACTACGTGAAGATCAGGAATTTTTTTTTTCTTGGCCAGTGATTATTTATATATGTATCACATGAAACAAGAGTCAATTAAGTGAAAAAAGTTCTAATTCTGAAGCTTGGGTTTTCAATGACTACAACAGAGGAATTTGTCATGTACTTCTCCCTAATATGAGGGAGGTTCACCTTCTTCTTTGAAGATATTATTGTTTATTTTTAGAAAGAAAGGAAGGAAGGGAGGGAGAAAGAGAGGGAGAGAAACGTCAGTGTGAGAGAGAAACATTGATTGGTTGCCTCTCACAGGTGCCCCCAACCTGGGACCTGGCCCACAACCCAGGCATGTGCCTTGACAAGGAATTGAACTGGCCACCCTTCAGTTTGTGGGAGGATGCCCAATCCACTGAGTCATACCATTCAGGGCAAGGGGGAGGTTTACTCTCAAGTTTCCACTGCTTAAATAGAAAAGGGAGAAGAGATGGCAAATTTTGTGTAGGCTATTAATGCTCCCACCCAAAGGTGACACAGATTATATTCACTCATTTTTTCTTTTATTTTTTTAAAATAAACTTTACTTTTTAGAGCATTTTTATTTTTTATTATTTTCAAATATATTTTATTGATTATGCTATTACAGTCATCCCATTTTCCCCCCTTCACTCCACTCTGCCCTGCATAACCCCTCCCACCCACATTCCTCCCCCTATAGTTCATGTCCATGGGTCATACATATAAGTTCTTCGGCTTCTACGTTTCCTATACTATTCTTACCCTCCTCCTGTCTATTTTCCACCTACCACTTATGCTACTTATTCTCTGTACCTTTCCCCCCTCTCTCCCCCTCCCACTTCCTTGTTGATAACCCTTCATGTGATCTCCATTTCTGTGGTTCTGTTCCTGTTCTAGTTGTTTGCTTAGTTTGCTTTTGTTTTTTGTTTTAGGTGTGGTTGTTAATAACTGTGAGTTTGCTGTCATTTTACTGTTCATATTTTTAATCTTCTTTTTCTTAGATAAATCCCTTTAACATTTCATAGAATAAGGGCTTGGTGATGATGAACTCCTTGAACTTGACCTTATCTGAGAAGCACTTTATCTGCCCTTCCATTCTAAATGAAAGTTTTGCTGGATAGAGCAATCTTGGATGTAGGTCCTTGCCTTTCATGACTTGGAATACTTCTTGCCAGCCCCTTCTTGCCTGTAAGAAGTGACTCAGTCCTTTCTGGTCTGATTCATTTTTGTTGCTGAATAATATTCCATTGTATGGATATACTACAGTTTATCACCCTCACTCATTTTATTGACTAAGGCAAGCCACATGGTGACCCTGATTTTAGGGGAGCAAGGAAATGGTGTCCAGTCATGTGCTTGGAAGACAGGAAACTGGAACTATTTTGTGAACAGCACATTAACCTTTTAGCTTCAGTGTCTTGAATGAAATAAGAATGTTACTATGTTCACCATTGAATCTTCTTCACATGAGGTTAAGGGAGTTTAAATTTAATGGTAACTTGGACCCCCAATTACTGGCATGAGGAAATCAATAAAAACGACCAGAGTACTTCTTTTAAAGAAGTACACAGAATGTGTTCTCAAAGTGTGGCTGCAGACTGTCTGCAAACTCCTCTGTGTCTGCCCTGAAGACCAAGTGAGCGATGCCTTTGGATTCCTAAAGGAATCAAACTGTATGCAGTGCAGTCTTAGAATGACACCTAGCATTATCTTAGATAGAAACAAAAATAATAGTAAGTCAGGCAAAGTCCAGTCTGAAGAACAGAACCCACCAGTTTTTCTAATAATATAGGGAATTGAAATGCTGAAACTGCAAAGGAGAAATGCAGAGCTGTTATTCAGGTAGCAGTTTAAGGAAGCAACCACCACCCTAGCATGGAGGGAACAAAGAGAAGTTATGGTTACTGGGATCTAGAAGCATGGTGGAGGGCCCTGCAGAGCTGAAAGCCAGAACCAGGAGAGGTGCTGCCTGGCTGGCTGGCACAGGAGCCTTGGGAACTCAGAGGAGGACTCAGAGCAGGAACTCAACATCTAGGAGAGGGCACCAACCTTCAGAGGCTGTCGCTGAAGGAGAGAATTGTGCCTGGTTCTGGGAGTGAAGAAGAAACTGAAAACTGGAACTAACTGCTACTGGGGTGATACCCACAAGACCAGGAAGAAAACAGGAAGGAGCAAGTCCCTTCTCTTTTCTGCCTTCTGGTCTCTCTCTAGGGCTCCCTATTGACAGGTCCTAATGGAGACCCAGGTGGTAAAGCAGAAATGGGGTTTGCAGGCTCAGCCCCAGCATCACAAGGCTGAGAATGAAGCTAAGTTTAGAGCTTAGAGATGAAATAGCTTAATAATCAACACAGATAGTAAACACATTTTTGACTGGTTCCTGTTCCTTATCCTAAACATCTGATCGTTTCAGCTAAAAGACTCAAAGGAAGGTGTAGGCCAAAGAAAAAGTAGGATCCAGTATTGGCAGGTCCTAAAACGTCACTTTTTTGGTAACTGTAAACTAATAGGATCATCCCTTCAGTCTCTTCAGAAACTTCATTGAGCTATTGATTTCTTTTTTGTCAGGACTGAGTAAAAATGAGAGTCTGGGTTTCCAGCTTTGCCTTCAAGTACCTGCAAGATTCCTGGAGGCATTTGCCCTTGGGACACTGGGAAAAAAAGCTCTACAAATGTCTTGGTTCTCACAGGGAATCCACAGGGACTTACTATACATTTCAAATTTCAAATCATGAAATTCCTGTAAAAAGCCAAGGTACTCAAAAACCATCCTTTCTCTTTCTTTGCTCCTTACCTTTCTCACCGCCCCCCCCTCATTTGTAGATTCTTTCCCTTTCTCTTCTTTCCACTCCTTTACTTTGTCTCCCACAACATACTCTTCCTGGTGGGCAGTGCAGTGTGGCTGAAAGAGCATGACTCCTGCATGAGAAAGGCCAGTGTTAAATTCTAATTCTGATACTTGTTTTATGATCTTGGGTAACATTTTTACTTTTATTTTTCAAATATGGGAAATGATAATACCTAGAATATATGTTTCTTGCAAGAAATTAATGAGAGAATACAAGGTCTGTCTGGAAAAACTCTAGCAACTATTAATATAATGAGAACAGTTTGCACAATATCAGTGCAACCTGGCAGCCAAGGAGAGTGGACTGGAATGCACATGCATGAACAATGATGACTTCCCTGTACTGGTCAGTGGGGGCCGTAGACTCTGCCATTGAGTGAGCATGTGTGCTGTGTGGCCATCACATTCAAAATGACTGAGCAAGTAGAACAACAACTTTGCATCAAATTTTGCATTAGGTTTGAACATTCCTCCATGGAAACTATTCGGATGATTCAGAAGGCTGCAGCTATGGGCAACTGGTGATTGGCTGCTTCAACAAGACAATGTGTCTGCTCATGCATTACATCTCCTGGAGAATTTTTTGGCAAAACATCAAATCACCCAGGTGACTCAGCCTCCCTACAGCCCAGATTTGACACCCTTTGACTTCTGGCTTTTCCCAAATTAAAATCACCTTTGAAAGGAAAGAGATTTCAGACCATCAATGGGATTCAGGAAAATGCTAAGGGGTAGCTGATGGCGACTAGGAGAACTGTGTGAGGTCCCAAGGTGCCTGCTTTGAAGGGGACTGAGGCATCATTGTCCTGTGTACAACGCTTCTTGTATTTTTTTCAATAAATGTCTCTATTTTTCATAGTACGTGGCTGGATACTTTCTGGACAGACCTCCTATATATGTGTGTGTGTATGGTGCCCTATAGATAACAGACACTTGATAAATAATTGTTTCCATCTCCCCTTTCTTCAGTTATCAAATGTACCCTTAAGTACACCTTTTTAAAAAGATACTATTTATTTTTAGACAGAGGGGAGAGGGAGAAAGAGAGGGAGAAAAACATCCATGTTGCCTATTGCATGCATGCCCAACCGGGACCTGGCCCACAACCCTGGCACATCTCCGGTGACCTTTCAGTTTGCAGGATGACACCCAACCCACTGAGCCATACCAGTCAGAGCTTAAGTGCACCTTTTAAAAAACAACTTAATTCTTTTCATACATCCACTGCAGGGCCCTGGGTTAGGCACTTATTGTAGACTCAGCTTTAGTTTTTCCCCTGCAATATTGAATTGATTATCGTAATCTGACCATATTTCATTGAACTCATACTCTCTGTCTTAATTATTTGGAAGCTGAAAAGGTTCAAAATTCAGTTAGTGGTTGTCCGAATTATTGAGCTGGCAGAGTTTGACTAAAACAGGGGAAAGTTTACAGCATAAGGGAAAGAAAGGACAGACTAGGTTTGGACTGCACTGGCTGGAATCAGTGGTAGGGATCCCCAGTGACTCAGACGGAAGGTTCAAGTCCTAGGCTGTCATCTGCTTGCATCCCGTGCCAGAACCAACCTTCAGATACCACTCATCGTCATGTGCAAAATTGCCCTGCAGCTGGAAAGTGGCCACCAAGGGCATAGGAGGGTGGAAATAACATTTTCCTCTGTCCTCAGTGTTATGATACCTTGCTGGTTATTTACCTTTCAGTCCCTTGGAACCCTTAACTGAAAGTAGTTGCAAAGTCAGCCAGCCAGCAAGCTAATTACCTTCTGAGCTAAGCAACGTTGAAGAATTTACAAGTTGTTTTCTCTTCTGTTCACTGAGTGCTGGCTGGGGTGAGCCTAGCCTTGCATCTCCAAACGAGGCTTCTCCGCTTTGTGGCTTATGTTCAATTAGCTGTCAGAATTTCAGGGAGTCAGTGATACCTCACTGAGGAGTGGAAGGGGCTCCTGATGCCCCCATCTTTCCCCTGGAGGGCAGTGATACCAGTGGGCATGGCTAAATGAGAGGGTGGAGATGTTTCTTTTATTCTTATGAGCCTTGCAGGGGTGATTTAAAAAAATGGTCCGGGAACCAAAGTGGGGTTTCGTACCATAGGGTGTCATTGTGGTTTCAGAGTCTTGTGCTCCAGAGTGGAGGTTTAGGGAATGCTCATTCTAAAGAGTAGAAGGCCAACTTAAATGTGGGGCCACTTCCTGCTGGGGAGAGAAGGGAGACCACGGCAGGTTATCAGCTGGTATGCACAAAAATGAAGTTTACATGTTAGAGGGCTTTATTGATTTAAGTAAAAGGAAACAGTAAGGTGAGAGTTCCAGAATAGGTTCAGCAACTCAAAAATATCATTAAAACCCAAGCCCTTTCCATGTTTTTGCTTTTCCTTCCTCAGGTGTGCCACCATGAGGTGGCAAGTTGGCTGCTGCCACAGGGCCAGGCATCATGTCCTCACATAACTGCATCTGTGGCAGAAGCTTAAATTCAGACTTATTTGATGTCAGACATGCCCCCTGTGAAAGTCCATTTGATTCACATACAGGTTCATGAGGGGTGTGAATTCTGGGAGTCTCCCTCTTGGACTTGAAGTATGACAAGATTTATTTCCTACCAATGCCCTGCCTTGAGTAATAATATTTAATACTCACTGAGCATTTACTATGTTCCAAGTAAAACACTGTTATGTGAACATTTTAGTCAATCTTCATAACTCCACGAGAAAGATAATATTATTATTATCCTCATTTTACAGATGAGGAAACTAAAGCTTATAGCAGAGTTTTTCAAATTGTGGGTCTTAACCCATTAGGAGACTGTGAAGTCCATTTAGCGAGTGGACCATGACTAGCATTTACAAAAATCTGTACATAATAGAATCAATCGAATAAATAGTAACTGTTTAGAACAGGTCAAGAATTATTATTGTTATATTAAATTTCTGTATCAATTTATGAGTGCATGTGTATATACATATATATGTATATATACAAGGCCTGTTCAGAGGTATCCAGACATGTACTATGAAAAATAGAGACATTTATTGAAGAAAATACAATAAGCATTGTACACAGGACAATGATGCCTCAGTCCCCTTCAAAGCAGGCACCTTGGGACCTCACACAGTTCTCCCAGTCGCCATCAGCTACCCCTTAGCATTTTCCTGAATCCCATCGATGGTCTGAAATCTCTTTCCTTTCAAAGGTGATTTTAATTTGGGAAAAGCCAGAAGTCAAAGGGTGTCAAATCTGGGCTGTAGGGAGGCTGAGTCACCTGAGTGATTTGATGTTTTGCCAAAAAATTCTCCAGGAGATGTAATGCATGAGCAGGCACATTGTCTTGTTGAAGCAGCCAATCACCAGTTGCCCATAGCTGCAGCCTTCTGAATCATCCGAATAGTTTCCATGGAGGAATGTTCAAACCTAATGCAAAATTTGATGCAAAGTTGTTGTTCTACTTGCTCAGTCATTTTGAATGTGATGGCCACACAGCACACATGCTCACTCAATGGCAGAGTCTACGGCCCCCACTGACCAGTACAGGGAAGTCATCATTGTTCATGCATGTGCATTCCAGTCCACTCTCCTTGGCTGCCAGGTTGCACTGATGTCGTGCAAACTGTAGTTGTTATACTAACAAGGGCTGGACTGTTTCCAGCCAGACCTTGTATGTGTGTGTATACATATAGTACTGTGTATACAGTACAGTTCTACAATATATCTACTGTAGATTGCAGCTAAAAAACATTTGAAAGCCTATACTTTAGAGAGTTTGAATAAGTTGTCCAAGATCAATGGTAAATTATGAACTTGTAATTTGAATCCATGCAGTCGGAAACCAGAACCTGGCTCTCGCTCACTCCGAGTTGATGCCAAGTTAACTTAGAACATGGTGAACTCAAAATGGGGTGTGAGTACGGAGATGGAAGGGTATGGGTGAGAAGGAGCCAGAGAATGGAGGAAAGGCAGTGGACACTCTGAGAACTTTCTGTATTCCTATTTTACTGGAATCCAGGGTGCGAAGGCTTTGGTAGTGAATGGGCCAGTGATGCTCCCTGGACAGCTGTGGATGGCATGTGCTAAGGACTGCAGTTGCCGTGGGTTCTGGTTCCTCAGCACCATCCAGGTTGCTGCCAGGAATAATTATTAGTAGCTACCCCTTGTATTCACACATCTCTCCTGGTTTAAACAAAAAAGTTTTTGCTTACTCTATTGATCAATGACACTCCTATAAAGAATTTCAGGGGGAGAGGGGCCTATTCTCAGTTCTTTGGACGAGGAACATAGACTTAGAGATGAAGTTACATGGCAAGGTCACATAGGAAATTGTGGTGAGCCTGAGCCAGACCTCTGGCTCTCAGGCCTGTGCTCTCCACTAATGTAATTTGTATCATGACTAGGGGCCTTTTAGAAGGTGGTGGACTACAGACTGGCAGGAGTGGTCTGCATGTGCCTTAACCTTGATGCTCATCTGAAAACCTGGGAGAAGATGTCTGACTTCTTCAGTATCTGCTGAGTTCCCAGGTGGGGTGGGACCTTCTCATGGGAGTGTGGGGAAGTGAGAATGGAGGAAAAGGGAGTTGCATTGCCTCTGGGCTTATTTTTCTAAGCACAGGATAAAATTTTCTTCCAGGCAACTTTTTTTTTTTTACAAAAATAATTTGAGACTGTTTTCCAGGGTAAAATATACTGTGCAGTCTTTGTGCCCACAGCACCTGTAAGAGGGGGTTGAATCAGAGTTTTGTTCCAGGTCCTGAAAGTTTATGGTCCATTTAGCAGAGGTTAATGTTGGCAAACTTTGGTATTTGCTTTAGTTTCTGAAAGTTGCTAACCATTCTCCCTTCTTGGGGAGGAGAGTGGGCCTGAGGGGAAGGGCAGGGCCATGATAGGGACAGGATGGCCAGGGTGGGCAGTGTTGAGGTTTAGAATGGACCAGTGGGCATTTCTGCCAGATGTCGTTAGCATGACTGTGCGTTGGCCTGGAGTCCTGGCATGCGGAGCTAAGCCTGTGGAGGTAAGGAAATCAAGGTGTTGCCTCAGCCCACTTCTTCAAGTGTGGATTCTAATGTACAGCTGCAGCCCCCAGAGCCAAACACACAGCCCTGCCAAACATAAACATTTGCCTATGTTGCTAGCCCCACTCTCCTCACTTTGTTACCATCTAAACCAGAAATGCCACACCCTCAATGAATTTGGCAGGACAGGAAGATAGCTGGCTTCAGACCTGGCTACTCAGACCCCATATCAGGAGCTCTGACACTAGCGTGTGGATCTCCCCCATCCTGTGTGAGACTCTGGACAAGAGGCCTAACATGTATCACCTGTCCTGTTCTGTGTGCTACAGTAAATGACGCTTCTTTGAGTATGAAGTACCAACTGGCTTCATATTGGAATTCTGGAAGCAAATTTCCTGTCAGAAACACATAAAGACAAAGATTTCATAGACACATTACAGTAATTATAATAACATGTCAGAGGTAAGTCTCATGCTCCTACCTCATTACTTTGTCCTTTCTCTTAATTCCCATTCTCACCAGGGTCACTCAGGACCTTGATGCCTCATGCCTGGACTATGGCAAGAATCTCCCATCAATCTCCTTGCCTCTACTCTCCATATTTGTCTTTACTCCAAGCAAATTCACTTCACCCCTGACTACTATAAAGTGCAATCTCTCTTCTTAGTGGAAAGAGACTGGGTCCTGCTCAGTATGGGCACAGCAGCACCCAGTACATAGATGCCCAACTAATATTTGTTTTAAAAAATGAATGCATAACTAACATGCTATAGTGATGAATTTGTACGTATGCAATGCTTCTGTACATTTGAAATAGGTAGAATAGAATGTTCCCCAAAATTGCTCTATTGAGTCAAGTCCTACAAAGACAAATTGCTCCATCAAATTAAGTGAGTCAAGCCCTGCCAGTACTATGGCAGTTATCAGTAGGTACTTATAAAACAGTGGTCCAGGAACTACCCTCGCTTGTTTTGAGTTTGTGTTTCAGACCTAAAGCCAAGCCACCAACCACAGAGACCAACTCAAAACCTGCTTGGGAAAGTCTCATTCTACATCCCATCAGTGCAGCACAATCCCAGAATGCTTCGCTTCACTGACATATACTCAGACATCAGTGTTCCTATACCTGGGCATCGGTGTTTCATAAAAGGAAAACCCTGCTAACCTACTCCCTGATCGGTTAACTCCAGCAAACTTTGTGTTCCCAAATCATAAAAACCCCTAATCCCCACATTTGGTGTACAGAACCTGAGGCCCTGTCTCAGTGTTCTTGCCTCTGCAGAGCCTCAATAAAGCTACCTTTGCTTTTATCAGTGTCCCTTGTCTAAATTATTTTATATCAGGAGACAAGAACCCAAACTCATCCATAACATGTTTTTTTCTAACTTCTCATAGGGGAGGAAGCATGGCTCAGGGAAAGAACTCTGATCTAAGAGTCAGAAGACTGGGCTTGAGAGTTGGCTGTTTTACCCTATGTGGGTTGTTATGCTAAGAGCTTTGCAGTCATTATCTCATTCATATTATAAATAATGTGTGACATAGATATTATTCTTATTCCACCTGAAGAAAGAGGTAACTGAGACATAGTGACAAGGGACCTGCCCAAGGCACACAGCTTAAGGTCCCCAGGCACTCAGAGTCCAAAGCCTATTTGCTTAACTACTTTGCTAAACTGCGATGCAACCCTGGCCAAATTAATAATTTGGGGGCTCAGTTTCCTCCAGCGTAAAACAAGAAGCCTGGACTCTGGAGATTCTCTTTAACTCCTGTGTAGCTATTGTTTGACTCTGTGCTTCTGATTCCAAACATCCACAGAAATGCACTGTGAGAGAAACTTCAGTGAATCGTGACCTGTGTTGTGAGTTGAGGGTGGGTTGGAGAACCCTAGCATTCCATTGGGAAGTGGCACTCATTTGCAGCCAACAACTGAAACCCGAACTCCTGGCAGAGCCCACCCTGACCTAGGTCTGAATACACAGTTCACTGGGGAGGCCATTTGGCCCACCCTGAACTCAACCCTCCATCACATCCCCATTAGGAAGAACAGTGGCAGCCCTAACTCACTTCTAGATCAATTGGCTGTTTGCCTATGGGTATAATTTGAGTGCCGTAAAGGCCCGTGTGCCTGAGATGGTTGGAGGGCATTGTTCAAATGGCCACGTGTTATTAACTAGGGCACTAATGATGTCTTAAAACTACACTCTTGTGATTCTCCTGTGACTGGCATTCTTTCTCAGTCACTTACTTTGAGTTCACTTTTTCTTTGTACTCTTTAAGTGTTGGATGTGCCCAGGGTGTTGTCCTCAGCCTTTCTCTCTGCCTGGGTAGCCCCATTCATTCTTGTATCCAGACCTGACTTTTCCTTAAAATCTATATTTGAATTTCCACCTAATTTCTAGATATCACTCATCCGCATGTTCTACCCCTGTCCTCCAGCACTTCAGAGTTCAGTGTTTCCCAAAGTGAATCTCCCAGTGGTATAAGACAGAAATAAGTAAAGTGTCTGTGGAATAAATAAACCTGGAAATGTGATTAATACTTTAGTATAAATTTAGACGTTAGGTAAACTTTCACATATTCCTTGGGAAATCAAACTAGTTTAGTTCCTAAGAACAGGGACATAGCTAATTTATTGTTTTATATTTTGGACTATAGTATGGTGCCTGGATCATAACAGGTGACCAAAAACTTTACGTTGACATTAAAGAACTAAATAAAGGAAATTCAGGACTGGTAGACTTTGAGAGAAGAAAAGAAGAGGTCCACATCTTGAAGTATTACCTGGAGAAGAGAGACCCATGGGGGACGAAGCAATATGGAATGCGGCTTATAGGATCAACATGGGGGCACTGTGTCCCATTATATAGAAGCATAGTGGAGAATGGTCCAGTTCACAGTAAGCAGTTAGACTCTGCTTACTTCACTGAATTGGGTAGGGCCATCTCAGGCTCTTAAGACATTGCCCTTGGCTCTAAGGCTGGGGAATAAATTACATTTTGGCAAATGTTGAACCCTTGGTACAGACCCAGGGTGATACATCCATGAAGACTCAGCTGGTTTCCATAATTTCCTTTTACCTTTCACACCATTGTTTTCCTTGGGGAGCCAGTCATTGAAGTGGTCCCAGCTGGGTTTTGTGGCTTCCAGTGTCCTGAGTACTTAGAAGAACGAGTGAGGGCAGCTCGCCATGTGAATACTTAGGGAAGCTTTTGGAAAATATGTTTTTTTCCTCTCATAACTGGTCCTGATGCACTGGCAGCTGGCCTGCAGACACACAAGGTGAGGCAGTCCAACTCTGAAGACATCCAGTTGAGTCAGCTGTGATGTAGTGCATCCCTGTTTCCTGATCCCTGCAGGGGTCTCTATCCCAGGCAAATATCTCATATCTGCAGATTTGTTCTCTTGGCAGGCAATTGGAGGCTCTGGTACTAGGGTAGGGAGATTGAGTGTTGGAATCTATGAATTCTACCCCTGCTGCTTTGGTACAGTTGTTTCAGAGATGTAGACCTTCTTTTTGGCTTAAATGAATTCTTCCTTGAAGCAAGTCCTCCTCTTTAACAGAAAGTTCCTCTACTAGTAAAGAAGCAGCAGGGACAGTTACAAGGGTCCATGTGGTATGCTGTCAGGAAAGGGGCAGGCTGCCTCTTAAGCAGAGAGTAGTTGGAGCAGTTGGGTCTGAGGTGTGATAGGAAGACTTGGCTACCAATAATGGAAGCTGTTCTGAGCTACAGGGTGCTGAGGGGCAGGGGTGGTAGAAAGAAGGTTGTTTCCAATTTAGGGATTAATATAATTAGAGTGGGGCTGGCTGGGTCCTGGGTATGGGCAGTGGAGGTGACTTGAGAAAGCCAAATACGATATGAATCCATGGTCATGGCTGAGTGAGTGGTTTAAATCTAAGCCTTGAGTGAAGGCAGGGTTGAGGTTAACTCTTTCTGCCCTTGCTAAAATTATTGCAGGACTGCCATTAACTGGCCTTTGGTTAGTGTTTACTGGGAGCATCAGCTGTGAGAAGTTAGGAAATGCAGAGGAAGACAGATGAAGAAAGAATTGACTAATCCATCCTGGATTTATTTTCCATCAATTCATATTCATATTTATTTACATCCATCCATTTCTCCCTGGTTCCTGGAACGCTGTCTCCTTTTTGTTCTCAGCTCCTTGTACTTACGGGCTAGGTCTAGCTTCCTTAATTTGGATTCTCAAGGACATCTCTATGTCTACTTTTCAACTGCTACCAAGGCACAGCTATTTTTTTTAATAACTCACTTTCGTCTCTAATATAGTGACTTATGGAAAACAAGCTGCTTGATCTTACCAAAAGGAGGCAGAGAAACATTTCTAGTGTAACCATAACTCTATTGTAGTATAGTTTCTAACATAGCTACAATTAGAGCCTATTTCGTTTTTTTCCTATTTTGATTCAACTACGTTGAACAATGAAACCAAGATACATTATCATATAGAAAAATTTAATTTTAGTGAATTCACTACACATTATTTTCCTTTTGGTGCATTACTCATTTAGGAAAATATTGGGTATCCTAATGTCAAAAAAAATCTCATTTTTTCAGGATACATTTAAAATTGCTTTTTAAATTTTTTTAAGATTTCTAAAATTAATTTTAGAGAAGAGGGAAGAGAAGGAGAAAGAGAGGGAGAGAAACATCAATGTGTAGTTGCCCCTGGCGCATCCCCTACTGGGGACCTGGCTTGCAACCCAGGCATGTGCCCTGACTGAACCAGTGACCCTTTGGTTCACAGGCCAGCACTTAATCCACTGAGCCACACCAGCCAGGGCTGTTTACCTAAAAACAGTTAAGTTTTTATGTAAATGTGATTGTGTGTGATATAATGTAGAAAATTAATTTTAATAAAAAATCTGGATAGCTAGTTGTCTCAGCACCATTTTTGAATTGTGCCTTCCTTCCTCCAGTGATCCATTATGAATTAAGTCTCCATATATGTGCACGTTTTTTCCTCCAAACTTTCTCTTCTATGCTGTTAATGTTTTTCTCTATCCTTGCATAAATACCACATCACTTTAACTATTATATCATGAAAATAAATCTTCATTTCTGGGTCTATGTCTTGCCTTGCCACCAACAAAAAATCTCTATAAGGTTTTTTAAAAAATTAGAATTGGACTTAATTTATATATCCACTTAGGGGTGAATTGATCTCCTTATGATGCTGATTCTTCTTATTCATGAATATGTTGTATCATTTCCTTCATTTAGGTCATCTTTAATATTGCTCCAAGTTTCATATTTTTCAATAAGAATCTATACTATTGTTAGATTATTACAAACTAATTTTTATATATGTATGTATACACACACACATCTATATTTTATGGGATCTTATTTAAGATTACATTTTCCAACTATTTGCTCTTAGGGTAGAGAAATGCAATTGACTTTTATATATTGACATTATAGTGTCTTTTGGGTTTTCTATAGAAATAATCATATAATTTATAAGTAATGAGAGTTTTGTTTCTTCCTTCTTAGTCCTTAAACCATTTTTTATTCCTTACTGTGCAAGCGGGGCCTCTAGTAAATGATCTTTAAGTTCCTGACCATGGACCTCAGTTCAATCACACTGTACCCCATTTATTTCCCCTCTCTCCTGGAAGACTATTCCATACCTATTTTCTCCTCAAATCTTTATGATTTGCTCCTCTATCTGCACCTTCACCCAATAACATTTTTCCCTCCTTCACTGGAAACAAAAGTTGAAGCGATCAGAAGAGAACTTCCAAAGACTCCCCACCCCAAACCCTCTGTCTCCCTGCACCTTTATTCATTTGTGTGTGTGTGTGCTTTTCTGCAGGTTCCTATAGGGATACATTCCTGGGACAAACCCAACTTGGTCATGATGCACCATCCTTTTTATATTTGGATTTGGTCGGCAAATATTTTGTTTAGGATTTTTCCATCTCTATTCATGAGAGAGATTGGCTTGTGACTTTTCTTGTACATACTTCCCTTGTTAAATATTGGCTTTGATGCTCACTCTGACTTGTGTGTGTGTGTGTTACCACAGGGCCTGTAGAGCCCAAAATGACCTTTTCAAGGCTGGATATGATTTTTTTGACAACTGGATATGCATGCATGAATTTAGAAAAAGATGCAGAAAAAACCAGAGAACTCTAAACCATACACTAGGGCCAGTATAGATAAAGAGTCTGCTCTTTTCCCTGAGCCCATGAAGGCTATGATAGTCTTGCCTACATTTTATAAAGCCATCTAGTCCTCACGCTCCTTGAGCATGCCTGCACTGTCCTAAGCTAGGATATGCAGGTGTTCACAGTCATATGCCAAGTTTCCACCTAGACAAAAAAAGAAAGAAAGAAAGGGAAAGAGTAAATGTTTCTTTCTTTGTAACCTATGTTATTGTCCAAATACTATATTTTCTTTGTTTAAAAAAATAAGATACAGCTAAATAAAAGGAGGGAAATAAACTATTGATAACTCTTCATTCCAGGGACAATGCACTGTTAAACTCTTCACTCTTGCCCTGTGTATATTGTTGAGTTATTAAACAAGGAGCCCATTAGATTGAAGTGGCTCAGAAGCTGTGGCAGCCTATGTAAGCAATCCAAGATCTAAGCCTGTAAATTCCTCAAGGTTACAAAATTAAAATACTAAGGACAACCAATCATAAACAGCCAAATAGGTTTTAAGCTATAGCCAACCAATAATTTCTTTACTTTGCTTCTTTTTTTTTTTCTCTACAAAAGTCTTTTCCCAGCTCCTACTGGTAGAGCACTCTTAAATCAATACTTCTGGTTTGGTGCTACCAGATTCTAATCAATTTTTGCTCAAATAAACCTTTAAATTTTTTAGCTGCCTACGTTTATCTTATAACAGTTCATTGCATGAACATTTTCTTAAGTCATCATATGATTTTTATCAGCCCTGTACAGGGTAATCTTCAGGGTTTCATTGGTTAGTAGTCTGTCTCAGAGAAGATGCCACTCAAGTCTAACATGACTGCTGGGTACAGCGTTTGGAGGGGAAAATAGCGTGTGGTACCTAATTCCTTAGGAGAGACGAGCCCCACCACTACTTTAGGCTGCTTGGATGCTTTTTCAGTCATTGGTGTCCCATCTCATTTATTATCATATTCAAAAATTTACTAAAAACAGTAAAGAGAGGTGGATATGTCTGGAGATAAGTTCCCATGAACATTTTCCAGAGCTGGACTTAGATATAACCCATAGAAAATAGTCTCTATGTGATAACCAAATGAAGTTGAGAGTGTAGAGAATAGTCATTTCACCAGTTGAACATCCATCTCATGTTATCCTTCCCTCTGCAATTAACAGTGAATAAGTTTGCAAACATTGAAAAAGAAATATCAAAACATAATGGGGAACTTTTTCCAGGGGAGTGAAAGGAAAATGGATTTTTTCCCTTTGTTATTTTGCATTTTGCCACTGCAGTTCCACAATGGGAGGACTCAGAATTTTGTTTCCTTAGACTATCTCCCCACAAAGGCCTGCTGAACTTTAACTGCAGCACTGGCCACAGTCTTCAAGGCAAAACCATTTTGTTGATTCCTGATGTTGGAGAGAAGCCCACATATCAGGCTGTGTTGGCTCCTCGTGAGAATTCTGTTCAAGAATCTGGGTTCCCGGAGACTGAAAAAAAAGTTTTCTGAGAATTTTATGTTTATAGACATTCTGTTACTCTGTTCATTATTTATGGTGGTGTTAAGTACATGAAGCTTTCAGTAAATTGGATCAAGAGTAAATTTTACTGGTACTTCTTAGTCGTTATAACAGCCCTGCGTCTTATGTAGTCTGTTTTTATTTCTGCCCATCTCCCATTCCCGCAAGTGATATGCATGCGCGGTACTAGGAAAATTGAGTAAATACTGGGCTGTGTGAAAAACCAGTCTTCCCAAGCATGGATATTCCTGGTTTATGTCTTCCCCTTTTTCATAAAGTGGGCAATTTGCCTCTTGGAATAATATGTGGAATTCTAACTGTTCTCAAAGAAGAAGATAGGTGGCTATTATTTTCTTTGTCCAAAACAGAAAGGAAGACCGAATAATTTGTCATTAGTGTTGATCTGAGCCATGACTTGCGCTCCATCGTTCAGTAAGAACAGAAGTTTATCCTTGACAGCTATTCTGAAGAGTCAGAAGTTCTTCCACTTCCTCTCGGGCATGGCTCTTCCATATGGACTTTTATGCCTACAATCCCCATTCCCCTACCTCCCTTCCCATTTACTTCCTCGTGACTAATAGTTTTAAGATGAGGCTTACGGAACATAGGTACTTTTAAAAATATTATTCATAGCCATTTTGTTTTTCAAGGAAACTGTAGAAATGCCAGAAGAAAGGAAGAGGGTGTTGTGTAGAGTACCAACTGAAAAAAATTAATTAAGGGAGAGATAATACATGAGAAGATAGAAAATAACATCAGCAGGGTATACCAAACTGCACCCAGGATGTACAATCATGTCATTGGCCAGAGAAAGAAATCTGCTTTCATAGGATGCTTTTAACCAGGGTAGGCTAACTGATGTATCATACAAGCCTGGATTTAAAATAATAGACTTAAAACAATAAGAGGTTATTTCTCAAACATTAAACTCTTGGATATTAGACAGGGAGCAATGCAGTAGTAATTCAGGAACTTATACTTCTTCTATCTCTAGATTTCAACTTCTACATCCACAGAGTCTTCTCTGTTCATCTGAAGACTGGGGACAGAATGAGAGGATTGCATACGGGAGGGCATTATGGGCTGTGTCTGTAAGCAGTGCACACCACTACGACAACATTCCATTGGTTAAAATCTTGTCACATGGTCACATATAACTGCAAAAGAGGCATAAAAATACAGATTATGATATGTTCAGGAGGACACAACAAAGTGAATTTTGATGACACATGAGAGAGAATGAGGATACTTTTTAGGATAATCATAGAAATGAAATAGTCTCAATAAAGTCACTCTTTAAGCTGACACATCATGTGTCCCTACCCCCATTACTCTTTTAGCTTTTTGTTCTGAGTCTACATATCAACCCATTCTTATAGCTAGAAATGCACCTCATAGAGAAAAGGGGTCTCATAGAGGGCATTTTCCTCTACTGAGTCCCTATGTCTTCTACAGGATGCCACTGAGACCCCTACTTGTCATAGTTTGCTGCTAAAAAAGAAGCAGAAGACTTGATTCCTGCTTTTAGTGCACTAGAGAAATTTCTTTGACAAGATGAATACATATGAAACAAGTAGAGAATAGCCCATAATGGTAGGTGACTAAGGTTTGGGAGCTGATGAAATGCTTGGTGTGGCCATTCATATCATCACAGCTACAGTGTGTTACAACTTTCTTGTCATACAAATGTGGAATATTTAGTCCTTAAGGATCTTCATATACTTTTCTTTAAAACATGCACAGGCCTGAGAAAGATCTTGGCTGTATGTCAGCCAATAACTGAGTGGGCCATCTTAACCACTTCTTCCATCTTATTAAATGAAATAAGTTGGTTTGATACTCTTGACTGGCTGGATTGTCATTATTAGAGCTAAAGAATCCAATTTATTGCCTCCTCATGAAGAAAATACATCAAGTAAAAGACTGGTGAAAAATAGGGCGATTCAGGCCAATCAAATTAATTTGGTGTGTGTGTGTATGTACATACACACTTTAATGCACATGCTTTTATTTTTTGTCAGGGAGAAGAATAGAGAGTCCTACTTATTTCAATTTGCAACTTCTAAAAATACTCCCACTACTCACAGGAATTCTTAGATAAGCTTTAGGTGAAGAAAGGACAAGAAAACTTAAAAATATAAAAGGAATAAGAGAACATAAGAGATAGACCATGGTAGCTTGTCTCCTTCCTGCCTCCACTGACAAATCCGTCCATCAGAAAGATGGGGTATAGGACGACTCTCATGAATAGACAAACGACAGCCTCCACTGCTGTGCCAACAGTACTACCGACTATTTCCCAGGGCTCTGGATTCCTCAGGTTTGCCATCACAAGCAGGTGACAAAAGAGGATTCTTTGGCTTTGTATAGGTCTGGCTAAAGGTCTGTTATTGAAAATTTTCTGAAAGCTCATGCAGAAAAAGCTTTTTTCCCCTTGATTTATGAGATCTCAAATGCTACTACTAGCATTTGGTGATTAAATTGAGATGTTTGTCTGAACTGCATCAACAGGGCTACATACTATTACTCCAAGGGCCAGGGCCTCAGGTAGACAAGCCATTGCCATCATCTCTTGGACATCACCAGCAGGAAATATCAGAAGCCTCCCAAGACAGTCTGTACTCCTGAGCTTTCCAGAGAGGCCCTGGCAGACGTGAGAAGTCGGCTCTGTCTGGAGTGGTACCTGGGCCTGCATGTCTCTCAAGACCAGAGCTCCACCACAGTGGAAAAGAGCTGGGTGGGTGCCCTGAGGTAGCATTAGCAAGAACAGAATATCGACGCCTGTCAGATGCCCTGTGTCAGAGGTGACCGTGAATGCTGCCTCCTCATTGATCAGATTAGCCAGGCACTCACTGGTGTTGAGTTGCAAACGTCTGGATTTTGCTTCCCCTGGCAGTAGCTTCTGGGATAGGAGAGAAAACAGCTTATAAATTCTTTAACGATTCCTGGAGCCAAGGGCAGCTTACAGACTTTTCAAGCAATGTTATTTAAAAGGTTCCAGGGGACATAAAGGTAAATAGCTGGAAAAATAGGGGAAAGTTATTTCTTTCCTCCTCTGAGAACATTACACACGTTGAATTAACCCCTAGTGAATTCTTCTGTGATCATGAGGCTCAGTAGGGAGCACTGTACTGGGACCTCCTGATCTGGCATCTTGTGCAGCCCCCACCTGTCAGGGATGTTTACCACTTGGTTTGACTGCATGCTTCTCTTTGGAAGAAACATTTAGAAATATATTAAAACTATTAAGACTATTAAAATTTCTTTCTTGAAGAAACATTTGGTAATCAGGCTTTAAAATCAATCTCTCTCTCTCTCTCTCTCTCTCCCCTTTCTTATCTGTATATGCCATTGTACATATCTGAACATCAGATGTGAAATGTCCTTGGGGATATCTGCAGACATTTGAAGACAAATGAACAGAGTAATTTCCTCTGATGATGTTCAAGGAGAAGCTGGATATTCATTCAGAAGCAAGATATAAGCTCTAGTTCAAAGAATGAATGACGTAATGTTCTTTCTAGTCCTAAAATACTATTATTTTATTTAGATTATGCCTGTTTGAATATTTGGAAGCTAGTGCATTGCCTTTTTAAATGGACATGGAGATAGAAACTGGGTAAAGAATTGGTGTTGTTGCCTATGTTTTCCAGTAAAAACCTCTTAAAAGGTTGGGTCACTCTTTTTATTGTTAGGGTGCCCATAATCCCATATTTTAGGGGGATGGCTCTGATTTTAAACTTCCTCATTTTTGTTGCATGAGTCTACCTCTGCTTGACACATGACCTATTCTAATCTGAGATTTAATGAATATGGACAATTTACTGACAGGGCAAGGAGGACTAAGAGATGAACAGAGCAAGCAAGCCCTTATGTGCAGAGGCCACACAGAAGAAACTAGATTTCTTAACATCTTGGGTAATTTTGAGTTCCTTTGGCTTGCAAATATTTCAGATCACAGGAACCCTCTTCCTTCCTTAATGCTTTCTTCTTTATAAAATAGTTCCATACAAAAACTCTCTAAGTTATGATCATGGACTTAACCACTAGTTCCAATACTTGGAAGGGATTTTCCCATGCCTTATACATACATGTTGTAGCAAATTTTCAGGTCTATTTCTATGGCTGCCACAGGAGCCATCATGATGCTTGGTTCCCACAGGCAGAGAGATGGTACTGGAATGAATGACAGGTCAAGACTCTCTCCCTCAACTTTCTACCGCGGTCCTGCTGTGCTGGGTGCCTTTTATGCTACTGACATCACCCTGTGCCCAAGGAAATCTTTCATTTCCCACTTCCATTTTTTTCTTTTGTCATCAGCTGTATTTCTTAACCTAACCTCTAAAATAATTCTAAATAGCAGGACCCCCTAAAAAGAAAGACTTGTCTTTTTCCTTGTCCACTCAATAAGCAACTGCCGTTCTTGGGTGTTCAGATATAGAGAGTCAGATATCACTGAAGACAATTCATTTTTTAAAACAAATATTTAATACCTATTTATTAGGATGTAATTCCAATAAGGTTAGGGATCTTGTCTACTTTCCTCACTGATGTATCCTAGGTTCCTTGGAAATCAGTGTATGTTGTAGGACTTTGCCAGCTCCTGTCTTTAGGAAACACAGTCTCATACAGGAGGCAAACAGGAGGGGGAGACCTAGTTCAAGAGATCTTCCAGAGATCTGCTTAAAATGTATGTGAAACAGAGAACAGAACATAATCAATTCTGCCTTCTGAGGGGTGGGCAGCCCTAGAGAGCAGGTGCAATTGGCATGGGGTGTTTAGGGATAGGTGCTTTTTAAGGAGTCAGGACGTTTTGGGCAGAGGAACCAACATGAACAGAAAGAGAGCCATTTGACTGCATGTTATGTTTCAAAACGGGCTAACTAGAATAAAGGTTTCCCTACGCCTCCTTTGCACCATTTGTCCACAACTTCTATACTTGCACCCACCCATCTACTCCTTCACACTGAAGTCAACAGGTATTTCTTAAGCATCAACCAGGTGTTAGAAATAATTCTAGCCCCTGATAAAAGCAGGTGGGTGAAACAAAGTCTCTGCCCTCAGGAGGCTAATGTTCTAGTGAACAGAGACAGATGACTAATGAGTAAATGTGACCAGAGTTGACAAAAGTTATAAATACAGTATGTTAAGGGTATATAAAGTAATTGGTGGGCTATTTGAATCAGGGTGGTCAGGAAAGGGCAGTAGGTGGTGAAGACAGTTTGGTAGAAACTTGAATGAAGTGAGAGAGTGAGTTTTGGGTGTGATTCTGTAGTTTTCCTTTGAACCCTTGTAGGTGCAGTCCTGTTAGCCTTGGAGAAGCATATAAAGAGAGGAGAGGGGGCTGGGGGACTGGGTGAAAAAGGTGAAGGGACTGAGAAGTCCAGATTGGTAGCGACACAGTAGTCATGGGGATGTAATGTACAGCATAGGAAATATAGTCAATAATAGTGTAATAACACTGTATGGGGTCAGGTGGGTACTGGAAACACCAGGGAGAAGACTTTATAAAGTATATGACTCTCTAACCTCTATGCTGTACACCTGAAACTAATACAAAATAATTTTGAATGTAAACTTTATTGAAAAAATAAAAATAAAAAAAGAGTGGATCCCCCAGGTGACTGATTTCTAGGAAAGAGACACTTTGAGCCTGCAAGCCCAAATTGGAAACTGGAATTACACACTGAACTTGGTGAATGTAATTGCTCCCTCGAGGGTGCAAGGGTTCAGCGGTGGGCCTGGGTCTGGTCGGAGAGGAGGTCCACAGACAAACTGCAATGGGTGGAAGGTGCCCGCTTCTTTGGTTCCCCAGGGAAAACTCATTTGGTAGGAAAGCCTGCTGCTGAAGACGTTGGAGAATATCTATCACCTGCCAAGTGATGTAGCCAAGTGAGAAGTGGATTTTACATGCTCTTTGGGGACAGAGTTACAGAACTTTCCCATGAACGTACTTTGGATGAAGTGATCGCAAATGTCAGCTTGCCTCAGCCTGATCTGTAATAAGAGTAAGAAAGCTTTCGATGGTTGTGTCGCAGGAATTTATAGATTATTCTTACTCCATTTTATGTTTCTCCTTGTTGCTGATGAAGTATGCTGCAAAGGAGCCCTGTGAAATAAACACTGTGCTTCCGCTGGTCTAGAAGCCGGTCACATATTAAATGTTTTATAGCTAAACTTTATAGCACTCAAACTTCACAGAGACATTTATGCATTCTGATATGAAATGGGCCCAGAAAGGTATTTCTGATTTTATGGGAATGGAACTTTTCATTGTATGGAACTTTCACAAAGCTGTTGAATGCCAGAGTTCAAAGTGATTTTGCAAATGTTAATTTCTCTAGGGATGTTTGGTACCTTAAAAATTTGCTGATGACTTCTACATCTTGCATCTAACTTCTTTTGTTTTTTTCAATTTGGAAAACACATACAGTTTCTTCAGGAAACGCAATGTGTGCACTTTGTGCTTTATGCTGTATTCATGCCATGGTAAGAAGTGAGACCTTGTTTATGGCAAGGGAGGACATATAAGGAAAAGAAAAAGAAAAAAAATCAGCGTGACATTTTTCTAACCCCTTCAAGGACACAAATTCCTGAAGTTCTGTGAGTTAGTCTTTAGAATATATTTGAAGATTAACTATTAACTTGCCTTAGTCAGAAGATTTTTCTGCAATGCCAATCAATGGAAGCTACAGCTTTTCTGAGTCTCATTCACTCATAACTAATTCATTCCACATTTACCAAATTCTCACTTTGTATCAGACACTGTGCTAGGTACAGGTGACAAACATAGGAAAGACATAATTCTCAAGGAGTTTATGGTTCAAACCCAGATGACTAAGTGAAGACATATGCATTGACTGTTATCTGATTACAGATGAGAAACATATAATTTAGGATGTGTTGTGTGTACAGAACATTTACATGTGGCAACATCAGTAAAGACTTCTGGGAAGGAGCAACACCTGAACTGAGTCTTTAGGAATGAGTAAGAGTTAGGTAGAGAAATGTGAAGATTGTTATTCATGCATATCACCAACATAGCTGGGAGAAGGAAATATGCACGTTCTAACACCAGGACAAAGTAAGCCAAAAGGACTGCTTAGAAAAGTGGAGCTCAGAATGAAGGCCTACTTCCCAGGGGTCTGAGCCTTGCTAGACTTGGCTCATAAGCACATAATAATCCTATTATCACACTCTGATAATTTCAACTACCATAATAGTCTTAATATTTGCCTGGTATCTATGGTTTATACATTATTTTCATGTGTGTTAAACTATTTAATCTTTATAGCAACCTGGTAAGATGAATATTATTGTTACTTTATAGACAAAGAAATGAATCAAAGAGGCATCAAGTGACCAACCCAAGGTTACATAGTTAGAGCGCGGCTTAACTGGGCCCTGAAAAAAGCCCTTTCAACTCATATTCTGAACTTGCCTCCTGTATCACAGGACTTTAATAGTTTACTTTTATTGATTGATTTAATATATGATGATGATAAAATGCTCAGTTCATTAATTTTGATGCCTTTTAGTGCTTCTGCCATTTTTTGTTTAGCCTCTTCCACATTGGGAAAATGTTTCCCTTTGAGGACTTTTTTCATCCGGGGAGACAAAAATAAAGTCACTCAGGGTGAGATGGGGTGAATAGGGAGGGTGGGCTATGGGGGTCGTGCTGTTTTTGGTCAAAAACTGCTGAACACTCAGCACAGGGAGGGCGGATGTGCTCATGAAATGGGCAAACACGTTGAAAGAGTCTTCAAAATAAATTTGCTGAAGCTGAACGCAGCCTGTCACAGCACCAGTTGGTACACTGATACAGAGGGGTTCCTAGGACACTCACCTACAAAGGGCCCACCCTCCAGAAGATAATTCTGGGTGTTTTGGAGGGCCTGCCTCTCATCCTATTCATCTGATATAGTATGTATGTGTGTATGTATGTATGTATGTATTCAATAACCCTTGATTGAGCACATACTGTATGTCAGACAGGCACTGTTCTAGGCACTGTTATATGTTTCTCATCTGTAATCAGATAACAGCAAACAAAACAGATAATTTTAGTTTGTGATAGGTGCTATTAAAATAAACATGATGATATCACAGTGACTAGAGGTAGGAACTACATTTTAGATGGTTGCTTTTATTTCATTGCTCCTCCAATATTTATCTAGGATTTATTTCTCTCTGGGTGCTCACATGATACATGCTCTTCAGTGAAAATTTACTAAGTGCTTTCATCTATAAACAACCATGCGAGATCCTCCCATTATTTTTGTCAATCTATACAAAATAAAGGAAACTTCCATTTGTCAAGAGACCAGTATGTCTCTTGGCTTTTGGCAGATACTTTGTTAGTCTCATTTAGGGGATGCTGGTGGGGTCCTTCGAAGCCCCAGGATTCCCTCCCAGCTGATTCTTTTATTTCTTGGAGGGTACATGGGCCACCTTCTTCCTTTCAGAGGCAGGAGACAAATCCCAGGATGACTCCCTGCTCCTGCTGCTATAGGTATCTTGCTAATAGCTCTCTCTGCTCAGAGCAGCCAGCAAAAGTGGCTGTCCTACAGAGATAGCCTTTCAAGGTTCCTTCTTTATAGAGCCTGGTTCCTTTCCAAAACTTAAGTGTTGGTGAGAATGCCTTACTATTTATTAGTAAATATCTTTCTGGTGATAAAAGGCTCCACAACTAAGATCTGTCACAACTGTGGTAGTCACACAGGATACAGCCCAAGAACACTGTAGGATCGCACTGGCCCAAAATATCATCAGCACCTTTGGCCTGAAATTGCACTGCTTTCCTCTCCACCACACCCGTCTCTCCAATGTTAAAGTGTGACCACAGAACTGTGGACAGGGCTCCTGGAGGAAGGTGACAGCCACAGGTGGGGAGGTAGGGTTGGCTCCTTTGCTCCATGGCAGCAATCTGAGTGTCTTTACCAGTTACTGAACACATCTGGTAAGTCTAAAAGAACAGGGCTTGTATGAATTAAAAATGGGCCTATTCACCCTTCTGGAATGGAGTTAGCAGCTGATGTTCTGGAGTAGGTGCCCCTGTGAACACTGGACCAGAGGGAGAGCCCTGGGTAGTCTTGGACAAATCCCCCTTGCTGGGCTAGCCTTCAAGGTTGGGGTAGCATTGTGGCTTAGAGGAAAATGGACTGCTGAGCAGGTAGAATTTATTCCATAACTGGACACCCCTGGTAGCATTTGCTTCAATAGTGGCGATTTGCTGTACAGGTGATCTAGAATGTCGAGTATTACGGGAAACGGCTTCAGCAGCAGCCCAGTCCCTCCGGTTCTCAAGGATTCACAAGACTCCACACAGTAACTGCCTCCCTTGCAACAGCAGCCTGACCTTACATGATCCACTGATTTTGTGTTCACCAGGTATTTATACTTCTCCAAATATGGGCTGTGATTTTATTTTCACTCATTCGAGATGGAACACCCTGGTATGGCAGCATTTAAGCCAGCTTTGAGCCAGGGGTCTTGCTTATTTATATCCTTTGTAGGGATATATAGAGTTACTTCGGTTTGTGCCCTGATTCCTGTTACAACCAGCAGGAGCAGAGCTAGTTTCACTCACATTCTAAGTTTGGGCCTTGGAACTTGGAAAGGGCTGTGATTGTAACAGGTATTGTGAGGCTTAAACATGTGTTAGTGGATATGGTAGGGGCATGACACATCATAGTTCTGTATACAGACAGGCTCTACAAAACTGAATCTTACCTAATGGCCTAAAGCCTAAACTGTGGGTGTCAAGAAAGAAAAGCTACTATAGAACAATGTGGCCAGCAGCCAGCAGCCCCCACAACCACCACCCAAGGCTTTCCTGTGGCCACATCAGTCTGGGATGCCCACATATCCCAAGAGAGGAGGGCAATGCTTTGGAGCAACCAGTCACACTGAGAAGCAGACAATGCCATGGGCGCGGCCTTTTTGGCTCTAAAGGATCATCATCATTTATATACAGTGAATGCATACGATTATATATATTATCAGGAAGAGAGGAACAGTGGCTGGGTGGTCTCAAGTATTTCACATGGTTAAATTGTTTATTCAGTGTCAGTTAAAACAGCTTGGTTATAGACATAAATAATTAGGATAAAGATTTAGGACCACCTGATAGCTGGTTTTACTGTTCCCCCAAGTTATCGTGATAAAGCATGCGGTAAAATGGTTTCAATTGACTTTTTAGAGAAATCCATAGATGCATCTGTGTAAAACAGGAATTGCCAGGGGGTTAACCACACAGCCTCTGAATTTATTTCTCTCACATCATTAGGCAAAGGAAAGAACCTCACAAGTTGCAAACTGTGGGACACAAGTATCCTTTTTTGGGCGATGTGAGGTGGATGGGATCTGGTTCCTATGCCCGGGTAGATAGGAAGCCAAGTTTTAGGGCAACTTAAATTTTGTTGTGGATGCTGTGTTTGAGTCCTTTTCTTCACGGCTGTGGCTGTGTTCTCTGAAGAGAAAGCCCGCAAGGACTAGTCAGTGATCCAAAGAGTCTCATGTATTATGACCTTTCCTTATTTGCAGCCTCCCAGCCATTGTCATTTTCCAAGTGACTGATGCCACAGGTCTGATGACTTTTCCCTTCACCCAAACCAGTTTAACTAGACAGAACTCTTCAAAAAAGCTAGACAAATCAAACATTTGTTTAAAGATCTGAAATTGTTGGAAATGGACTCCATTGGGGAAAATCTTTATCATTAAAAATTTGGGGGTGGTACACAATCTGAGAGGCAGTGAAGCTCCCCATCCCATCCAATATGAAGCAGCCAGGGAATATTTGCTATTCCTGGATAAAAGTCCACAAACTATTCCAAGAATTTCCTGCTTATTCTTGCCTTGAAATGACACAAGTACTGTCCTTGGCTTGTGAATCCATCCCATTGCTCTGTGGTATAGCTTTCTTGGTGACTTTGTTAGAAAAATAAGTCTTAAGAGAACTTTGGGAATAAGTTGTCTTAGTTTTGCATTTCACTGCAGAAAAGTGAACATTGGTCTACTCTAACATGCTAGTATAGTGTGGTGGTAAAGAACTTGATATGTGGAATTAGCCAGCCCTGAGTTTGAATTCAAGATCCCCACATATTAATTGTGTGAACTTAGGCAAGGTTCTTTAACACACTAATCCTTGTTTTTGACATTTGTAAAATGGGCATAATAATACTACCTCCTTCATAGGGTTGTTGTAGCAATTATAAACATTCAGTTAGTGGAAGCTAGTTATACATGAGAATATATTTAAAGGCGAGCACTCCAGGCACTTGTGTGCTGTGGGAACTAAGGAAACTGAGTTGTTATATTCTGCACGTAAACCTGGGTCCCACCAAGTAAAAAATGATCTTGGATTGGGAGTTAGGATAAAGGAGTGATTGAATTTTTTCTTTTGGAAAAAAACGGAATATTTTGCAGTTGAAAAAATATTTCATGAAGTGGTTTGAAACTTCTCACATTCGATGTGAGCCAGCTCAGCCGAACGTCTGTTATTTGGGGCCGGACAGTGAGGGATGCCATACAAAGCTCTTCTGTGTCCAGGGTGAGTAACAGCCATACGATACTCCCAGACATACCTTCCCAAGCCACATGACACATTGCCATGCTGAGCACAGAGAGTCTGTATATTTCTCTTTCCTGTTATTACACATTCCATGCTGAATTCAAATGCACAATGAGCATTTGAATGACCTATATATTGAAAATTCAACCTAGCGAGACAAACTTTTAGGCACTCACTTTTAATGAGAGGGAGAGGGCGAGGGGGGGGGGTTAGGGAGAGAGAGAGAGAGAGAGAGAGGGAGAGAGAGAGGAACCTGAACTCTATATTCTCCTTTCCCCTGACTACAGCACCGATTTCCAGTGACAATGTACCATGTAAAAATGGGCGTGGCCATTCCAGGAACAGATAACAGTGTGTGGAGGTATATAAGCATAGGAACATATTTGAATTCATGTTTAGAACTCATTCAAGAGTACAAATTTGGAATATGTATGAATTGCTGGAGAAGACTATTTTGTTGTGTAGAGGTTAGTAGTGTGAAAGAACCTCATGTTTTGTAGAAACAGACCTTGTTTCTGTAAGAAAGGCATTGTAAGTGAAGTAAAATTGTCATTTGTAGTTTTAAGGGTGGATTCATTATGCTTTGGTGGGAGTGGGGATAAAAGTCCTTAGGAGGTGCTGACAGATTCAAATGCCCTCTAAGGCCACCCTCTGAAGATGACAGAGATGCAGAAACAACTAGCCATGTGGATGGCTCCTTAGGCAGCCTGGGAGTAAGGGGCGAAGGTGGTGTGGAATGGTGGGAGTAGGGTGGCAGATGGAGAGGTAGGGGCATCATCCTATGGATCAAGAGCACAAAACAGAGATGTGAGTGTGGAGTATATGGAGTCTGAGGAAGAAAGGACAGAGTGGGGAACGGGGGATTAAGTGCAGGGAAGGAAGGGAGGAACACAGTATTTGCTGGTATAAAATTTCTTGACTGTCAGAATGTAGGCATAATGTAGTTTTTAATGTAATATTGTTAAGAGTCAATCAGTCAGAGTATTGGCAAGCAACAGCTGAAACCCTTAAAATGGGTAACATTGGAGAGTTTAATGTAGAAGTGATGCTCACAGGTATGGGCAGAGTGCAGGGAAGTCATAGGGGCCATGAAGGGTGGGAGCATTTCCACCTCAGCCTGAAGGGACAAAGGGAGTGGGAGATACTGGAATCCCAGGGAGAGCATCAGGTGAAGATGGAGACAGGATCATAGAGGTCAGTCTCCAGGACATGGAGCAGGTGGAGAAGCATGGAGAGCTGATCTCTCCCTTCTCATGAGTGTAGGGACTCT
Organism: Desmodus rotundus; assembly: GCF_022682495.2. Lineage (NCBI taxonomy): Eukaryota > Metazoa > Chordata > Mammalia > Chiroptera > Phyllostomidae > Desmodus > Desmodus rotundus. The sequence continues at coordinate 72,826,457 of NC_071393.1, forward strand.
TTCTGCACGTGACACTACATTCATTTTTCCCTTTGCAACAGACATTAGATATTAGTATGATTCAGTGCTTAGGAACTCAGGCATTAGAATAAGCCAGCCCATGAATGCACTCTGCACCCTTTACTAACTGTGAGTATATGCATGAGATCGAATGTCCCCAAACACTTCATGAGACAGTGCACATTAGTCAACAGTATAAGAGTTTTTGTCAAAGCTATTGTTGGGAATAGTTTTTTTAGTTCTTTTTTCCTTGTGCTTAATTTTCAATCCTCTGCCTTAGGTCAGTCCTAGGAAAGGCCTGTGAACAGGATAAGAAGCAGTGTACGTCTTGGGGTAATAGATACACACATGTGCATGTACAGACACACATGTGTACATGCACACACACTAATGAACATGCACACACACTCTCTCAGTGAGCCTCCAGTTGGAGCTTAAGGAGCAGAGAAAGAAGGAGAAAAGACTACCCTTGTGGGATGTTGTTTTCAACTCCAAGCCTTGCAGGGGAAGTTCTGATGTGTTTGGTGGAAATCGGGAGAACAGAGATGCAGGGCTTCATTGAGCATTAGAGAAAAGCCCACTTCTCACCACAGTACCATCTGCATGTCTGCTTTACTCGCAACCCCTTCTTTTGTTTGCTTTAGGAATACCCACTGAAACCACATGTCCTGAAACACTCCTAACCATTTTTTTGCTTTAAATATTGATCGTGAGAAAAAGCTAAAACACAAGCACAATTCAAAAGAAGCAGAGACTTTCCGGTTGTCTCTTCCTCAGCCAGAGAAGTTTGTCTCAGCAACTTTGACTAAATCCTTTTATTCTCAATGAATTCTAAAGAGAAGAGGGATAAAGAAAGAAGCTTTCACTTCATCTCAGAAAATAAAAACAAAATTGATGCAAATAAAACCCTTTCATTTCAGTCGATATGTGGTGGGGAAGAGGTGGTGGTTTTAAGAAGTGTGGGATTGAAGCCAGACTGATGTGGGTTTAATTGTTGGTTCTGCTTCCAGTTATGTAATATGGATAAGTTACTCTGTCTTACTGGGAATCATAATTTTCATCAATAAAATTGAGTTGTTTTTAAAATTCAACATGACATTTAAAGGGCTAAGCATGTTATCTGGTACATACTAAGTCCTTAATAAATATCACCCATTATTATGATTATAATCATCTCCTGTATTAATGTCTGCTTAAGAACTATTTGCCTTTCTTATTTAGATGCAAAAGTTATAAAAATTCTCTGTCCCCAATCCCAATACATGTATTGGCATTCTTTCCAAGGTTCCATTATAGCTTCACCACCCTCCCTACCTCCCAACTGCCCTGCCTTCTTCCCTCCTTCCAGGCATTCCTGAGGAGTCTGGACTTCTCTGAAAGATGACTTGATGCCCCCCTACCTGCATGCCAAACAGTAAGCAACTGCTATTTGCCTTGGCCGTTTGCTCGACAGCAACCTACTGCTGGTGGATGCCTGTACTTTTACAAAGAAAGACCGTTCCAAATGATAGCAAACTTCCAATTACATATTTGGTGCCTTAAATTTATTAGCCCTGCTGCAATGAACACTCTGTCCTTGTTACCTGTGTCCAAGAGCAACTGTAGTTTAAAAAAATCAAATTTCTGTCCATTTTTAATATTTGTTTTTCATTTTGAATTTAAGAGAAAAATGCATGAGCCCTTTTTTTCCTAAGGAGGCAGTTGTTCCAGTTATTACCACTGAGGGGTTTTTTTCTTTGCCTTCAATCTATCCGAGTGGTATCAGTGGGGTTGACCCTTGACTCTTTTGCTCTGACCCTCAGAAAACCAATGATAATATAACCAACCAGACAATGGTTTGTTATTATGTCGTCTTTGGAGCAGGTATACACTGAATTGTAAAACAAATTTTCCTTCATACATCCCATTGGGAAATGTTTAAATTTGTTTTCAGTTCAGGATCTATATAGTTCTTCCTTTTGTTAGTGTTTTTAAAAAACATTTCCAAATCTTCTGACTCCATCTCTTTCTCCTCCAGAGAACCCAATCTTTTCCTAGCTTCCTAAAGAAGAAGAAGAAAAAAGCCCTTGTTTGTCCTCTTTATCTTTTTTTGGAGGGGAAACAACAAAAACATAATAAAACATGCACACATTTTGTTGCCAGGACAGCTCATGAGCTGGCTTTGGTCTCAGGGGGGTTACTAGTCACTCAGGTGTAGGTTTCGGAGGAGGCAGGGGCTTGGCCTTGGCAAGCTCATGCAGAGCTGCCCAGCAATGCCTGGCATTTCTGGTGACACGTGTTCTAGGCAGGAGGAAGGTGCCCCTCTTCGATCTCACTAAACACCTGTGAAAGGGCTTTCAGATGTCTACTGGAACATGGGTCTTCAGAGAACAAATTTTTTTGTCTCCCATACCCTTCTAAGTAATGGGCAACTCAGAATTTCCCTGTCATTACTTAGATTCTTTTCTCTGCAGAATCAGACCCAGGTCATTGAGAAATCTTGCTCCTTCTATCGGGGTGCCAGGAGACAAGGGCAAATGTTGTTCCTCCTCCTCTCTAAACACAGAACTTCACTGCCCCACACCACCTAATTGGAACTCTCTTGATCTCTATCCCCTAACGCACCCTTGTTATTCTTGATTTGGATGGTACACACACATTGGTTGTAAGAACTGGAGCGGGGGGGCAGGGGAGGAAATGCCCCGGTGGGGACCTTTAGGATAAAGATGATAGAGGTATATTTATTCCCACTCAGAGATAGGAGGGCAGAAATAAAATCTCATTCTTGACCACGGCATCACATTCACATTCTCAGTGAAAACTTCTCTGTCTCCATTAACCGCAAACGTCTGATCCAGGTTTGTGCTGTCCCTGTTCTCGCTCCTCAGCTCCGTCTCCTCAGTGAGGTGCTCTTCCTATCCCTCCAACGGGACTGTTTCTTAAGGGTTAGACCTCCGACGGCTTCTCTTTCTGGATCTCCTATAGAATCATCTCTCCTGTACAGTCATCTATCACCAGAATTTCTACATTTTACTTCTTTTCACATGACTTCTTATTTCTTTATGTCTCACCTTGAATTCTAGTCCCATATTTCCAATGATGTCTGTGTGGACAGGGCACTGTTAACTGAAACCAGCATTTCTGAAGCAGAACTCTTCAGGTTTTTTCCTCATATGGGACTCCTCCCATACCCTTTAGTGGTCAAGGGCTCTACCACTCCGGCTTCCAGATTCAAAACTTTGGAAACATCTTAGGCTGGTCTCTTTCCCTTAAACCTCATTTAGTCATTCAGTGCCTTAATGTTGTATACCATTTTATCATGATCATTTCCATATGTGTTGTTTTTATTTTAAAGTAACTTTTAAAAGCTTTTTTCCTATTAAGATAGCCATTTCTAAGTACACTGCAGGAAACAAAACTAAAAAATACGGAAAAGTATGAAAAAGAAAATATGTCATCAATAATTACATCACACAGATAATTTTTTAAAATATTTTCAGCCATTGTTTCCTATGTTTTTATCTATATGTGAATGTGGTAAATTATGGAATCACATAGTTTGCATTTACTGCATTACTTAATAAAATTTTAAAAAACATTTTTGATGTTATTAAATAATTGTTAGCTTTATGGCTTTCAATCAGGTAAATACATTGCCATTTATATAACCAATCATCTATTAAAATAATTACTATTATTTCACTATTAAAATAACACGACAAAAACCAATAAGGCACATAACAAAGGACTGACAGATTTTATAAAATGCAAGTTAAAACTTTTATATGGCTAATGACATCAATAAAATTAAAACAAAATGATAAGCTGGGAGAAATTATAAACAACATATATAACAGAAAAGAGGCAATAAATATAATATATAGAGAGTGCCTTTAAAAAGTTTGAAAAAGGCCAAGTATGCAGTAGAAAAAGGTAAAAATATTACAGCAGACAATTCAAAATGATCGATAAACAAGAAAATAGCATAGGTGGAAAATATTGTCTCCTTGTTTTAAATGGCGCTATTACTTTATAACTTATATTTTAAACTATTTAGTTAATCCAAAGAGGCATGAAAGCTATATTTGAAATCTAAACACCCAGAGATGTTCACTGCTAACATTTTTAATGTCTTTCCTATATTTATCTAATAATCAAAAGAAGATCTTTTCATTCCCATCAAAACATTCCTTTGCCTGTTCTAAGTATTTTCTATAGTTATAGCTATAGCAAAAAAAAAAAATATACAAAAGAAAAACTTGAGAAAATTTAAACATTATAAATTAATTACAATTGAAAAAATAAAGTACCATTGTAAAATTACTGTCACACAAAATAGTTTAGGACAAGAAGTAAAGGCATTAAACAAAAATTTTGTCACTTTATTTTGAAAAAGGCGTACTATACACGACATTGTCTGTGACATTTAAAATTACTTTCATTTACTTATCCTTATTCATTTAACTGACTTTACTCCCCTTTACAATTGCTCCAACTTTTCAGATATTTTAATTCATGAAATAGACATTTTTAGAGCACACTTTTTCACAAAAGGTAATTTGATGACTTTCTCTTCACTTAGCCTCTTAGATAAAATAAAGTCTTTTTCCCAATATCTTGCTAACCACTCCTTTTCCTTTTTTTCTAGTTTTATTCTTTTCTACCCAGCCTTTAAATTTGGTTGTTTGTGAGCTCAGTCCTAGGTTTTGTTCTCTTTCTATTCTGTCTTCGCTACTTAGATGGTTTGAACCACAACTAGTACTGACTCACTGTATTTTAGTCTAAATCAAGTCCTTTTAGTGGCATACCCATGTGATCCCTCCTCTTAGAGTCTCAAGGCACATTGGGCTTGGTACATCTAAACTGCATTGCACCTTCTTCCACCCATTTGCAATGATCAGGAAAACCTTTCTTTTCATCTATGTCTAATTCATCTCCAACTCTTGTTTAATGCTTTTTGTGTTTATGTTTATGAGGAATATTGGTCTATACTTTATTTTCTGGTAATATCTATGGTTTTGGTGTCAGGTAATATTGGCATCAAAAATGAGTTCAGAAGTGTTCTCTTCCCTTCTACTTCCTGGAGGAGTCTGTGTAGATTTTTTTTCTTAAATGTTTAGTAGAAATCACCAGTGACATCATCTAGGCCTGGCATGTTATTTTAGGTTTTGTTTGCTTATGGTACTATAATTAATGTACAACAGATAGTACATATTCAATGTAAGATTTGTTTCTATGATTTCTTCAAGACATAGGGCTCTTTAGGTTGTTTGTGTGCTCTTGATTAAGTTTTATAGCTTGTGGTTTCTAAGGATTTGCCCATTTCATCCAAGCAGTCAAATATACTGGGACAAAGTACTTCACAGCACTCTCGTTATCCTTTTAATATCTATGAAATCCATGGTTATTCCTCCTCTTTTAATAGCAGATGTTAATAACTTGTGTGTCTATCATTTTTTTCTTGATCAATCTAACTAAAGTGTTTATCAACTTGATTTATCTTTTTTAATAAACCAGCTCCTTTTACAATTCAGCTGTGTTGAAAATTTATTTGACCAAAACAAATAAAACTTTCTTTTGCTGAAGAAATATGGCAAATCCACACGTATATTTTGCATAGAAATGAATTACTCACAATGCAAAATTTGATATGATTTTCATATTAAATCAAAGATAGTATAAATTAAATTGTCATTTTATAGTTTCCTAAACTTCACTGAAGACTATTATTGTGGATCTGGGTAATAGGAGAGTAATTCAATATCTGACATTAAACTCAATTACATTTTAGGTTTTAGGCTCTGCCTCTCAACTAGTAGCAAACACAAATTATACTTTTTTTCATCTTCATCTAAAATTGGAGAAAATATAAATTATGCCAATTTTGGACATATTAGTTAAATAATGTCATATAATATTTACCATATGATTAGCAAAAATAAAAATATAATTCTTTTTTTCATTTTTTATTGTTGTTCAATTATAGTTTTCCCTATTTTCCCCCATTATTCTCTCCTGCCCTAACCACTTCCCACCTCCCACATTCAATCCCGCCCGTTGTCTTTGTCCATGGGTCCTTTATACATAGTCCTTGACTTGACCCTTCCTCCTCTTTCTCCCATTATCCCCATTCCCTCTCCCCTCTGGTCACTGTCAGTTTGTTCTTTAAGATATTATAATGCTCAATTTTCATGAGGATAGGATAAAAGTAGCAGCCCTGTATATAATCAAAATGAATGTAAAAACTACTATTACCTCTTTGCAAGGAATTTTAAAATGAGGAGATTTGAAGATGGCGGCAACATAGGTGGGAGCGGAATCCACTTCCCCGCAGCGCCAGGGAAATACCTAGCTGATCTGAGGAGCAGAGCGAACAGCCAACAGTATTCCAGCATATACGAAGATCAGAGACCAAAGATAGAGGACATTGAAAGATCTGACGGTAAGAAGAGTGCTCAAGGACAATAAGGTCCCCGGGAACCGGGACCGTGTGGTACAAGGGCGGCAGAGGCGCCAGCCCTGGTGCAGGGGCTGCTGCAGGAGTCTTGGGAGAGGGCCAGGCTGTGCTGTGAGCAGCCAGGTGCTTGATTGGACCAGGGGGGCTTGAAAAGGAGGAATTTCTCAAAAAGAAAAAGAAAATAGAGACACTCAGGGGCTAGTTAGAGAACTCTCGGTGGTGGCCGAGGCCCCTGGCGCCCCTCCCCCCTCCGCCCCTGGACTGCGAACGCGGAAGCAGCACCGGCGCTCACCTGAGGTCCGGTTGCGCGCGGTCGCGCGCGCCGCACAGATTAGAGAACGGGGCCCATACATGAAACCCCGGAGGGGCGCCCACACCTGAAACCTCCGAGATCTTTTGGAGCTGAGGCTAGCTGCTCCACCCACAGACCCAAAACCTCAGAACCGAGTACCGCGTGATTCGGTCCCAGGGCGGCCCCGCCCACCCGAGAGTCTCAAGCCCCGGGTGGCTGGATCGGCCCCCCAAGCATAGAGCCTCTGGCTCGGCGGCGGGCTGCGCGCTCACCAAGTGCAGGGCCGGCTGGATGCGCGTTTCCCAAGCACAAAGAGGCTGGCGAGTGTCGTAACACCAAGGCGGCTGAACCAGCAGCTTGCGGCGCGCCAGCCTCCCTAGCCTGGGCGGCTCCATCGGCCGGCTGCGCGCTCAGAGCCCAAATAACGTCACAAACCCGAAGCGGCTGGATTCCCCTGCTGCGCGCGCACGAGTCCCGAGCCAAAGCGGCTGGAGCAGCCGCTCGCGTGTCCCAAGAACAAAGCTGCTGGATTGGCTGATCAACGGCCTGATTGCCTGCCAGGGACCACACCTACAAAACAGTGAAGAGTGTGACCCAGGAAGGAAGAAAAGTGAAACCAATCCTTCCAACCACCCCCTCCCGTTGCACAGACAGGACAACAGCAGAAATAACCTGAACGGTTTAAAGCCAACAGAAGATTTTTTTTTTTTCCTTTTTTTTTTTTCCTTTTTTTTTTTTTCCTTTTCCTTTCCCCCTGAACTCCTTCTTCCTCTCTCTCTCTTTTTTTTTCTTTCATTCCTTCTTCCTCCCATCCTTTACCATTTTTATGTCTTCTTCCTGCCTTCTTTTATCTATTTCTATGTTTTAATTTTTGTTAAAATTCCTTCTTATCTTGCCTCCAATCTTTCTTTAATCCTTCTTCCCTCCTTCCTTCCTTTCCTCCTTTCCTATTTCCTTTTTCCCTCCTTCCCATCTTTGGTTTTTTTGTTTGTTTGTTTGTTTGTTTTTTTCCTTTTCTTTCTCCCCCCCTTTCTATTTTTCCCACAGGTGCGACAACAAAACCTGGAGTGCTGAAAAGACTAGAGTTAGACCGTGTTAAACACATAAACGTCAGCTCAAGACCAGTGAGCACAGGAGAGTAAGGAGACAGCACCACCGAATCCCATTGGCATTCTACCATAGAAGTTCATATCATAAACCCAGGGATTCAGAACAAAGCAATTTAAGAAGCAGAGGCCAACAAGAAGAGCCTCACAAACAATGGGAAGACAAAGAAACAATTCCCAAATGAAAGGAAAGGAGGAAGTCTCAGAAAGAATACTAACCGAAAAAGAGGCAAGTCAACTACCAGATACTGAGTTCAAAGCAATGGTCATCAGGAAGCTCACTGAGCTCTCCGAGCTCAAAGAGAACTACCAGAAACTACAAGGAAACTACAATGAACTCACTGCAAACTATATCAACATGAAAAAGGAAATAGAAAATATCAACAAGAGCCAAGAGGAAATGAAGAATACAATTTCTGAATTGAAGAACACAGTAGAAGGAATTAAAAGCAGACTTGATGAAGCAGAGGATCGGATCAGCGAGCTGGAGGATAAAGTAGAAAAAAACACCCAGAAGGAGCAAGAAAAGGAAAAGAGGCTCAGAAAGAATGAAGAGGCAATAAGGGAAATGCAGGACAACATGAAACGTAACAATATCCGTATAATAGGAATACCAGAAGGAGAAGAAGAAGAGCAAGGGATAGAAAACCTGTTTGAAAAAGTAATGATGGAAAATTTCCCTAATCTGAGGAGAGAAAAAGTCACCCAAATCCAGGAATCACAGAGAGTCCCAAACAAGAGGAACCCAAAGAGACCCACTGCAAGACACATCATAATTAAAATGGCAAATTTCGAAGACAAAGAGAGGATCTTAAAGGCAGCAAGGGAGAAAAAGGAAGTAACATACAAGGGAGCCCCAATAAGGTTAGCAACTGACTTCTCAATGGAAACGCTCCAAGCCAGAAGAGAATGGCAAAAAATATTCCAAGTAATGAGAACCAGAGGCCTCCAACCAAGACTACTTTACCCAGCAAGGCTCTCAATCAAGATAGAAGACCAAATAAAGAGCTTCCCAGACAAAAGAAGTCTAAAAGAATACAGCTCCACCAAACCAGCTCTGCAAGAGATGCTAAAGGGACTGCTTTAAGGAAAGGAAGGAAAAGAGAAAGACAGAGGAACACAGGTAGGAAATAATGGCAATGAATAACTACCTATCGATAATAACCTTAAATGTAAATGGATTAAATGCTCCAATCAAAAGACATAGAACAGCTGAATGGATAAGAAAACATGACCCACACATATGCTGCCTACAAGAAACCCATCTCAGGACAAAAGACTTACACAGACTGAAAGTGAAGGGCTGGAAACAAATTTTCCAAGCAAACGGACAGGAAAAAAAAGCAGGGGTAGCAATACTCATATCAGACAAAATAGACTTCCAAAGAAGGGCCATAAAGAGAGACCCAGAAGGTCACTTCATAATACTCAAAGGAAGAACCCACCAAGAAGACATAAACATTATAAATATATATTCACCCAACATAGGAGCACCCAAATACATAAAGAAAATCTTGGAGGATTTCAAGAAAGATATTGACAGCAACACAATTATAGTAGGGGATTTTAACACCCCACTATCAAAAATGGACAGGTCTTCAAAACAAAAGATTAACAAAGATATTGTGTCACTTAACAATACCCTAGAGGAAATGGACTTAACTGATATATACAGAGCTTTTCATCCCAAAGAAGCAAAATACACATTCTTTTCAAGTGTCCATGGAACTTTCTCAAAGATAGACCACATGATAGGACACAAAGCAACCCTCAACAAATTCAAGAAAATTGAAATCATATCAAGCATCTTCTCTGACCACAAGGGTCTGAAACTAGAAACCAACCCCAAGGGTAAAAACCCAAAACACTCAAAATCATGGAGACTGAATAGCATGCTATTAAACAATGAATGGGTCAAGAACGAGATTAGGGAAGAAATCAAAAACTTCCTGGAAACAAATGAAAACGAACTCACAACAACCCAAAACCTATGGGACACAGCAAAGGCAGTCCTGAGAGGGAAGTTCATAGCAATACAGGCCTACCTTAAGAAGTTAGAAACAGTTCACACAAACAACCTAACCCTACGCCTACAAGAACTGGAGGAACAACAACAAAGACAGCCCAGAGCAAGCAGAAGGAAGGAAATAACCAAGATCAGAGCAGAACTAAATGACATAGAGACTAAAAGCACAATTGTAAGGATCAATGAATCCAGAAGCTGGTTCTTTGAAAAGATAAACAAAATCGACAAGCCTTTAAGTAGGCTTATCAAGAAGAAAAGAGAGAGGATCCAAATAAACAGAATTAGAAATGAAAGTGGAGAGATTACAACTGATACCACAGAAATACAAAGGATCGTCAGAAAGTACTATGAAGACCTATATGCTAAGAAATTTGAAAACCTAGATGAAATGGACACATTTCTAGAAAAATATAATCTTCCAAAACTGACTGAAGAAGAAGCAGAAAAACTGAACAGACCAATATCAGCAAAGGAAATTGAAGCAGTCATCAAGAAACTCCCATCACACAAAAGCCCTGGACCAGATGGTTTCACAGGAGATTTCTACAAAACATTTAAGGAAGAACTAACCCCTATCCTTCACAGACTATTCGAAAAAATCCAAACTGATGGAAGACTCCCAAACTCTTTTTATGAAGCCAACATCATCCTAATCCCAAAACCAGATAAAGACACAACGAAGAAAGAAAACTTCAGGCCAATATCGCTGATGAACATAGACGCTAAAATTCTCAACAAAATATTAGCAAACCGCATCCAGCAATATATTAAAAAGATCATCCACCATGACCAAGTGGGATTCATCCCAGGGATGCAAGGATGGTACAATATTCGCAAATCAATAAACATAATACATCACATCAACAACAGCAAAGACAAAAATCACATGATCATATCAGTAGATGCGGAAAAAGCGTTCGATAAGATACAGCACCCATTTCTGATAAAAACACTCAGCAAAGTGGGAATAAAGGGAGCAGTCCTCAACATAATTAAGGCCATATATGAGAGACCTACAGCCAAAATCACACTCAATGGACAAAAACTTAGAGCTTTCCCACTAAGATCAGGAACAAGACAAGGATGCCCTCTCTCACCACTCCTATTCAACATAGTATTGGAAGTCCTAGCCACAGCAATCAGACAAGAAAAAGCAATAAAAGGCATCCAAATTGGAAAGGAGGAAATGAAACTGTCACTGTTTGCAGACGACATGATAGTGTACATGGAAAACCCTATAGACTCCACTCAAAAACTACTCGACCTAATAAATGAATTTGGCAAAATAGCTGGATACAGAGTCAATACCCAGAAATCAAAGGCATTCCTGTACACCAACAACGAAACTGCAGAAACACAAATCAGGAAAAAAATCCCATTCGCTATAGCAACAAGAAAAATAAAGTACCTAGGAATAAACCTAACCAAGGAGGTAAAAGACCTGTACTCAGAAAACTACACAACACTGAAGAAAGAAATTAAGGAAGATACAAACAAATGGAAGCATGTACCATGTTCATGGATTGGAAGAATTAACATCATCAAAATGGCCATACTACCCAAAGCAATTTATAGATTCAATGCAATCCCTATTAGAGTACCCATGACATATTTCACAGATATAGAACAAACATTGCAGAAATTCATATGGAACCATAAACGACCTCGAATAGCAGCAGCAATTTTGAGAAAGAAGGACAAAGCAGGAGGTATCACAATACCTGATATCAAACTGTATTACAAGTCCACGGTATTCAAAACAGCCTGGTACTGGCATAAAAACAGGCACATAGACCAATGGAACAGAATAGAGAGCCCAGAAATAAACTCAAATCTATACGATCAATTAATATTTGACAAAGGAGGCAGGAGCATAAAATGGAGCAAAAACAGTCTCTTCAACAGATGGTGTTGGGAGATCTGGACAGCTACGTGCAAAAAAATGAAACTCGATCACCAACTTACGCCATACACGAAAATAAACTCAAGATGGATAAAAGACTTAAATATAAGCCGTAACACCATAAAAGTCCTTGAGGAAAACATTGGCAGGAAAATCTCAGACATTCCACGCAGCAACATCCTCACAGACACATCCCCTAAAGCAAGGGACATAAAGGAAAGAATAAACAAATGGGACCTCATCAAAATAAAAAGCTTCTGCATGGCTAAAGAAAACAGCACCAAATTACAAAGAGAACCAACAATATGGGAAAACATATTTGCCAATGATACCTCAGACAAGGGCCTGATCTCCAAAATATATAAAGAACTCACACGACTCCACTCCAGGAAGACAAACAACCCAATTAAAAAATGGGCAAAGGACTTGAACAGACACTTCTCCAAGGAAGACATACAGAAGGCCCAGAGACATATGAAAAGATGCTCAGCATCACTAGCCATCAGAGAGATGCAAATTAAAACCACAATGAGGTATCATCTCACACCAGTCAGAATGGCCAACATAAACAAATCCACAAACAAATGATGGAAAGGATGTGGAGAAAAGGGAACCCTCGTGCACTGTTGGTGGGAATGCAGACTGGTGAGGCCACTGTGGAAAACAATATGGAATTTCCTCAGAAAACTAAAAATGGAACTGCCCTTTGACCCAGTAATTCCGCTGCTGGGATTATACCCTAAGAACACTGAAACACCAATCCAAAAGAATCTGTGCACCCCAATGTTCATAGCAGCACAATTTACAATAGCCAAGTACTGGAAGCAACCGAAGTGCCCATCAGCAAACGAGTGGATCCAAAAACTATGGTATATTTACACAATGGAATTCTACGCAGCAGAGAGAAAGAAGGAGCTTATACCCTTTGCAACAGCATGGATGAAACTGGAGAGCATTATGCTAAGTGAAATAAGCCAGGAAGTGAGGGACAAATACCATATGATCTCACCTTTAACTGGAACATAAGCAATAGAAGGAAAAAGCAAACAAAATATAACCAGAGACATTGAAGTTAAGAACAATGTAACAATAGCAAGGGCGGGGGTGGGGGGTGGGGGCGGGGACAGTGGGTAGAGGGGATTACAGGAACTACTATAAAGGACACATGAACAAATCCAAGGGGGAGGGTGGAGAGGGGGGAGGGAAGTGGGTTCACCTGGGGTGGGGTGAAGGGATGGGGAGAAAAGGCATACACTGTAATTAAATAACAATAAAAAAAAAAATAAATAAGTGTTAAGTGTGTCCAAGTTTTTTTCATACCCTCTAAATCAATTTTTTTTTTTCCTGGCAATTATTCTGAGGAAATGGTTAAATATGTGAAAAATATAAATATATTCAAAAATGTTCATAGGTCAGTTATTTAACAAAATTTTTAAAGCTAGACATAATGTCCAATAACTAGGGAATAAATTTTAAGTAAATTTGAGTAGGTTGAACCAGGTCAAATTGCCATTTTTTTATTGGTTAAAAAGATTGAATGTCAATAATTTCATATGCTTCAATCTATTAGGAGAAACATTTAATAGAATACTATGTGGCCACTAAATACAACTATACAGGCTGTTTTTAATGATGTGAGTAAATAAGCATACATTGGCATAATATATATGGGATACAAAATCGTATCTTCCGTATGCCTTCAGATACACACACACACACACACACACACACAAACACACACCAGAGACCTGTAGTTGTCTTTGGGTGTGGGGATGTGTTTTCCTTTCTTGTGTTCGACAGTAGCATGGTGTTCCTTTCACAATCATGAATGGGGCATTATTAAACAGAAACACAGGAACTACCATTTTCCCAAATAAAAAAGGAATACCTGTACCACAATCTCCAACCTCAAACAACTCTCAAAGTTAACTCATTTTTTTATTTTTTTGATCAAGTACAAGGAAAAAAGAACTGGAATAAGTAGGATAATATGGGGATGTTTACTAGTATGTCTGAAAAGGAGGGAATTTATAAATTTCCAGTGATTATAGGTGACCACTCCCTAAGGAAACATGTCAACCTCTGTCTCCCAAGGAGCTGACCACTGCTGAGACAGAGAAGCCCACCACATACCAACAGATTGCCCAAAGACACAAGCTGGGCAGGTCTGTGTTGGGGAATGGCTGTCTTGCAACGCTCATTCCAGAATTCCTTATGTGATCAATAAAGCACATCTGGAAAATGAGCTAGTTAAGGTTATTTCCCTCATTTGCTACACAAAGTGAAAAAATACACTGGAAAGCTAGTACCCAATTTTAACTGATAAGAAAAATAAACAGTAGTGAGGAAGGAAGGCTCACTAAATAAATAGAGAGGATTCCCCACTGTGTGAAAAATATTCTGTTGCCAGCCTACTTTTGATTTGTCCATTTCCCCTCCCAAATGCTTTGAGAAAAATCACAAATCACATTAACCTTAGGCGACTTATTCCTTCTGATTCAGATATTTAATTTCTGTACATCTCCTCGGCTCGCTCAGGAAAGCCAAAGCCAGTTGTATATGACAGTATTTTGACAATTGTGCATTCCTGGATCTGATGGCCACAGTCACCCTTCCAGTCATTTAAAAATGCCATTTAGGCATTGAAACACCATGAAGAATTTGAATTACTGAATTAAGATTTCTAAACTTTTATTTAGGCAAATGAAGGTGCCAGAAAGATTTTCAAACCAACCCTCTTTATTTATTTTTGAGTTGGAAACTTAAATATTTTTAACACTAACTAGATTGCTAGAAATTTAGAAGAGATTCTAAGTAATGCTGAGTTTACAATTTGAGAAAAAGTATCCACTTCTTTTAGGGAGGTGTGGAATAAGGGCTATCATTGCTGACTTTTTTGGCACATTGAGAACTCATAGCAAACTTTGTGTCTTGAAAGGAGATTTTTCACACTGGTGCAGCCTTAGATAAAAATAATATTTATTTCCAATTTGCTTGGCTTAAGGTTTCCTTCCTTTATTTCAGTCTTTAAACACACCAGCACAACTTTATCCTCCTGCAATGGGGGCTGAGGCATGTAAGGACGAGGTGTTTGTATTGGACTTAGAGACGGCCTTTTCTCTAAGCAGGCTAGAAAGATGTGCGAATGAGCCCAGAAGTCATAGGCCTGATTCTTACATGAAGCTTCACTCTTCTCTATTACTTGTCTTTCAAGAAGACCCCAAAGAGAGTGAAAATTGGACAAATAAAATTTGATTGGAGAAGAAAGATGTGGAAGTTAAAAAAAAAGATGTTGTCTTGAGTATGATGTGATAGAAAGAGCTGTGTGGGCCAAGGACAATGATGCCTGAAGGTGGTGTCAGAAGAGGAGAGATGGACTAAGGCAAGGGGCAGGGGCATACTGCCTGCATGAATTTTGCCTAAGGCGGTTGCTGTGGCTGGATCAGGACAAACTGATTCCTGTTACTAAGTAAATAACTCAGAGAGTGGCAGGGCAAGGGCATCAGCTTGGATTCAGCATTTATTTGTTATACAGCAAATTGGTGGGGTGGGAAGATCAGAAACCAAATTCTTACATAGGTACCCAGGCTATTGCTATAATTTTGGAACAAAATACTCTGGGGTAAGCCTCTGGGGTTACCGTCACATTATCACAGTGTCTTCTCCATTTGGCTCTGCTGTGTGCAACACGAGACAGCAGCAGCTGCACATTCAGTCAGCCAGTGATTATAGGGGGAAACTCCCTAAGGAAACATGTCAACCTCTGTCTCCCAAGGAGCTAACCACTGCCCTTTCCCATCCCTGGTCCATGCAGACACACTGTGCTTATTTTAAATCTTGTTCAAGAGAACACATTTTTAAGCAATACTTTGTAAAATTAAAAACAATGAAAACATCCTCCCAGTATCATTTCACAATTCTGTTCAAGTGTCTTAACAACTCTCATCTCATGAAGAGATGAGGAACTATCAAGAGAGTGAAGAGGAAGGTAGCTTCTGTGGGACCTTGCACCCTCCTCTGCTGTCAGGTCCCATCCTCTTGGCTGTGTACCTGGATGCTCCTGGGACCCCTGACTCCTAAATTATTTTCTATTCTTTAGTACCATTTTCCAGCCCAGTGATGCTTTAGTTTTGACTCCCAGCATATTGCACTCCCATTTGAACTCAACCCCACCCAGACTTGTACATCCCTGAATAGGTCAACCAGACACTAGCTTTGTTCCTAACCCATTTTTGAACTCCCTACTAGACAGAAATGATTGGATCAGTAAGAATAAAGACTATAGTCCCAGCAGTGTCCAACCTGGGCCCTGTGGGCTGCACGCACCCCAGGATGGCTGTGAATGCAGCCCAACACAAAATCATAAATTTACTTAAAACATGATGAGTTTTTTGTATGATTACGTGTTGTAATGTATTTAATGTGTGGCCCAAGGCAACTCTTCTTCTTCCAGTGTGGTTCAGAGACGCCAAAAGTTTGGACACCCCTGGAGACTAAATTAGTTATTAATGTTACCAGTATCAACACCCCCACCCCTTGGTCACCATGCTTGTTGGCTCTTCACAGGACTGTGCAAGGGAAACAGAGGTAGTAATGAAGTCATGTTACCTGCCAGCCAATAATTTTTTTTCAATTTTTAAAATTTTATTGTTATTCAAGTACAGTTTTCTGCCTTTTCCCCCCAAATCTCCCCACCACCCCAGCCATCCCCACCTCCCTCCCCTGACTCCATGCTCCCGCCTTGGTTTTGTCCATGTGACCTTTATAGTTGTCCCTAAAAAGCCTGCACTCTTTTCCCCCCATTATCCCCTCCCATCTCTCCTCTGGTTACTGTCCATTTGTTCTTAATTTCTATGTCTCTGGTTATATTTTGCTTGTTTTTTTGTCTTGTTGATTAGGTTCCACTTAAAGTTGAAATCATATGGTATTTGTCTTTTACCACCTGGCTTATTTCACTTAGCATAATGCTCTCCAGTTCCATCCATGCTGTTGCAAAGGGTAGGAGCTCCTTCCTTCTCTCTGCTCCATAGATTTCCATTGTGTAAATGTACCATAGTTTTTAGATACATTCATTTACTAATGGACACTTAGGTTGCTTCCAGCACTTGGCTATTGTAAATTGTGTTACTATGAACATTGGGGTGCATAGGTTTTTTTGGATCAGTGTTTCTAGGTTCTTAGGATATAATCCTAGCAATGGAATTACCAGGTCAAAATCCAGTTGCATTTTTAGATTTCATAATTCCATGCTGTTTTACATAGTGGCTGCACCAGTCTGCAATCCCACCAACAATGCACTAGGGTTCCTTTTTCTCCACATCCTCTCCAAAACTTGTTGTTTTGTTTACAATGGCCGTTGTTACCGGTGTGAGATGGCACCTCACTGTGGTTTTAATTTGTACCTCTCTGATGTCTAGTGATGCTGAGCATCCTTTCATATGTCTCTGGACAATTTGTATGTCTTCCTTGGAGAAGTGTCTGTTCAAGTCCTTTGCCCATTTTTTAATTGGGTTTTTTGTCTTCCTAGAGTAGAGTTGTGTGAGTTCTTTATGTATTTTGGAGATCAAACCCTTGTCTGAGGTATCATTGGCAAATATGTTTTCCCATATTCTTGGTTCTCTTTTCATTTTAATGCTGTTTTCTTTAGCTGTGCAGAAGCTTTTTATTTTGATGAGGTCCCATTTGTTTTCTTTCATTTATGTCCCTTGCTCTAGGGGACAAATCAGTGAAAATGCTGCGTGGAATATCTGAGACTTTCCTGCCTGTGTTCTCCTGAAGGACTTTTATGGTGTCACAACTTATATCAAAGTCAATATTCAGAAATCAGAGATGGTGGTGAGATAGGTGGGAGCAGAGTCCACTTCCTCCTGCACACAGGTGAAATACCTAGCCAATCCACTGAGGAACAGAGCAAACAGCCAACAGTACCCCAGCATTTATGAAGATAGGAAACCAAAAAGTATAGAGGACACTGAAAAAACAGATGGTAAGGGGATTGCTTCAGGACAATAAGGTCCCTGGGACCAGTGCAGGGAACAGGGAAATTGTAGCCCCAGGCCCAGCACCCGCGGGGCCTGCTGCAGGACTTCTGGGAGACAGCCAGGTTAACAGCTCCCTCCCCTGCCAAACAAGATTTGAGCAGCACCTAGAGAGATCTGGTTGCTTGAAGTCACAGGGAGGGGAATAAGGATGAAGTGGTAAACCCAGGGAAACCATGTGGGCCAGCTGGGGAGAGCTGAGACTTGGGCTGTGTAGGGCCCTGACCGGGACAGTCCCCAGTCTGGCTGGAGAGGTGGGCTCTGTAAGAGGACAGGACCTTCCTTGTATGGAGCGGCAGGATTGAGCAGGAGGAATTTCTTAAATGAAAAAGTGAAAAAAAAGAGACACTCAGGGGCAGTTTGGGGAATTCTCCTGCAGCAGCAGCTCTAGCCTCCTCTCCACCTGGCGGCCTGGCGCTCCTGCAGGGGTGTGGGGGGCACTGAGCCCACATCTGAAGCACCGGGGAAAGCGCACACTTTGGAGGAACCTGAAACCACATTCAAGGCACTGTGGAGAGTACACACTATGGAAGGCCCTGTGTGCGCACCCATAGCCCCAAGGAGGATACTTGCCTGAACCTGCAGGACCAGGGGCTGCTGGAGAGTAAGGCTGGAGGCTGGCCTACTGCTTGTCATAACGGACAAGAGCAAAACTGAACTCCCCTGAGCCTGCTGCAGCCAAAAACCAGCAAAACTGGCTTGGCCAGTTTGAAGCCAGTAGGAGGCTTTTTTTTTTTTTTTAAGTAATACTTTATTATTTTATTATTATTTTTTTCTTTTAAATGATTCTTCCTCTCTTTCTTTCTTTATTGTTCTACTCCTCCTTTCTTTACCTTTATATCTCTTCTTCCTCCCTTCTTCTTTTTTTTAATATCCACAAGTGAGACAATAAACCCTGGAATTATGAAAAGACCAGAGTTGGACCCAAAGAGGGGGTATCCCAAGCTGAGACAGTGAAACAAATTTCACTTTGCTACTCCAGAGAACTTGCAAGATATTGTATATTTGTATTATTATTTTTTTCATTATTCTTACATCACTCATTTTATTAGTATTTTTGTATCTCTCTTCTTTCTGTTTAGTCTTCTTTGCTTGACTGGTTAATTTGCATTGTTTGACTGGTTTCCTTGTTCTCTCTTTCACAGTGTATTGTTAATTAATTGTCTTTCACTTCACTTGTGTTCCAGGAGCACACTACTCTAGGACCTATACTCCCTATTCTAGTTATCCAGATCACATAGATTCTGTCATATGATTGTTGCTCCATTACTATTGTAAATAATAGCTGTTCCATACATTTGTAAATACTACTCAACACCCCTCTCAGATCTCAGCCCACTTCACTGTTTCCTGAACTTTATCACTGGTGTGGTTAACTCTATTCTCTCACACATTAAACCTGTTTTCTACCCTTTACTCTCACTTTATCTCATAATCTGACCTCCCACAAGCTCACAGCGTTCTAGATTCAACTCACAATCCTTCCCCCACTGCCCGCAACAAGAGTCTTATCTTCTTTCCATCCTTTCTAAAAAGTGGCTAGGTAGGTGAATTATCATGGTTAACAATATACATATCCAAAGGATCTCCTATCTCTTCTCTAAGGTCTGGTACTTTAAATATCATATAATACACTCCTGCTCTCTTAAACCATTTCACCTTCCCCCTACAACCTACCATAAAAAAGGGCTGGTAGAAGCCGGGAATACCAGGATACTTCCTGGAAGAAGAAACCCAACAACAAAGGAACCATCAACAGATAAGAACAGAAGAAGGTGAAGGAGGGAGTGGAAGCCACACGAACTCAAGCCAGGACCTATCTGAAAATACAACTAAATAGTGCAGAAGTTACTCAGAACAAACAACTGAACGAGAGCAACAGAAAAGCCTCAAAACCTAGTACACACAGAAGAATCAGCTCCAACACAACCTGACCATACCTGCACACCAGAAAACAAGAGGTGGTGGACAGACTGACCCTCAGTTAACCAGCTGGTGGGAAGGACCCACCAAAGACAGACCCAACAACAACCAAAAACCAAAGACATACACAGAGCAGACATAAACCACAGCCCAGGATCAGTAAGATCGGGAGATCGAGGAGACTGTACCAGTGAATCTCACAGGTATTCTACCACAAAAGTTTACACCATAAACCCAAGGGTTAGAACAGAGCAACTTAAGAAGCAGAGGCTAACAGGAAGAGTCTCACAAACAATGGGAAGACAAAGAAACAATCCCCAAATGAAAGGAAAGGAGGAAGTCTCAGAAGCAATGCCAAATGAAAAAGAGGCAAGTCAACTATCAGGTACTCAGTTCAAAGATTTGGATATAAGGAAGCTTCATGAGCTCACACAGAATTACCAAAAACTACAGGGAAACTACAATGAACTCACTGCAAACTATAACAACATGAAAAAGGAAATAGAAACTGTCAACAAGGGCCAAGAGGAAACGAAGAATACAATTTCTGAACACAGGAGAAGGAATCAAAAGCAGGCTCGATGAAGCAGAGGATCCAATCAGCAAGCTCCAGTATGAGGTAGAAAACAACACCCAGAATGAGCAAGAAAAAGAAAACGGGCTCAGAAAGAATGAAGAGGGATTAAGGGAAATGCAGGACAGCATGAAACATATTAATATCCATATAATAAGGATACCAGAAGGAGAAGAGGAAGAGCAAGGGATAGAAAACCTATTTGAAAAAGTAATCATGAAAAACTTTCCTAATTTGAAGAGAGAAAAAGTCACACAAATCCAGGAAACACAGAGAGTCCCAAGCAAGAGGCACACACCCAAAGAGGCCCACTTCAAGACACATCATAATTAAAATGGCAAAATTCCAGGACAAAGAGAGAATCTTAAGGCAGCAAGGGAAAAACAGGAAGTAACACACAAGGGAGCCCCAATAAGGTTAGCAGCTGACTTCTCAATAGAAACGCTCCAAGCTAGAATGGAACGGCAAAAAATATTCCAAGAGATGAGAACCAGAGGCCTGCAACCAAAGCTACTTTACCCAGCAAGGCTCTCAATCAAGATAGAAGGTGAAATCAGGAGTTTCCCAGAAAAAAGAAGTCTAAAAGAATATATATCTCCACCAAACCAGATTTGCAAGAGATGCTAAGGGGACTTCTTTAAGGAAATGAAGGAAAAGAGAGGGAGAGTGAGAGAGGAAAACAGGTACAAAAAACTGGCAATGAATAAGTACCTATCAATAATAACCTTAAATGTAAATGGATTAAATGATCCAATCAAAAGACATAGAATAGCTGAATGGAGAAGAAAGCATGACCCAAACATATGCTGCCTAAAAGGCACCCACATCAGGACAAAGGATCTACACAGACTGAAAGTGACGGCTGGATTTTCCAAGCAAATGGATAGGAAAAAAAAGCCAGAGTAGCAATACTCATATCGGATGAAATAGACTTCAAAAAAAGGGCCATAAAGAGAGACCCAGAAGGTCACGTCATATTACTCAAAGGAAAAATCCACCAAGAAGACATAAACATTGTAAATATATCGGCACCTAACATATGAGCACCCAAGTACATAAAGAAAATCTTGGAGGACTTCAAGAAAGATATTGACAGCAACACAATTATAGTAGGGGATTTTAACACCCCACTGTCAAAGATGCACAGATCTTCCAAACAAAATATCAACAAAGATATTGTGGCATTGAACAATGCCATTGATGAAATGGACTTAACTGATATATAGAGAGCCTTTCATCCCAAAGAAGCAAAATACACATTATTCTCAAATTCACATGGAACATTTTCAAAGATAGACCACATGATAGGACACAAACAAGCCTCAACAAGTTCAAGAAAATTGAAATCATATCAAGCATTTTATCCAACCACAAGGGACTAAAACTAGAAACAAATCTGAAGGAAAAAAACCCCAGACACTCAAACTCATGGAGATTGAATAGGATGCTATTAAACAATGAATGGGTCAAGAATGGGATTAGGGAAGAAATCAAAAAGTTTCTGGAAACAAATGAAAATGAACTCACAACAATCCAAAACCTATGGGACACAGCAAAGGCAGTTCTGAGAGGGAAGTTCATAGTGATACAGGCCTACCTTAAAAAGAATAGAAACATTTCAAATAAACAACCTAATGCTACACCCACAAGAACTTGAGGAACAACAACAAAGACAACCCAGAGGAAGTGCAAGGAAGGAAATAACCAAGATCAGAGCAGAATTAAATGACATAGAGACTAAAAGCACAATTATAAGGATCAATGAACCCAGGAGCTGGTTCTTTGAAAAGATAAACAAAATCAACAAGTCTTTAAGTAGGCTCATCAAGAAAAAAAGAGAGAGGACCCAAATAAACACAATCAGAAATGAAAGAGGAGAGAATACAATTGATAGCACCAAAATACAAAGGATTGTAAGAAATTACTATGAAGAACTGTATGGCAAGAAATGTGAAAACCTAGATGAAATGGACACATTTCTAGAAAAATATAACCTCCCAAAACTCAATGAAGATGAAGCAGAAAGCCTGAACAGACCAATAACACCTCATAAAATTGAAAGAGTAATCAAAAAGCTTTGGACACACAAAGCCCTTGGACCAGATGGTTTCACAGGAGAATTCTACAGAGCATTTAAGGGAGAGCTAACCCCTATCCTCTACTAAGTATAAAAATTCAAGAAGATGGAAGATGCCCAAACTCACTTTATGAAGCCAACATTATCCTAATCCCAAAAGCAGATAAAGACATAACAAAGAAAGAAAACTTCAGGCCAATATCGCTGATGAATATAGATGCTAACATTCTCAACAAAATATTGGCAAACAGCATCTAGCAATACATTCAAAAGATCATACACCATGACCAAGTGGGATTCATCCCAGGGAGGCAAGCATGGTACAATATTTGCAAATCAATAAACATAATACACCACATAAACAAAAGCAAAGACAAAAATCAAATGATCATATCAATAGATGCAGAAAAAACATTTGAAAAGGTACAGCACCCATTTATGATCAAAACACTCAGCAAAGTGGGAATAGAGGGAGCATTCCTCAACATAAAAAGGCCATACATGAGAGACCTACAGCCAACATCACACAAAATGGAGAAAAACTCAGAGCTTTCCCACTCAGATCAGGAACAAGGCAAGGATGCCCTCTCTCACCACTCCTATTCAACACAGTATTGGAAGTCCTAGCCACAGCAATCAGACAAGAAAAAGAAATAAAAGGCATCCAAATTGAAAAGGAGGAAATGACACTGTCACTGTTTGCAGATGACATGATAGTGTACATGGAAAATCCTATAGACACCACCAAAAAACTACTCGACCTAATAAATGAATTTGGCAAAACAGCAGCATACAAAGTCAATACTCAGAAATCAAAGGCATTCCTGTATACCAACAATGAAACATCAGAAACAGAAATCAGGGAAAAAAATCCCATTTGCTATAGCAACAAGAAAAATAAAGTACCTAGGAATAAACCTAACCAAGGAGGTAAAAGACCTGTTAGAAAACCAGACAACACTGAAGAAAGAAATTAAGGAAGACACAAACAAATGGAAGCATGTCCCATGATCATGGATTGGAAGAATTAACATCATCAAAATGGACATACTACCCAAAGTGATTTAGAGATTCAATGCAATCCCTATTAGAGTACCCATGACATATTTCACAGATATAGAACAAACAGTTCAGAAATTTATATGAAACCATAAATGACCCCAAGAAGCTTCAGCAATTTTGAGAAAGAAGAACAAAGCAGGAGGGGTCACAATACCTGATATCAAACTGTATTACAAGGCCCCTGTCATCAAAACAGCCTGGTACTGGCATAAAAACAGGCACATAGACCAATGGAACAGAACAGAGAGCCCAGAAATAAACCCAAGTCTTTACGGTCAATTAATGTTTGACAAAGGAGACAGGAGCATAAATGTAGCAAAAATAGCCTCTTCAACAAATGGTGTTGGGAGATCTGGACAGCTACATGCAAAAAAATGAAACTTGATCACCAACTTACACCACACAGAAAAATAAATTCAAGGTGGATAAAAGACTTAAATATAAGTCGTAACACCATAAAAGTCCCTGAGGAAAACATTGGCAGGAAAATCTTCGATATTCCATGCAGCAACATTCTCAGAAACTTGTCCCCTAAAGCAAGGGACACAAAGGAAAGAATAAACAAATAGGACCTCATCAAAATAAAAAGCTTCTGCATGGCCAAAGAAAGCAGCATTAGAATGAAAAGAGAACCTTCAGTGTGGGAGAACATATTTGCCAATGATACCTCAGACAAGGGCCTGATCTCCAAAATATATAAAGAACTCACATGACTCCACTCCAGGAAGACAAACAACCCAATTAAAAAATGGGCAAAGGACTTGAACAGACACTTCTCCAAGGAAGACATACAGAGGGCCCAGAGACATATGAAAAGATGCTCAGCATCACTAGACATCAGAGAGGTACAAATTAAAACCACAGTGAGGTACCATCTCACACCAGTCAGAGTGGCCAGCATAAACAAATCCACAAACAAATGTTGGAGAGGATGCGG